>NW_028318430.1:6185833-6799166 GCF_062004578.1 Staurois parvus | reverse complement strand
ATTATGGAATTGAATGAAATTCCTTATTCATAGAAAAAAAGTTCCAATTTAATCTGAATATTCAGCATTTTACATTGGTCAAGGTGATGGATGGCATATTGAAACACTCTTCGTTCAGGTAATAAAATGGTAGAATCCATGATTGTACTGAAAATAATAATAATGAAGTCTTTTCAATATTCTCAAAAGCTTCTGTTGTATACATTCCAGAACAGGGCCTGGGCTGTTTCTTATTACCAAACCAATAACATCTCCATTGCAAAAATCTGTACACTGTAGTCAGAAATGAAGATTTCATGTAGGTTACAAGATGAAAACTTCAGCAGTTGTCAGGAGAAAAGAGGTTACTCTTTATTTTCCTCTTAATGTTTTAAGGTTAACTGTTTTAGACATTTAGAAAATTGTTTCTAATAGATTTTTTTCAGCAGATTTAAATATATATATATATATATATATATATATATATTGTACTGTGCAAAAGATTTAGGCAGGTGTGAAGAAATGCTGTAAAGTAACAATGCTTTCAAAAATATGTTTTAATTGTTTATTTTTATCAATTCACAAACTGAAAAGTAGGAAACAGAAAAAAAATCTAAATCAAATCAGTACTTGGTGTGACTACCCTTTGGTTTCAAACCAGCATCAGTTCTTCTACATACACACAGTGCTTGTGCAAACAGTGTTTGAAGGAACTCAGCAGGTAAGTTGTTTCAAACATCTTGGAGAACTAACTTACTTCCCTTCAACATTAAAAGATGTCCAGCTGTACATCAGCACAGAACTTGCAGAAATCAGTGAGACCCAGATAGACCCATCTACAGGAATCTGGCTAGAAGCAGTCTTCAAGGAAGAATTGAGGCCAAAAAAACATACCTATGATGTGGAAACAAGGCTAAGCAACTATGCATGAAAACATGGAAACTGGGATGCAGAAAAATGGCAGCAGGTGCTCTGGACTGATGAATCAAAATTTGAAATATTTGACTGTAGCAGGAGGCAGTTTGTTGGCTAAAGGGCTAGAAAGTGGTACAATAATGAGTGTCTGCATGCAACAGTGAAGCATGATGGAGGTTCCCTGCAAGTTTGGGGCTGCATTTCTGCAAATGGGGTTGGAGATTTGGTCAGGATCAATGGTGTCCTCAATGCTGAGAAATACAGGCAGATACTTATTCATCATGCCATACCATCAGGGAGGCATGTGATTGACCCAAATTTATTCTGCAGCAGGACAATGACCCCAAACATACAGCCAATGTTAATAAGAACTATCTTCAGTGTAAAGAAGAACAGGGAGTCCTGGAAATGGTGGTTTGACACCCACAGAGCCCTGATCTCAACATCCTGGAGTCTGTCTGTTTTGTCATATTATCTTTCTTGGGATTTAAGAATTGCAGCTTTGTAATACCTCCTCCGGAATTATAACAGCAACTGAATTTTAAAAAAATATCCATTATATTGTTTTAGTCTTTTGAGTAGAACCCTGTGAGAGAAAACATCTATAATTAAATGTAAAGTAATGGGCAGGAAAAGTCAATATTCAATGTAAAAAATGGTCAGAACCAGAACTGAGCAAAAGTAACAACTTTAACAATTTCCTCGGAAACATAACCTTTACAAGCTCTTTATCCCACATTCTGCTTTTAAGAGTCTTTTTATTCAAAGTAATATCTTATTATATCTGTGACCATGAGATATACCCTAACATAAAGCAATCTGAGTGAGCATTAGGATACTAATTGCAAACTGCAAAGAGCATGAAAGAGTAAATGCAAGCTGTGCTTACAAATTGAATTCATTTTGAAAATGGAATTAATATCCAGACGATAAGCATTCACATAAATGATTACTTGATCTTTACCTGCCTGGGTTTGCATTTCATTTTTTTAGAAAAGATATTTTGATGGGAAACAATTGCATTTACAATTCAAATCAAATCAAACACACATTCTGCTGAGTCTTCTAGTGTTGTCCTGTCATCCTACCTCCTCCCTTTGGGAACTTGTCTGTTCTTTTCCAGATCGTTGTGGGTGCCAGAGCTTTCAAAGTGAGCTAAACACCTCTGATCTGCAGCTAACGTGTCAACCTCCATCATTTTGTTTTCTCTGAAGAAAAAAAAATGCAGATTCAATTACAAATAAATGAGGCCCCTTACTGCCATGTTTAATGCACACTATGCAAAATAAAAGAGGCTATCATAGTGCAGTAACTACTGATATCCCCCTAAAAAACATAAACTCTAATGAAAAAAACCTGAATTTTTATATAAAAATATATACACACACATATATATATATATATGCCTATATCTACTGTACACACACATATATATATATATATATATATATACAAACACACCATACACATACATGTGTGTGTACAGTAGATATAGGCATAAATATATATATATATATATATATATATATATATATATATATTATATCATACAGGCTTTAAGAAGAGCCAAAGAAAATTGCCATTTCCATGATGTAAAATATTATTCTCATCTCTTTACACACCTAGGATGATTTGCCTCATTTTATTATAGCTAAGCAAATGTATAAATGCCATTATTAATCTAAAAAATGTCAGTAACTGCCACTTTAACTTACCAGCATGGACTAATTATTAACCGCTTCCCACCCAGCCACTGTAGATAAACGGCCGGGTGGGTCAAGCGCCGTTCTGGGAGGACTTTCTCATACATCCTCCCATTCCTGCTGCTCGCATGTGGCCTTGGGAACATACATTAGTGCACTCCTGTGAAGGCTGTGTCCATTGGACACAGTGCATCACAGACCAGGAGATCCATTCTCTGATTGGACCTCCTGGTCATGTGATGGTCCACTGGGACACTAACTGATATTGATGTGCACTGGGACACTGTGATAGATGTTGATGTGCACTGGAGATGCCGACAGATGTTGATGTGCACTGGGACACTATTACAGATATTGTGCACTGGGACACTGGAACAGATGCTGATGGTCCACTGGGGACACTGACAGATGTTACCGTCTACTAGGGACACTGACAGATGTTGACAGTTTCCTAGGGACACCAACAGATCTTGACAGTCCATTAGGGACACTGACAGAAGTTGACGGTCCACTAGAGCTGCAGCCCTTTTCAGTGTGAACTGGGTGCTCCAAATAGGAGAAGCATTAGATCTGTGCTGTCTCTTCATTCTCGGTTTTGTTTCTACTGCTATTGGGGATTTCCTGCCATTGATCACTATGTCACAATAAAGTGGTTCTAAAGGCTGAAGGCCATTTACCTTAATGCATTCCTCTGCATTAAAGAAAAACCTACTAAGTGTAGCCCTCCCCCAGCCCCACTTTATACTTATGTGAGCCTGATCTCAATTTAGCAGAGGCTCTCTCCTGCCTCACTGGCTCAGACACAGCAGTGGGAACTGCTTCTGTCATTCACAGCCAGTGAGGAGGGAGCTCTGTGTGTCTATGGAGAAGCAGAGCCAGGTGGGAAGCAAGCACATGCGAGTGAACCCATAGCAAGCCGAGAGCGCTAACAGGGGACCCAAGAAAAGGAGGATTGAGGCTGCTCTATGCAAAACAATTGCACAGAGCAGGTAAGTATGGCATGCTTTTTAAAAAAATACAACGAACATTTAAAATCACTTTAACCACCTCATTACTGGACACTTTTACCCCCTTCCTGCCCAGGCCAATTTTCAACTTTCATTGCTCTCACATTTTAAATGACAATTACTCAATCATGTAACACTGTACCCAAATTGAATTTTTATTATTTTTTTGAGACAATCAGAGCTTTCTTTTGGTGGTATTTAATCACCACTGGGTTTTTTTTACCTTTTTTTGTATAAATTAAAAATTCTGAAAATTTTGTAAAAAAAACACATTTATCTTCGTTTTTGTTATACAAGTGTTTATTAGTTATATAGTCTACAAACTGCTACTCATTCCAAGTAAGAGCATACTCCATGTGTGAGATTTTTTTCACAGCCAAGCCAAATAGAGGGGCCCAAAATCCAAGAAACACCTTTGGGCTTTCAATGAACATAAAATACACATCTAATTTCCTGACTACCTTTCACACTTTTGAAGGCCCTGGAGCACCAGGACAATGGAAACACCCACAAACTGACCACATTTTGGAAAGCAAATACCCCAATGTATTTTATATGAGTCATAATGAGTTTTCTGAATATCTCACAAGTTTTTGGAAAATGTGGAAAGAAAACTAAAACTTTTTTTACACAAAGTTGTAAATTTTTAAGATATTTCTAAAACACAGCACAGGCATACTTAGAATTACACCTCAAAACACATTTTGCTATTCCTGCTGAGTATGGCTATACCGCATGTGGTATAGGCCCTGATTCTTTGTGTCGGACATAACACCCCACAACTAGTACCTGGCCAATCATCTGGGTGTACTGTACTGTTGGGGATCGCCACTTATCCAGGATGTAGAATGCTGCTGGTGGTTGCCTGCTCTCCTTCTCAGATCATTTGAACCACTTTGTTGGAACCCCTTCCTCAGTTATTGACCTACTGACACCAATAGATGTTGATGTTGCACTGGGACACTATTGCAAATGATGTTGGTGCACTTGGATACCGACAGATGTTGAAGATCCACTGGGGACACCGACAGATATTTACAGTTCACTAGGGACACTGACAGATGTTGAAGGTCTACTACGGACACTGACAGACGTTGGCGATCCACTAGAGATGCCAATGGTTGTTGACGGTCCACTGGGACACCGACAGATGTTGACATTCCAGTAGGGACACTGACAGATGTTGGAGGTCCACCGGGGGCAATAACAGATTTAGGGACACCGACAGATGTTAACGGCCCACTAGGGACGCCAGCAGATGTTGATGTTGCAATGGGACACTATTGCAGATGTTGTTATGCACTGGAGCACTATTACAGATGTTGTTATGCACTTGGATACCGACAGATGTTGAAGATCCACTGGGGACACCGACAGATATTTACACTTCACTAGGGACACTGACAGAGGTTGAAGGTCTACTAGGGACACTGACAGACGTTGGCGATCCACTAGAGATGCCAATGGATGTTGACGGTCTACTGGGACACCGACAGATGTTGACATTCCAGTAGGGACACTGACAGATGTTGGAGGTCCACTGGGGGCAATAACAGATTTAGGGACACCAACAGATGTTAACGGCCCACTAGGGACGCCAGCAGATGTTGATGTTACAATGGGACACTATTGCAGATGTTGTTATGCACTGGGACACTTTGACAGATGTTGATATGCACTGTGACAGATGTTGATTGGACCTTGGTACAGATGTTGATGTGCACTGGTGATATATGGCTGTATTGTGAGGGATCTGTGAGTAAATGTGCAGTAAAATCATCAGTTACAAACAGATCTCTGACAGGCTGCACAGATTGGCTCTCCACCACCTCACTCAGGCTCTCTGTGTGAGGAGAAGGAAAGCAATTAGGGAGACAGCTCTTCTAGACCAGTGTTGCCCAACATGCAGTACACCATTATTCAGTGTGCAGGCCAGTGTTCTCCAGACCTAGATTCAGGTCCACTGCACATTAGGCCTCACACTCAGTCTCAACTCTGCTTTAAAAGGTGCTAGGTCTCAGCAGCTCTTTAGTAAAAGAACTGTAAGCAATTCAGCAGTAAACCCATGAGCTGAAATATGCTGATCAATGACTCTTCAACCTGCTACACAATTGGGTTGATTTACTGAAGGCAAATAGACTGGGCACTTTTCAGTTTCTGTAGCTGTTTACCTGATCCTTGCTGCTTTGAACCTGTGGCCCCGTGATCCCCTATTGCCTGGGGGCCCCATGAGTTGTCAGTCCTGACAGCAACAATACAGTTCAATACAAGAGGGCTAGGAGGGCCCTGCTCCTTGGAGCTTACAATCTAAGAGGGAGGGGCTGGTGGTAAAAAAGGTAATAACTGTGGGGTTGAACCTATAGGAGAGATAAAAGATTTAGTTATTAGCTAAAGGCAGGATAGGCTTCCCTGAAGAGGTTTTCAGAGACCGCCTAAAAGTGGGCAGGTGATAAATGGATAGATTGGGGTAGAGAGTTCCAGAGGTGGAGGATGCTCTGGAGAAGTTTTGCAGATGAGCATGGGAGGAGGAAACAAGGAAGCTAGAGAGCAGGAGATCAAGGAAGGAGCAGAATGGACGGTTTGGGTGATATTTGGAGACAAGATTGGTGATGTCATTTGGGGCAGAGTTGTAAATGGCTTTTATATGTTATTGTTAATGTTTTTAATTTTATTCGTTGGGCAATGTGAAGCCAGTGGAGGGATTGGCAGAGAGGGATGGCAGATATGGAACGGTTGGTAAGGTGGATGAGTCTGGCAGAAGCATTCATGATAGACTGAAGAGGGAATAGCCTGCAATGAGGTAGGACAATGAGGAGGGAGTCACAATAGTCACGGCGAGAGATAACAAGGGAGTTAATAAGTTGCTCAGTGGTTTCAGTGGTTAAAAACAGGCGTATCTTGGACATGTAGCGGAGGTGAAGTCTACAAGATTTGGACAGTGATTGGATTTGGGGCTGAAAGGACAGATGGGAGTCCAGGATTACACCTAATACCCTGACATGAGGGGAGGCACTGATGGTTGTATTATTGATCTTGATGGAGAAGTCAGGGGAGGTGGCACGGGCTGGAGGGAATATGAGCTCCGTTTTAGAAAGATTTAGTTTGAGGAAGTGAAGTGACATCCATGGTGATATGTCACTTAGTATGTTAGTAATGCAAGAGGAGACTGAAGGGGTGAGGTGAGAAGTAGAAAGATAGATTTGTGTGTCATCAGCATAGAGATGGTACTTAAAGCCATGGGAGTTTATCAAGTGACCAAGGTTGGAGGTGTAGATGGAGAAGAGAAGGGGTCCAAGGACAGAACCTTGAGTGACCCCTACAGAAAAAGGAAGTGGAGAGAAGGAGACAGAGTTGTAGGCAACTCTGAAGGAGCGCTGCAATAGGTAGGAGGAGAACCAGGAGAGAGCAGAGTCTCAGAGGTCAAGAGAGTGGACTTTTTTGAGGAGAAGGGGATGGTCAACAGTATCAAAAGCCATAGAGAGGTAAAGTAGTAAGAGTATGGAGTAGTGGTCATTGGTTTTAGCAGTTAGTAAATCATTAGTGAGTTTTAGTAAGGCAGTTTCAGTGGAGTGTAGTGAGCGAAAGCCAGACTGTAAAGGGTCAAGCAGGTTGTTATCAGTGAGGTAGGATCTCAGGTGATTTTAGACTAAGCGTTCTAAGAGTTTAGAGGTAAACGGGAGCAGGGAGATGGGTCTTACGTTGTTCAGGTTGGTGGGGTTCAGTGAGAGCTTTTTAGGTATGGGAGTGATCTGTGCATGCTTTAGAGGGGAGGGGAAGGTGCCAGTGGAGAGGGAGAGATTGAAGATGTGAGTGAGGATAGGAGAAGAGGGTGACCATAGTAGTTGTGAGGAGACAGGATTCAGGGGGCACAGGGTGAGACGGGATTCTGAAAAAACTTTAGTGACTTCTTCAGTAGTAGCAAGGTCAAAAGTGGAAAGTGTTGAGGTTGATTTAGTATAAGGTATGCTAACTGGGATAGATGTCTGTGCAGTGGAGATGCCCCTACGAATTGCATCAGTCTTGTTTTTGAAATGATTGGCAATATCGTGAGCAGTGATTGAGTTACTGGGTGGAGGTGGAGGAAGTAGAGAAGAGAAGACAAGGACTGGATTAGAAGGTATTAATAAGAGTGCAAAAAAGGGGGGTTGTGAAAAGAAATTCACAAAGAAAGCGGCTACATTATGAACAGAATGTGATACTCAGAAAAATTTCCAAAAATTATGCTTTATTACACATACAAATTTGACATATGGGCAATCGCCCTGGTTTACCATCACCTCAGTATGAGACAATACACACAGACCTAAAACCATATAAAATGACACCAGTACCGGTCTAAATGCATGTGCAACAAGGAAAATGACTACAAGAGTCTAAAGTCCCTGTAGCACTGGCGCATAGGTGGACACTTCCCAAAGGAGGTGTATACAAAAATTATACCATAGGTATACCATAACACGTGTTATAAATGTGTAGACTAAGCTACTACCAGAATGGTTATATCCCAAACAAGGCAAGCCTAGGCAGCACAGGCGCCGAGAAGAGGCTGGAACCCGCGGTATATCGGCGGATGTCAGCGGTGGTTCCTTGGCCTCCCCGGCCTTGTATGGCAGCACCTATGAAGGATATTCTTTCCTCTCCTATTATCCAATGCACAGGTGGATGGGGACATCACGGTGCTTTGTATAAGAAACAAGATATACCACATGTATTTCAACAGGCAGAAGATCTATTGGGATGTGTCTTGTTTTTCTCACAGAAAGTGGTATGTAGTCCACATGCAGTGGTGAAGAAGCCATTTCAAGCAGTGCGCTGCTTTATGCATCTATCCTTCCATCCTGGTAAAAAATGGGGCATATTTTTATTCAAGAGCCCTAGGAAACAGCTGGTAATAATCACAGATGAATGGGCCCCAACCACTTGTGCCGGCATAGGAATGTGTTGCATCATTTACATGACATTTATGTTTTGTCTCATATAGGCCTAGAGGCATGCCTTCTTTTTGACGCATACTGTGCTTGCTGCATTGCATACATGTGATACTTATATCTATGGTATAATTTTTTGAAATTCCCTGTTTGGGATATAACCATTCTGGTAGTAGCTTAGTCTACACATTTATAACACGTGTTATGGTATACCTATGGTATAATTTTTGTATACACCTCCTTTGGGAAGTGTCCACCTATGCGCCAGTGCTACAGGGACTTTAGACTCTTGTAGTCATTTTCCTTGTTGCACATGCATTTAGACCAGTACTGGTGTCATTTTATATGGTTTTAGGTCTGTGTGTATTGTCTCATACTGAGGTGATGGTAAACCAGGGCGATTGCCCATATGTCAAATTTGTATGTGTAATAAAGCATAATTTTTGGAAATTTTTCTGAGTATCACATTCTGTTCATAATGTAGCCGCTTTCTTTGTGAATTTCTTTTCACAACCCCCTTTTTTGCATGCCTTTTTTGGCTACTTAATGGAGACCATTTACTGGGTGATACGGTAATTTATTGTACGACCTCTTAATAACTATCTTTAATTAATAAGAGTGACCTGATCACCTGACCACCTGATCACGGCTCTGGTCCCCTTTCCTGAACCATCTTGCCCTCTGTTGCATGCACCTCCTGCCTAACCCTGCCTTACCCAATTTTTCCCTGTACTTTGTTTATAGTGTATGACTGTTACTTTTTTAGTTAGGTCCTTTGTCACTAAGCTTCACTTATCATATGTGTTTCACTATTGCCTGTGTTCTGTTTGTAGTGTTGGATGATTTTTTATTTACTTGCTGTACTATTAATACATTTTATTCTAATTGTACTTGGCTTGGTTCAAGTCCCCTTTGTGCAGCTGCACAGATCTATTTACACCTGCTTTTACTGGATATCAGCAATTTTACAAGAGATGTGTTGCTTTAAGAATGTAAGGGTGGGCTAGATCCAGTCTACTCTAGAGTATACTAATCCAAACTTCCCCACAGTGAAGACAATGTACACAAAATGCTAGCAAGTATAGTATATAAATATAATATAACCATTTAAAAAATAAATTATAAATTCATCTTAAAAAATACTCTCTTGATCCATTAATCCCCAGGTCCCCATTAATAAATTGGATGTGCTGGATGACATTTGTGATTAGTGTGTATGCGTACTCGCTTAAGAAAACGTAATGCCATTTGGAATTTTAACTTTTAAAAATCTGTAATAATGTCACCATCATGCTAATTTCTGTCCATGTAAACATGACTTGATCTTGATGTTACACTAATAATTTATGAAACAATATATTTTTCATTTGTGCATCACAATCTAATATTAAAACGGTAAAAAAAACTTTGTCACATAGCCACTAAGTTGCTGGGAAACTCCTCAAAAGCAAGTTTTAGAAGAGCACCAGTTTGCCCAAAATTTAAGTATAATATATACAAGTATATTAATGTTAAATAAAACTAAAGTATAATACCGTACATATGAAGATAGGGTAGACAATGCAAGTGTTTACCTAAAGCTGATTTCCTTTCACTTTACATGCAAATTTCTCAAGGCAATGGATAGGACACCACCAGGACACAAGCAGAGTAATTTCCCAGGGGGGATGTGGGGGCACAGTTTCAAACAGTGAAATGCCAGACCAGGGCACAACATCCTCCAGGCATCCACAATGCTGTTAAGCTATAATGATGTGGAACCCACATTCACTAAAACCTTATCTAAGTGTATACAGTGAGGGGTGGGTCCACTAGGTATCCCTCAACAATATAGTTCATCCAATCCAAAGTCATAAACAAGTAAACCCACGTCCTCGCACTTCAGTAGATGTGCTCCCAATGAGGACAAAGCAGTATTGGCTGCTGAGTCAAACTTTGCTTCCCCGCCACCTCACTGAAGAAACAATCACTTCTGTATGTGTGCCTCACCATGCCTAGAAAGAGCGTTCTGCCCTAGTCTGGCATTTCACTGTTTAAAATTGTGCCCCCACATCCTCCATGGGGAATTGATTCGCTTACAGCCTGGTGGTGTGCTATCCATTGCCTTGAGAAATTTGCATATTAAATGATATTCATTTGCCGAAATTCTAATGTATGTCAAGCCCCTGAGGAAGCAACTCCAGTGGCGAAACATGTTGGGCAGATTATGAACAGTGGAACCCCCTACAGTTGGAACATGTGGACTATTTACATCCATCGTAAGTGTCCATTGCCGGGAACCTTATCCCAGTTGGGGGGAACACCCCACAGTTTTTGGAAAATGCTTCTTATCTTCTGCATATTGCATTTTTTAAATGAGTTATATAGATTTTAAGAAACTATGTTATTAAAAAGATGTTTTTATCTTTATTGGTATTGTGTCTATGTGCCTATAAAGTCCATGTTGATTATACTCTAAATTTTTGTTTTCTGATTTTGGAATGTGGCACTTTTTACATTTTGGTGTGACCACGGTGCCACCCAATGGTTGCTAGTTTTCCAATATATGGTATATACTATTTTAAGTGACAGAAAACATCCAAATCAGCTTTAAGCTGCTGAAATTGCTAAAAAAAAGTTAGGGTTTAATATCACATTAAAAGTGTAAAAAAGGTTCAAGAGGGCAGTAGTTTCAATAAGAAGCTAAAATCAGGAACATGGGGATATGACCTCAAGCTAGCAGGAAGAATGTTCAAAACCAACTTTTTAAAGCATTATTGTACTGAAAAGGTAGTTGATGGTTGGAACAGACTTCTTACAATGGTTAGACAGGAGCTGTGTAGCAGCTCAGGTGTAATAGCCAGAGAGGTCAAATTGTGGTCAGGGCTAAAGGGCTCTGCAGGTCAGCCCCTCTGGAATTTCCCCCTGCCTCGAGGCTTTTGAAGGAAGGCCTTGGAAGCAGTGGGTGGATCTGAAGAGTGGCTGGCTGCACTCTTGAGGGACCTCAGCCAATCCCCAATGGAAGGCTTTGCAAGGGGTTCTGGACTCCCTTAAAAGTGTTGGAGCCTGCTTAGTAGCAAGAGTTGAGTGGAAGAAGGAGAGGAGTGTGTGAGGCAAAAGAAGGAGGCTGCCAGGAGGCCTAGTGGGATGGGGCCTGCCTGCGAGCCTGGAGCTGGAATGGAGCAAAACTTGGAGCTCACTGGCCCCCTGAGCGAGGACCACCTGTATGGCAGGGAAAGAGCAGCCCAGCTGATAGGCCTGGTAGCAGCAGCCAACCCGCAAGTGGTACAGGAGAGAATCTGAGTGAATACACCTGCACCCCTTGGGCAGATAGGGTAAGGAGCACTCTGGTGGAAAACCAGATTAGCCCCCTACTAGTGACTGTTCATCTATTTAAAGGGACAAGAATCAGATCCTCTGCACAGGAAAATCTCCAGATTGCTGGATGAAAAGGAGCATTTCATCTAGGGTCTGGGGTGGTACATCAAGGAGATGCTGGCTAGCTCTCCAACAGAAACTGTGTTGCAGAAGAGAAGCTTATGAATAGTTCCAGGAAATGTATCCTCATTTATTGGTTCCCTTGGGTATCCTATACTCCCCTTACCCTATCCCAGTTCTAAATTCCCTCAATAAACAACAAAACAAAAGCTCAAGGACTGATTTCTGACTTTGAATGCAAGCTTGTGTGGAGAATGCAGGTTGCCTGGCTGTACAGGACTATAGGGGGGCCCAATTCATCAGCAACCCCTAATTGGGTAGTGCTACAGTCCTTAGGACAAATTTTTTTTTTTAAATATTAAAAAATAAAAAAGGAGCATATCCAATAGATCCTTTGGTCTTTTTCTGATTTTCTGTGTTTCTGTTTCTACTTGCACTCTAGGTTCATTTCCACTATGTCTTTGTGTAGGGAAAAAAGAAATAATTCCCTCTGAAAATATTATGGAATAGAAACATTGTTTCCAGGCTTGCAGTGCAATCATGGAAACAATAGCACAATGCTTTAGGTTTCCTATTGTTTGATTTACATTACAATTTCCCCAGAGACACTTTTATTTAGCACAAATCCATATGTACCCAAGAGCCATAAATGAGATTCAACTTTTTATACCAATTTCTTAATTCTAGTGGTGTGTATGTTTATTCGCTGCTGTACTTTAGAGGAAAAGTATCATTAAAATATACATTTTTTTTGTCATTTCACTTCCATTTTAACACAGCAGACTTGCCATGAAAGCCATTTAAAAGCCTAATATTAACCTCATAATTGAAAAATATGATCATGTTACCCTTGCTAAAACAATATAGCGGCAGTAAATACCAGGAAAATACACATTAAAAAGCTTCAACTAATAGCTCAAATGCAGATACAACCACTAGCCTGAAAGAATAGACTGTGTTCATCAAACAGAATATCTTATTATAAGTTATCTGCCACAGTCTAATGCTCTATTTGTTACTCATTTATTATGGCCTATGTATACATTACAAATACATCATTTAATTAATGCAATATTTATCACAAGAGCATCATTTCATTCACTGTTTCAACTGCTGGCATTCGACTCAGCAATAAAGCTGAATCTACGAATGACAAACGCAAATAAATTGATTGGATTATTATAATTTAAAGAGATAGTAAATCCACTTTATTACATTTCTAAGTAAGCCAATGCATTCTCAAATGAAGTAATATGCCTGAAGCAGTGGATGTGTATTAGAATATCATAGAGGCTTGTTTATACTACAAATTTGTAAGTATATAGTACAAGGGAGCTGTTGCTTTAAAGCATATGCCAAGGCAAAATTTAAAAAAACAAAAACATATGCAGCACATCTCTGCAATACATGTGTATTTCCCTGTGTTTGTAGGGAGCAACTGATGCTGCTATACAGTTCTATAAAGTGCTGTACTGTGCAACCTTACTGTGAACTGCAGTGTGGTGGGGTACGTTGTTGTGTAAACACCTATATTCATGGTGCAGAGACCCAAAAGTCCTTTTTAGGACTATCTTTTTGTGACAGCAATACATTTAGCTGCTGTTTAACATCTGCCCCCCATCACCCCTGCTTTTTAGTCTTTTTTTTATTATTGTTCTATTGGTCCTAGATTGTAAGCTCGAAAGTCCTAGATTGTAAACTCGAAAGAGCAGGGCCCTCAATCCCCTCATGTTTTGCATTGTATTGGTATTGTTCTGTCACATGTTCTGTCCCCCTTTGTAATGTACAGCGCTGAGTGAACTATTGGCGCTTTATAAATACTGTATAATAATAATAATAATAATTGGTGTTTTTAATTTTTCTTTAATTTCACATTTTTATGTTTTTAACTTTCTGCTAAAAAAAATATGCTTGGTGTTTAGTGTTTCAGGTTTTTCTTTTCAGGAGGTATATTTTATTTTATTTTGTTATAACATTTTTAATAATCATGTATTTCAGGGTCTACAGCTTACTGCTAACACACGTAAAGCTGTCTTTGCTTGCAGTATGTCACCACACAGTTGTGCAGTAAAGTATTGTGCACCATATCAACACATACTTATTCTCTCTATTGCCATAGCTAACATCAAAGTTAACCAATAACCTTTATTCAAAAACCTCTGGAAGGACTAAAGGCAGAGTCAGAGGCTCTGTATGTGGAGGTAATAGGACGTGAGCAGGCTCTGCAGGACAAATCATGGTCAGGTCCCACAGCCAGAGCACATAGAGAAGGAAGCTGAGTGGCTTCCTTTTTCCATGTATAGAGCATCTAGTTGTCTGCAACTGCTGTAAATGCATCTTCTTTTTTCTCTTTTTCTGCTAATCCTGCCATAGCCCCACAAACTGGCATGAGGAAGTCAGCAAAATTATTTCAGCACACAAATGAGTCACTTGCTGCAGGAGGAGGTCTTGCTGCAGGAGGAGGTCCAGATCACTCTTAACAGTAGAACTGCTTTAAAGGGGAATGGGTAAAGAGCTCAATTAAAATTTGTTGGGGCAGATGGTGGCCATTGGGCACCACATCTCTAAATAAATTGCATACCATTAAACATTCTTTAGTTGGATGAGAGATTTTGTTTTAGGGTCCAAAAACACAAATTGTTACAAAAAATACTTTGTAATATACACAAAAAAGTTTAAAATAAATGACCTAATAATGGGTCATTATATCCCCAGACCATTTTACATAGGAAAACATGTCAAAGCATATTGCCTCATCACTTAAAGTGAAAAATGGAAAAGCGAGCGCTACACCAATGTGTCTATATGAGCTGCTAGAACACCAAACAAGGTAACCAACAAACCTTTCAATAAACAATAAAAAAGAGGGGATCGGTGCAGCGCTTAAATTGAAGAAACACCTAAAATAAGTGCTCGGTATTAATGCCCTAAAGATATAGGCAGAGGCAAAAAGAAACAGAAAATGCAAATTAGAATACAATCCGCTTTTCAGTGCACATAAGTCCAAATTCCCATATCAATTGCTGTAAGGGATGTGTTGCAGAGGTAGGGGTCCTTAAAACAGATAGATTGCACACTCACCAGAAATGCGTATAAAATACGCATGTAGAGAGATATATATGTTCTTCAAAACATCTCGGTCAATAGGGTTCTGGTCAGATCGCACTCTATATTCTCCTCCGTCTCACCGTGATCAATAATTCCCAGGGTTCGGTAAAGGCGTCAAAAATCCCCTTGGTTCATCCAGGCACTGTGGAAGGTGGTGCTCTCAGAGAGAGCCCAATAAGGGACGCCACATGGTGTAGTATAGTATGAACAGGTTTATTCACAAATAGGATAAAAAAGGATGCTACTGACCATAAATGTAGTTGGCCACAGATGGTGGCTAGATGTCCATGTGCCGTAGCCCCCCTGACGTGTTTCGTGCGATGCACGTTTTCAAAGGGTGCCTCATCGCCACCTACTGTAACATAGCTATATGGTACAAACAGAAAAAAATGCTTTCACTTAATTCTGATTAATCTCATGTAGCAAAATGTCTATGTACGGTGGCCAATCAATCTCAAAGAGTTTCTCAATTTGCTTCTTCAGGAAAACAAGAGGCAATTTAGATGAATAACAAACAGGTGAGTATATAAAAACAATACTTATTTAGCCTTTAACCAACATTTCTAGTTAGAACCTATATTTAAAACTCATGTGATTAATTTCAGCACTACATCTACTAAGAACAGATGGATCTATCCTGCTGTAAGGGGCTGCTGGGAAGAGGAGGCCAAGACGCACATGGCAAACTGATCGAACTATAGCATCTGCGAAAGTATACATGTGTACAGTATATACAAGGTAGAAGCATATGTCCACATCCTTCTATTATAGAGAACATATATTTGGCCTCCTTCTCCATATTTATATCAAACCAAATTTACCATAGTTAAAACATTTGCACTATACCTGGCACCTTAAATTGGTGACAAGTATAATTTGAATCATGGGGGACAGATAAACAACTGCCTCAGGAGCAGCCTTGCAGTCAGTGTTCACGGGAATTTAGCTAAACTTGGGGCAGAAAAAAAAGCACCATAAACAATCAAAAAGGGTAAACAGAACATGAGTCTGATTGATGACCGTGTGGTGGAAACACATTGGATGGCAAAATCTAATAATAAAATAGTTCTGATCAAGTTCAGCTCTTCAGTTCCTTCAGTCTAAATGCATTAGTTTCATGGATCCAAAAGGTTTACTTCTTTGAACTCACTGAGCCTTATCAGGTGGTGCTTTTCTCTATAAAGTGATATTAACTTTATATATATATATATATATATATATATATATATAGTATATATATTAGGTATTTATGTAATTTCGATATATTTAAACAGGTGTTGGGGTGCTGGCAGTGAGGGGCAAATGGATCATGGTGCAGGCTTTCAGGTGGAGATTTAACCACTCCCAAACCTGAGGAGTTGTACGTGGATGGGTTGAAATCCCTAAGGAAACTGTTGTCCTCAGTGACCCGAAGGACTCTGCTGCAGGCAACTCATGGCAACTGGGCTCTTTCATTCTGAAATGCCTGTGACGGGACCCCAGGTTTTGGTACTCTCTAAAATAATGCACTCAAATTTATTATTTTTGGGGAAAACTTGCCTTGTTTCGTCTTGTTATATTGCAGACAAGAAAAGCTAACTTCGCACTGTCCAGCCACTGAAAAATATGTGTGGCTATTGCCTCTAAAATAATACACTGTTGTTTACTTAAAGATAAAACCTATCTAAGCCTGCCTGCCTTTTAAGATACAGCCTACATAAAACCTTGTGGTCTTACTAACTTTATCCTGGAGTGGGGCTTAGGAATTTTCAGACATCATGTAGGCTTTGATAAATCCCCTGCAAATCACGTCCAGACACTTGTCTTATCCTTTCACTCAGATCTCCACAGCATAATGGCATGGCTAATCATTCTGTGGTGCAAGAAAAGAATTAGAAGGGCACATAAAGTTTACACAGTAACTGAGAAGAAGACACTGGAGAGCTCTGATTGCCCACGTTAATCCTTTCCTGCCCAGTGCCATTAGTACAGTGTCAGTGCTTTTTATTAGCACTGATCACTGTATTGGTGTCATTTGGGAAGTCAGTGACACCAAGTCAGCTCCCCCCAGTGTCAGAATGCCCACAGCAGTCCTGCAGTCCCGCTATAAGTCGCTGATTGCCGTCATTTGCCCTAAATTTATGACGAAATTAGATTTTTTTTCTATTTTTTACTGGACATGTTTCATAGCAAAAAATCCAAAATATTGTTTTTTTCTCAAAATTGTGGGTCTTTTTTTTTCATAGTGCAAAAAATAAAAATCCGCACAGGCGATAAAATACCATGGAAAGAAAGCACTATTTGTGGGAAAAAAACGTACATAAATTTAATTTGGGTGCAGCTTTGCATGACCGTGCAATTGTCAGTTAAAGCAACACAGCGCCATAACACAAAAAATGGCCTGGTCAGGAACGGAGATAAATCCTCTGGAGGGCAAGTGATTAAACAAAAATAATATAATGCACCCAATAGTTTATTAAATGGGAGCAAACAAGAGAAGGTTATTGCTAGGGTTTACATATGCATTAAGACTCTACTCTGAACTGATGTAAAAAACGAAAGACCTAAAATTTGCAGTAGCCCATAGCAAAATTTTGATGACCTTCCCCACTCCCCCAGTAACATCTCTATGGCACCTGACAGAGTCATTTGGGATAAATAATCTGTTTGTCTAGCCCAAACTTTTTCTTTCCCTAGATTTGGATGATGTGGGGAATGATGGAAAACCCTTTCTGGTATTTCACTGCTATCTGGGGCTCCATTAGATGGATTTTCTTTCACTTCCTGTCCTGGTGACAATGTTTTACCAGATAGGAAGTGAGGGGAACTCTGCAGCAGCAACATAGACAAAATAAAATGCATTTCTTTAGTAGAGTGGGGGAAAACTAGGATCCCTGTCAGATTTTTATCTTTTGTCTTTTTCCCTTTTGCAGAATTTCCCTTACTTTGATACTTTAATTGATAATTAAATTGTCAGTTTTAGTTTAGGGGTACGTTGGAATTTTTTGCATTGGAAAGACTAAAATTTTTCTGAAGGCAATAAATCTATTAACAGATCAAGGGAAGAAAAGGAGTTATGTGACCAATGACAGCATGATCTTACACACTTGTCCTCTGTGTCTAGCAATCAGCTCTTCTAGAATGGAGACTTCAAAGGATCACCTATTAATAATACAGCATTGGATCTGTGTTATCTGCACATGCACACTGATTTTCCAGGAGTTTTTTCAACAACCTCATGGTGGGGTCCCTTCCCACCCCAGGACCCATAGCAGCTGTATGCTGTTTTGTCTATAGTTACATACTGGAGTTCCATCAGTCCCTCTTGCAGTAAACCTTATACATGTGTAAATCTTATGTTCATGCAAGGGGTGAGCTAAGAAACTTCACACTTCCAGATGACACTTTCCCTATATTCAGTGCATGGTTATAATGTCAGTGAACCTGTGCTGAACCTGGAATGCCCAGAGTGTGAAGCAGGAAACCTATCTTTTTGAATATTCACATGAAAGTATATGAAAATAAATAATGTGTATGTACAGTCAATTTTTGTTTTTCCAGGTTATTTTTTTGCTATTTGACTATCGAGAAATTTGCCTTCACTTCCTGTGCCAGAAATGCAATAGGAAATAGAGGATCTTGCCCAAAGTAAGGAGAATTTCCCTCTTCGGCTACTTTCACACTGCTCTGTTGCAAAAGCATGGCAAAAACGCTTTTTTACAAATTTTTACTGTGTTTTTTGGTGCATTTTTCACATGTCATGTGACTCTAAAAATGCACCAAAAACGCAACCCGAGTGCATTTTTTGTCATGTTTTTTGGTTCATTTTCTATGAGGATGTGCTTTTTTGTGCGTTTTTGCCACAGGTGCTTTGTTGTCATTTGTGTCGTGTTTCTGATGCATTTTCCATTCATTTTAAAGGGGAGGTGTTCAGTGTGAAAGCAGCCTTAGTCAGCTGTCCCTGAAAAAAGGTGTCTCTATTTGAAAGTTTTCTTTCAACTGTTTTTTTTTGGGGAGGCAACTCCAAAATGTTGGATTTCTAGTCATTTTATTTTTTGGTGACAATATTCAGCAGTACAAATAAAGTGGTCAATTTTCCCAAAGGGGCACAAAATAAAAAAAAAAAAGTTTTGCCTAAGGATACACTTTACCCGGTTACCACTCGGCCTATAGTGACTGACCTTGGACTGTTTATGGACCATATTCATGTCTGCTGTTTGGACCAATACTTTGGCTGTGCTGCCTATATCTCTGTTTGCTCCCTGTACTGACCCTGGACTGTTTATGGACCATGTTCTTGCCTGATGTCTGGACCAATACTTTGGCTGTGCTGACAATATTCCTGCCTGTTTCCTGGCCGATTGATTTGGCTGCTGCTCACCATGTCCCTGCCTGATGCCTGGCCCTCTGCGGACAACTACAATACTAAAACCACAGATAATCTTTTGTTTACCCTTGTTTTAGCCTCCTGTATGTCCTGGCCAGTGAACATAGCATTGTGCTATGGGGGCAGCCACATACCAGTAGATTAGGCTTGCTTGGCTTTCAGGAACAGAAACTGATGTAGGTGAAGCTACACTATACTATATTTCCTGATCACTCTTACAGAGGTGACCATTACAGTACATTGTTTTCTATACAGTGTTGATTGATTTTTGTGTTACACAGGTTGCATCCCCATACTCGGGAAGAGCAGCAGAATGTATTTTTGGGTGTAATTCTAAGTATGTCTATGTTGTGCATTAGAAATGTCTTATAGATCAACAACTTTGTGTTAAAAAATACTTTAATTTTCTTTCCACACATTTTCACACATTCCACACATTTTTTTTTTAGGGTGTTTGCTTTCCAAAATGTGGTAATTTTGTGAGTGTTTTCACTGTCCTGGTGCTCCAGTGCCTTCAAAAATGTGATAGGTTGGCAGGAAATTAGATGTGTAAATTATGCCCCTAGAACACCTGAAGGAGCTCCTTGGATGTTGGGCCTCTCTATGTGGTCAAGCTGTGGAAAAGTCTCACACATGTGGTATCACCATACTCAGGAGGAGCAGCAGAATGTACTTGGGGTGTAAGTTTTGGTACGTACATGCTGTATGTTAGAAATATCTAATAAATTGACAACTTTGTTTAAAAAAATATGTTTTCATCTTCTTTCCACATTATCCAAAAAACTTGTGGAAAAAAAATGATATGTTCAAAAGATTCATTGTGCCTCATAGAAAATATGTTGATGTGTTTGCTTTCCAAAATGTGGTCAGTTGGTTGGTGTTTCCATTGTTCTGGTGCTCCAGGGCCTTCGAAAATGTGATAGGTTGTCAGGAAATTAGATGTGTAATTTAAGCCCCTAGTATGCCTGAAGGTGCTCCTTGGATGTTGGGCCTCTCTATGTCACCAGGCTGTGCAAAACTCACAAACATGTGGTATCACCATATTTAAGAGGAGTAGCAGAACATGTTTTGGAGTGTAATTACAAGTATGCCTATGCCGCGTGTAATTAAGTTGTATTTAAGACAATATTTTGAAAAAAACATTTAATTTCTTCATTTTTCAAAGTATTGTGGGAAAAATTTCAACTTCAAAAAACTCACCATGTGTCAGGAATGTACTCGCCAATAGTGTTGGGACTCACCTGCCTTGTGGTTTGCAGTACCAGGACTGGCCAGCGGGTGCTCTCAGCAACCAGAGGCTCACTTCTGCAGTCAGCCAAAACACCTGAGGCTGATTGCAGGAGGTGCATATAAGGAATGGCCAGACTTGCAAGCAGGGCCTTGGTGTTTGTTTTCCCAAGAGCCCCTGTACCTGCATCCTGTCTGCTTCCTGTCTGATCCTGCTTGATCCCTGACTCTGATTGAACTCTGCCTGTCCTGACCTCTGCTATTCCTGACCACTCTCCAGTCTGCTCCTTTGGTACCTTGTCTGCCTGATTGTTCCTGACCCGGCCCGTCCGACTATGCTTAGTATTGTTCTATTGTTATCTGTTGGGGGTTTTGGTTTGGTTTGTTTTCACTGTGTTTATGTTTAGTCTTGCACTGCATTTATGTATTGTTTAGTCTTAAATAAATTATATTGTTTATACTATATCTGAAGCCTGCGTTTCCCTGTGTCACTCCACACACCTCTGGTCATACCCGTGGCCCTGACACCATGCCTCTTACTAAATTTTACATTCCAAAAAGGGGTAATTTGGCCAGTATTTGTACTGTCCTGGCATTTTAGGGCCTTAAAAATTGAGATTGGCAGTACATCAGGATTGATCAATTTTCAATGATGATACGTACTATAGCTTGTAGCTTCTATAACTTTCACACAAACTAAATAATATACACTGATTTGGGTTATGTTTACCAAAGAAATATAGCAGTATAAATGTTGGCCTAAATGTATGAAGAAAAATTATTTATTTGCTACATTTTATAATAGAAACTAAAAAATAAAAATAATGAAAAATCCAGTGGTGATTAAATATCACCAAATGAAAGGTCTACTTGTCTCAAAAAAATTATAAAAATTTTGTTTTGGTACAGTATTGCATGACTGAATAATTGTTGTTCAATGTTTGAGAGCACTGAAACCTGAAAATTGGCCTGGGCAGGAAGGGGGTAAAAGTGGCCAGTATTGAAGTGGTTAAGATATTTGACATTTCTATAATAGGTCACAAGGGTGACAGGCCCAAATCTGAAGGTGGGTCAGGGAACCCTTTTCAGGTTATTAGCCCCTCCTTTTGACCTCTATTTACCCCTTACCCACAAAGTTAAAATGGTTTTTATTACCCAGAATTTTATTGTCTTTTTAATTATTGTTTGAATGTTAATGGAAATCAGATACTAGAAACTCATGTAAATGTAACTGTAAATTCCTATACTTTATATATATGCAGTACATGTATATAAGAATTTTAAAAGAAGGGTAACATGATTCCAGACTTCAAGAAAAATGTTAGTTCTTATTAGCCTTTCCATATAATGCTCAGAGACTGAAAAGGAAAACCCATTTATAATTTTGAATGCTCACACAAAATATGTGAAAATAAATTGTTAAATTGTTTGCCTAGCCAAGTTTTGTTTGGTTTATTGGTATTAATATTATAAACAAAAAAGTGTTATGTTGCAGCTTACCAATTCTTGGATGTGGGAGCTACATTAGTTTTCATTTCCAGACTTTTTCCCTTAATTTTCACCTGTTAAGAATTGGTAAGCTGCAAAAATTTCATTTTTGGGTTTAAAACCGCTTCAGTTTAGTTATTTAAAATACCAATTGATCCAGTTAAGTATAACAAAAATAATTACAATAAGTATACGTGTCTAAATACATTTGCTTCTTGTAATACTTTGAGCAGCAACATTCAGACTAGAAGAGGGAAAGCTCCATTGCTTTGCACAGCACATTTAGTTTCAATGCTTTCCAGGTTATGACCCATTCACACCTAATCAAACAGCTGCCAGACAGCAAATCGCAGGGGTTTACTGACTGGCAACTGTCCGTTTCAGCTGTAGTGCGCCGGCGGTAAGCGGCATTGTGATGACCGATTCAGTGCATCACACAATTCCCTTTTTTTTACCCTCACCTTTATTTGAATTGTACAAAAGTGACACTTCATTCATTTCACTGTACAGCAACGAGGTGACATGCGACCCTGTCTTATGCATTGCAATAATATGCAGATCATCTGCATTTTGTTAAAGATCACTCCAGTGCAGTTCAGTTTGAATAGCCACACAGAAAACAATTGTTTTCTGCATGTCCTAATGATGACTGGCATTTACAGTGCATTAAACTGCCAGTCATCGCACTAGTGTGAATTGGCCCTTAATCTCATCACTCTGACTCTGGTCTTTCATTGGCCAGTCAGCAGGTTTGAGTCCCTAACCACTTTGTGTTGCTGAACAGATATTCCAAAAAGTGAGGTTAGTGACTTTATTGCAATATCGTGGGGGTGCTTAAATCAAAAGACTGGCTGAACAGATTTACAAAAGCCTTAACAGGTAAGAAGGTACACATGTATGTACTGTATACATACATATAGTATGTACGTATACATGCATATGTGTGTATGTATTTGCATTAAAATTTGAACTCAAGGACGTGGCCTGAAGCAGCATGGTGTAAGAAGCGAATGTTTGGAGCTCCACTCATGGGTGATCCTTCTCACTTATCCTGAGAACACCCACACACTGCCCAACCATTTGGCTACACCCTGGAGTCTATCTCATTTACTCTGCCACAATATTGCATCCCCGCCACCCCACAAGGCACTGGCAGTAAGTGCCGGCAGCTGGAGCAGGAAACACACGGAGAAGATGCTGCCCAACTGCCCGCCCCTCTCCAGACCCAGAGAAGTAGATACAAAGAAAATCCTGGCGGCAATCTTCACCTGACAGGCCACCCTCACCTCCAAGATTGAGGAGGTGAAAGTAGCTATTTCCTTAATTAAGCAAGATTTCTAAAAGCTGAGGGAGCGGGTTATTGTCTGGTGTGTCTTTCAGAGAACCTTTGCCCCCGTCTTAAACTTACAGTTAAACTTTGATAAGCATTGTTTCCCTGGACAGCTCTGTTTAGATGAGCTCTAACTCATTTGCTGTGTCAGTGTTGGGCTGTTGGGTTTGTTTCTTTGTAGTAGTTCTTGTTGGACAGTTATTGCCAATGTTTTATTCTGCCTTTTGTGATATACACTCACTGGCCACTTTATTAGGTACACCAGTTTAACTGCTTGGTAACACAAATTGCTAATCAGCCAATCACATGGGAGCAATTCAATGCATTTAGGCATCTAGACGTGGTGAAGATGACTTTCTTAAGTTCAAACCTAGCATTAGAGTGTGGAAGAAAGGGGATTTAAGTGACTTTGAGAGTGGCAAGGTTGTTGGTGCCAGATGGGCTGGCAACTCAGTGGACTTAAACATTGAAAATCTTCATTGGCTACACAAATACGTGTGTAGCCAATAAAGATTTTAAATGTTTGAGTCCACCAAGTTGCTGGCTTATATCTTTCTACACTCAAAGTATTGAGGGACTGCACATCCCAGCCATGAGCACCAATTCTCAGCCTTGGATAGCATCACCAGCAGTAGAGCTTAGGGATTGTATTCAGTGAGTGTCTCCTTCTACAAACACAACACTTGGGTTTCTGTCCCCACACACTATCTGTCAGGAATGGACTGGCCAGCAATGGTGGGACTCACCTGCCTTATGGGCTGCAGTACCAGGGCTGGCCAGCGGGTGCTCCCAGCAATCAGAGACTCAACCTTGCAGCCAGCCAAACACCTGAAACTGCTTATACTGGTGTATTTAAGGGATGGCCAGACCTGCAGACTCTGCCTTGGTGTGTGTTTTTCCTGGGCCCTGTATCCTGTTCCTGCATCCTGTTCCTGTCCCTGTCTTGTTGCTGACCCTGCCTGATCTGGACCTCTGCTGACTTCTCCTGCTCTGACCCCGGCTCGTTCCTGACCATCCCTCTGCCTGACCCTCTGTACCACGCTGCCCGATACCTGCTGAACCTGGCTTGTGACCCCGACCATTCTCCGCTTGCTCCCCCTGTACCTACCTGCCCGATTGATATTGACCCAGCCTGCCTGACGACGCTTGCATTGTATGTACGGTTATCTGTGGGTGGTTTGGTTTGGTTTGTTTGCACTGTGTTATGTTTAGTATTGCACTGCGTTTATGTTTGTATTGTTAGTGTTAATAAATTATATTGTTTATAACTTATCTGAAGTCTGCGTTTCCCTGCGTCAGTCACACACCTCTGGTCATACCCGGAGCCCTGACACTATCTGATCACTCCCCGTACTGGCTGACCATTCATATTAGATCATGTCCACCTAGTCACATGTGGCGCCCTAATCCATTTTGGCTACCAGTTCTCCCAAATCTGGATGAGATTCAAACTGAGTGGCAGTTCTTTGTTTACTTTAATCAGGGCGCAGCTCCTATTGGAGTCAAGGAATCCTTTAAACTCCATGCCCGCTAGCTCCTTATGGCCTGTATTTCCAGATACAAGACCTCCTCAAAAATTATTCTTCAACAAGCTGAAGAGCATTTATCTCATTTGGAGGGGACATTTGGTGAGGATCCCTCACCCTGTAATGTATCTCTTCTAAAATCCCATGCTAGAGTGGTAGATCACCTGCATGTTGAGAAGGCCAAGTAAAAACTTTTCTTCTCCAAACAATGGATCTTCGAGCAAGCAAACTCCTTGCGTCCAAGGCCCACCTAGATTCCAGACAAATTCTCACTCAGCAAGCCTTGGTTACTGCAGAATTTTGTCATTTTTTACTACCTTGTACTCCACTACTGTTACCCATTCTGAATGGCCTCACACTCCCACTGTGACAACCCAAACAAGTGGCATACTTGGAGGCCCCCCTCTCCACAAATGAAATTGCTGAGGCCATAACCCTTTTTGCTGCATCCGAGGCCCCTGGCTTGGATGGTCTTCCATTGGAATTTTATACACAGCTGGCTGATATGATTACTTTCCTTGTGGTGTGATGTGAAGAGTATCCATTTCATTTACTCGTTGAGATCAAATTTACATTGAAATAACATGGTCTTTATTGAAATAAAAGTATGCATACAGAGGTTTCCACAAAAACAAAACAGCATACCAAGATAACGTATATCTATGTAGTGAACCACCAAATAACAGACAGGTACTCTGTAAGGCATTCACAGATCTTACAAACACAAGGTTTCAGTTCATGCCAGTTTGTGCACATGCAATATACATATCCTAACAATAGTTTAAATGGACAACAAACCTCAGCCTAAGTGGCAGTAGTCACTTGGTCAAAGAGAGGCTGTGGCACATAAATTGGCTCCTTATGCAAGCTTGGGACTAGGAAGGGAAAAACTTACTGGGGCTCTAAAAGACCCAATGAGCATTGGGATGTAATGATGTCCTTCTTGTCCTAGTAGTAATTATTTAAGCAAGTACCATTATGTACATGTGGCAGAGTGTTCCAACTAGCGATCCCAAAATTTATTGTATTTGATCGAGCGTGTTCTGTGAACATAGATGAGTTTTTTTTGTACGTGAGTGTAGCAATAACCATATTGACCCATGACTGGAAGGTGGGGGTTGATTGCTTGCATTCAGGAGCATACTATCAACGTAACATGAAAGGTGAAAAAAGGTGCTTCTGGCTGCAGAACATCGGGGACACTGAGAACTATAAGCAGGACAATATCTTGCTACTGTTCTGAACAAATAAGCCCTATGTAAGCCCATTTTCTTGTAGTACTGAACCTATTTTTAAATTTTTTTTATCATATCACATCAATAGGTTGCATACTACAAGAAAATGGTCCAAAACATACCTGAAAAGCAATCATGAACCATGAGCTTTAAAGTATTTTGTTTATTAAGTCCTCACCAAAGTCTCACTAAAAGCTTTGTTACATATTTGAACTACAATGCCATCATGTGCTAAAATCTGGTGTTGCAATGTGACTTTAGCAAATTATTTTATATGGGATTTTTGTAATTTCACAGTCTGGCATTTAATCCATCCTACACTGTCTTTGGGTAAAGTTGCTTATTATGGAGCTATGCGAGGTTTCTAAACAAATAGCAGATTCCCTTGTAATACCAAGGAAAATTAGGCTCCCAGACATTCCTTATTTCAAATATTGACATATCTGTAACATATATTGTGCCTCAGTCTCTGTTCTTATGTGAAAGAAAGCAAATGCTTTTTCCTAGTTCCCCTTTTATTAAATAATCAAATCAGCTATTTTATCCAAATTTCCAAATAAAATTAATGGAATGTTATCATACTGATGTAGTGGATTTGACTTTAAATCAGTAAATCAAAATGGGAAAGCTTTTTTTACATTTTGAAAACATCTTTTTGTTTCATACCATTTTAACTGTCTCACAGAAATGGCTTCTTTCCAGCAATCCCATTTGAGATTGGTGAATATATAAATGCTAATTTATTGTGTTAAAAGTGTATAGTGAGTTATTTAAAGTTCTCTAAACCCTTAGTGACAGCTCCTAAAACAATTATGTAGAACTATACCAAGAACATTGCTCATCTTCTTCCAGCTCTATGTTCCTCACACATGATATCCTGGAACAGTGGCTTAGGTCGTAGAAAATCAATTTCTAGTGTTACCATCAATATGATGGTAATGCGTGCTTGTCCCAGTGACAGCGCAGCTGCATGATTTCCAATAAAGTTATACATGGGTCACATCTGACTTTCTAGAAAAATAACAACCAATAAAAATCCATTCTTATATAATCTAATACATATATATATATATAACCGTGCAAATGTTTTAGGTGTGACGAAATGCTGTAAAGTAAGAATGCTTTCAAAAATATATATTGTAATTGTTTATTTGTATCAATTTACAAAATGCAAAGTAATCAAAGAAGAAAAATCTAAATAAAATCAATATTTACTGAGACTACCCATTGGCTTCAAACCAGCATCAATTCTTCTAGGTACACCTGAACAGAGTTTTTAAAGGAACTCGGCAGGTAGATTGTTCCAAACATCTCAGAGAATTAACCACAGATCTTCTATGGATGTAGGCTGCCTCAAATCCTTCTGTTTCTTAATGTAGTCCCTGACAGACTCGATGATGTTGAAATCAAGGCTCATTGTGGGCCAAACCATTACTTCCAGGACTCCTTGGTCTTCCTTACACTAAGGATAGTTCTTATTGACATTGAACGTATGTTTGGAGTCATTGTTCTACTGCAGAATAAATTTGAGGTCAATCACATGCCTCCCTCATGGTATGGCATGATTGATAAATATCTACATGTAGTCTTCGGGGTGGCCATACATGGATCAGCTTTTTCAATCAGCCAACGTGCTGTTCGAAATAAACTGAACACACAGAAGTGAGGTGAATAGAGAAATCCACCTCACTGTGTTATTGTGCTCTGACAGAGGGGACTCCTCTCCATGGAAGAACATTTTTCCAACAAACCACATTGAGAGAAGCTGATCATTAGATCGACTTCTCTGGAACGGAAATGACCATAGATGGATCAAAATTCTGTTCCTGATGAACCAGCTGAATTTTGATCCATCTATGGTCATCTTTAGACTGGTCTTGTACATGGGGAAATTGAGAAATTCTCAAATAATCCACTCTTTACTCAACAGGCAAACAAAAAGGCAACACCAACAGACATATGGAAACCATGTACTGCTGCCTACAGGTAGCAATACAATCACAGATTATACTATCCTAGGCACACATGATTGAGAGCACACCATTTTTCCCAGTTCAAATCAGGATGCTGTTTTGTAGACAGTATTCTGTCTGACTTATGTACAGTGCTCAGTATAAATAAGTACACCCCTTTTTGAAAAGTAATATTTTAATCAATATCACAATGAAGACAAGAACCATTTCCAACATTTTTAACAAAACTGAGTTTTATATAACATTTGTTTAGCTCATTACATGAAAGTAAGTTTAATAATCCAACTTAGATTACAAAATCTTCAGTTCTACTCAAATTACACCACACAACAAAAACTACGACATCTAGAATTTTTTTTTTCACCTCCATGATTTGTAAGGACAGCACCAAGCCTTCTAGGCATGGAATGAACAAGTTGGCGACATATTGCAAAATCTTTTTTCATTCTTTAAAAACAACCTCTTTTAGAGCCTGGATGCTGGATGGAGAGTGATGCTCAACTTGTCTCTTCAGAATTCCCCATAGGTGTTCAATTGGGTTCAGATCATACTTGGCCACTGAATCACTTTCACCCTGTTCTTCAGAAATGCAACAGTGACCTCAGATGTGTGTTTTGGATTATTGTCATGTTGGAAAAGTACACGACAACCAAGGGCACAGAGTGATGGTAACAACTTCTCTTTCAATATAGAGCAGTACATCTGTGAATTCATGTTACCATCAGTGAAATGCAGCTCCCTGACACCAGCAGCACTCATACAGCCCCACAGAAGGACACTGCCACCACCATGTTTCACTGTAGGCCCTATGCATTTTTCTTTGTACTCCTCACCTTTGCAACTCCATAACGTTTTGAAGCAATCGGTTCCAAAAACATTTATCTTGGTCTCATCACTCCAGAGTACATAGTGCCAGTAGTCTTCTTCTTTTTCAGCACGGCACTAGCAAATTCTAGGTGGGCTTTTTTGTGCATGGGCTTTAAAAGAGGCTTACATAATGGACGACATCCATGCATGCCATTCCTCAGCAGTGTACGCCATATTGTGTCACAGGAAACAATCACCCCTGTTTGGCTTTCTACTTCTTTAGCTAACTGCAGTGAACTTGCATGGTGATTTTCTTCAACTCTTCTCATCAGAAGATGCTCCTGTCGATGTGTTAACTTCCTTGGAT
Organism: Staurois parvus; assembly: GCF_062004578.1. Lineage (NCBI taxonomy): Eukaryota > Metazoa > Chordata > Amphibia > Anura > Ranidae > Staurois > Staurois parvus. Next base: position 6,769,790 of record NW_028318430.1, on the reverse strand, counting down.
GGCATGGACATCTCTGTGAGATGGTTGTAGTTCCATCTTTGTTAAATGTTTGTATCACTTTCGCTACAGTATTGCGACTGATAAATAAAGCTTTGCTGATCTCCTTGTAGCCTTCACCTTTCTTGTGTAAAGAAATTATATTCTTTCTCAGGCCTTGTGACATTTCTCTTCCTTGTGGTGCCATTGATGACAGCATGAAGTTTTCTTTGTTAAGAAACGCTCTTTTATAATCAACTGTCTGCTGGACACCTGTTTATTGAATAATTAGACTCGCCTGTCATTGAATTCTTGTTAATTAGGATTTTGTTGTCTAAAATTTAGCTTTGCTACTAAGACTTTCATTGGGGTGTATTCATTTTTGCAACATGGTCTTGAATGAATTTGTTAGTAAAAATACTTTTTTATGTGAGCAAGTTACCAAATCTTGTTAGCCATCAATAGCTTGCATTTGTTGGAGTATTTTGTAGTATAGTGTCCCATTGAAAATGTTGATTCTGAAAGTAAATTAGAGGTTTTCTGACAAATCTGTTGGGGTGTACTCATTTATGCTGAGCACTGTATATGGTATACATACTGTATATGGTTTATACATGCATAGCTTAGTTAGTTATCTTAGTTACAGGACTGTGCGCACTGCACGATTATGAAATGTAAGGTCAACTATTAAATGCAAATTTGCAGAAGGATACTGCCACAAACCTGGATGGCAAAGCCTGAGGTGATAAGGACAGCCGTTCCTACTTCTCCAGTCTAAACAGACTAGTGTAAGTGGGCGGGGAATGTAAGGACAAAATAGTGGCATGAGTGCCAATAGGTGCTGTTGGTGTCAATGAAACTTGAAAGCACTGTCCTCAAGTGGAAAGGAAATGCAGGCCACAAATGAGGTGGGGTCAAGTAAAAAGCCAAAGTCAGCAAGGGGCAGGCAAGGCAGTACCAAATTAACAGGCAGAGATGGAGACAGGAAAAGATCAGAGCAGGTATTTGCAGCAAGCAAGGTGCCAGATCGGCAGGCAGTAACTGTCATTGGTAAAAGAAGCTGAAGTTAAGATACTTGCAGGTGAGTGGACTAGTAAGAGTCACAGATGGTTTGAGGAGCAAGCTGGGTTGGTAGTGGGAATGAACAGGTTGCAGGATCGCAGGTAACAGGTATACTGCCTAAGACCTTTTTAGCACAGAGGCCTGGCAGGAATCAGTTTTGAAGTGTATCCCTGGGTAAAACCTTTTATTTTTAGTTGTAGATAATTGGGGAAGAGCTAGATCCTCTGTCAGGCTTTATTGCTATAGACAAAATAGCAAGTATACCATAAAAAGTATCTCAATATCTCAATGTTTTACTGAGATATCAGTAGTAGAACACAGATGTTATCTTCATAACCTGCCATTGCCTGAAGGTTCACTGTGTCTCCCAGCACAGTCTCAAGAGCATGTAGGTGATTCCAGGAGACAGGCAGTTACTCTAAGAGAGCTGGACAGGGCTATAGAAGGTCCTTAAACCATAAGCAGGACCAGCATCTGCTCCTTTGTGCAAGGAGGAACAGGATGAGCACTGCCAGAGCCCTACAAAATGACCTCCAGCAGGCCACTGGTGTGAATGTCTCTGACCAAACAATCAGAAACAGACCTCATGAGGGTGGCCTGAGGGCCGATGTACTCTAGTGGGCTCTGTGCTCACTGCCCGGCACCATAGAGCTTGATTGGCATTTGCCATTGAACACCAGAATTAGCAGGTCCGCCACTGGCACCCTGTGCTTTTCACAGATGAGAGAAGGTTCACCCTGAGCACGTGACAGACATAAAAGGGTGTGAAGAAGCTATGGACAACGTTATGCTGCCTGTAACATCGTTCAGCATAACCATTTTGGTGGTGGGTCAGTGATGGTCTGGGGAGGCATATCCATGGAGGGACGCATAGACCTGTACAGGCTAGACAATGGCACCCTGACTGCCATTAGGTAGCGGGATGAAATCTTTGGACCCATTGTCAGACCCTACGCTGGTGCAGTGGGTCCTGGGTTCCTCCTTTTGCATGACAATGCCCAGCCTCCTGTGGCGAGAGTATACCGGCAGATCTTGGAGGATGAAGGAATGGATACCATTGAATGGCCCCCACGCTCGCCTGACCTACATCCAAAAAAACACCTCTGGGATATCATGTTTCGGCCCATCCAACGCCGCCAGATTGCACCTCAGACTGTTCAGGAGCTCAGTGATGCCCTGGTCCAGATCTGGGAGGAAACATCCCAGGACGCTATCCGTCGTCTCATTAGGAGCATGCCCCGACATTGTCAGGCATGCATACAAGTACGTTGGGGCCATTCAAACTAATGACTACCATTTTGAGTTGCTGCAATGAAATTTCAGCAAAATGGACTAGCCTGCTGCACCATTTTTTAACTTTGATTTTCGGGGTGTCTTTGAATTCAGCCCTCTGTAGGTTGATCATTTTTATTTCCATCAAACAATGGGGCATCCTTACATTTCTAACACATTACCCAGTCCATCAGTATAGATATCCAGCATGATATTTTTCCCCATTGAGATCTGATGTGTTTTCAAAGTATTCATTTAACCACTTGCCTACCGGGCACTTTTACCCCCTTCATGCCCAGGCCAATTTTCAGCATTCAGCGCTGTTGCATTTTTAATGACAATTGTACGATCATGCAACACTGTACCCATATGAAATTTTTCAGATTTTTTTCACATAAATAGAACTTTATTTTGGTGGTATTTAATTATCAACAAAAAAAGAGAAAAAAGATTTGAAAAAAAAGTTTTTCTTTATTTCTATTATAAAATTTTGCAAACAGGTAATTTTTCTCCTTCACTGATGTGTGTTGATGAGGCTGCACTAATAGACCCTGAAGAGGTGGCATGGATAGGCAGCACTGATGAGCACTGATAGGCTCCACTGATGAGGTGGCACTTACGGGGCGGCACTGGTGGCCATTGATGAGGAGGCACTGATGATGCTGCACTGATCTGCAGCAATGATGGCCACTGAAAGGTGGCATTGATGGGCACTGATAGGCAACACTGATGGGCACTGATGGGCGACACTGAGGGGGGCAGTGCTGACTGACGGCACTGACTGACAGCACTGACTGGCGGCTCTGATGGGCACAACTGCTGGGCAGCACTGATGGGTGGCACTAATGGGAGACACTGAGTGGCACTGCTGGGCACTGATGGGCAGCACTGCTGGGCACCGATCACTGCTGGACACTGTGACAGCTGCCGGTTTATCAGCAGTACTTTCCTCACACTGTGATAATGTGAAGAAAGTGATGCCGATAACCAGCAACTGTATTTTCTCCGTGATCTGCTGTGTTATTGGACACAGCTGATCATGTGGTAAAAGACCGCTGTGATTGGCCTTTTACCTCATCACGTGATCAGCTGTGTCCATAAGACATAGCGATCATGGAGAGCGCAGGGTGGGTGCCGCTGGGGTTACGCGGGAGGGCTCATTATGGGAGGACGTCATATGATGCCCTCCCAGAACTGGACGACTGTGCTGTATCTGTCATTCGGCTATAGCGCGGTTAGCAACTGGTTAATTTTTTTGAGCAGTGTATATTGAATCTTTGAAATTTGATAACAGCTAAAACAATTTGAGTACAGAACAGGTAGCAGTAAAATCCCTATCAGAGGAATAAAGGGGTAATATAGTCCTAATGCACAATTTAATGTATGAGAATATGTGTTTAAGAATTTTGAAAAATAAAAAATATTATAAAAAGATCTCTGCTGCTCTAGTGAATACATTTAAATTTGGAATTTTATGAGTTGGTAGATGAAGCATACAGAGGTGGAATAATTCAAAAAGACATATGAGAGTACATAAGAGCAAGGCATCCTGGGGTGCCAACCTTTTATGCACTTCCTAAAGTACATAAATATTTAACTAATCCCCCAGGAAGACCAATCATTTCAGGAAATGGCTGTATATCTGAGGGCATCAGTCAAGTAATTGATTCACACTTAAGGCCCCATGTAACAGGTTTAGTATCCTATGTAAAAGACTCAATCCATTTTTTTAAAATTATAGAGAATCTAGATGTCCCCAAAACAGCAATTTTATAACGGTTGTAGGGTCACTAGACAAAACAAAGGTATTGCTACAATAAAATATATTTTGCAACAGCGAGGAACACAAGAATGGAAATTCAATTAAATTATTTTGAATATGCTTGAATTTATTTTAAACCACAATGTCTTTTTGTTTCAAGGATTCTGCTACCTCCAGGTACTGGGCGTAGCGGAAGCCTTGGATTGGCATATCCTATGCCAATCTGTACCTGGAGGTGTGGGAGCAGGACTTTTTATCTAATGAGTCCTTGTCTATCTATACACAACATATTATTATCTGGCGAAGATATATAGATGACATTTTCTTTTGTAGAAGACGAACCTGAAGACTTGTTGAAACAATGTCTTGAGAAGATGAATCATAATGATTCAAATCTCTTCTTTACCATGACCTATGATTTACAGAAAATTAATTATTTAGACATCAGTTGCTCGAAGGGACAAAGTCTGGAAAGTAGGCTCTTTAGGTAAGAGACTGCTGGCAACACCATCCTGAACCAGTTCCATACAGTCAGTTTTTGCGAATTAAGCACAACTGTACAGATTAATAAAATTTTCAAAGAGAAGCAGATGAACTTGCAAAAAGACATTTTAAGAGGTTACACGAAGGCATGTCTTAAAAAGGCATTTAGTCATGTAAAAAAATCTTCAAAGGTATGATCTTTTGTTTAAATCTAAAGTTAAATCAAACACAAATGAAGAAACTAGGGTTATTCTAAGATATTCAAACGAACATGCTAAAATTAGGAAAATATTGGGAAGATATTGGTCTTTCCTAACAGAAAACCCCATTGTTGGGGATCTAGTTGTCAGAACCCCTTTAATAACTTATAAGAAAGCAGGTTCATAAAGGACCTGTTGGAACAAAGTGAATACAGGGGAGAACAGAGGCATGACCCGTGCAGGTATACCAGTACATTTCCATGTAGGGAATGTGCGCACTTTCCATATTTGCATAATAAAAAACAACTGTAACTATCCCTAGAGAGGCACGTTACTAAGTTTCACAAATATAAGAGTTGTTTTTTCAGTCCTTAATAGGGTACATGTTCCAGTAAAGGGGGGTGATTGGAACAAGATTCTACTCCAGTGCAAAATGCGCTGGATTAGACACCTTGATGTCACCTGCCCTCCAGGTTTAAATGAATCTGAGAGCTATAAGCCATTCTTGGAGGGCTTCAGCTCAAAGAAAACAGACTGAGGACCTGGAATTATATTTCTTTGAACCTTTAATTACAAGGTTCTTCCTCAAGTTTTGAGTACCCACATTCCATTCTTTATTATCACCTCTTTATTGATGGTCTCTTATTTATGGACACTGTGGATGATTTAGTATTATCTATAAAAACTGTTGATGTAATTTAGCTGTCTGGACTGTTATACCTATTTGATTGCATATACTTTGTTGTTAATTTTGTGTCTCATCTGCAGGGGAGCGCCCTTTTTGAGGGCCGGATTGTTCTGGGTGCCCGGCACTGACAAATTTCCACACTGTTTCAGGGTGATGTTCACGATGAGGTCTGCATATATGGACATTCTTTTTTGTGTCAGTTTATTTTGCACTCCTGTGACCCATTTACAGCCAAAAGTGAGCTAAAGTGCAATGCTGGCTGACGTCACAGTGCCGGCTTCAGTCCGGTACAGACTCTGGAAAGATCTCAAAAATATGGTTGGGATCAGAACTCAGATCGGCAGCTGGCTCAGCCTTTCAGCTGGGCTGTTGGGAAACTAAGCCAGCCACACCCTCCACTCCCTAGCCCAGCACTCCAGTGAGTGCTGGAGGGGCAGAGCAGAGAGTGACTAACAGTTACCACTCACTGCTTAGAGTGGAAAGGAGAACTGAGAGATTAGTTGTGTTTGATCACTTAGTTCTCAGTGCAGAGACAACAGGGGACAGATCCAAGAAAAACACAGACCCATAGCTCAGTCTGAACAACCTGCTCTGGGTGTAGGTGGCGGTGCATAGAAGCTCCTGTCAGCCAAACCTTTAGTAGAAACATATCATGCCAGCACCCGCTGCTAGAGTAACATGCATTGCTTCATTAAAATAGGATAAAAAAGACATAACGACCTCCACGCTCATGTGTCTCCACCCTGGGTGGGCCTTAATCATAGTCACCATGATTAACCACTTCAATTCTGGACACTTTCACCCCCTTCCAGTCCAGACCAATTTTCATCTCCTAGCACTGTCACACTTAGAATGGCAATTACTCAGTCATGCAACACTATACCCAAATTAAGTTTTTAAAAAATTTTTTGAGCCAGACAGAGCTTTCTTTTGGTGGTATTTAATCATCACTAGGGTTTTTATTTTTTGCTATATAAATGAAAAAAATACCATAAATTTAAAATAAAAACATGTTTTTCTTAGTTTTTGTTATAACATTTTGCAAATAAATAATTTTTCTTCATAAATGTAGGCCAAAATGTATGCTGATACATTTTTTGGTAATAATAACTTAAAAAGGCTAAAAATTGTTATATAGTACCAAAACACACATAGATCCATAAAAAAAGCAATCCATATTATGTTCATGCTTACAAAGTTACTAATAGCACTTGGTGATGAATCGAGGGTTGGAAACCTCCACTTGACAGACACAAGCTCCTGAGGGGGAGAACAATAGAATGGCAATGGTATGATGACTTAAATATTGATGATTTGATATTGCCCTTATCCATGTAAGAAAAAACTAAATGTCTCTGTCACATGTTTTCTGTTGTGCATAAGTATAATATCATAAAATTAATAATCAAGTCATTATACCAGTACCCTTCTATTGCTCTTCCCACTAGGATGCACTCTCCTATTCAGAACATTACTTGTGTTTGGGAAACCTCATGTACACTTCTTATTTTATTTAAATCCTGAATTTTGCAGGCTGAAACTTTAAGAATAGATATTCAGGCCTGGAAAGTCTACTTCCACTTTCACATGCTACAGGCAACACACACCCAACTTAAGCAGAGGTGATTAATGAGGTTAAATCACCGTTACTGTTACTACTAGAGATGAGCGAATTATTCAGAAATTCGGTTCGGCTGATTCGCCGAATTCGCCGAAAATATTCGATTTGATCCGAATATATTCGCCGCAAATTTAACTTATAAAAAGGGTGTTTCTAGGCTTCAGAGAGCCTTTATATTAGAGCAGAACACTGTACCTTTAATTTAAATGCCCTTGGAGTCTGCTGGGGAAGAGAAATAATACTGTCAGTCAGTATGACATGCAGATGAGTGCCGTCGATCTTAGAATCACCGCACACTTCACTCATTTGGGCAGTCACGGGGCCAAAACCAGAGTGTGGAGCCACAGTGTGGCGGTGGAGGCAGCAGCAATGGGAGGCCATACAGCACCCTATGACAAAATGGAACCCACCAGCAGTGTGAGGAGACCTGAAAGTGGCACATGGCAGAGTGTGGCGATGGAGACAGCAGCAATGGGAGGCCGTACAGGGACCCATGACACACTCTGGACCTGGCAGCAGCATGAGGAGGCGGTACAGGGGCCCATGACAGATTACGGGCCTGGCAGCAGCATGAGGAGTCGGTACGGGGGCCCATGGCAGATTACGGGCCTGGCAGCAGCATGAGGAGGTGGTACAGGGGCCCATGGCAGAGTGGCGGAGCGTAAGCAGCTAAAATTGAAGGCCATACAGAGGCCTATGTTAAAAAGTCCCCCCAGCAGCAGCGTGGGGAGACGACTATCAAGAGTCCAATGGCAGAGTGGCGGAGCAGAAGCAGCTTCAATTGAAGGCCATACACAGGCCTAGGTTTAAAAGTCCCTCACAGTTAATTCCAATAACGAACTCTACTCCTCCGTGCAATCTACTTACGAGACCCTGGGCAGGTCTGGGTCCAATTTGTGGTAGAGACTGGTTTTGTTCAGCCATGCTTGAGCGAGTAATAACAGGTCTGTGCTGCCCTTTGGTGTCTGGCTTAATGCGCACAACACTGAACGTCCCAGCGTTTGTCAACGATTTGCCGTTAAGTGATGCAAACCCGCTGAACCACGTTCATGAGGAGCCGGTACAGGGGGCCATGAATCAGTATGGACCTGGCAGCAGCGTGAGCAGACGACAGAGGCACATGGCGCAGGGTGGCGGTGTAGGCAGCATTATTCTGAAGCCATACACAGGCCTAGGTTAAAAAGCGGAAGCTGTCAGCAGCGTGAGCAGACGACAGAGACACATGGCGCAGGGTGGCGGTGGATGCAGCAGTATTCGGAAGCCAAACACAGGCCTCGGTTAAAAAGCGGAAGCCGTCAGCAGCGTGAGCAGACGACAGAGGCACATGGCGCAGGGTGGCGGTGGAGGCAGCAGCAATGGAAGGCCATACAGCACCCTATCACAAAATGGAACCCACCAACAGTGTAAGGAGACCTGAAAGTGGCACATGGCAGAGTCTGGCGATGAAGTCAGCAGCAATGGGAGGCCGTACAGGGACCCATGACACACTCTGGACCTGGCAGCAGCAAGAGGAGGCGGTACAGGGGCCCATGGCAGAGTGGCGAAGCGTAAGCAGCTTAAATTGAAGGCCATACAGAGGCCTATGTTAAAAATAATAACATGTTTGGGGCATGATTCATGGCGGATTTAGTCAGTTGTGTCAGGAACTGGTGGTTTGAAATCCAGACTAATCCACGCCTGATTCATTTTCACAAACGTGAGTCTCTCCACACTTTGGGTGGACAGTCGTGTCCTCCACGGAGTTACAATACCTCCTGCCGCACTAAACACGCGCTCCGATGCCACGCTACTGGCCGGGCATGACAGCCTTTCAAGGGCAAATTCAGCTAGTTGGGGCCAAAGGTCAAGTTTCGTTGCCCAGTAGTCAAGGGGATTGTCTACTTCGGTTGGCAGGGTGCTGTCCAAGTAGGCCCAAGCCTGTTGTTTGAGGTCCTGCTCCAGGTCCACCTGATGCTGCTGCTGCTGCGGCTGGTTAGTAGTTTCCTCACTGCGCTGGTGAAGAAAGCTACTCATCATCGACTGCAGACTGAGGCAGCCGCTGCTGGTGGAGCTGCCACTGCTCCTACCACCCTGCCCCTCCCCTGCTGCCATGGCAGCGGAACGCGAGCGCACAGGGCCCACAGTGTCTGAGGATGGACGTTGGCGCAGAAAGGCAGAGACCAACTGACTACATAGGTGTTTTTTATAGTACGTTATTTTGGCCTCCCTCTCAGCAGGTGTGAAAAAGGCCACCATTTTTGAACGGTAGCGAGGGTCCAACAAGGTGGACAGCCAAAAGTCATCCCTCTGTCTGATGGTTATTATTCGGCTGTCGCTACGCAAGCAACCGAGCATGCTATGGGCCATTTGTGCCAAGGAATGCGAGGGACTCCCTGCCTCCATCTCCACAGCATACTGCCACGGTGCGTCTGGGTCCTCTGTCTCCTCCTCCTCCTCTACCAGATGCTCCTGCTCCTCCACTCCTGTCCGCTGAGTGGAAAAACCACCCATTTCACTCAATAATTCCTGAGCACCAATGTCCTCCTCTATATCCTCCTCTTCTTCCTGTCCTGCCCCCACAGGGGTCATGTGGCGTTGAGATCTGTGCGCCACATCTACCGCACCCTGACCAGCCATTGTTAACAGCATTTGTTCCAGGACGTGCAACAGAGGAATGACGTCGTTCATCCCATAGTCCTGCCGACTTACGAATAGCGTGGCCTCCTCAAAGGGCCTGAGCAAGCGCAGGTGTCACGCATGAGCTGCCAATGGCTGACATCTAAGTTACACAGGGGAGTACCTTTATCCGCTTGTAACATCAGGAAATCGGTGATGGCCTTTCGCTGTTCGTAAAGGCGGTCTAACATATGTAGGGTTGAATTCCACCTTGTTGCAACGTCGCAGATCAGGCGATGCTGTGGAATTCCGTTCTGCCGCTGCAGCTCAAGGAGGGTGTGCTCTGCGGTGTAGGAATGGCTGAAATGCATGCAACGTTTACGTGACATTTTAAGGATGTCTTGCAGTGGGATGGTGGATTTTAGGAACCGCTTGACAACCAGATTGAACACGTGAGCCATGCATGGCGCATGGCACAACCTTCCTTGACGCAGAGCAGACACCATGTTCTTTCCGTTGTCGGTCAACATGGTTCCGATTTTCAGTTTGCGTGGAGACAGCCATCTGTCGATTTCTCTGTTCATTACACTCAGAAGTTCCTCCCCTGTGTGACTACGTTCGCCAAGGCATACCAGGTGCAGCACAGCGTGACACCGTTGCGCCCTGCACATGTGATATGCCGGTCGGGTAATGGGACTTGGCACGGGGGTGGCGGCTGAGGACACGGCAGAAGAAGAGGTGGTAGAGGCGGACATCTTTGCTGGACCAAGGACGTGCAAACGTGGAGGCAAAAGCGGCGTGACCTGTCCAAGTTGCTGGTGCGGCTGTGCCGGCACCACGTTCACCCAGTGGGCCGTAAATGACATGTACTGTCCCTGACCGTAGTTACAGCTCCACACGTCGGCGCTGCCGTGCACTTTGGCAGAGACCGACATGCTCAAAGACTGGCCCACCATCTCTTCTACATGTGAATGCAGGGCTGGCACTGCCTTTTTGGCGAAGAAATGCCGGCTTGGCACTCTCCACCGCGGCTCGGCACAAGCCATCATTTCTCGGAAAGGTGCTGAGTCCACCACTTGGAAAGGGAGGGACTGCAGCACCAGCAACTTGGACAGGAGGACGTTCTGCTTCTGCACCGTCAGGTGCGTGCTCGCAAACTGTTTTCTCTTGGAAACGGATTCCAAGAAAGACTGCTGACGGAATCCGTGAAGAGGAGTAGCAGGAGAAGGAGCATCTGAACGAGCGGAAGATGCCAACGAGCGACAACTCCCCTCAGCAGAGGTGTTGGAGCCTTGACTGGCTGATAGAGGGCGATTGACGTCGGGTGACGGAGCAAGTAATGGAGCGGGTGATGGAGCGGGGGCTGGGGCAGGCAGAACCGCCATATCTTTATCACGGTTTTCCCAGGCCACCGAATGGCGACGCTGCATATGCTGACGCAATGCTGTAGTCCCAACATTGGCCCCCTGGCCACGCTTGACTTTCTGGCCACATAGTCGACATACGGCTACGTTTACTTCCTCGGGCGGCTTGACGAAAAATTGCCACACCGCCGAGTAGGAAACTTTGCCCCCGCTACTCCTAACTGGCTGACTGCTACTTCCTCCGTGCACACCGGCACCACTACTGGCCGTGGTGGTAGGCTGCAGTGGAGCTGGTGCTCTACTCCGTGGCCGTTTGGCTCCACTGACACTGCTGCGACCCTGCTGCCTCCTGGGCAACCCACCGACTGTTTTGCTCGCTGGCAAGCTGGCACCCTCTTCTCCTGATGATGCGGAAGCAATAGCCTGATGACGACGAGGCTGCCAAGTGCGATCAGCCTCATCATCATCAATTAGGGTCTCCGCGTCACTACTAGCCCCCTCGGCTGCGTGTGGGTCAGGAGACAGACCTGTCTCTAGACCGGCTACCGAGCCACTCTCCTCGCCAGTACTTCTTCGCCTGGCTGCTGAAGAGGCGGATGTCTCCCCCCGTTCCTGACCGCCCTCTGTTAGCTCTTCCTCACTGTACAGTGGGGCTGAGCCCACAGCATGCGATACTTCGCTTGGTGAGGGAACACCAAAGGACAGGGGCAGGTAGAGGACACGTGATTTCAGTGGGCTTGCTCCCGGGCCATGCCAACTAACGGTTGTGTCTGACGTACCCACCGACCGTTGGCTTTAGGTGTCAGAGGTGACCTGGGAAGAGGAAGACGACTGAGTCAACCAATCGATGACGGCAGGGTTGTCGGTGGAGACACGACCGCTGGATGACACCGGGAGCACTGGCCTCTGGCTGCGACTAGTGCTGCCTCGACCCCTTCCTCTGCTGCCACGTCTGCTCGCTCCTGAAACATTGCCTCCTCTGCCACTCCTCTGCGTGTTGTCTGACATACTCTTTAATTCAATAAGCACCCCAAAAATAAAACCGGATTTAACTCTTTGAACGTACAATAGTGGTTGTGAAGCAGAAAGTCAGTTTATTTAGCACAATCGGTCAATTGCAGCTTGCCGTTGGCTGTAAACTGTACGTTTATGTCACTGGAATGCATTAATCACCCAAAAAATATTACCGCCACCCGGCGTGTATATGGATTTAACTCTTTGAACATACAATAGTGGTTGTGAAGCAGAAAGTCAGTTTATTGTACACAATCAGTCAATTGCAGCTTGCCGTTGGCTGGAAACTGTGCGTTTATGTCACTGGAATGCACTAATCACCCAAAAAATATTACCGCCACCCGGCGTGTAAATGGATCTAACTCTTTGAACGTACAATAGTGGTTGTGAAGCAGAAAGTCAGTTTATTGTACACAATCAGTCAATTGCAGCTTGCCGTTGGCTGGAAACTGTACGTTTCTGTCACTGGAATGCACTAATCACCCAAAAAATATTACCGCCACCCGGCGTGTATATGGATTTAACTCTTTGAACGTACAATAGTGGTTGTGAAGCAGAAAGTCAGTTTATTGTACACAATCGGTCAATAGCAGCTTGCCGTTGGCTGGAAACTGTACGTTTATGTCACTGAAATGCACTAATCACCCAAAAAATATTACCGCCAGCCGGCGTGTAAATGGATTTAACTCTTTGAACGTACAATAGTGGTTGTGAAGCAGAAAGTCAGTTTATTTAGCACAATCGGTCAATTGCAGCTTGCCGTTGGCTGGAAACTGTACGTTTATGTCACTGGAATGCACTAATCACCCAAAAAATATTACCGCCACCCGGCGTGTATATGGATTTAACTCTTTGAACATACAATAGTGGTTGTGAAGCAGAAAGTCAGTTTATTTAGCACAATCGGTCAATTGCAGCTTGCCGTTGGCTGGAAACTGTACGTTTATGTCACTGGAATGCACTAATCACCCAAAAAATATTACCGCCACCCGGCGTGTAAATGGATCTAACTCTTTGAACGTACAATAGTGGTTGTGAAGCAGAAAGTCAGTTTATTGTACACAATCGGTCAATTGCAGCTTGCCGTTGGCTGGAAACTGTACGCTTCTGTCACTGGAATGCACTAATCACCCAAAAAATATTACCGCCACCCGGCGTGTAAATGGATTTAACTCTTTGAACGTACAATAGTGGTTGTGAAGCAGAAAGTCAGTTTATTTAGCACAATCGGTCAATTGCAGCTTGCCGTTGGCTGGAAACTGTACGTTTATGTCACTGGAATGCACTAATCACCCAAAAAATATTATCGCCACCCGGCGTGTAAATGGATCTAACTCTTTGAATGTACAATAGTGGTTGTGAAGCAGAAAGTCAGTTTATTGTACACAATCGGTCAATTGCAGCTTGCCGTTGGCTGGAAACTGTACGTTTGTGTCACTGGAATGCACTAATCACCCAAAAAATATTACCGCCAGCTGGCGTGTAAATGGATTTAACCCTTTGAACATACAATAGTGGCTGTGAAGCAGAAAGTCAGTTTATTTTGCACAATCGGCAAACTGCAGCACCAACTGTGCACGACAGCCACCAAAAAAAAAAAGGGTGTATGTCACTTTAAATTTTCGATTCTTTGATAGCTGTGGCCCTAAGTAACGATTCTGTGTCCCTGAGTAACGATTCTGTGTCCCTGAGTAACAATTCTGTGTCCCTGAGTATCGATTCTGTGTCCCTGAGTAATGATTCTGTGTCCCTGAGTAACGATTCTGTGTCCCTGAGTAACGATTCTGTGTCCCTGAGTAACGATTCTGTGTCCCTGAGTAACGATTCTGTGTCCCTGAGTAACGATTCTGTGTCCCTGAGTAACGATTCTGTGTCCCTGAGTAACAATTCTGTGTCCCTGAGTAACGATTCTGTGTCCCTGAGTAACGATTCTGTGTCCCTGAGTAACGATTCTGTGTCCCTGAGTAACAATTCTGTGTCCCTGAGTAACGATTCTGTGTCCCTGAGTAACAATTCTGTGTCCCTGAGTAACGATTCTGTGTCCCTGAGTAACGATTCTGTGTCCCTGAGTAACGATTCTGTGGCCCTAAAGTCTCTGTGGCCCTAACTCTGTCCCTTCATACACACAGGTCTGTCTCTCTTGAATGACCGGAGGCTAATGGAGAATTCTAAGATGGCCGCGATTTATAGCTCCACCATTACACAGTGCTGGCTGGCTGGCTGCTGATTGGCTAATGCGATCACATGTCATGAATGAATGCATTATGGGTCAGCGCGCCTTGTCTGCGCGCCTTCCCAGAGATCCCCGCTCCGTCGCCACACATGTCGCCGCCATTTTTTGGAAAATTCGATTCGTGCATCCGAAGTGTGCTAATCTTCGGATTCGGCGCGAATCTAATTTTTCCAAATCTTAGGAAACGAATTCCACTTCGTCATGTTCGATTCGCTCATCTCTAGTTACTACCATAGACCACTGTGGGAGCAAAGACGTAAAAGAAAGTTGAGAGAAGCAAGGAGGGGAATCATCATCTTTGGTGTCTAAGTGACTGCTATTTTTCATTGACATCTGTAAATATTCATTCATATATTGTCTGCTGTTGGATATTCCTGTACTTGAGGAACTTCATATTGCACGAGAAATGTAAATCTACATGAGCATACATTCATTTTTATTAATATATGTGATATTTTAGTTAAAGCCTTGTACAGTTCAATTAATTTATCTTTCAGACTGCCCAAGGAGATGCAAATCCAAGGCATTTAGTAAGTAAACCTTGCTAACCCCCCCACCACCACCACCACCAAGACACACACACACGCACACAGTCACTAAGGTTATGCAAAATACAATCCAAAAGTATTAATTAAAGTGTGGTAGAAAATAACATTTTGATTTCATCTTTCAATCTTTTTTCAACCTTGCTTTTGTCATTGAATGTTTCTCCTTGGTTGTAATGTAAGAGTTCCCCAACATTCTCACAAAAGATCAGTTTCTTTCTAACAACCCACACTAAAGATTCAATGCATGACATCTTATTCTATTACACTTCTCTTCTTGTAATATGTAACTCATTGTCAAAATGCATTTATTTTTAGATTTCTATTTTATTTCAAACATTTTTACACCTACACTTGCAAATCCCATGTGATAAAATTGTGGGTGGTAACAAGGTCAGAATAGACATTAAGAAGAAATAAAATGCACCTTTTGCCTGAACCATAAAAATGAAAAATATATAGATGGCTTACAAATACTCACACACACATAAGGTGATTGTAGCCATACTAGTGCACTTTCAATGGCTTAGTTGAGTACTATCCATGATATTTTACTTTGTACGGTAAAGCAAAATAGTGACAAATAGTACATCTCAACCATTTAGTTCTTATGTACTAAAATGTTCCAAGTGGGATCAATAGGCATATGGATAGTATATACTAGGTAACATGCAAAATGTAAATGTTCCCTTTCAATGCTCTACGATTGCTCTCATACATTTAGACAACCACTGATGTGCCAGGTGGCTGCACATATATTTACAAATGTATCTGAGACTTCTGTTGTATAGAAACAGAGTATAAAAAGTGTAACTCCAGCCATTACTTTTTTCTGATTTTGTATAGAGTGAGGAGGGGTTAAAACTCTGTCACGTTTTTGGAAGTACATCTGCAATTGAGTTTTAAGGAACTTTTGTATGTGTCTTTTTTCTGCTAGTTATAAACTGATTGAGCAGCTGCCAATTGCTGACTTTGTTGTATTTGCTGAAGTCACTCATAAGTGGTCATCTGCTGCCCTGACTGAGTAATATTAATTAAAACTTCATTATATTTCATATATTCAAGTATACTCCTATAAAGGTTGGTGAAGGAAGGAGAAAACCATAGGAGAAAACCACCATCAGGTTGCTGCATATCTGGAAAGAAAGATTATCATCAAACAAAAGGTAATGGGGCAGCAGATATTTCAGACTGAGAGGTGTGCTTCATTGGTGTGAAGCACTCCATTTC
Source organism: Staurois parvus (assembly GCF_062004578.1). Classification (NCBI taxonomy): domain Eukaryota; kingdom Metazoa; phylum Chordata; class Amphibia; order Anura; family Ranidae; genus Staurois; species Staurois parvus. Next base: position 6,753,745 of record NW_028318430.1, on the reverse strand, counting down.
CTTAAATGTGGTTTGACAAAAATGTAATATATGGCAGCTTACTTGTCCTGAAGCTGGCCATTCACAGAGCAAATATTGGCTGGTGTTTTATGAACCGGCTGAAATTCACTCCATAGGTGGCCTTGTCTGCACCTTCCCACCTGACATCCTTCATCTGAAATATTGAAGGAACCAGGCAAAAAATTGTCAGCTGGACAATGCCTGCATCCAATCAGATGTAGACACTGTTTGGATATTTTGACAGCTGTCACTGCTGGCTGTAAGAATACAATAGCTACAGTGAGAGATTCATCCAACCATGCTGTTAAGTGTTAATGGAGGAGGCTGAACAAAAAAAAACATACTGTATGTGTGTTTGACCAGCTTTAGATGTGGTGGCTGTATTAGATTTTTTTTAAAGCTTTTCCCTTTATTTTCACCTGATGATTCTGCAAATGACAGATTTCCTGCCCTTTTGTGTCTACACTCAGTTCTCCATTTTATCTATGGAGGCATTTTATCTAAGTACACCATTTGCAGTGAATGAAAAAATAAGTAGCAAAGTCCTACAATCAATTGTACTGTGCTTCAGTACAAGAAGTGAGACACATTTGTGACATAGTCTCTACCACCAAAAGCACAAAAAAATTTACCAGATATTTGGACCACAGGATAAAGGAGGTCAAACCACCCTTACACATGGAATTATCCCAATACCTGAAAAATTAAAAAAAAGCATCAGTATTAACGAAAAGCATTTATAGAAAATACCACCATAAAATTACACCTTAAAGTGTTTCTAAACCCACAACAGTAAAATCAGTCTGCATATGCAGTAAAGCATGCTTGTTATACTCACTGTGGAACTTAGGGGGGTTGTCCTCCACATTGTGTAAAAAGGATGTTTGATCCTGTCTTCTCTGATCCTCCCCTTCTTTCGTATTCCCTATTTAATCTCCTTGTATAACACAGCCTCGGGGACACTCTGCACATGCTCAGTTTGGTGTGTATTGCTATAGAGCTTTTTATTTTTCTTGGGGGGTGTATGTGATCAGCACAGGGCCAATCAGCACTGTCCAGACAGAGGGTCAGGGGTTATGCAATCTCATAGGCCAGTGAGAAGAGAATGAAAACTCCTCCTTCAAGCTTTAACCAGTGCTTTGCTTGACACTGATAGAAGTCAAAAGACTGCTCTAACTGCCGATGAAAAAAGGTATTTTGCAGTTTATATTTGCTAAAATAATTACATTTCCATGTTATGTGTACTGTGGGAGACCAGATATAGCAAATGCAGGGTCCTGGGTTTAGCAACACTTTAAGCCTTTCCATATGTGAAGATTAAAACTTTTCCTCTTGACATAAAGAGATGTTGTCCTGTGTAATGTCCTGAAAGTGAATAACTCAACAACAAGTTCACTACATGGACCACCTATGTATATATACCCATACAAGGTTTAGCACAACTGCACTATAAATTATCATTTAAAGTGCTCATTAACTAATAATTTGATAAACGTTTTGAATATCTTCAACATTTATCAAATATACTGTATGTCCTGTACTTATGGTTGCCATAATTTGTTCCATGTAATGAGCAGAAAATGGAGTACTTTTCTCAAAACATTAGGAAAAGTGGCCTTACTTACTCTAAAACATTGTATGCAAGCAGGATAGCCAACCCAACCTCCGATCAACTGTTACTATTCATATATAAGCATGAGGTTCAGGTTCACCGCTACTGTGGGTTTGAGGCAAATTCTGTGGGTTTAAGGTTTATAGTCACTGTGAATTTCTGTGCAGCGTCACTCAGGAGAAATGTTTTAATTATAATACAGTGCATGGCCTTTAAATTAGGGTCAATTGGCTTACAAATGCCTTTAAGGGGGCTTTTGAATAAGCTAGCCTCTTCACTATAAAAGGGAGAGGGGGCCCAGAACAACTATGGTATCAGTGTGTTGGAAGCTGCTTATTCTTTGTGCTTATTCTTGGTGGTCTTTGATCTTTTTGTTTTGTTTTGTGATTAATTGAACGTCAGCTGTCACTTTTGCCTGCTGTCTCATCCATAGCAACATTTTTAAGCCGCAATGCTTCCCTTTAGGGATAGGGAATTTTAGCTTCTTCGGTTCTTCATTTTGCGGGGTTCTTGACTAATATTTTATTTTGAAAGGGATTTACTTCATGTTTGGTGTGCTCATGTAGCAACATTTTTACCAGGGGCGTCCCTAGGGCTGTTGTCTCCCAGTGCGATAACACTTGGTGACACCCCTTCTGACGATCCCCACAGAATGGATCAGATCTGCAGATTGAGCATATTGGATCGGGCTCTGATCCATTATGCTCCATTATGCTCAATCCACAGATCCGATCCATCTTGCGGGGATCGTTGGCTTGCTTTACAACTTACCATTTCTTAGAGCGGGTCCGGTGTCACCCCGTGCTGTAGGTGTCACCGTGTGCGGTAGGTGTCAACCGGTGCAGCACACACCCCCCGCACCTGCCTAGGGATGCCTCTGATTTTTACTATCTGTTCTTAGAGCTGCCTCTTGTTCACAGCATGCAGCTGCATCATTTGAATTAAACTTGTCCTAGTACTGGCCAACATTACTGTATCTTCTGCAGTATCCCAATTCTGGTAATTAAATGTAATTGTAATTAAAAAATGTTCTGCTGCTGGCCCTTTTTAAACTGCTTTATCATTTGTATTTTAATAATTCTTCCATAGGGGATGCTTTACGGCTGTAATTTAAATCCTTAATTTAACCACATCAACACCAGCCGCACCCCCTTCCTTTCTAGGCCATTTTTCAGTTTTCATTGCTGTGGTAGTTTTACTGACAATTACTCAGTCATGCAACCTGTACCCAAATGACTTTTCTATCATTTTTTGAGACAGTCAGAATTTTTTGTTGGTGGTATTTAATAACCACTGGGTTTGAATTGTTTTACTATATAAGGAAAAAAAACACAAATAAAAAAATATTTAATGTGTAATTACAGTACATGCTGTTCATACTCACTCTGGGATTCGTTTTCTGTATTCTGAAAAAAAACCTGGTTGATGCTGCTGTTCTCTCTTTCCCCCTCCTGTCTATGCCCTCACTGCTGTTGGGGATTTTTCAGAGCACAGTTGGCAGTTAGTGCACATGCTCAGTTTTCAGAGTATCTCTACCCTGATCCTCCCTATTATATCTGAGCAGCTCATATGACCATAGAGTCATATACAGTATGTGGGTGTAGACACAGTGGTAAATGACAGCCCACTCCCTCCTTCCCTCTCCATGCCCATTAACCAACTAAACACATGGAGGTGGGATATTACAGCTTGATTGGCAGAGGCTTCGCCTCCCTGTTATTCTAAGACAGGGGTCTCCAAACTCTCAAAACAAAGGGCCAGATTACTTCCTTTTAAACTTTAGGGGGGCCCAACTGTGGCCAGTGGGAGTAGAAAATGCCAGCATCAGTGAGGGTAAACAATGCCATAGGCTTGGTGGTCAATGGGAGTTAAAAAAAATTACATAATTGGTGACAGTGGGAGGAATAGTGCCCCATCTCTGATGTAAATGGAAGAAATTTTGTCCCATCATCGGTGTCAGTGGGGGGAATAGTGCCCCGTATCAATGAAAGGAAAGGTGCCCCAAGGACCAGATAAAAGCAAGCAAAAGGCCACATCCAGCCTGCGTGCCGCAGTTTAAAGACCCCTTTCTAAGACACAGGCTGGAAGGGCATGACACAGCCTGTGATTTCCAATAATCCACCCAAACTATGTTATTAGCAAAAAATAATAAAGATTTAATTTCAAATATATACACTATATTGCCAAAAGTATTGGGCCACCCCTCCAAATCATTAGATTCAGGTGTTCCAATCACCTCCATGGCCACAGGCATATAAAATCAAGCACCTAGGCTTGCAGACTGCTTCTACAAACATTTGTGAAAGAATGGGTCTCTCTCAGGAGCTCAGTGAATTCAAGCATGGTACTGTAATAGGTTACCACCTGTGCAAGTCCATCCGTGAAATTTCCTTGATACTAAATATTCCTTGGTCAGCTGTTAGTGGTATTATAACAAAATGGAAGTAGCTGGCAATAACAACAACTCAGCCACAAAGTGGTAGGCCACGTAAAATGATAAGCAGGTCAGTGCATGCTGAAGCGCACAGTGCGCAGAAGTCACCAACTGTCTGCAGAGTCAATAGCTAAAAACCTCCAAACTTCATGTGGCCTGTAGATTAGCATAACAAGTGTAGAGCACTTCATGGAATGGGTTTCTATGGCAAGTAGCTGCATACAAGCCTTCGATCACCAAGTCGAATGGTGATGTGGCGTGGTGTAAAGTACACCCCTACTAAACTCTAGAGCAGTGGAAGCGTGTTCTCTGGAGGGACGAATCACGCTTCTGTATCTGGCAATCCAATGGATGTGTCTGGGTTTAGCGGTTGCCAGAACAGTACTTGCCTGACTGTATTGTACCAAGTGTAAAGTTTGTAGAGGGCAGTATGGTGTGGGGTTGTTTTTCAGGGGTTGGCTTGGCACCTTACTTCCAGTGAAGGGAACTCTTAGGGCATCAGCATACCAAGACATTTTGGACAATTTTATGCTCCCAACTTTGTGGGAACAGTTTGGGAATGGCCCCTTCCTGTTCCAACATGACTGCACACCAGTGCACAAAGCAAGGTCCATAAAGACATGGATGAGCGAGTTTGGGGTGGAGGAACTTGAGTGGCCTGCATAGAGTCCTGACCTCAACCCGATAGAACACCTTTGGGATGAATTAAAACGCAGACTGCAAGGCAGGCCTTCTTGTCCAACATCAGTGTCTGACCTCATAAATGAGCTTGTGGAAAAATGGACAAATATTCCCATAGACACACTCCTAAACCTTGTAGACAGCCTTCCCAGAAGAGTTGAAGCTGTTATAGCTGCAAAGGGTGGGCCAACTCAATATTAAACAATACAGACTGAGACTGGGATGCCATTAAAGTTTGTGTGCATGTAAAGGCAGGCTTTCCAATACTTTTGGCAATATAGTGTTGTGGGAACTCGCTTCAACGTGGTAGAGCTTTTAAACGCAAACAGCTACTCGCTTTCTTTTTCAGGGCCTTTTTAGCCCACTTTTATTTAAATGAAAGTTCAAACATAATGCTTCCCACGCAGGGGTATCCACCAACAAAACAACGATTCAGCCTCCTGGCTTACACACAGTTCAATGTCTGTCTCCTGCAGACTCTTCCCAAATTATAGCCCCTAGCACACAGCTAGTCTGGCTTCCACCTCCCCTAGGTGAAGCCCACCTGACTCCTATCTGCTGGGGTGGAGCCCTCCTGACTCCCATCTGCCGGGGTGGAGCCCAGAACCCTGGTCCTGACTCTCTCTAAAGGCCTGCACACACCTGTGCAATCAGTCTCCTGGCCTATCCCAAAACCTGGTCCCAGGATTGGAGATTTCATCCCTCCCAGATCTCTTTGAAATCTCCAGGCTCCAGATTCCAAAACAGACCTTACAAACGAAGGAGGAAAGTGAAAAGCCACTTTCCTCCGTATCAAACACTTACCCTGGAGCCCCTCAACCTGCCTTGTTGAGAATCCAGGGTGACAGATCGCCACACTGTCACATATCCCCCCCCTTTGTTTTGATCCCATAGGGGGCAGAACACACAACTTATACCTTCTGGCACCTCTGTGCCAGTTCTCACTTACAGGGGTCCAATCTGGTCTGACCATACCTTTCCTAAAGGGGAACTCTACCCAATGACTCCTTTGGTGTCTCTCCCCAAGCCCCATTGTCACTCTGCTATGGGCTCTACTCAAACCTTCCCTATTCTTTTTCCGAGTGCATTTCCATAACCACTTTCTCTCCTGAGATCTTAACGGGGTCCCCCTGGCTTTTCTATTGACCTTTCTGCCCCTTTGCTTCAGGTTCAAAGGTTTCCTAATACCTCTCTCCGTATTACTGTCCCAAGGCTGTAGGGGAACTATTTCTACTGTATTTGTACCAGGACCATACCCCTGATTTCTTGTATCTTTAGCTATCAAAGCTGCATGACTCATTACCACAGCATTCAGTTTACCATGAACAGGTATATTCCAGTCAATATTACACCTTTCAATATCTTTTCTAGCCTTAGTTAGGACAGTGTCTGCAGAGGGCACACACACCATAGGGCAGCCATCACCCACGTGAACCTCACAAAATGCCACTTCACCTGGCGTCATGCAATCTGCAGGCGGCTGTCCCACCATTTTAACTTTTTCTACGCCACTTGGATCTGTATACAAATCCTGTACAGATGAGCTCTCTTCTGATCCATTTTGCCAGTTTTCACATACCATTTCTCCCTGTATTTCAGGTGTCTTATCAGACCTGCTACATAAACCTCTTTTTGGCCCAATGACCCTGATTTCTTTATGCACATCCGTTTGAGCCCTGGTCAGGATCTCTGCTGTTCTCAGGTCCATGCTCGGCCCTTCCAACTCATGTGGTTTGTCCAATGGTGCAGTAAACACGCCCTTAACTGACAACTGGCCAGCACCATCCTGGACCATAGCAGCAGAAATGCTTCCCACCTGGCTGTTAGGAGGTGAAACCTTTTTTGACTCATTTTCCATTTCTCCAAAACATTTCTCATCTATCACATTTACAGGTAATCCAGCAGCATACCCTGATACAACTTTTAACACCATCAACAAATTCAGAAATAAACCACTTTCTTGTTCCCGTTTGATATGTACAGCCAGCCATTTGGTGCTCCACCTAGTGGTACTCCGCAGTACCAGACCATCTGACTGTGGAGGAGACACCCCAGTATACATTGGTTGTACATTCCAAAGTTCAAGCATCTCCTTTAATACTTTGATTACAACCCAACCACTTGACTCTAAACCTAAGACCTTCCGGACCATATTTAGGGCACTGGGAACGCTGAGAGACTCACCTGCTGAGACTTGAGAAGCTGAAACTTTTAAAGGGACCTCCTCCAAGCTGGAGATAACCACAGCCTGGTGCTCCACCAGAGCGCTGCCATGTGCTGGGCTCACTCTCAACATCTCAGACTCAGTATCCACAAGCTGCCCCTGATCATTCCCAGTGACAACATAATTTTGACACTCCATGCCAACATCACGCTTGTGGGTCACAGACAAAGTCTCTGCTGTATACACGCCCTTATCTATAGGCTGTTCTATAGATCCTCCTGCTGGCACAGCAGAAACAGTGTCCACCTTATTTTTTTTCATAAAAACCTCATCTATCAATGAGATTTGCCTTTTACCCCAACTATCCCAATCCATTGTATATGTGCTCAATTCGCCAGTGCTCCTCAGCACTGATCCATCCGCCCAAGGAGACACATAAGAATAGACGGGCTTAGTTGCAGATCCATTGCACAAATCACTCTGGATCACGTCAGACTTGGGTAACACCTGTTTTCCCACTGCAGGTTGCAATACCTCACATCCACCACTTTGCTCTGGTGATACTTCCTGAATTACCCACACACTTGCATTTTTGCCAGGCTGCATTAACCCGCTGTTCACCTGAACACTTTCAGTATTATTAGACTGCACCAACACACTCCTATGACAAGGTGCAGTTCCACTCTGCTCCACCAGAGTGACATCGCAGTTGTCCCGGGCAACCTCCGGCTCCAATACATGGAGAGCCCTGGAGATGTCCAAGGACACCTGTGCTGTCTGACCACCAGTTGCTTTGGGAAACGACCCATCTTTAATTACAGCTTTTGCACTGCAAGAGCTCAGGGTTTTCCCAACAGCAGTACATTTCACATCAACATTAGCATTTTTAGCTCTTGTGGGCTGTACTAGCCTACGACCAACCTGTGACTGGCACACATTAGTGACATCACTTGCTTTTTGAGAACCATGCACAGGTTCTACTTCAGCCCCTAACTCCCCACTGTACAAGGCACTGCACAGGGAAAAGTCACTCTCAAAAGCACATTCAGTGGCCCAACTAACTGGGGTCACTCCTACATCAGAATGGACAGTCTCATAACCAGTCCTTCTCAACATGACAGTCCCAGCCATGGTTTTATCACACACAGTCTTACCCACCACAGTAGCAGGTGTCGCCATCTTCATTTGAGTGCGTTGTCTCATAAACGCATCCTCAACTGCACTTTCCTTGGCAACTTTTCCCTTGCCGCAAGGTGAAGTAACAGACGCCATCATAGGCTCCATGGACTCTCTGGCACCCCCTTCAGGCCCAACAGAAACTTCCTCCCTGTTGCCAGAGGTGGCTACCAACATTTTAAAAGAAGAATCTGGGCTTGCAGTTGAAGACATTTGCCCAATATCAGCGGTATTCCAGAGTCTGGGACAGTAAAAGATCCCATGCCCCCACTGACCACATTCCACGCAGGGTATATTTCCACTCTTATCTTTGTTGGGACACTGAGCCACATCTCCAATGCAGCTCCTCCTTCCAGGCACTACTTTTTCTCCGGTCGCCATGGGAGATTGCACTCTCCAAGCAGAACTTTGCTGGCTCTTTCCAACACGCTGTATTGGCTCCTCTTGATACCACTTGCCATGATCCTTGTACGACATGGCCCCCCGTACACAGACAGCCCGACTGGCCTCCTCTGTGTTGCTATGGGCCTTCACTCTTGGTCCTGGCCTCTGGTCAGCCCCTCTTCTTGCACATAGCATAGGCTTCTCTCTGCTGGACCAACTCTGAAGCCGTGACACATTCACATTTTTCACAACAGCTACTGGTTTAACTGCAGCAACGTTGCCAGGGGCAACAACACCCCTCTCCCAGGTACGGACATCCTGCAGCTCTCTCCTTGCACTGAAGGTTGGCTTGCTTTCCTCTTTAGGTTGGTTCAATGCTGCCAGGTGCCACTTGCACCAGTCCACAGCAGACTCACCCACATCTAAATTTCCCGGCTTGGCTGGGGCATCTGGTATATAACCCCCTAGCCACAGGGCTCTCTCTCTCGCTTCAGCAAACATTGCCTCCTTTTCCTGTTTTGACCGCCCCATCTTTGCAGTCATGCACACAGCAGTGTGTTACACAGTTCAGCAACACTATGGAACACTGTCTCTTTAAGGCAAAGTCCTTTTCACTAGCAGGTTCTCCTCACCTGCACACACAGATAGTGCAGACTTATGCACCAAACAGTTCATATAACAAATGAACTTACTTCAATCGCCGGGATCTCCAATCCGGGTGCCCGCATCCTCCACCATATGTGGGAACTCGCTTCAACGTGGTAGAGCTTTTAAACGCAAACAGCTACTCGCTTTCTTTTTCAGGGCCTTTTTAGCCCACTTTTATTTAAATGAAAGTTCAAACATAATGCTTCCCACGCAGGGGTATCCACCAACAAAACAACGATTCAGCCTCCTGGCTTACACACAGTTCAATGTCTGTCTCCTGCAGACTCTTCCCAAATTATAGCCCCTAGCACACAGCTAGTCTGGCTTCCACCTCCCCTAGGTGAAGCCCACCTGACTCCTATCTGCTGGGGTGGAGCCCTCCTGACTCCCATCTGCCGGGGTGGAGCCCAGAACCCTGGTCCTGATTCTCTCTAAAGGCCTGCACACACCTGTGCAATCAGTCTCCTGGCCTATCCCAAAACCTGGTCCCAGGATTGGAGATTTCATCCCTCCCAGATCTCTTTGAAATCTCCAGGCTCCAGATCCCAAAACAGACCTTACAAACGAAGGAGGAAAGTGAAAAGCCACTTTCCTCCGTATCAAACACTTACCCTGGAGCCCCTCAACCTGCCTTGTTGAGAATCCAGGGTGACAGATCGCCACACTGTCACAAGTGTATATTGTCAAAAATAACTATTGTTTGCATTGTTATTGCAATGCTATAAAATGGAAGTGTATACTGTGACTATAAAACCCATTTACCAAGACTGTAATAATTCAGAAAAATCCATTGATTTTCCTCATCACAGACCTCTCATCACAGATATCCTCCGTCACAGATCCCCTCATCACAGGCTCCTCCATCACAGACCCCTTATCTCAGATCCCCTCATCATAGATCTCCCTCATCTCAGATCTCCCTCATCACAGATCCCCCGCATCACAAACCCCCCTCATCACAGACTCCCCTCATTACAAACCCCCCCATCAAAGACCCCCTCATCACAGATCCCATCATCACAGATCCCCCTCATCTCAGACCCCACTCATCACAGACCCCACTCATCGCAGACCCCACTCATCACAGATCCCTTCAGCACAGATTCACCCCAATCACAGACCCCCCATCACAGACCCCCAATCACGGACGCCCCCTCATAACAGACCCCCCCCCATCACAGATTTCCTATCACAGTCCTCCCTGCATATTACAGATTCCTGTCCCTTTCATAATACCGTAGCACTCCCTCCTCCCCCCAGACACTGTCCTACCTTATTCACAAAAGACAGCAAGCATGGCAGGTCTGGACATTGGGCGGGAATTTTCATGTTAAAGATGGGTAAATGATTGCTTGAACCACCCCACTGCCTAGCAACCAATCACTCGCTTCCTAACATGAAAAGCCCCGTCCTATGTGCAGATCTGCTGTGCTTCACCCTTATGTGAATAAGGTAGGAGAGTGTGGGGAGGGGGGAGGAAGGGTGGAGTGCTGCAATGTTATGAAAGGGACAGACTTGTTGCGGCTCAAATGTTATGCCCTTCCTTGTGGATAATAGCGGCAACAGCAGGCAGGCAAGTTGGCAGCGGGGAGAGGACATTCAGGCAACAATTTGGTGAGGCTGCAGTCCAGAAAGGAATGTTTCTGGGTCCAGATCCGGACCGCGGTCCATCATTTAGTAATGCCTGCTGTACAAGGTAATGGCTGTACAGTACATGGACATACTCTTGCAAAATGCAAATGCATTTACTCTTGTAATGGCAAATTCTTCTTTGTATCAGTGTTTACCTGCACATGCACATCCAATGTATTTCCCAAGTGTTCAGGAAATACGTCAGATCAGCGTGTGCAGGTAACCACAGACGCAAAGATGCATCAATGTTTGCAAGAGTAAGGCTGTGTACAGCCATGCACTTGTATGGCTTGTAGCACTACTCCCTTAAGAGCCACTGAGTATTTTTGGGTTTCTTGTCTGTTTTGAGCCAATGCTGACACCACCATGAAACCTTGACCAGGATGACTCTCTGGTTTTGAACCATAAAATAAACACACAGTTTAAGGTGAGAAAATATTATAATTGTATTGAGGTCAGAGTATAGGGAGTGCTGCACAGCAAGAATGACAGCTTATGTGCATAGAAATTCAACACTCCGAAAGGTTTAACAAAGTAATAAAGCACAGTATCACTTTAAGCAAACCTTTGTGTCCATGTAACCCATGTAACCCAAATGTCCTGCAGGATCAGAATTTAAACATTAATTCCAGTTTCTGAGATATGTCTTCACAAGTGAGCTGAAGTGGACTATCAAGATGCTAGGCTAACCCACTTTTGGGTTCTCAATAGCTGGGAACTGGGTTTAACTCTTGAGATTAATCTTTTTTTTAAAATAATTATTGTTATTATTACAGGTACTTACTGTATATAGCGTTGTCAATTTGCACAGTGCTTTTTGTATACAGTATATATTATACATTCACTTCAGTCCCTAACCCTCAAGGAACGTACAATCTAAGGTCCTTACTTACATTCATACATACACATACTAGGGCCAATTTAGGCAGGATTCAATTACCCTAAAAGCATGTCTTGGCAGTGTGGCAGGAAACCGGAGTACCTAGGGGAAAGCCACACAGGCACAGGGAGAACATGCAAACTCCAGGCATGTGCTGCATTAGTTGGGATTCGAACCAACAACCCTTGTGCTGCCAGGTGACCAATCTTCTGCGCGCTTGATGGGGCCCTAGTTGGTGCACATTAAGGTTAAGATCCCTTTTTGTGTAAGGGCAAGATTTCCTCAAGATGGTACAGCAACAGAAATATTCCCCTTTCAATGGTGTTGAAACTTAGTAAGGTCTCTTTAACACAAAAGATGAAGGCAAGAACTGGCTAACATTGAAGAAAGGGGCAGAAGCAGACTTCAGCAGAGCTTGAAGCCCTATAGATGGTGAACTAGGCTAGTGAAGCAATTTCCTTTGGAGCAAGAAGAGGCTTGAGATGATATACTTGTGTAATACTGTCTTCAGGGGCATGTGCTGTAGCCATAGTCCTCCATTTTCAGGATAATAATAGAGAGACACTAAAGATGTAGGCTGCAGTACTGAATGGGCTAAGCAATCTATTACTCTGTGGTGTAAAGTGTGCTGAACTGAACAGTTGAAAATAACACAGTCACATGCAACTATGGAGGGTTATGGAACCCTCTCACCCAGTTTGTGTATTTACAGCGTGAGCGGTAGTCTCTATGTTGGGGGGGCACATGTTCTCTTGCTCCCTCCATTCAGAAGTGATACTGATGGCACCAATATGATTCGCCTGCCTGCAGGACTGACTTTCCTGCTTATCAGCAATACCAGCAGTCTGCAGTCCCTCTTTTCTTCTCCAAGAGGTGGCCCGATCCAGCCTGGATCCCCTGAGTCCCGCACGACCTTCACCACACACGCGACCTCCGTCTCTCACCATCTACTTCCTGTAAAGTTCCTGGGCTTCTCAATATATATATACTTCCATCCCTTTGCCAGCTCTTCTGGCAAATCTAGTCTGTTCACTCCTTTTCTGAATGCAAAAGTCCTGCTACCAGCATACATTTTCATCAAGGCTTTGCGTCAATAAAGTCTGAGTAACTGAACCACAGGACACTACCATCTTGTGGTTCATTAACATCAGGCAAACAGTATTAGTGAAAGGCAGAATGTACACAGCATAAAAATTACTATAAAATCAGTGTGCACAAACCTAATGGAGGCAATTCAGAAAGAGGGGGAAAGAAGCAAGGTCTGCTTTGCTAGTTTATCTTTATGATTTTAAAACCTGGAAAAAATACTAGTGTAAACAAACAAATGCAAATCACCCTAACCTATTACTGGCCTATGCAGCAAGGAGCATATGGAAGGGTGACGCATGGCAAAAAATAACAAACAAAAATCCCCAGCTCACTTACTGCAACATACTGAACTACCCTGTCTAACAATTCACGTTAAAACAAGGAATTTAGTTTGCACACATTTGCAAATATATGCATAAGCTGCAGAGGCTACTTCATGGCACCCCAGTGTATTGCAGCCTTAACACCAAAGTTGGATCACATACTGTACATAATAATGGATAGATTAGGGGCAGGTATGCCTGGAGGGAGCCCACCCCTACTTAAATGTATAGGGACACACTGGACACCGAGCAATAACACAATGGCAGTAAAAGTATTCAGTGTGTCCCCTCACCAATTCACCAACAGTACAAACAAATGGCAACCTCCCCAACCTATAACTGGCCTATGCAGCAAGGATCGCATGGAAGGGTGACACATGTCAAAAAACAAACAAAAATTCCCAGCTCACTTACCATCCAGCCTGCAACAAACTGAATTACTCTGTCTAATAGATCACGTTAAAACAAGGGGTTTAGTTTACACACATTTGCAAATATATACGTAAGCTGCATGGCCACTCCATGGCACCCCAATGTTCTGCAGTCCTAACTCTATACATTTTGAGAGTCCCCAAAGTTGGATCACATATATAATAATGGATAGATTAAGGGCAGGTATGCCTGGAGGGAGCCCACCCCTCCTTAAAGATATAGGGAGAACTGGACAAATCATTTTGTGCAAAAACACCAATTTCCTTAGATAATCTTAATAGAGGAGGTCATCAGTTCTCTATCCTCAGCTGGAAAGAAGTGTTTTGGATTTTTTAACCCTTGAATACCCTATGCTTTGAATTAGGAATGGAATGTCTCTCATTATTGGTAACAATATGGATTTAGGTTAGATTATAAGAGACATTCCTTTCCCATTCTTCCCTCCTTCCCAAAACCCCCTCCCCACCATCAACACCCCTTTCTCCTGCATCTGCATCGCATACTAGCACATTATGAAAGACTTACATGAAATTGAAGCCCTCCAGCCATCCAGTCCTCTAGCAGTGCGCTGTCACCACAGACAGAGCTTCCACCTTCACTCTGTCTTCCTTCCGGGTGTGTGGGCTGCAGCCTTTTGAATGACTGAGGAATTACGGCCATGGCACAGCTCTCTCAATGTATGACATGCCATCCACTGAGAGCGCAGTGCGCATGCGCCATCCAGTTCAACCCTAAAAAAAGAAAAAAAAAAGTTATAATCCTATACCCACAGTTGATCCAGAGGAAGGCAAAAAAAACCCAGCAAAGCATGATCCAATTTGCTCATGCAAGGGAAAAAATTCCTTCCTGATCCTCCGAGAGGCAATTGGATATTCCCTGGATCAAACTTACCTATAAATGTTAGTATCCAGTTATATTCTGTGTATCGAAGAAAGAATCCAGGCCTTTTTTCAAGCAATCCACTGAGTTGGCCAGAACCAACTCTTGAGGGAGTCTAGTCCACATTTTCACTGCTCTTACTGTGAGGAAACCTTTCCAAGTTTGGAGATTAAATTTCTTTTCCTCCAGACATAAAGAGTGCCCCCTTGTCCTCTGTGATGACCTCAGGGTGAATAACTCTACACCGAGTTCACTATATGAACTACTGATGTATTTATATATCAGTGATTATATAATCTTGGTTCTCAGCTGCATAAGGGGCTTAGAGAGGTGGGAGTGGAGAAAAAACAGCAGAAACTGATCTTCCCAATGAATGGATGTGCAGGGGAGCTTGTCAGCACAAGTCTAATCATTGAAGAAAAGGCAGACTGTGCTCCCAGCAGAGCCAGAAAACTGACCACACTGGTATAGATGTGCTCTAATGGCTAACATGGTCAGTTTGAAATAGGAAATCAGAAGGACTGGCAGGATCACAAAGGAAGAAATACAGAGAACCAGTTACTTAGTAACACATGTATATGATATAACAGACATATTAGAAATATGTTGAAGTAAAAAATACTTTAACCTTTTAACTGCATGTGGGCAGGTAGAGTAGAGTGGATGGGAAGATGATCATGACTTCCATGTTTTTCAATTATCTTGTGGGGTGCCAAGTTTGGGAAGCTTACTCCAAAGTGGGTTCTTCTGCACGATGCTGGGCACCTTGTACAGGGTCACTCTACTTCACACACATGGGGTACCTTTACTCTGTGCAATTTTCTCTAATGACATGGGACAAGGCTGAGGTTGCTGTCAGGAAATTCTTGACCTTAAGGCAGGTCTCTACTCTTAGAGATGAACATACACCATGTACACTTGCCCAAAAACTGTTCTCCAGTTAACTTTCAGGTCGCCGTCTAAATGTACCTTTTCCCACTGTAGCTTGCAATTAAGTGGGCCATGCTGAACACTGACCACAGCCACCTGTCTAGTGTTTCTCTCTAACAGTCCCAGTAGCAGCGTGAAACCCCGTCATGCATCAACACAGGCTCCAATGGTGACCTCTTGAACTTCCATACCTCTGTACACGGTGGAAAACTTTGCAGTGAAGATCCATTCTGGTTGCTATGGTAGACGGAATGAGGCTTAGGGAGTGACAACAACATCTCCCTTGCCGTTAGAGGCAATTCCACCTATAACAGGCACATGTTTCCGACAGGCTGCTTGCTGACTGTACCTTCCATTGCTTGTGGCAACCACATGGATAAATTGAATTAAAGTGACTGTTAGCATGTTAACTCTTCATACCCCATGACAGTAACCCAAGCCTAGACTAAGTATGTGATAGTGCTGGATACGTGCAATACAAACCTTTAAAGGACTTCAGACCAGGCAGAAGGCAAAGTTTAACACTTTACTTGAATTAAAGTGTGACATTACAAAAGAGTCCAAAGGAGAAAAAAACAGTCCAGCAGCACTTCAATAAAACAGTGAACATCTTAAGTTCCTAGTCCCTACTACAAACTAGGCTATGGTGTTTCTAGGGCCAGGGCACCTTGGGAAAAGCAGTTCAGCAACAAGCATAGCAGTGGTCACAGTGCCCCTCAGTGCTCTTGCCACATTGCCTCTTAGTGCATTGGTCAGTTCCCCTCTGTGATGTTCAGTGCCTTTCAATGTAGTGGTCAGTGCCCCCTTTTGGTTGTCAGTAATCTGTGCTTCCTTGCATTGGTGGTTAGTGAGAGCAGTGTATACTCACTACTTCTTTTGAGCTCCTAGATCTCTGCTTGTGCCCACAGGCAGGCTGAACTCTGGAGGCAGATTTGGGCAGAATATTCCTCTGCCCAGCACTACCTCCATAGAAATGAGAAGACACTCTGACAGAGTGAATTGGCCTGTTGGCTCTCTGGTTAGACCTGGGGCATGTATCTCCATTACCAGGGTCTAGAGATACATACAGGGGTGGACTTACCATTTGGAAACTCGGGCACTGCCTGAGGGCCCGGGGTCAGTAGGGGGCCTCATGAGATGCCCCTGGTACCTTTTTCATAGACTTTTCTGAGTTTGGGCAAGGACACAGGGGCCCCATGATCCCCTATTGAGTTGTCAGTCCGCCCCTGGACACATATGACACTTATAATGGGTGATAGACTTACTAATGTGGACAGAGATGAGATGATTATACCACCTATTATGGGTTATTGTATTTCAAAATATTCCCAATCTGCCTTCAAACTACTTGAATTGAAGAGATGTTTTTCTGAACTCACATAGAAGATGTACAAGAGACTTTTCAATCACCACAACATTTGTAAAACTGTTTACTGTTTGAACAGAGGAATATATTCAGGGAAATCTGTTCTTTCCAAATGTTTTCTCCTCTCTGTTTCAGGGAAAGTGGTCAAATGGTGATAATGGTTCATAGTTGATGGGCCTGTCCCTAAACTCAGTAACCCAAAGAAATATACTAAAATTTCCTTCCTAAATGGACCCACCTCCAGACCCAGGTATCTAAAGCCTATCTTGTATACAGTTGAAGCTTCCAAGCTATTGCTAAGTCATGGAAGAGCACGCAACCCCTCTTTAAACTAAAATAGTTCAGATAGTGATAAACAATAAATTAGCAAAGGAATATATACATATATAATACTTTTTAAATTACTTTTTTACCTTTTGATCCATGGCAACACTGGGTTTTTTAGCCCAGTTAGGGTTTCCTTCCTTCTTACATTATTGTAATATTGTATACAAACATCCACAAGATGCATGCGGTCAAGCATGGGTTGCTTCTTACGATTTCTAACCTTGTTTTTAAAAACAAAAAGAAATACTTAACAAAAAAAAAGGCTAGTGTTTCTAAACCACGGTCCCCTGAAATACAAATTAGGGGTTTATTTTATAACTTACCTACAGCAATGTCCCTGCATACTAAGAAAGTTTACCAGCTCTTGATACAGAATTCTATTTGCTGCATAGAAGGGGTGCTGCCAAATCACAAGCAAAAATCCAATTAGGGCTTAATTCCAGCATTGCTGTATAACAGTATTGCTTGCCAATCATGTATAATGACCCATTTAATCAACCCTCATTGCAGTAATTGAAGCAGCCTGGAGGGCAAATCGAGCCCACACAGTCATAGCTAGCTAAGTATGTAATTACAAATAATGCTCTTGCCGCTATTGAAGCCGCAGTGGCAACTAGCTTAAAATAAACACTTCACAGAAGCTGATGGAAATGAAATCTTTGACATTGTTCAACCAGCTCATTATTCCCATCCAGCCAAGTAACTGAATAATTAAAACTTGTATCAGATCCTCGAGTAATGAGAAGATGATAGTGTTTTTTCTACAGAGAAAAACATATATATTTCATAACTGGCACTGTAGAACGTTATTTGTTTTTCTCTTTAATCAATCTGGTGATATTATATAATTGATTACTACCTTTTCCAATGTCTAAAATAATGATTTGGAAAGAGAACGGTCTTGGGAAACAGCCTAATTAACTTGGTACCAAGGTCTGCTAATATCCTACAGTGTACAGTACTTACATATTGAAGTAGGAAGTTATTAAAATTTCAAGTGTCAGATCAGTCCATTTTTTGCTGATGTGTCATGCTTTAAAGTAATATTTTTCCTAGTAGACATCTGAATGGCTGCTTTCTGGCTTCTTGAACTGCAGGAATAGGTTTCATTTTTTGTGACATTGTACATGACTCACATGAGATGCCAAAATGATCATTGCTGTTAATTATGAAATGTTTAATTAAGACTGTATGTCTTTGTTTATTATCTCTATCTATATTGCTGAAAAAATATACATTTAAGATGAGTCAGGAATTTTGAAAATATTTAATACCTGGGAGTCAGTTTTTTTTTTGTTTTACAAAATATGCAAA
Organism: Staurois parvus; assembly: GCF_062004578.1. NCBI lineage: Eukaryota > Metazoa > Chordata > Amphibia > Anura > Ranidae > Staurois > Staurois parvus. Next base: position 6,735,474 of record NW_028318430.1, on the reverse strand, counting down.
AGTTCAGTCCATTCAATAGGGATATTTTTGTTATAGTAGTTAAATCAATGCCTATATTTTTATGTCTTGCACATTACAACAGCAAGCTCTCCCTGCCCTATACAGTATACCAACTGTTGCTTTCCATCTGGTAATTTTATGGGTTCTCCTTCCTTTACATTTCCTAGCAAAACGTAAAGGAATGTCCATAATGTAATGTAAATAAAAGTTTCCAACAGGTATATCAGAACCCCCTCATAATGGCCAGAGCTGGTGTACAGATACTCAACTTAACATGTTACTAAAGCTTATTTATTAAAATAAAAAAAGAGGTTTATACTGCAGGACAGTAGATAAATGGTTTGCACTTCCACCTGGCAGTACTATGGTCATTGGCTAAAATCCCAGCCATGGCCCCACCTGCCTGGAGATTGCGTGTTCTCCCTGTGCCTGCGTGGGTTTCCTCTGGATGCTCTGGTTTCCTCCCACACTCCAAAGACATGCTGGTAGATAATTGGATCCTGTCTAAATTGGCCATACTATGTGTATGTATGAATGTAAGTTAAGGACCTCAGATTGTACACCCCTTGAGGGTTAGGGACTGATGTGAATGTACAATATATATGTAAAGTGCTGTGTAAATTGATGGCGCTATATAAGTACCTGAAATAAATATGATATTATTCCTTATATTTTCTTTAGTGGTTCTCGACCACCGCACTGCACAACTTCCTGTGGGTGCCCCCATAGCAAGCCATGTGGGCAAGCTCCCAAGCCAGGCTGTGTGTGTCAATAGACACACACAGCGCAGTTCAGCCACTCCCCCTTCCCCACATTCCCTCCCTCCCCACCTATAGCTCCTCCTGCTGCCTCAGATTCCCATGAGACCAGGAAGTGAAATGAGAAGACCTGCAGCCAAGACAGCGCTGGATCAAACAGAAGAGACAGATACATGTTTAGGAGCAAGGGGAGAAAAACTAGCTAAACTTTTTTTACCTTAATGCAAAGAAAGCATTACATTGAAAAACAGTTCACACCTATGTGTGTTGCGATTTATGTGTTTTTCCAATGTGTTTTGTGGTGCATTTTTGATGATTTTTGCTGGGGTTTGGGCAATAGGAAAGTATTCAGTGCAACTTTGATGCAACTTTGATGTGATTTTACACTGGCCTTCAAAGCTGCATCAAAGTCATATCACAAGTAGTGCAGGAACCTTTTCAAAGTTGCTGTGACTGTAAGTCACATAGCTTTAAACAGGTTCCATTGCAATCAATGGGCTGTGACTTGCTACTTAATGTGTTCAATGTCACAAGTTAGGGTTAAGAGTTAAGATTAAGGGTTAGGGTTATGGGCTAGGGTTAGGGTTAAGAGTTAGGTTTAGAGCACTAATTCTAACCCTTAACCCTTTGAGGACCAAGGGATGTATTTGTCCAATGTTTTTAATTACCTGTATCATCTGATTAACAACTTAAAATACTTTTTTTTTTTTTTTTTTTTGGTTTGAGTCAAAATATTAGTTCTTATCAACAAATGGATCTAGCTTTTTGCCAATTATTTCATGAAATGGCTTAGTTACAGCGACTGAAGTGTACGAACGTTAAAAAAAAAATTGATTCTTTTGGTGTTTCATAATCTTATGGTCCTTAAAGGGTTAAACCTAATCCTAACACTTAATCCTAACTCTTAATACTAACCATAACATTTAACCCTAACCCTTAACCCTAACATTTACCTGTAACCCTTAAACGTAACCCTAACCCTTAACCTTAACCCTAACATTTAACCCTAACCCCAAGATGTAACCCTAACCCTTAACATTAACCCTAACCCCAAGATGTAACCCTAACCCTTAACATTAACCCTAACCCTTACCCCAAGATGCAACCCTAAACCTAAGCCTAACCCTTAACTTTAACCCTAACATTTAACCCTAACCCTTAAACCTAAGGGTTAGGGTTAGGGGTTAGGGTTAGGGCTAGGGACACATAAAGTTACAGCCCAATGATGGCAATTGAACTGTTTTAAATCTATGCAACTTAAAATGGAACTACACTGCATCTGAGCACCAAAAACGCTATTTAATTCATTTTTAATTATCAAAGCAAACTCACCCATCCATCCATGTCTCCATGCTTTATTTTGATGGGAAATCAGTTTGAAAAACCCACCCTAGCATTTTTGGCCATGGCCATCTTGCATAAGGGCAAATGATTCATGTAACATTTACTTCCTGGAATCCATCTGCCTTTAGTTCAGGCATGCAGGCACAAGTATGTGCTTAGCTGAGAAAACCCCTTCCACACTCCTCCTCTCTTGAAGACTCCTGGGATGTATAACATTATTCGCCTAGGCATGGGAACCAGAAAGTAATTGCAGAAATGTTAAAAAACAAGTAAATATAATATACCTTCCTGTATGTTTACTAATGCTAACAGCATAAGGATTTTAAGTAGTTGATGTTGACTGAAAGAGTGAAGGTCTGCTTTAAAGTCTCAGTGATTTTGAAAAGGTTACTGCACTACTTTAATGCGACTTTGATGCGACTTGTATGCCAGAGTGAATAAAATCGTATCAAAACGCAACACGGAGTACCTGCAATTGTCTGAATACCCAGACAGTGACTTCATCTGATAGGATGCAGTTACTGTTCAGCTGACAATTTTCCACCTAGCTACAGAAACAATTGAGTACTGACCATGATACTTTTTTTATTTGCACTAACATACAATCTTCAGGACAAGTTCTCGGGGTATGTCCCCTTCTTCAAGGTCCAAGCAGTACAACTTCACAAAGTTTGAGCAGAATAATAAAAGAAACAATCTCTGAGGGAAAATACACACACACAAACAAATGTACACAGCAATGGTTATAAAACTAGGATTAGACTAGAGCAGGGGTGGACTGACCATTTGGAAACTCGGGCACTGCCCAAGGGCCCGGGATCAGTAGGGAGCCCCATGAGATGCCCCTGGTACCTTTTTCATAGGTTTTTTTGAGTTTGGGCAAGGACACAGGGGCCACATGATCCCCTATTGCCCAGGGGCCCCATGAGTTGTCAGTCCGCCCCTGTACTAGAGATAAGACAGAGCAAAAGCAAAGACTGGGTAGGGTGGGGGGTGGGATGACAGTCACAGAGGGGGTCGTAAAACTGTTGAATAATGAGAGAATAGTGAACAAAAACCCATGTCTAGATTAAATTAATGCCATTATCTTTTGTATCAAATAGAAATATCATCCTTAGGTCAAAATTCTTCCTTTCCTGAATAGTTCTGAAATTCCCTTTAAGAACTAAGATATTGAGTTCTTCCATAGTGTAGTGCGGTTGTGAGAAATGTAGTACTGCTTGGACTTTGAAGAAGGGGACAAACCCCGAAAGCTTGTCCTAAAAATTGTATGTTAGTGCAAATAAAAAAAGTATTACGGACAGTACTCAACTGTTTCTGTTGCAAGTGCACTAAAACGGCTACAATCACCTCCACCTAGCTACAAATTTTAAACTGAAGTTTGTTGAGCTGGTTGGTTCCAACATCGCCACCCACGGCTCAAATTTCCACTGAAGCCCACACAAGCCATATATGGACAGGTTAAGTGGGGAGCTAAATCCCTGACCCTGAAATCCCATGTTATAATAGAAACAGAAATAATATAATGAGAAAAGCATAACCAGAAAATGAAAGAAGCAATGTCATATATACAGTAAATCATTCAGAGTGTAATATGAATACAGAATAGCCCCTTTAAGCACATTAAAGTGAACAGAGTGCAAGGATCAGAAACCTGGAATATAGCTGCCAAACGTTTAAAGAGAATTGGGAGTGACATCTTGAAGGGACTTAGCAGGAAAATTAAGTGCTCACGTATGTGATTGAGCGGATAAATGAGGTGCTCACATGTAGGATTGAGATTTAAAATGAGGTGCTCACATGTAACAAAAGGGCTGCCATAGACTATTCACATAAACCAGTAGTCTCAGAACTGCAGCCTGGGGGCCAGATGTGGCTCTTTGCTTGCTTTTATCCAGCCCTTGGGGCACTATTTTATCCACTGATACCAACAATTCCCCCCACTGACACCAATGAAAGGGCACATTTCCTGCCAATGACACCAACGATGTAGCCCAATTTCTCCCATTGACACTAATAATGGGGCCCAGTGACAGCAATGTTGAGGCACAATTCCTTCCAATTACACCAAAAATGGAGTAAGGACCTCAGGACCTTTTCTACTCCCAATGGCCACGGTCCGGTCTCCCTAAAGTCTGATGGACGATAAACTGGCCCTCTGTTTAGAAAGTTTGGAGATCCCTGATATAGACCAAGGGCTGTTATAGACAGAACAAAATATTGTTTGACACTGTTCACGAGATCTCCACTAACACAGACGTTGTTCTATAGATAGCACAGTCCACACTAATTTAATAATATATATAAGCCTACATCCTTCCAGAGCCAAACTTTAAGCATAATTGCAAAAATGGAAAAACCTGGGAGGGACACCTTGAAGGGTTTGAGAAGAAACATGTGCTGCAGGAACTGTGCCACCTGCCGGGTGTGAATTCATGGTGTATATATTGTAGTATAACACCTTTCTCCTTTGCATTGCTAGACAAAATAGAGACTGAAAAGAAATGTGTAGGCAGGTGCAGTTAGCTAATCTTCCACTAAATGGCTCTGTTACCACTATAATCTGGTAGAGAGAAAACTGTAATTAGGTGCTAGCTTCTCTTTTAGAGAAAATCCTCCCTCAGTGACGTAATGGGTGGAGTTAGTGCTCATATATATGGCAGGCAGTGGTTTATTGACCATGTGTTGACCTAGGCAACACAAAAATCAGGTGCCCCCACACCCCACTAGTAACCTCCAACCCATGCACCACCCTTCGCCACCACAGCCCATCACCACAGTCGCCCTCCCATCCCCCCGCTGCCCCCACCGACCAACACACGTCTCCCAACGCCCCCTGACACGAACACTCGATTCATGAACTAACCTTAACCTCTGGAAGGAAAGAAGCAGCAGGCCATACCTGCACCCTCCAGCAGCATGCAGCCTCCTTGGATGGTGGAGCTAAGCAGATACCTTGTATTCCTTCTTCCACTATCCCCCTGAAAATTGCCGCACTAGGCAAATGCCTTGTTTGCCTTGTGGTAAATACGCCGCTGATGCCAGGGTGGGAGGGGCCTAGGAGTAGTCCGGGCATAGGCGCCAAACACCTCAGAGCTGCTAGAATGTAGTTCGTTAGACTTTATCTAAAGGACCCTATACAGGGATGAAGTTCCAGGCAAAATGGAACAGAACACAGAAAGAAAGCTGTAGTATCTCTGTCTCCACTGACCTTCTTCTACAGGTCCTGCAGCGAGGTGCGAAGGGTCTTTGAGGCCAGGCCAGAATCCTCTGATGTTTGTAGTGGTGGAGCTTGAGGATGAGTGTGCCATCTGGCAGAGTATCCAGTTGGGCAGAGGACAATGGAAGAGACTAGTATACTAATGAGGGTACCTTGATTCTCCTCAGTGATGGACGCTAAATGCTGTGGACATAGTATACATAAGGGAAGTGGTTGGCTCCTATGTTGCTGCTGTGCTTCCCCAACCAGCATTGAAGCACTGATGATCTGGATAGATGAGTGAGAGAGCAATGCTAGGGAGCAGGTGAATGGTCTCACTTTCTACTAATCTTGTTGCTTGGGAGTTGCCACCAAAAATACCATTTATTTTTATTCATGCATTTAAAGGCAATGCATATGTTTTCTACTGCATGCATTAGGGTGCTTGTTTATGTATGTTGGAATGCCATTAGAAATGCAGCCCATATAGCATAAACAATGTATTGCTGCAACTCACGTAAATGGCCATATAGGGGTTGTTCACACCACGGCACACCTTAGTGCTGTACATATACAATGTTTTATCATGGATTTGGGTAAAGTGCATTGTAGAGTCCTAAATATGCATTCATGCAAGTTGCAACAACACATGGTTTACACCAGTGGTCTCCAAACTGCGGCCCTTTGTTTGTTTTTATCTGGCCCTTGGGACACTGTTTAATTCACTGACACCAATGAAAGGCATAATTCCTCCTAATGACACCAATGATGGGCAAATCCCTACCAATGAGATAAATTGGTAGGGATTTGCCCAGGGCTTGGAGGAAGGGGGTTCAGCTCCCAAAACGCGTCAGCTTATCCGCATCATTAGACACAGTTGTATTGTGACTGTTTTTGTGGATCACCTATACTGCCCATTATCACGTTGGTTTGTGAGTATACATCCTTTTTATCTAATAAATTACGTGATATACCACGGTAATGCACGATGAGAGTGCGCCCTTGTTTGTTTTTATTCACCAGTGGTCAGATTTCCCGATCTCAGAAGGGCAGCACCTCTTCAGTTGGCATTTGACAAATCCCTTTGTTTGCATGAAGATTGGAGCTCTGGTTTCGTTTGTTTTTCTTTTAGACTCAGGTAAGTATAATGGATGGTCTAGGGGAAAACATGGACACAGTTTTTTACCTTAATGCAAAGACTATTATGGTAAAAAAAAAACCCAAAACTTAAGGCTTTAGAACCACTTTAACCGGTTCCCAACCGTGCTATAGCCAAAGGATGGCTAGAGCGTGGTTGTGAAATCCTGGAACGACGTCCATGGACGTCATTCCAGAACACGCCCCCCTGCACGCCACCAGCAGCGTGCACCCGATGCCGCCAGTGATCGCTGTGTCCTATGGACACAGCTGATCATGGAGTATGGTAAACAGCCTTTTACCACGTGATCAGCTGTGTCCAATGACACAGTGATCGCTGGGTAAATACAGTTGCCGGTTAATAGCTGCACTTTCCTCATGTCACAGCTTGAGGAAAGTACTGCCGAGAACTGGCAATGCAATTGTCAGCGAAGGAATCGGCACTGATCATCAGGGTACTGATGATCAGTGCCCATCAGTGCCGCCCACCTGCACCCATCAGTGCCACCCACGTGCCCTGCAGTGCCACCCACCTGTACCCATCAGTGCCACCCACCTGAGCCACTCAGCAGTGCCACCCACATGTGCCACTCAGCAGTGCCACCCACATGTGCCACTCAGCAGTGCCACCCACATGTGCCACTCAGTAGTGCCACCCACCTGTTCACTGTTGTGCCACCCACCTGTGCCACTCAGCAGTGCCACCCACCTGTGCCCTGCAGTGCCACCCACCTGTGCCTAGCAGTGCCACCCATCAGTTCCGCCTATCAGTGGTGCCCATCAGTGCCGCCTATCAGTGCCAGCTCATCAGTGCCACCTATCAATGCCGCCTATCAGTGCTCATCAGTGCTGCCTATTCATGCCACCTCATCAGTGCCCATCAGTGCTGCCTATTCGTGCCCATCAGTGCTGCCCATCAGTGCTGCCTATCAGTGTAGCCTCATCAACGCACATCAGTGAAGGAGAAAAATTACCTGTTTGCAAAATTTTATAATAGATAAAAAGAAAAACTTCTTTTTTTTTTTGCTCTTTTTTTTTTTATAGCACAAAAAATAAAACACCCAGTGGCAATTATATACCACCAAAAGAAAGCTCTATCTGTGTGAAAAAAATAATAAAAATTTCATATGGGTACAGTGTTGCATTACCGCGCAATTGTCATTCAAAGTGCAACAGAAGAAGGACCTTAAACTAACTGGAGGAAAGTTCAAAACCAATCTCAGAAAGTACTTTTTTACTGAAAGGGTAATTGATGCTTGGAATACCCTTGCAGCAGAGGTAGTGAGCCAGTTAACAGTAAATAGCTTCAAACATTCTTGGGACAAGCATAGACCTTTACTCAGAGAAAAATGTTACAAACCCCTCCCCCCAAAAAAACACAAAAAACAACCCCCCCCCAAAAAAAAAACTCCACAAAAAAAACCCACAAAAAAAAAGGGCAGACTCAATGGACCACGTAATCTTTTTCTGTTGTTGCTTTTCTATGTAATGTAAATCCTAAGAGGGCTTTTTAAGTGTTTCATAATGTGCTAATATGCAATGCATACTAGCACATTATGCTATTGCCTTGCAGGGGATTTTTTTGTATGAAAGGCAGCGGTTTACTACAGCTTTAAGGAGGGAGGCATGGGAATTCCACCGGGTACAGTGGGTACCCTGGGGTATATATGCCCATAGTATCTCAGTAGGTTGGGAATCATATCTGGGTCCAAGGAAAGACTAAAGAGGCTATATTATCCCACAGCACATGGCAGTTAAACACATGGAGAACATGCAGCCCAGGGTGCAGCTTCCATTACATTACACAGTCAGCAGGTAGCTGGCTTGCACTGATTTCCACTCCAAAGACATGCTGGTAGGTTAATTGGCTCCTGTGTAAATTGGCCATAGTATGTGTATGTATGAATGTGAGTTAGGGAACTTAGATTGTTTGCACCCCTTAGGGTTAGGGACTGATGTGAAAGCACTATACATATGTAAAGTGCTGCGTAAATTGACAGCTCTATATAAGTACCTTAAATAAACAAATAATAAAATAAATGTCCTCCTTGGAAACCTGGTGCCCACACAGTGATTGTCTAACCTTCTGCCCCAAGCAGAGTATGACTTAGCATAGCATAGTGAGCATGGAAGGAGCTTCCCAGGAAAAAACTGGAGAGCAGCAGGGTACAGGTTTGACAGTGCAAGTGTGAATGAGGTCTTAGCCTCTTCCTGCCACTGTAACTCCAATATGTGGAGGCAGGGCATGTGGGCCTTAAATCTCAGTTGCCACACATATGCAACTATGGAGGTCTGATGTTGTATGCTAAGTGGGCAAGTGTCACCAACAACTCTCAATCTCTGTTTGTGATTGAGAACAGGGATGAGCTCAGGCGTGTTTGGAAACCTATACACAGCCCTTGCATACATGTTGCTGCAGGCGGGGAATGCCTCCACCGCTTATGACTGACTGTCCATAATGGCAGCTTTCTGAGAACCCACCTGAGCTTATCCCTGATTGAGAACCATTGGCACAGGCCCCTGATCATGTGACCACTATGAGAGGCAAACACAGCAATTATGTTATTGGTTCATCATGTAAGGGCCTCCGGGAAGCAGCAAGAAGGGGATCCTTCTGCAAAACCCTGTAATCTGCTGCAGTGCACAAAACACATCCCAATTACCCCATCCTTTTGGGCGCAACATATGGTTGACACCTCATCCCGTTAAAACTGAACACATACTGTAGTAACTAGTTGGCAACCACCCACCACAGGTATACTGCTGCAGAGAGGTCCCGCAGCACCAGATCACGTACATGTAGGTGATCCAGTTCTTAGAGGTAAGGGAGCACTCGCTGACCGTCATGGCCGTGCTGCCATTCACTCCAGCACATGCCAATCAGAGGGTCCTGGCCAATAAAGCTGGCCATACACATGTAGATTTTCAGATGAGAATATTCATAAGAAAAGTTGTTCAAAAATTCTTTGAACATTCAATGAATGGACAAATGTCATTCAAAATTTGTCTTTTGCTTTTAACATTTGATTTTAAAGCAAATGTAATTTCTGAACAATAACCACATACACTGGCTGAAAATTTGTTTGATCGAGAAAAGTTTTCCCTCCTTTCCCTTAGAATTTTCCCAACACTGCTGTGTGACAAACATCGTTTTTACCACAATAACGGTTCGAAAACCAAACAAATATTCTTGAAAAGAAAATTCTTGAACGAAAATCCATATGTGTATGAACAGCTTAAGTTATGGCCAGGATTCTCTGATTTGCTGAGAGAATAACATAAGAGAGCCCCGTGTTGTTTTTTTCTCTCCTGCAAAAGAGGGATTAAAAATAGACACATTGCTTAGTGAAAACAGCACACAGTAAACATTGTTATGCACACTGTTTACCCTTTGATTGCCCTTAAATGTTAACCGCTTCCCAGCCAGTGTCATTAGTACAGTGACAGTGTATATTATTAGCACTGATCACTGTATTGGTGTCCTTGGAGATGTCAGTTCCCACCCAGCGTCAGTTAGTGTCAGATTGCCCTATCACAGTTCCACTATAAGTCGCTGATCGCTGCCATTACTAGTATTAACAAAAGAAAAAGTTTGTATATACCATAGTATGTAGATGCTATAACTTTCATGCAAACCGATTAATATACACTTATTGGGATTTTCTTTACCAAAGACATGTAGCAGAATACATTTTGGCATAAATTTATGACGAAATTTGATTTTTTTAAAAAAAAAAACATTTATTGTATGTTTCATAGCATGTTTATATACTCTGCTCAAAATAATTAAAGGAACACTTTGAAAACACATTAGAACTCAATGGGGAAAAATCTCATGCTGGATATCTATACTGATATGGACTGGGTAATGTGTTAAGGATGCCCCATCGTTTCTTGGAAATTAAATTTATCAACCTACAGAGGATTGAATTCGAAGACACCCTGAAAATCAAAGTGAAAAAATGATTCAGCAGGCTAGTCCATTTTGCTGAAATTTCATTGCAGCAACTCAAAATGATACTCAGTAGTTTGTATGGCCCCACGTGCTTGTATGCATGCCTGACAATGTCAGGGCATGCTCCTAATGAGACGACGGTTGGTGTCCTAGGGTATTTCCTACCAGATCTGGACCAGGGTATCACTGAGCTCCTGGAGAGTCTGAGGTGCAACCTGGTGGCATTGGATGGACCGAAACATGATATCCCTGAGGTGTTCTATTGGATTTAGGTCAGGCGAGTGTGGGGGCCATTCAATGGTATCAATTCCTTCATCCTCCAGGAATTGCCTGCATACCTTTGTCATATGAGGCCGGGCATTGTCGTGCACCAGGAGGAACCCAGGACCCATTGCACCAGCATACCCTCTAACCTATAGAGGTCTTTGCGTCCCTCTATGGATATGCCTTCCCAGACAATCACTGACCCACCACCATAACAGTCATGCTGAACGATGTTACAGGCAGCATAATGTTCTCCACAGCTTCTCCAGACCCTTTCACATCTGTCACATGTGCTCAGGGTGAACCTTCTCTCATCTGTGAAAAGCACAGGGCGCCAGTGGCAGACCTGCCAATTCTAGTGTTCAATGGCAAATGCTAATCAAGCTCTTTGGTGCCAAGCAGAGAGCACAGGGCCACTTGGAGTATGTTGGGCCCTCAGGCCACCCTCAAAAAGTCTGTTTCTGATTGTTTGGTCAGAGACATTAACACCCGTGGCCTGCTGGAGGTAATTTTGTAGGGCTCTGGCAGTGCTCATCCTGTTCCTCCTTGCACAAAAGAGCAGATACCGGTCCTGTTGATGAGTTAAGAACCTTCTACGGCCCTGTCCAGCTCTCCTAGAGTAACTGCCTGTCTCCTAGAATCTCCTCCATGCTTTTGAGACTGTGCTGGGAGACACAGCAAACCTTCTGACAATGGCACGTATTGATGTGCCATCCTGGAGGAGTTGGACTGCCTGTGCAACCTCTGTAGAATTCAGGTATGGCTCATGTTACCAGTAGTGACACTGACCCTAGCCAAATGCAAAACTAGTGAAAAACAGTCAGAAATGATGAGTAGGGAAAAAATGTCAGTGGCCTCCACCTGTAAAACCATTCCTGTTTTGGGGGTTGTCTCATTGCTGCCCATCTACTGCACCTGTTGTTAATTTCATTAACACCAAGGCAGCTGAAACTGATTAACAACCCCCTCTGCTACTTAACTGACCAGATCAATATCCCAGGAGTTTAATTTACTTGATGCTATACTCTGAATAAAAAGTGTCCTTTTAATTTTTTTTAGCAGTGTAATAAAAACCCAGTGGTGATGAAATACTACTACTACTATTTTGCTGAGGAATCATACTATCTTGAGTAAGGGCAGATGATTCATGTAGCAATGACTTCCTGGAATCCATCTGCCCTTAGCTCAGGCATGTAGAGAGGAGGGTGTGCTTAGCTGAGAAAGCCCTTCACCCCCCCCAGAAGACTCCTGGGATGTATGACATCATTTGCCTGGGCATGAAAAACAAGAAGTAACAAAAGAAATAAAAAAAATAGTTTAAAACAAGTAAAAATAATATACTTTCCTATCTATTTACAAACGGCATAAGTATTCAACATAGTCAATGTTGATTGAGAGAGTGAAGTTCCATTTTAACCACTTGCCCTCCGGAAGATTTACCCCACTTCATGGCCAGGCCATTTTTTGCTGTTCAGCACTGCGCTATTTCAGCTGGTAATTGCACGGTTATGCAACACTGTACACAAATGTGTGTTGTGACACTATGTTCTTTTTTTCACACAAATGGAGCTTTCTTTTGGTGGTATTTGATCACCTCTGCAGTTTTTACTTTTTGTGCTATAAACAAAAAAAGACCAAAAATTTTGAAAAAAAAACCCATTATTTTTCACTTTTGGTTTTAAAAAATATCCAATAATCTCAAAGTTAATCATAAATTTAGGCCAAAATGTCTTGTGCTACATGTGTTTGGTAAAATAAATCCCAATACATGTATTTTAATTGTTTTTTGTGAAAGTTATAGCGTCTACAAACTATGGTATATATTGAAATGTCCACAGCTTTTACTTTCTGAAAGTAGCCACCCCAAGGATTTTGCAGAGAGGCATGTTAAGTCCATGGAACATTTTATTTTTTGCCACAAATTTTTAAAAAACGATAATTTCTTTTGTTTTACACAAAGTTGTCAGTTAAATGATATATTGCTTATGCATACCATGGATATATGTGGAATAACACCCCAAAACATATTTTTCTACCTTTCCCAAGTATGGGGATACTATATGTGAGAGATTTTTTGCCAGCCTAGGCTCCCAAAATCCAATGACCACCTCCAGGCTTTCAAAGGGCATATTTCCTCATATCACTTCCCCACTACCTATCACAGTTTTGGAGACTCTAAAGTGCCAGGATAGTAATGACTGCTCTTTGGAAAGTAGAAACCCCAAGGAATTTGGTAAGAGGCATGGTGAGTATTTTACAGATATAATTTTTGTCACAGGGTTTTGAAAAAAAAATACATTTTTGTTTTCTTTCTTCATTTTCCAAAAATATGTGGCAAGAAATGAGATCTGCAAAATACTGACCATGCCTCTTAGCAAATACCTTGGAGTGTCTACTTTCCAAAAAGGGGGCATTTGGAGGGGTTGCTTCCAATATCCTGGCATTTGAGGGCCAACATTAGAAGCTTATGCCACACATCACCCACTCTTGAAGACCAAGTCTTTTCTGAAAAAACAGGGTTTTTTTGCTAGAAAATTACTTTGAACCCCCAAACATGATATATTTTTTAAAGCAGATATCCTAGAGAATAAAACAGTGGGTGTTGAAATTTTTTATGTCATAAAGTATTTGTGCAGCGATTTTTCAAACGCAAATCTTTTTGGAAAAATACAGTGCCCCCTTGTGTAAGTACAGCCAGAGCGATGTACCCGTGGCTAATTTAATGCACATAAGGCGCTAAGCCCTGGTTTACACTGAATGTGATTTTGAAATTGCGCTACTTGAAGAAGGTCAATTTCAAAACTGCAGGTAAGTGCGATTTCAGGTTTGACCTTCCTGACATCTGTGCGACTTCATGCACAGATGTCTATGCAAGTCGCACCTGAAATCGTCAAAAATAGTGCAGTAACTACTTTCAAAATTTGAACAGTACCATTGCCGGCAGTAGGGTGCGACTTGTCATGCGATTTGTAATAGTCAAATCGCATGACAAGTTGCACCAATGTGAACCAGGGCTTAGTGGGTTTCATTACCACTTTAATCAGCCACAGAACCAGTGTGATTAATGTGTTTGGTTCAACTTTGAAATTGCACTACTTCACTTGCAGTAGCGCGATTTCAAAGCATCAGATCAGTGTGATTTATATCTCGGATTTTCATTTAACTGAAGTCAATGCAAGTTGCAATGAAATCGGAAAAAAGAAGTGCATGAACTATTTTTGAAATCGCGCTACTTCAAATTGCACCAATTAAGACAGTGCCATAGAAATACATTAGATGCTACTTTGTAAATCTCATGTCGCACCTGTAGTTGCACAGGGTGAACCAGGGCTAAGCCCCCAGTCACTTCAAAGCTGATTTTGAAATCGTGGGACTTACAGTGAAGTTGTACGATTTCAAAATTGGGTGACCTGCCAATTTCCTTGCAATTTGCAAGACATCTGACACAGATGTCTATGCAAATCGCAACAAAAGTAGTTCATGTACTACTTTAGAAGTCGGAACCGCATGGATATGACCACTCTAATTGTGGACAATAGGGTGCAACTTGGCCTCCGATTTGCAAGTTGCCTGGCATGCAAATCGTATGCCAAATCGCACCCGATGTGACCAGGGGCTTAAGGGACAAAGTAGAAACTTTATAATTTCATACTGCTGTTGGCTCCTCCCATTGCCCTGCCCACCAGGCTTACCGACTTTTAAAAGTTGTCAGTTACGCATATACTGGCATACCTCAGTTTACGACGCCTCGGTTATCGTAATTTTTGGTTTACAAATGAAAATCCATTGAAAATAATGCCTCAGTTTATGATTTTTTTTTTTTGCAATATGAACAGATTAATTGGTTTTCAATGCATTTACAATTTTTTTTTAATCATATCCCTGTAAAGTATTTATGCTTTTAAAGTGCACGTTATAAAGAGTTTTGAACAGATAAGATTTTTTTTACTTTTTCTGACCTCTGGAACGGATTAATTGGTTTTCAATGTACTTACGAATTAATTTTTAATCATGACCCTGTACAGTATTTATACCTTTAAAGTGAACTTTATTAAGAGTTTTGAACAGATAAAATACTTTTTTTTTTACCTTTTTCTGAACTCCGGAACAGATTAATTGCTTTTCAATGCATTTACAAATTTTTTTTTAATCATGTCCCTGTACATTACTATGCCTTTAAAGTGCACTTTATATAGAGTTTTGAACAGAAAAGACTTTTTTTTAACTTTTTTTTTACCTCTGGAATGGATTAATTGTTTTTCAGAGCATTTACAAATTAATTTTTAATCATGTCCCTGTACAGTATGTATGCCTTTAAAGTGCACTTTATAAAGAGTTTTGAACAGATAAGACTTTTTTTTACTTTTTTCTGACCTCCAGAACAGATTAATTGGTTTTCAATGCATTTACAACTTTTTTTTAATCATGTCCCTGTACAGTATTTATGCCTTTAAATGCACTTTATAAGAGTTTTGAACAGATAAAAGACTTTTTTTTAACTTTTTTCTGACCTCCGAAACAGATTAATTGGTTTTCAATGCATTTACAAATTTTTTTTAATCATGTCCCTGTACATTACTATGCCTTTAAAGTGCACTTTATAAAGAGTTTTGAACAGATAGGACTTCTTTTGACTTTTTTTCTGACCTCTGGAACGGATTAATTGGTTTTCAATGCATTTACAAATATTTTTTAATCATGCCCCTGTACAGTACTATGCCTTTAAAGTGCACTTTATAAAGCGTTTTGAACAGATAAGACTTTTTTTTTTACTTTTTTTCTGACCTCCAGAACGGATTAATTGGTTTTCAAAGCATTTACAAATTAATTTGTAATCATGTCCCTGTACAGTATTTCTGCTTTTAAAGTGCACTTTATAAAGAGTTTTGAACAGATAAAAGACTTTTTTTTTACTTTTTTCTGACCTCCGGAACGCATTTATTGTTTTTTTATGTGTTCCTATGAGAAACCGCATTTCATTTTATGAATTTGTCGCAATACGAAAAGTCCCGCAGAACTCATTAAATTCGTAAATCGAGATACGCCTGTATAATAAACAAATGGGGTGCCTGGTGAGGACAAATGACCATTCTATGAAAAGGTGACCTTTGTATATAAACCTGACATGAGCTGTGCATTATACTAAGTGTAAACTGTAAGCTGGCTACCTTTGTATTTCTCATCCATGAATACACAGTGTTAGAGCAGAGGGAGAAGTGGCTTTAATGTCAGATTCCCATTTTTACACAGAACCTAAAAAAAGGAGGGAAGCCTGCCACAGAGAGGAGACACACATCCAGAGCGGGGAAAGTGATTGGAAGACGCCGTGTCATGTGACTAGCAGCCTCAAAACCAGGAAGTGTGTGCAGACAGGGAGCTGAGAAGTGTGGAGTAATAAAGACGGTGATAGAGCAGGTATTGTATACTATGAGGAGGGGTGACTGTGCTGTGTGTTAGAAGACGGTGAATGAGAGGGGTTACACGGCGAGCATCCAGTAGAGTGTCATAGAAAATCAATGGGACTGCAGAGAGGTGACTGTATCTAATAGTTGGTGCAGGGCTGTGCTAGGAGTTCCTCAGCATTCAGGTATCCTGGAGATGGTTGCTTCTTCCCACACTCCTACCATTGTTTGTATTCACTGTGCACTCCACAGCCCTCAGTGCTACCAGGCTATGTACTCCTCTCAGTGACTGGCTGCTTTGCTCATTCCAGCCAGCCTATTTCATTATTCATGCTTTGCATTTACTGAACGGATCTCAAAATTCACTCAGATGTGGTGCATGAGGCTCCATGCACACTAGTGGTTATTGTTTTGGTTTTTTTTGTATCTTTATTGAACAATTTTTCAAATAACAGGTAATATAAATCTGTATAATAATAATAATAATACAAAGGAACAATGTCCTGTCAAAATACATAGATTATAACAATGCAAATAACAAAGTTTATCGGACATGAAAGTAGAGTAGTTAGTGGATAATCTAGACCAGCCTTTCTCAATTGGACGTTTTTTTTTTTTTTCAGGGGTGCCTTGGCAAAATGTGTAAAAAGTGTCCAAAACTTGTATACAAGCCAGCGGGTGGATCAAGCCTGCCTTTTAGGTACTCAAAGCCACAGGTTTTCATTGTGCACCATTACCACCTTCTAGCCATCGGTGTCCTGACAACCAATGACGTCATCAAATGATAAGGAGGATGTCAGCTGCCTGCACAGCATGCTAGTTTGACCCTTTCCTTCAGTGCTGGGGTTACATCACTGAGCTAATGTGACACCCCCCCCCCCCCCCCCCCCGCCAGCGCTGATGGAGAGGTCCATCAGTGCTGGGGTCACATTAGCTCAGTGATGGAGAAGAGAAACACTGGTATACTAGTCAGTACCAGTGTGCAAAAGTGTATTTGCTTTGGATGTCTAATGTTGGGTGTCCTACATGTGTGGATGTTGCTGAGTTCTAAAAGCCCCCGGTCATTTCAAAATCGGGTGACCTGACGATTTCAGGTGCGATTTGCAAGACATCTGACACAGATGTCTATGCAAATCGCAACACGTACTACTTTTGAAATTGGTGCGGCTCTGACCAAGTTGGAACCACACTGACATGACCGCTCTAATAGCGTACAGTAAGGGGCAACTTGGCATACGGTTTGCAAATCGCATGCTAAGTCGCACCCCATGTGACTGGGGTGTAAAACCATTACACTAGGTTTTCGCTGTTTAGAATAGGGTGCCCCTTCAAAATGGGGTGCCTCAAGACTGTCCATAATTTTAAAGGGTGCCTTGACTAAAAAGATGTTGAAAAACACTGATCTAGACCAAGGTCCACAACCCTTATCTGGCACAGTGGCACTAGTGGGGGTTTTTGTGCTCAACAAACGCTGGATAAAAGAACACTGATAATAGCGTTTTTTGTTTTTTTGTTTTTTAGGAGCGTTAGCGTTTTTACAGTACCACTTTAGTAGAGTTTTTAGGAGCATTTAGCGGTTTTTTTTTTTTTTCTGCCGGAAAAACACTCCAAAAAAACACTAAAAAAACAATTTTTTTTTTTCTGCTCCTAGAAGCTGACGCTCAAAGCGCTAGTAATCTAAAGTAATGTGCATGGACACATAGGATAACACTATTTTGCTTCTAGGAGCAGAAAAAATGCTATTAAGGCCGCATTCACACTTGAGCTCAAAGCTCCAAAAACATTCAAACTTAAAATATCAATTGTTCTCTATGCTTCTAGAAACCTAAAAAAACACTAGTGTGCATGGAGCCTAATGCAGGCCATAGACGGGTCGAAAATCTACCGATTTTTCGAAGAAAAAAAAAAGAAAAATCTTTTTCTTGTTCGGTCGGCCGACGTTACCACCAACGGTAAAAAAAAATGGCTGACAAAATCATCATCTTCTGTCCCTTGCAGGTCACAGCTCATGCGCGGGTTTTTTATCGGTAAAACGATCTGCCTTTTTGCCCATAATTGCAGGGAAAATCGGCCACGAATTTTCTAACATGAACGATAAAAAAAATGCAAAAAACCTGGAAAAAACATCTGGCCAATTACCCCACTAACAGTGAGAAAATTGGCCGATTTTTTTTTTTTTTTTTTTTTTTTTTTTTTTTTTTCTCCTCCAGCCGATTTTCAACCCGTCTATGGCCAGCATTAGGCCGCATTCACACTTGAGTGTTTTTTAGCTCTCAAAAAACTCAAAAAAAAAATCAACTGTTCTCTATGGTGCCTGTTCACACCTGATCGCGTGAACAGGCACCATAGAGAACAATTGATTTTTTTTTTTTTAAGTTTGAGCGTTTTTGGAGCTTCAAGCTACAAAACACTTAAGTGTTAATGCAGCCTTAATAGCATTTTTTTCCTGGTCCTAGAATTCAGCATCCAGGAGCAGGAAAATAAATTGTTTTTGTAGAGTTTTTTTTGTGGACCACTTTTTACTAGCACAAAAAAACACTTCTAAACTCTACTAAAATGCTACTAACATCCTTTTTCTAGATTTTTCTTTTTTTTTCTACAGTACTGTCAAAACACTAATAAAACACTAACCCTCCTAAATGCTTCTAGACGCTACTAAAACGCTTTTAAACACTATTACCAGCATTTTTTATCCAGTGTTTTTCCAGCATTCTTTGAGCTTAAAGAAAAAAACTCGCTAGTATGCATGAAGCCTGAATCTGTTGTTCCATTGCTAATGAAATGCTGTACTGTTTCTGCACCACTATAGTATAGAGTTTGGGTTTGAATCTCCATTGATCTTGTAAACTGAAGCCCATGGGGTTGTTTTTTTTTTTTGGGGGGGGGTTGTTTTTGTTTTTTTTTCTGTTTGTTGCCTGTGTCGTTTTTTTCTTTAAATATTTTCATACGCTATATGAATATGTTAAAGGGCAGGTTCAAGTTTGTGACCCACCAGTCTAACCGAATTTACCATGCACACTGCATATCCAGATACTTGCCTCTGCCATACAGCGGCAGCCCTCTCCACTATGAAATCTTTTCCCGGGGCAAAGACTTTAAGGCTGGATTCACACCTTTTGCATTTTTCTTGATGCATTTTCCATCTAAATCGATGGAAATGTATAAAAACGCATGTCAGTGTTAATGTGCACCATGACACGTTGACATAAATACAACGTGATAATGCTTGTTGGCTTGCATTTTGATGTGTTTCCAGTTAGTCAATTGGAAAATATAGGGGGGAAAAACATAGGCATGGGGGGGGGGGTGAATCATATCTGTGTGTGGTGGTAATGTGCACAATAAAGGCATAGTTCACCTTTAACCAAGATAAGCAGATAAGGAGCATCTGTAGATTTAAAAAAAAAAAAACCCTACAGCTCTGATTAAAGTGATATCAAAAGCTTATTAATCATTTTTTTAATAACCTCACAGAGCAGCCCTGATCCTTCTGTTCTTGGGTTCCCCACTGGTGCCCCCACAACAAGCAGTTTGGTATGGGGGCACCTGCTGCTCCATGTGTCCATTCACATATGGAGCCGTGGCTTTGCCCTGCCCCCTCTCTTCTCATTGGCTCACTGGTTGTGATTGACAGCAGTGGGAACCAATTGCTCCCACTGCTGTCTCTTCCAATGAGCAGAGGGAGTCCCGGGATTGCCTCTAGTGCACATCGCTGGATAGAGAGGGGGGCTTAGGTAAATATTGGGGGAGCTGCTGCACAGAGAAGGTTTTTTTTTTTTTTTTTTTTTTTTACCTTCATGCATAGAATGCCTGAAGGTAAAAACCTTTAGCCTTTACAACCACTTTAAAGTTGAATAATGCCCTTGTTAAAGGTGTAACTCATTTACATACCTCCTGAAGCCTGACTAGAAAACTCCCAAGATGTTTTTAAGTGAGGCCTAGTCATTGCTGCTCACCTCCTCTATCACCGGAATGAGCTCTCAAATGCTGACCTCGGAGCTACTGCATCAGGTGAGGGAAAGGGCATTTGAGGTTTGATTTTTACCTCTTGGCGCAGGGCCGAATGCAAGTGTGCAGCTCACGGCGTCTGGGCCTAGACACCGAGCGGCCGCATAATTGTGTTCTATTAAAAAAAGGCATATGTGCTGAGAATATGCGCTCCCAGCACACATGGTGGTTATCACAAAATGGTCCCGATCTCCTCTTTCGATCGGGACCCTTCCTGTTCATGTGACCGTCGTGATGTCGTATCACGGTGGTCACATAACTCTAAATCCTGCCTCCCGGCTTCTGAAACCTTTAAAGGGCCAGGAGGCGCCAAGGGGTTAAAAGCTCACTCCTGTGATGGTGGAGGTGAGAAGCAATCACTTAGCAATGTGCAAGTGGTATTCCAGTCGGGCTTCAGGAGGTATGTAAATGGTCTACACCTATAACAAGGACATTATTCAACTTTAGTCAGAGCTGTACAGTGTTTTTTTTTACAATAAAACCCTTACCTACATAGGCAGTTTTTTTGTAAAGGTGAACTAACCCTTTAAAACAGTTTAAATGGCACACACAGTCTGCATTGCAGTCAGGGTTTTTTCCTCCGAAAATATGTGCAGGAAGTCCATCACGACCCCCAGAACCCCCCTCAGTCCAAACACGAACTCCCCAGACTGCATCAAATAGTGGGTTTGGTCAAATCTCATTAAAATTTGGAGGATCTTAAATTGGGCAATAAATACATTATGTACAGGGGTTACACACGGAGTGCATAGTTTAAGGGTGCACTGCGTAACATGTTCATGTGTGCGTTACCCACAGAGTGCAGAGTTTAGCCTTCTTCAACAGCTGTTTAACTCTGCATCCACCATCCACATCTTACTTTTAACCCTCTTCAGCAATGACCTCTGAATGCAACCCTCCCAATTCCCCCCATCTTCTCCCCTCCCCTTAAAAGCTCCACCATCTTCCACTTGTCTTACTTTTGTTGCTGTATTAGGTTGAAGTACCCAGTCAGCTATAGTACTTCCCCGCACCCTGTAAGTAGCTCCGACTCTCTCACTTGCATGGAGATCATCCAGTGGGGTTGTCGGCATGTGCATGACACCTGCATCTCCCTTGTCCCCATCCTGCGCTCAGTGGGAGCTGCTCAGGAGTTCAGATCTGTAGGATACAAGCTGTCACTTCTAAACCCAGAAGCCGTACTTCAGCACTTACAAGTGATAATGGTGAGCTGGGACTAGAGGGTCTGAGCCAGAGGTGGTGGAAATGAGTTCCACTAGTTCCAGCTGAAAAGAGAGCCCTGATTGAAGCACACCACAATGTACAAACTCTCACTACCATATATTGTGTGCTGCGTCTGCCAAAATGCTAAATGTTGGGGGTTGTTTGTTTGTTTTTTTTCTTTCTTTCTCTCTCTCTATTCTGATGTTTGCAGCCCATTCAAAATCTAAGTGCTGCTTTAATGCCTTGCATATTAATGCACAAGAAGGACTAAGTGTGACTGGGCCATAAAGCTTTGCACTAATACGCAAGGCTCACAGAAGGATGGTATCTTCTCCCTTAAGTGCAGAAGCTGTGTATAAGGCAAACATTTTCTTTTTACTCAGCGCTCCATGACATCATGATACATGAGAAGACCCATCCACCTGAAAAGGAAATGGACAGGCAATTATTAATTGTGGCTCCTCCACAGGGACTCCAGTGGTTTCTGTCCCTTTTAAGCCAGGAGCAGATGGCCCAGTGTTGGCTTGTCTTTAATAAGAAACCACTTGAACACCCTACATGCTGCCCCTACATTCTTTTACTTGGAGGCTTCAGTTTGGGTGGGCCTGGTAAGTCTGCTTTCACGCTGATCTGTTTTTCTTCTGCCTTTGCGTTTAAAAAAAAAAAAGCGGAAGAAACACATGTGATCACGTAACTCCTAGATTGTAAGCTCCAAAGAGCAGGGTTTCTCGAACACCTCGTGTATTGTATTGTTACTGTATTGTTTCATGTATTGTCCCCCCCTCTATTGTACAGCGCTGAGCAAACCCTTTGGCGCTATATAAACTCGATAAAATAAATAAATAAATGTACTGTCCCCCACTACAATGTACAGCGCTGAGCAAACCTTTTGGCGCTATATAAATACTTTATAATAACAATCCTATGGAACTTTTCACACTAATCCATTGTGGGTCTGCTGTGTTTAGTAAAATCTTGCCGCATTTTTTGGTGTGATTAAAAAAATGCACCAAAATCGCACCTCCCCATTGAAATGCATTGCAAACGTTGCAAAAACACACCCGCTTTGCGTTTTTTGATGCAGTTTTTGAGTCACAGGTCCTGTGAGAAATGTACTGCAAACGTGGTAAAAACGCATATGTGTTTTTCCTACAGATTGGTGTGAAAGTAGCCTATGAACCAGCCAGGTAGGGGGTAGTGTTAATGAATCCAGTTGGTCGACTGTGCTTTTACCTCCAGTAGCCAGTGTGAAGTATTGCAGATGCAAGCTGCAAGAGCCATTTAAGTAGGCACCTTGATTCTCACCTTTCGCTTCTGTATCTCAAGTGGATGTTGGGGAAAAGGATGGAGTAGCATATGGCACACTCCATCTACAGTCTCCTGGTAACCCAACACATATAAAATGCAAGGTACAAGGAGGTCATTTTGTGACTTCTCTCACCTGTGCAGAAGCTAGATCTAGTTAGTAACTCTAAACTATATCTTTAACTAGAATGCACCTGCTATATACCTCTGTTCCTTTTGTTTCCTCTATTAAAAGCAAGCTTTTTTTCCCTATAACCTTTTTATTGAAAAAAAGATGAGCACAAGAGAGGTGACAAAGGCATAAAATGAGGTACAGAGGACTGAACGATAAGTACATGTATGACATTAAAATGATTATAATTTGATGTGATCACCCCATTCACTAAGGAATCATATGTTGTCCACAATTGGTAGGTGCTGGAAGTGATTGTATCCTAAGTAAATGTGGAGATTAGTTACTTTGGCCAGTCAGAAGTGTGGGAGAAATTGCACCCCTGGTACTTGCAGTAAACCTTAAGAAAGGAAAGACAGGAGGTTGGAGGGAAAAAAAAGTTGGGGGGGGGGGGATAAAGAGAGAGGAAATAAGAGGGGAGGGAGAGAGGAATAGGGGAATGGGGCTCATAAGAAGGAGGATGAAAATCTGATGAAGAATACATCCAGAATTGTCCCCAGGTTGAATAGGCACATATACATCAAACAATTCGCTGTATTGACTCTCTAGGCATTGGTATTCACAAGAGTAGCATTTTCTACAATCTAAAGTGTAACCAGCAAAATTTAAAACTTGATGTAATGAGTTATTCTCTTCTGTACAATATCTTTCCATTCTTCCATTTCTGCAATCTTAATGCTGATAAATCTCTCCATAATCATACGTGATTGAGGTTTCCTCCAATGAACAGGGGCCACAAATTCTAGCTGAATTTACCATATGCATTGCAACAGATTTGAAATCGTGACATGTAGGCAATAATAAAACACCCAGTGTCGAGTAAATACCACCAAAAGAAAGCTCTATTTGTGTGAAAAAAATGATACAAATTTCATATGGGTATAATGTTGCATGACCACACAATTGTCATTCAAAGTGTCACAGTGCTGAAAGCTGAAAATTGGTCTGGCAGGAAGGGGGTATAAGTGCCTTGTAGGCAAGTGGTTAAATAAAAAAAACTATATAAACAGGTCACAGACAAAAAACTGTAAAAATCAAACTTTTTTTATGCAGTTGTATAGAACTTCTTCTTTTTCCAAATGTTATTTGCAAACATTTTGAATATTTGTAATTCAACATTCTGCATAATGTAATACAGTATTTCTTTATGGATTTTTTATAGGTGTATCAATTTTTATTTCCTAAAACTCAACTGCAGACACGCTGCAAAACAGAGAAGTTTAGCCATGCCTACAAATAAGATTCTCCAACCTGTTTTGAAAGTGAAAGTCGATCAACTATTTCTGTATTGGTTAAGTGAGACACCGACACAACTGATACTCAAAGACTACCTGAGAAGAATAAAAAATGGAGAGAATGTCATGGTTGACACTTTGGAAGATGGTATGGATGCTTCACTACCAAGCAGTAAAAAGTTGTCACACAAAACAATGGATAACTTATCTTTGTCACCTGGGACTCCTTACAGTCCTCCATCTCGCTCACCTTCTTCTCTCCCTATTGGGCCATTTGGCAGCCCGCGGAGCGGATTCACCCCCAGAACACGTAAATCCATTGGCTCAAGATTGGTAAGTAATTTGAATAGGATATATCGGAATGTGATTGTTTATCTTGCCAGAAAATTCCTTGCAGCTTTGTGCATAAAGCTTAAGGGGTAGTGCAAGGACCTGCCTAGTTGGATACAGTTGAATTTTTTATTTTTTTTTATTTAGGTAGGCCCTTATAGTTTTAGCAACTGTGTATTATGTCTACCCCAGTGGTGGGGCATGTTTTGGTGAGTAGATAATGCTTTTAACAGTGGATGTGGCCAGTTGACTGCGACCAGCTTCGCACTAAAGTGATTTCAGATCAGTAATTTGTGTCCCCTAGCTGTAATAGGTACATTTTTGGCATACATAAAACACATACTGTAATGTGAATTATACCAAGACAACAGCTGGACACAGCACTGCTATCTTTTAAAGTGCAGAATAAAACTGTATGTGCCGACCCTCGAATGGCTCTTGAAATGAAGCTGATGCTACTCCCTTGCATAGTAGTGAGCTATTTTAAGACGCCTAGTGAAATTTCCAGATACATTGGCATTCCTCAAAGGATTAGCTTAAAACTTCATTCTGTGTCATCTATCTGCCTCTGCCTCTGACAGCTGGTGTAATACTGGCATTTGATTCTAAATATATCCATCATTCATATTTCCTACTATATCCACCCACTGAGCTCTACCTGTGAAATGAGGATGCGTTTTGAGCGTCACTTGCAATGTAATAGGACTGATAGGTGTTAAAGCCCAACTATTCCCTGTATTGATCTTCCATGAACTGAATAATCTTTATTGCATTTTTAAAAATCTTTTATCCCTTCAGTTTCAACAAGGCAAAGTTGTTTGGTGTGGAGTTGTGCTGGAAAGAATGCCTGGCACAGCTGGTCACATAATAATATGCGTTATTATTTGCATTCTTATGAGTTGTGAGCTTGACAGAAAAGGATTACTATTATTGCTTCCTAGTCAAGTAACTCTATCAATGCATGTTCAAACACATTTCTAGAATTTAGTTTCCAAGTCACACATAAGTTTTGGCTTACTGGCTGTAGATTGTGCAGGAGCAAGTCAGCCGTTTGAATTAAACTGTGGGACAATATTGGTGCGTTAATAACCTAAAATGGTGCTATGTGCCTTTGTTTTGTGCAGGTCAGTTTTAAAGGTTATGTACACCAAAAAAAACATTTTTGCAAGAAAAAAATGTGCAGTTGTGTGGTGTGTTTTTTTTTTTTTTTTTTTTTTTTTTTTTTAACAGGCTTCCAGCAAGAGAGCTGGAGGAAGTGTCAGTGGACTAAGCCACGATCCTGATGCATTTTGCCCCGCCCACCAGGGCTTGGTCAGAGAGACTTTAAAATTACACTGTATTTGCCCAGAACAGCTCCTAATTGTTTTTTCCACTTTGCTTGGAATACTTTCAATTATATGGTGTTCTGACACCTCTGAGAAGATCCTGGCCTGTACTGCAACAAATACAGACCTAAATTACAGCAGTATTAAACCCAAAATCAAAAATGTAATATTGCTATTCACCAATCATTAGATGTGGTGGCTGTATTCGTTTTGGGTTTTTTTTTTTTCCCTCTCTGTTTTTGTCTTGTGATCTGGCCTGTAACACACCTCCTGTGTTAGAGTGCCCCCTCTCTGGAGGAATTTATTTATTACAGGTACTTATATAGCACCATCAATGTACTCAACGCTTTACTTATATATTGTACATTCACATCAGTCCCTAACCCTCAAGGTCCCTAACTTGATACATAAATATACTAGGACCAATTTAGACAGGATCCAATTAATCTACCAGCATGTCTTTGGAGTATGGGAGGAAACCGGAGTACCAGGAGGAAACCCATGCAGGCACAGGGAGAACATGCAAACTCCAGGCAGGTGGGGCTATGGTTGGGGTGAATGAGCACAGGGGACACCTCTTGGACAGCAGCATTGTGGGTCTGTGGGGAGAGGAGTGTTAGATGTACTAGTAGATTTAGCTACAATAACCACTTGCCTACCAGGCACACTTACCCCCTTTCTGCCCAGGCCAATTTTCACCTTTTGGCACTGTCACACTTTGACAATTGCACAGTCATCCAACACTGTACTCATATGAAATATTTATAATTTTTTCACACAAATCGAGATTTCTTTTGGTGGTATTTAATCACCACAAATTTTTATGTATATTTTTTTTTTTGCTTTGGTCTTTGCCATGGTGGAGATTTTGGAATCTGATTGCTGGATTGCTCCTCTGGACAGGTGTCTTTTATACAGGAAACAAAATGAGATTAGCAGCACTCCCTTTAAGAGACTGCTTCTAATTTCAGTTTGTTACCTGTATGAAAGACACCTGGTAGCCAAAAATCCTGCTGAATGATAGGGGATCAAATACTTATTTCCCTCATGAACATACAAATCAGTGCATAATTTGTTAGACATGCATTTCTCTTGAATTTTTTCGTTGCTATCCTGTCTCTGTGTTAAAATACACCTACCATTCGATTTTATATATAATTTTTTTTTTTTCTACTTCTGTGACCAGAGCAATACAATGTTACCATAGTAACATTGTACTACTCTGGGCAAGTGATCAGAATTAAATTTTTTTTTTACAAATTTATTGCTTATACCACCGAATTTCATTGGTATATGCAAGCATTTTTACTGAATGAAACTGATTCATTCAGTAGTTTTTGTTGTGATCAGCTGTAATTGGCCACAGCTGTTTACATGCTACAAATGGGCTGTGATTGGCCCAGTCTGTACATGTGACTACTGACCAATCACAGCTAGCAGCACAGTTGTAACCAATGAATGGCATGTGATGTGCTCTGATTGGTCACAGCGATCACATGACACTGGCACTCCCTTCCTTCCCTCTTTCTTTCCGTCCTCCCCTTCCCTCTTTTTCTTTCCGTCCTCCCCTTCCCTCTTTTTCTTTCCGTCCTCCCCTTCCCTCTTTTTCTTTCCGTCCTCCCCTTCCCTCTTTTTCTTTCCGTCCTCCCCTTCCCTCTTTTTCTTTCCGTCCTCCCCTTCCCTCTTTTTCTTTCCGTCCTCCCCTTCCCTCTTTTTCTTTCCGTCCTCCCCTTCTCTCTTTTTCTTTCCGTCCTCCCCTTCTCTCTTTTTCTTTCCGTCCTCCCCTTCCCTCTTTTTCTTTCCGTCCTCCCCTTCCCTCTTTTTCTTTCCGTCCTCCCCTTCCCTCTTTTTCTTTCCGTCCTCCCCTTCCCTCTTTTTCTTTCCGTCCTCCCCTTCCCTCTTTTTCTTTCCGTCCTCCCCTTCCCTCTTTTTCTTTCCGTCCTCCCCTTCCCTCTTTTTCTTTCCGTCCTCCCCTTCCCTCTTTTTCTTTCCGTCCTCCCCTTCCCTCTTTTTCTTTCCGTCCTCCCCTTCCCTCTTTTTCTCTCCGTCCTCCCCTTCCCTCTTTTTCTTTCCGTCCTCCCCTTCCCTCTTTTTCTCTCCGTCCTCCCCTTCCCTCTTTTTCTCTCCGTCCTCCCCTTCCCTCTTTTTCTCTCCGTCCTCCCCTTCCCTCTTTTTCTCTCCGTCCTCCCCTTCCCTCTTTTTCTTTCCGTCCTCCCCTTCCCTCTTTTTCTTTCTGTCCTCCCCTTCCCTCTTTTTCTTTCCGTCGTCCTCCCCTTCCCTATTTTTTTTTTTTTTCTTTTTCCTTCCTCTCCCCTTTTTTTCCTTTCTTCCTTCTAAAACATTTGACTGTGCCATTTCATGAGGTAATTTACGAGGGCATATTTAGCGGTGGTGCAACTGGTGGCGAGTAACTCTAAAGGCCTGGCTAGTAGCTCAGGAATTGAAATTTTGAGCCCTGCCTTATAGTCTGGTAGTTTAGATCACACTGAAGTGGTGAAAAAGTAATGCAGGAGCTGTTTTTCAAATCACACCTATTAAGACAATGCCATAGAAATACATTGAATGCAACTTAAAGTGCAACATGTGATTTACAAATTGCAACTGAAGTCGCAGTGGTGTGAACTAGGGCTAAAGTCGAGCCCCAGCCTAGACTTTTGCTTTTGGGTAGAATATGAGAATATTAGTAAGGTTGGGCAGTTTGGCCAGGGGTTGAAACCCTTGTCAATACCCTTGTCAAAATGTATTGCTCTTAGAATTACTGACCTGTAAGGATCTTGGAGTTTGCTTATTTTCCTTTTCTACATGCTTGTTAGGGGTCCGTGTTTAAAGGTATTGAATGGAGAGGGTCAGTATGGTAGCCTGACAACTAGTGCTTTCTTTGGGAGGCCTTGAATTTCTCTAATTATAGGTTTGCTTTGATCAACAACATCCAATAGTGGGCAGTAGAATAATTTGGCAATCTAAAGCTTTGGCAGCCAGCCTTGTAAGTGGGAGTATTTCTCACTCTGATGTTCATCATGAAAAATCTTGACAATGTGTTAAGATGCTTGTATTCCAAATGGTTTGAGTTGCATTTGTACAATTAGTAAATGCCACAAATGACCCATTATTTTAAATAAATAACAAACAGAACGTTTTTTATGTGGGTAGTCCTATTCCCTGTTTAAAAAAAAATCATTAAAAAGGCTATTTGTATATTCTTCAAATAAAAGCTAATATCTAAAGTATGGCCATGAAATGCTAATCTGATGAAAATGCTGTATATGTAAATCCTGAAATTCACCTATCCCAGGCTGTAGCTGTCAATGCTCATACCCAATATCACCAGTGTTTATGGCACCTTTATGAGAATGGTGTTGGGCTGCAGAGCAATATCACATAATGTTAGACAAAGTGGGGGTTATTTACTAAAACTGGAAAATGCTAAATCCTGGTGCAGCTCTGTACCATGAAACCAATCGGCTTCCAGGTTTTATTGCCAAAGCTTAATTGAAGAAGCTGAAGTCAGAAGCTGGCTACCAGATTCTGAGTGCACCAGTTTTCCTAAATTTACCCTCGTGTAACAGAGCATTTATTCAGCTAAAAGGATCGCTCTGAATTTAAACATAAATACTGAAGTGTCCAAGATTTAGTTCTGTATTTATGAATGTCTTAATCTAGTGCAGTCCTTTTGATTCATACTCTAAATATATGAAGAGGTGTTTTGTGCTTCAGCTAAATAGTTCTGTAGTTATACATCTTGTTCTGGTAGTTTTAAGTTTTGTACATAAAATATATATATATATTTTTTTCTTTTGGTGCGGGGATTCTTCTTGTGGCCAAGCCCAATTACATCATTACATCTGCTGTAATTTCATAATTATTTTTGTTATAAAAAAATCTACACTGCTCAAATGTAAAGGAACACTTTTTAATCGGAGTATAGCATCAAGTCAGTTAAGCTCCCGGGATATTGATCTGGTCAGTTAAGTAGTAGAGGGGGTTGTTAATCAGTTATAGCTGCTTTTGGTGTTAATGAAATTAGTAACAGGTGCACTAGATGGGCAACAAAGGGACAACCCCCAGAACAGCAATGGTTTTACAGGTGGAGGCCACTGACTCCCCCAACCCCCCCCCCCCCCTACTATTTATCTTCTCTGACTGATTTTCACTAGTTTTGCATTTAGCTAGGGTCAGTGTCACTACTGGTAGCATGAGGCGATACCTGGACCCTACAGAGGTTGCACAGGCAGTCCAACTCCTCTGGGATGGCACATCAATACGTGCTATTGCCAGAAGGATTGCTGTGTCTCCCAGCACTGTCTCAAGAGCTTGGAGGAGATTCCAGGAGACAGCAGTTACTCTAGGAAAGCTGGACAGGGCCCTAGAAGGTCCCTAAACCATCAGCAGGACTGGTATCTGCTCCTTTGTGCAAGGAAGAACAGGATGAGCACTGCTGGAGCCTAACAAAATGACCTCCTGCAGGCCACTGGTTTGAATGTCTCTGACCAAACAATCAGAAACAGACTTTGGGGGGGTGACCTGAGGGCCCAACATCCTCTAGTGGGCCCTGTGCTCACTGCCAAGCACCATAGAGCTTGATTGGCATTTGCCATTGAACACCAGAATTGGCAGATCTGTCACTGGTGCCCTGTGCTTTTCACAGATGAGAGCAGGTTCACCCTGAGCACATGTGACGGACGTGAAAGGTATTGGGATGAAATCCCTGGACCCATTATCAAACCTTACGCTGGTGCAGTGGGTCCTGGGTTCCTTCTGGTGCACGGCAATGCCCAGCTTCATATAGTAAGAGTATGCAGGCAGTTCCTGGAGGATGAAGGAATTGATACCATTGAATGGCCCTCCATGCTCACATGACCTAAATCCAATAGAACTCTGGGATATCATGTTGCAGTCCATTCGATGCTACCAGGTTGCACCTCAGACTGTCCATGAGCTCAGTGATGCCCTGCTTATCCGTCATCTCATTAGGAACATGCCCCAATGTTGTCAGGCATGCATTCAAGCATGTGGAGGCCATACAAACTACTGAGTACCATTTAGAGTTGCTGCAATGAAATTTCAGCAAAATGGACTAGCTTGCTGCATCATTGTTTCACTTTGATTTTCAGGTTGTCTTTGATGGAAATAAAAATCAACCTACAGAGGACTGAATTCAAACGATGGGGCATCCTTACGTTTCTAACACATTACCCAGTCCATGTCAGTATAGATATCCAGCGTGATATTTTTCCCCATTGAGATCTGATGTGTTTTCAAAGTGTTCCTTTCAGTATTTAGCTGTTCAAGCTACACTGTTCAAAAAAGTTTTAACTGTTTTCAGATTGATAAAATACTTTATAGTGTGCTCTAATTGGTTTTGTAGGTACAGGCGTAAATCAATTTACGAACTCCTCGGTTTAACGGTTTTCAGGTTACGAATGAAAATCCATTGAAAATAATGCCTTGGTTTACAATTTTTTTTCAGAATACAAACAGATTAATTGGTTTTCAATGCATTTACAAGTGTTTTTTTGTTATTTTTTTTTAATCATGTCCCTGTACAGTATTTATGCCTTTTTAACCGCCGCCCGCCATATAATAATATGACGGACTCAAGGTGGTTCTCTTGTTCTGGGAGGACGTCATATGACGTCCTCCCATTCTAACCGTGCATTCGCGGTGATTGGCGGTGTGCTGTGTACCTCGGACACAGAGGATCACCGATCCACGGAAAGAGCTGAAGATGTTGGCTCGGTCATGTGATCAGCTGTGTCCAATCACAGCTGATTGCATGTAAACAGGGAAATGCCGGTTATCGGCATTTCTCTCCCCACGAGCTGTCACTGACAGCTCGAGAGGAGAGCCAGTAATTGGCATTCCTTGGAGGGGACATATACACAGATCATCAGGGCACTGATGATCAGTGTAGTCCCAGCAGCGCCACCTGTCAGTGTCCATCAGTGCCAGCTCTCAGTACTCACCCATGCCACCTGCCAGTGCCACATTTCAGTGCCCATCTGAGCTGCCTTTCAGTGCCACCTATCAGTGCTGGCAGTCAGTGCCACCTATAAGTGCTAGCAGTCAGTGCCGCCTTTCAGTGTGCATCCGTGCCATATGAGTGCTGCCTATCAGTGCCACCTACCAGTGCCTCATCAGTGCAAATTATCAGTGCAGCCTCATTAGTGCACATCAGTGAAGGAGAAAAATCACTTATTTACAAAATGTTATAACAAAAACTAAGAAAAAACTTTTTTTTTTTTCAAAATTTTCAGTGGTTTTTGGTTTAAGAAAAAATAAAAAAACCCAGAGGTGATTAAATACCACCAAAATAAAGCTCTGTCACAAAAAAATGACAAAATTTCAAATGGGTACAGTGTTGCATGTCCACGCAATTGTAATTCAAAGTGCAACAGTGCTGAAAGCTGGAAATTGGCCTGGGCAGGAAGGCGGTATACCAGTAAGTGCCCTGTAGGCTAGTGGTTAAAGTGCACTCCCTCCCTCCTAGATTGTAAGCTTGAAAGAGCAGGGCCCTCGATCCCCTCGTTTTGCATTGTATTGGTATTGTTCTGTCTTATGTTCTGTCCCCCTCTGTAATGTACAGCGCTGAGCGAACTACTGGCGCTTTATAAATACTGTATAATAATAATAAAGAGTTTTGCACAGATAAAATATATATACATTTTTTTTTTTTTTAACTTTTTTTTCTGACCTCCGTAATGGATTATTTAGTTGGTTTTCAATGCATTCCTCTGGGAAATCACATTTTGGTTTAGGAATTTTTCGTAGTACGAAAAGTCCTGCAGAAAGCATTAAATTCAGAAACCGAGGTACACCTGTATATTTCTAGGAATGTGCTTGTTTTGACAGCAATACCTCTGTACAGCCAGCAGATGTCACTGCAATAGCTCTTTTGATGTTTAGTGTGGCTTTGCAGGCTGATAAATGTTAGGGCTTTTATATCTCCTATAAATATTACTAGGTAAAAGTTTTTAAACACAATCTCCAATGTCTGGGGATATCTGTTTACAATATGCATGATACCTAACACTTTATCAATTGTTTTTTCTATGTATAACAATGTGCCAGTGCATACTGTTGTAAGAAAATCGCCTGTATTGAGCGTAAACACCCTTTTTGTTTTGCAGAATGTTTCATGGTGGTGTGGGAGCGATAAACACTTTTTTTAGGTTTTGTAATATAATAAAGCAATATTTAAAAAAAAAAAAAGACACCCCAAAGAAGTCCTTGTTCATTCTGTGGTGCAAATTCTCTTGTGTAATCACTTTCATATGTTGAGTGAATGAGGAATGTATGATTCTGTTGGTCAGGTGGGAAGCGATAAATAGCTTGCATGTATTCACTATAAATAACTCCAAGCTTTGGTGTGGCTATTACAATCCTTGAAGCTAAAAAAAGCCCGCATTCAAAAGAGTCAAATAATATCATTGTACCATTGTCCCTGAAATGTAGTTTACCTTTTAGAAAGACTAAAAAAGGAACCTTTTTTTAACTTTACAATATTTGTTTTAATGTGATGAAGAAATGGCCTTTGTCAGTGCAGAGGGGAAAAGGCAGTCCTGGTCACCTTGAATAGAAATCACAGAAGTGAGTCTGTAAAGAGGCAAAGCACGTGTATCTGTGAACAGGCTAAAAAAAAAAAAAAAAAAAAAAAAGAGAGAGATTAGCCTCTAAAGTCAGTTTTAGGTGCATTGGAAGACCCTGGGGCTTAGAGGCAATGTCCAACAATTGTAATTGCATGGTCTTTCGCATCTGATTTTTCTCATATGAGAACTGTACACATTAAACAAAATTATTGGTTCTGTTATGAGAAAAATGTTGGAGTTTGTCCCTCCTGGAAATTTTAACTTGGGAAATCTGAATCGAATGTTAAAAGTTGTTTACACGTTATACAAAAATCCTATACGAAATTCCTCATACGGAATTTGTCCTCCGATTTATTCTCATAGTGTCTACCCCAATTTAGCAGGGGACAGCCAAATTTCAATCCATCTATGACCATTCCCATTTCTGAGAGAGATATAGATAGATATAGATAGAGATATATATATATATATATATATATAATATAAAAATCTCTATTTAGTTTTTATTATTTGTTTTTAAAAAGTAGGTCTAAAGCCCAATTTTAAGTGTTCACTTTTTATGTTTATTACTGTGCTAGTTACTACTTTCTTGCATGCCACAATTTGCAGTTAATGTTCAATGGTCAATGTATACCTCTATCTCCAATTCTGTTAATATTTTACTATTTGACTTAGATTTGTGTAGCCCAAGAAACCAACACACAGTGCTTTGCAGTTCTAAATTCTGCTGATTGAATGGCTCTCCTGTTTCTGCCTGGCTCTATCAGTCCCTACATATTTGCTGATGTGATAGAGGCCACATTGAAGGGAACAGGAATGTGAATGCACTAGTGAGTGCCTGTTGACAGTCCTGGGTGTACTTCATTCACAGAGCACTACCAGTGAGGTTTGACAAACTAGAAAGACAGCAGGAAATTGCATCTTGGCTACTAAGTTTGTTTCGGCTGATTTTTCATTTCTGTCCTGCTTCTGTCTCTTAACTTTTCCTCACTAGGTGGTGGAAAGAATCAACCTGTTGCTTAACTTAGGGCTCAGTGTGTGGAATGTCTTTTGTAAAGGGCATCCCCCCTCGGTGACTCTGCAAGCAGTGTCTTTATCTGGCAGTCTGCTAGCTTTTGTCAATGTATAGACCTGGAGAAAGTTGCTGCACTTTCTGCAAGTTTTCCGATTGAAGTTGGAGCCAAGTTTTGTACATATTTTGGGCTTTCCTTGTGGCATTGAAGGATTTATATGAAATCTGGAAATATGAGAATGAAAGAGATTTCTTTGCGGCAGGATCCGGATCTTAGAAAGGAATTGGCACTGCTGGCTCGTGGATGTGATTTTGTTTTGCCTTCAAGATTTAAGAAAAGACTCAAAGCATTTCAGCAGATCCAGGTTGGCTAATACATGTATATTGAAAATTTGTGTTAGGCTCTATTAGTGTATGCTTGTTGATTTCTTATGCCTATAGTCATGATATACCTATTGCTCATAGTTCAGTCTTGTGGAATATTTTTTTCATTTCAATTGGACTGCTTAATCAGTTGCTATCTTATTTTACCTATATTAATGAGTGAATGTGCAGCAACGACTGTGATTCTTGATAACTAAACTCATTCCAACTTTGAAAACTTTCAGTTGTCTTGGACATGCTTATTGTATGCAGTAACAGCCCTTTAATTGCCATTCTTATAGGTATACAGAGAGCTAAAGCAGGTTTTGTTTTAATAACTTATTTCAGTTTTGAGCTCTTCAAAGCAGCAGTTGATTAATTTCTGTTAGGCCGGGTGCATGAGGAAACAGAGAAGGATTGTACATCTTTGTTTCCTGATGTAGGAAATTTAGTTCAGAGCTATTTATCTTTTTAGCATCTTAAAAAAAATGTGCCACCTATTTCTATATTAATGGTACAATGCAGCCAACAACCTGTGGCATTAATACATGCAAAACAGTAGGCAAACGTTTTAAAGTGTACGTTACCCTAACATTATAGTTTTCATATTTTCACCATTATGGTCTGTTAAATACTAATAATTGTTGTCTCTTTTGAGTGTAGAAAAAAAAATACCTGTTGATTATTCCAGAAATGTTGTTAGTTGTTTAAGTGGTTGTAAAGTAGTTTTTTTCACTTGTACCTACATATAAGGCTTACCTGAAGGTACTGTAAATATCTCCTGAACGTTCACCGTTTAGTAGATATTTACTTTTAAAGGAGTACCGGCGTATGTGCTCTCAGAGCTGTGTGCCATTAAAAAGTGAGTTCTGCGCACATGCGCAGGAGTGACGTCATCGCGGCTCAGCCATTCAAGCTGCTGCAGCCCGTGAATACGGAAGCCCTGTCAGTCATGACAGTGTGCCGCTGGAGGGGTTCTTTTTCAGGTATGTTTCACATAACGTGCTGCTAGTATGCGATACATACTAGCACATTATGCAATTGTCTTGCAGGTGGGTTTTTTTTGTGTTTGTTTAAGGTCGCAGTTTGCTACCGCTTCTAATGTCCTGTACTCTGTTCTGCAATCTTAGGGTCCTTTCACGCAGGCGGTCCATTTTTAATTCATCGGTTCAATTGCGCTTTATTTTTTTTTTTTTTCAAAATCAGAGCTAAATGGATCAAGACTTCACTTTTTACCTTTTTTTTGTTTTCATATCCATTTTTTTTTCATACGTCTTTCATCCTTCCTTTTTTTTTTTTTTTTTTTTCTTTCATTCGTTTACATCTGTTTTTGATCAGTTTATATACATCTTTCATCCAGTCCGGTTTTTTTTTTTTTTTTTCTTACAGAAGAAAAATAGGGTTTTCTTTCGTTCAAAAAAAATCAATGTTAAAGGATGCGGACATTAACAGATGTAAACAGATTATCATCTGTTTACATCCGCTAGTCTATAGAAATACATGGGTGTCCGTTTTTTCGTAAACTGACAGATGAAAAACTGACATACGGAATGCCCGTGGGCAAGGACCCTTACAAGTTACATTGTTCCCCGTTATCTCTGAGAACTAAACAATGCTCCTTCGGTATGTTATGGAGAAGGGGGGAGGTTTCTGTAGTCCTATTCCAAGTGACAACATTGCTTCTCCATCGATACAGCACAGTGAGTGTTGTCATACTAAGACAGTGTTTTTAATGACCAGATCAGCAAGTGAAAACAGAGCTTGAAAATAGAAAACAAATGCAGATACCAGTTCTAAGGCCTGGTTTACACCTATGGAGTTTTGATTTTGATCCATTTCTGCAGTGCGTTTTTAATGCATTTATGATGTACTTTGATGTGTCCTTCCAATCTGAGAGCCCTGGAGCAGTTGGTGAAAGAAGAGTGGTCCAAAATTCCAGTAGAGGTGTAAGAAACTCATTGATGGTTACAGGAAGCCATTGATTTCAGTTAGCACCAATAGCACACACAGGTGCAAACTAGGCCTAAGAACTAGTAAGCCGCAGTATATTAGATTTTTGTTCTTGGGTTTAGATACACTTTTTTTGGCTTGCAATGTGTGTGTTCGAAAACCTATTTATACATTTTTCCTCAGATATGTTGGCTGTCATTCATGACTTGGTGTCCTGCAAATCCATTAACATAAAAAGGCATACAATTGCTTGACTGTACAACTTGCATTTAACATCACCCTTTCATTAAAGTCAATTAAAAAAAAATGTGGTGATTGTGATTTGGAGCATGTGCTATTGTTCTGGGATTGACTGTGTAAAACTGCACATGAGATTCCTCTCATTTCTTCAGTGAAGGCCTCTAATCACTAGCAGTTTCAGTTGCTCACTTGCATGACTTCAGCCTAAAAGAACACGTAAATCTTGTGGTGGTTGGGAAGTGCTGGAGTACTCATGCTGCTTTTTGATATGTACAAATTCACATGCAAAATATATTTAATTTATAAAAATAAAATTGATCTGTGTGTGTGGGTTTTTTTTATGCAGATTCTGCTTCGCAATGTGGGCAGTGTCTATGTAGTCCTTGTGCCCAAAAATTGTTTTTTGGGGGGTTTTTTTTACATGCGTTTTTGACTTGGCTGTTAAGGAGGTTCTGGTGATTAAAGTAATTTTATTGTTGCGCAGTCAGAATCTGTATCTGTCATTATTTGGTTGAACGTGAAAAGAGAGACTGCTAGTTGAATCTAGCATACCAGAGCTGACAACAAGATGTTCAGTATTCAGAGTCCCAGGCTGATGAGAGTTGAAAATCCCTTCCTTATAGGGATGTTGTCTCACACTAGTTAGAAAGGACAGTAATGACAAGTCCCAGGCATACACTCTTAATTCTTCGAGGTTATTTCTAAGATACTATATTTATATAACACACTTTATTACTGTAAATAAGCTACAAAGTTAAGGAAAGCCGATACCATCAGTTTTTTTTTTTTAAATCTTGTCTTACCACTGCTCTTATATTTCCTGCATGCAGCTGCTAATCAGATCATTTGTATATACCTACAGTCATGGGCAAAAATATTGGCACCCTGCGTTTCTGTCAGATAATGCACCACTTCACCCAGAAAATTGTTGCAATTACAAATGTTTCGCATTCTCATGTTGTTTTTCTTTTGCTTGTATTGGTATGACACAAAAAAGCCAAGTCCAAATCTGACAAATTCCACATAAAACCTCCAAAATTGACTGGACAAAATTATTGGCAGTTCTAAGAAATAATTGCATTCCAAATTTGTGATGCTCCTGTAATTTGTAATTAAACTCACCTGTATGAATTAACGGGTGCTGACAATATAGAAATCACACTGGCAACCAATTAAAATGGTGAACAATTGACTCAACCTTTCTGTTGTGTATCTGTGTGCCACGAGGAGCAAAGAATTATCTGACGATTTGAGAACAAAAATTGTGGAAAAACGAGGTACAGTTTCCAGGTTACAAGTCTATTTCCAGAGATCTTAATGTTCCTGTGTCCACTGTCCAAGTTTACAGCCCATGGCACGTAGCTAATCTCCCTGGACCAAAGAGAAAAATTGATCAAAAATTGCAAAGAAAGATTTTTAGAATGGTGGGTGGATAAAGAACCTTGATCAACTTCCAGACAAATTCAAGCTGACCTTCAGGCACAGGGTACAACCATGTCAGCTCACACTATATGTCACCATCTTAATGAAAAGGGACGCTATGGTAGCCGACCCAGGAGAACCTCACTGCGGACACAGAAACATAAAAAAGCCAGACTGGAGTTTGCCAAAACTTACCAGAGGAAGCCAAAATTCTTTTGGGAGAATGTGCTGTGGACAGATGAAACAAACCTACATCATTCTACTGTTTTCATAAAAAGCAATGAGGCCTTTAAAGAAAAGAATACAGTCAAACATAGTGGAGGTTCACTGATGTTTTGGGGTTGCTTTGCTTCTTCAGGCACTGAATGTCTTGACCATGTGCATGACATTTCTGAATTCTGAAGACTACCAAAGAATTTTGGGGTGCAAGGTATGGCCCAGTGTCAGAAAATTGGGTCTTCATTAGAGGTCATGGGTCTTGCAGCAGGACAATGACCCAAAGCACATGTCAAAAAGCACCCAGAAATGGTTTTAAACAAAGCGCTGGGGAGTACTGAACTGGCCAGCAATGAGTCCAGATCTTAATCCCATTGAGCACCTCTGGAGAGATCTTAAAACGGCATTTGGGAAAAGGAACGCTTTCAATATGAGAGACCTGCAGCAGTTGGCGGTAGAAGAGTGGTCCGAAATTCCAGTAGAGAGTTGTAAGAAATTCTTTGATGGTTACAGGAAGTGATTTCAGTTATTTTTTCCAAGTGATGTGCTACCAAATATTAAACTGAGAGTGTCAATTTTCTCCAGTCCATTTTTGGGGTTTTGAGTGGAATTTTTGGCTTTTTGTTTCTCCACTTTTTTTGTGTCATACCAAGACAAACAAATTAAATAAACATGAGAATGCCTAAACATTTGTAATTGCAACAATTTTCTGGGTGAAATGTTGCATTATCTGACAAATGCAGGGGTGCCAATATTTTTGAACATGACTGTATATATTAATTTTTTTTCAATTTTGTCATGTGAACGCAAACTCTGGTGAGTGCATCTATGTAGGGCCAACATCAGTGACCTCATGCCACCGGAGTCCGTGGCTCTAAGGCATTATTGACCCTGAAAGAATTCATGCCCATTAGCAACACAGAAATGCACTCACCGGAGGTATGCAGTCACAAAAAGTTTTTACATTGGGATTTATTTGTAACTGTATGCAATATATACTGTATGTAATATAGGAGCAGTGGGGAGACATTTACCCCTGGTTCACATCTGTGCGGGTGGTGCCGCTGCGGATCCGCACAAAAATCCATGCGGCCGCACCACCCGCACAGAGGAATGCGGACCCGCGGGTGCTATTAATTCTAATGGCATGCCGCCTGTACTGGAAATCGCAACCATACTGGGAACCGAGGTTCCCTTACAGGCTGCATTTTCCGAAGAAGTGCAGGGACTTCTTATGTGCGTGTCCTGGAGCACGGGAGTCCATTCAAATGAATGGGCTCTCGTGCCCACGAAAAACGTGGCCCGCAGGAACAATGAAATGGGAACCTAGCTTACAAAGTGAGTGATTGTGTTTCCTTTCCTTATACTTTTTTCTTTTCTCTTTATAAAGTAGAAGTGAACACCCTAACTAAAACCCCCACCCCTGCCCCGCCCAATACCTGCGCTACTTACCGCGGGGTTTGCTGAGCTGTCAGTACCCTAGCAGCTTCTCCAGGAGTTCAGGGATTTGAAATCCTCGATGTTCTCCCTCTTCTTCTCCCTCAGCACTTCCAGGACGGACCAGATGGATTTTGATTAATCAGTGCTGTCAATGTGAGTGAGTATCCATTAAATTTTTTCGGTAAAGATGAACGAACCCTTTAACCACTTGCCTACCGGGCACTTATACCCCATTCCTGCCCAGGCCAATTTTCAGCTTTCAGTGCTGTTGCACTTTGACAATTGCACGGTCATGCAACATTGTACCCATATGACATTTTTTTTTTTTTTTTTTTTTTTTTAAACAAAAAGAGCTTTCTTTTGGTGGTATTTACTTGCCACTGGGTGTTTTATTTTTTGAGCTATAAACAAAAAACGCAAAAATTTAAAAAAAAGTTTTCTTTGTTTCTATTATAAAATTTTGCAAATAGGTCATTTTTTTCTCCATCACTGATGTGTGTTGATGAGGCGGCACAGGTGGGTGGCACTGCTGGGCACAGGTGGGTGGCACTGCTGGGCACAGGTGGGTGACACTGATCATCAGTGCCCCGATGATCAGTGCCGATCCCTTTGCTGACAATTGTGACAGCGTGAGTAAAGTGCAACCGAAAACCGGCAACTGTATTTACCCAGTGATCTGCTGTGTCATTGGACACAGCTGATCATGTGGTAAAAGGCCACCGTGATTGACCGTTTACCTTCTCACGTGATCAGCTGTCTCAATAGGACACAGCGATCACCGGCGGCACGCAGGGGGACGTGTTCTGGAATGAAGTCCATGGACATCGTCCCAGGATTACACAACCAGGCTGTAGCCGACCTTCAGCTATAGCGTGGTTGGGAACTTAAGTTGAAAGTAGTTGACTAGTTTTTATTAGGACTAATAATGAAACATGGTCCCTTTTTACAGTCCAGATTGGTTTGGTTTGCTGCACAAAGGTGCATTAAGCTAGTAGGGGTGGCTCTGAGCCCTGTTTACTGTATAGTAGTAAATAGTTTGTCTCAACCAGCTAACTGCTACATTCGCAGGACAGCTTTTTCTGTTGGAGGTGGAGTGGATAAGGTGCGCTGGGCAGAGGTCTTTATTCAATCCCATGTTCCCTGTGATGAGGAGTGGAGAGGATCTGGTATTGTTAATTATAGCCCTTTGGCCCTGCGCGGGTCAGTGTGTGGAGGTGAGCAGGCATTGCTGCCATTTGAGGATTTTTTTCTTTTTCACTGGAGTGAAGATCACGTCAGCACAGTTTCACTTGCATGGACTTTATGTTCCAAAAAACACAGATATATTTTTGATTGTCCTTTCGTTTGTTCATGCACAGTGTGTCCCTAAGAGTTATTGTCAAACAGCACGGGATGCTTTTTCTTTTTTAAAGAACCATTATCACAATTATTTGGATTTTGTCACAATTTTAATGTTCTGTTTCACTTATATTGATTAAGACATTTGTTTGCAAGATTTTTTCACTGAGCACTAATGTGTTGGCACAGCTAGCACTATATAGCACTATTTTTACATATTAGATAGAATTGATTTATAGCGCTTCACTATTCACAGTAATCTTAGAGCACAGCTTGTGATTTCACAGTCTTCACTCTGTTCCTGTGTGGAGTGTCCCTTCTCTTCAATCAGCTCTCAGAGCTCTCCTCACTGATGTAATTTCAGCTCCTTGCCCCCTGCTTTTAAGAGCTGAGAGATCCTATGTAAATTTAACACTTTTGAATGGATGTA
Source organism: Staurois parvus (assembly GCF_062004578.1). NCBI lineage: Eukaryota > Metazoa > Chordata > Amphibia > Anura > Ranidae > Staurois > Staurois parvus. Next base: position 6,693,840 of record NW_028318430.1, on the reverse strand, counting down.
GAGGACAGACAGCTGTAGATATAAACAGGCACAACTTATGTAGGATGATTTGTTTCATCTGTGTATCACCTGAGGCCAGTCACCTTACTTGGTAAATGTAAAGGTATGCAACCATTTTAAATACAGTCAGGTCCATAAATATTGGGACATCGACACAATTCTAACATTTTTGGCTCTATACACCACCACATTGGATTTCAAATGAAACGAACAAGATGTGCTTTAACTGCAGACTGTCAGCTTTAATTTGTCAGTTTGCATATGTGCCTCCCACTTGTTAAGAGACCAAAAGTAATGGGACAATTGGCTTCTCAGCTGTTCCATGGCCAGGTGTGTGTTGTTCCTGCATTATCCCAATTACAATGAGCAGATAAAAGGTCCAGAGTTCATTTCAAGTGTGCTATTTGCATTTGGAATCTGTTGCTGTCAACTCTCAAGATGAGATCCAAAGAGCTGTCCCTATCAGTGAAGCAAGCCATCATTAGGCTTAAAAAAACAAAACAAACCCATCAGAGAGATAGCAAAAACATTAGGCGTGGCCAAAACAACTGTTTGGAACATTCTTAAAAAGGAGCGCATCGGTGAGCTCAGCAACACCAAATGACATCAAAACAACTGTGGTGGATGACCAAAGAATTCTTTTCCTGATGAAGAAAACACCCTTCACAACAGTTGGCCAGATCAAGAACACTCTCCAGGTGGTAGGTGTATGTGTGTCAATGTCAACAATCAAGAGAAGACTTCACCAGAGTGAATACAGAGGGTTCACCACAAGATGTAAACCATTGGTGAGCCTCAAAAACAGGAAGGCCAGATTAGAGTTTGCCAAACGACATCTAAAAAAGCCTTCACAGTTCTGGAACAACATCCTATGGACAGATGAGACCAAGATCAACTTGTACCAGAGTGCTGGGAAGAGAAGATTATGGAGAAGGAAAGGAACTGCTCATGATCCTAAGCATACCACCTCATCAGTAAAGCATGGTGGTGGTAGTGTCATGGCGTGGGCATGTATGGCTGCCAATGGAACTGGTTCTCTTGTATTTATTGATGTGACTGCTGACAAAAGCAGCAGGATGAATTCTGAAGTGTTTCGGGCAATATTATCTGCTCATATTCAGCCAAATGCTTCAGAACTCATTGGATGCCGCTTCACAGTGCAGATGGACAATGACCCAAAGCATACTGCAAAAGCAACCAAAGCGTTTTTTAAAGGAAAGAAGTGGAATGTTATGCAATGGCCAAGTCAATCACCTGACCTGAATCCGATTGAGCATGCATTTCATTTGTTGAAGACAAAACTGAAGGGAAAATGCCCCAAGAACAAGCAGGAACTGAAGACAGTTGCAGTAGAGGCCTGGCAGAGCATCACCATGGATGAAACCCAGCGTCTGGGGATGTCTATGCGTTCCAGACTTCAGGCTGTAATTGACTGCAAAGGATTTGCAACCGAGTATTAAAAAGTGAAAGTTTGATTTATGATTATTCTGTCCCATTACTTTTGGTCCCTTAACAAGTGGGAGGCACATATGCAAACTGTTGTAATTCCTACACCATTCACCTGATTTGGATGTAAATACCCTCAAATTAAAGCTGACAGTCTGCAGTTAACCACTTGAGCCCCAGAGGATTTACCCTCCTTAATGACCAGGCCTTTTTTTGCTGTTTGGCGCTGCACTAATTCAAATGATAATTGCGCGGTCATGCAATGCTATACCCAAACAAAATTTACGTCCTTTTTTTCACACAAATAGAGCTTTCTTTTGGTGGTATTTGATCACCTGTGCTCTTTTTATTTTTTGCGCTATAAACAAAAAACCATGAAAATTTTGAGAAAAAACAATATTTTCTACTTTCAGCTATAAAAAATATATCGTAAACTCAAAGTTAGTCATAAATTTAAGCCAAAATGTATTCTGCTACATGTTTTTGGTAAAAAAAAACCCGTGCATTAGTGGGCAAACTGGCGCTATCTAGGAGGGGCGCTAACACTATCGGAAGTCACCAGTGACACTAATACAGTGATCAGTAAAAATCTGTTCACTGTAATCAATGACACTGGTGACAGGGCAGTGAAGGGGTTAACTGGGGGGGGGGGGCGATCAAGGGGTTAAATGGGATTTCTGGTGTACTGGCGGGCAATCTGGCGCTATCTGGGAGGGGCGCTAACTCTATCGGAAGTCGCCAGCGACACTGATACAGTGATCAGTAAAAATTGGTTCACTGATCAGTGACACTGGTGACAGGGCAGTGAAGGGGTTAACTGGGGGGGGTGATCAAGGGGTTAAACGGGATTACTGGTGTACTGGCGGGCAAACTGGCCCTATCTGGGAGGGGCGCTAACACTATCGGAAGTCGCCAGCGACACTGATACAGTGATCAGTAAAAATTGGTTCACTGATCAGTGACACTGGGTGACAGGGCAGTGAAGGGGTTAACTGGAGGGGGCGATCAAGGGGTTAAACGGGATTACTGGTGTACTGGCGGGCAAACTGGCGCTATCTGGGAGGGGCGCTAACTCTATCGGAAGTCGCCAGCGACACTGATCAGTAAAAATCGCTTCACTGATCAGTAACACTGGTGACAGGGCAGTGAAGGGTTAACTGGAGGGGGGGGGGCGATCAGGGGGTTAAATGTGTCCTAGAGTGTTCTAACTGTAGTGTAGTGCTTGTGTACTCACTTTTTGGATGTCTTCTTCTCTGTCTGGAACGGAATGTGTCCAGGCAGAGAAGAATGACATCATATCCTGCCCTGTGTATGTCAACACAGGACAGGATAGGACAGGGACCGATCATGTGATTTCAGCCAGAAATCACTGGTTGAAATCTAATGATTGATCCCTCCTGGATCAAATAGTGTCACCCGCGGGTCGGCGGGAGCGCGCGCCCCCTGCCGGCGAAAGTGTCGGGAGCGCGGAACCCGTTTTTAAACGTGGTTTTGCGCTCCACTGCCGCCCTGCACACGTATATACACAGTGGCAGGGCGGCAAGCGGTTAAAGAACATCTTGTTCGTTTCATTTCAAATCCATTGTGGTGGTGTATAGAGCCAAAAATGTTAGAATTGTGTCGATGTCCCAATATTTATGGACCTGACTGTATGGAAAAAAAAATAGCAAAGGGGTTGATTGCCTAACTATGGCTGTTCTGTGCCCCCTCCTCCTCTTCCTCCTCTTCCTCCTCTTCCTCCTCTTCCTCCTCTTCCTCCTCTTCCTCCTCTTCTTCCTCTTCCTCCTCTTCTTCCTCTTCTTCCTCTTCTTCCTCTTCTTCCTCTTCTTCCTCTTCTTCCTCCTCCCTCCTGTTTTTTTTTTTAATAGTGGGGTGGCTGGCTTATCCAAAGCCTGCTTATTGGTCCTTCTAATACCGCTGGGTACAGTTCAAAGACTATACAGTTTAGTATGATTATAAAGCTGAACTCTGTGAATATTAAAAATAGTCTTGCAGTGGGCCTCACCCATATTGCAAGGAGTAAATTCATGGTTTTGCCTAGGTTACCAATAAAGAACATTTTGTTTACCCTAACGCTTGGTCCTGCAAGCACCTCCTAATATGTGAACAGTCCCCCGCAGCCTCTTCTCTTCAGAGCTCTGGCCAGCAAACTTTCATATGAGATTTTTGTCTGTGCAGTTTCTGCATCTTCTATGAGCTGCCTGCACATGGCCCTGAGGTGGATGCACACGCATCTGCCAGCAGTTCTGCATGTGGGACAGGTTTATTCGCCCATTTGAATGACCCCTAAAGCAGAACTGAAACCTCCTATCTTTTACAGCTAAAAAAAAAATTGCCATATTTTGCTTCTGTTTAATTTGCAGTTGCCATGGATGGTGTTGCACATGTGATTAGTTATGACTCCAGCCATTTGAAGGCATGAAAGTTCTCTATCAAGGCATTTGCCTTGATATATATGTTACATAGTTAGTCTGGCTGAAAAAAGACAAAAGTCCATCCAGTCCAACCATTAAAAAAAAAAAAGTTTATAACCCAACACTCACAGTTCATCCAGAGGAAGGCAAAAAAAACCCAGCAAAGCATGATCCAATTTGCTCCTGCACGGGAAAAAATGAATTCCTGATCCCCCGAGAGATTCTCTGGATCAACCTTGCCTATAAATGCTTAGTATCCAGTTATATTATGTTGCCTTTTTTAAAGCAATCCACTGAGGTGGCCAGAACCAACTGTTGAGGGAGTCTATTCCACATTTTCTTACTTTGAAGAAACCTTTCCATCTTTGGAGATTACATTTCTTTTCCTCCAGACGTAAAGAGTGCCCCCTTGTCCTCTGTGATGACCTCAGGGTGAATAACTCTACACAGAGTTCACTATATAAACCACTGATGTATTTATACATGTTGATCATATCCCCCCTTAATCTCCTCTTCTCAAGAGAGAATAAATTCAATTCCTCCTACTTTCCTCATAGCTGAGCTCCTCCATGCCTCTTATCAGTTTGGTTGCCCTTCTCTGTACTTTCTCCAGTTCCCCAATGTTCTTTTTATGAATTGGTGCCCAAAATTGAACTGCTTATTCCAGATAAGGTCTTACTAATGATTTGTACAGGGGTAATGTCAGGTACCTACCGACGGTAGCTCTAGAGCTCCACAGACCGGATTTCCCCAGGGCGCGGAGTCTAAGCCCCAATCTGCTTGTTCACCAGAGCCCCTGATGGTAGGGATGGACTTGGAGTATACTGAGACCCGATTGTGGCCCCTGGGTACACCCAGCTGTGGTAGAGGGAACCGCCAGTGGCACGTAGCAGGGTGAGAGCCTGATGTGAAGAGGCAGAGCAGGTCTGGACCGCAATGGATGGATCCGTGCAGGATGGATCCGTGCAGGATGGATGGACGAAACACACTGGAACAATAGAGTCAGACAGGTCAGGTCGGTAACAGTGGAGACAGAGCGGTACAGAGCAGCAGGCAGAGAATTGTCGGGTCACAAGCCAGGTTCAGCAGCAGGAGATCAGATAATCGGGGACAGGCAGAAGAATGGTCAAACGAGCCAGGAGTCTGGGCAGGAGATGGTCAGCAGTAATCAGGATCAGGGTTCGGCAACAACAAGATACTCTCACAGGATAAACAGGAACAAGACCATAAGGCAATGTGAGCATTGCAAAAGCTGGTTTAAATAGCCCGCCCGGCGCCGACAGGCGCTCCTGGGTCCTAGTGCCTGCCCGGCGCTGTCATTGGTGACAGGCGCACTTGGGTCCTAGTGCCCACCTGCCTGTATGTCTTGTCGGGATCCTACGCATGTGCAGATTTGTGCGCCGCGGCGATCTTCTCGTTCCCTGACAGGTAATATGATCTCTGTGTCTGTGTCTCTCTCCCCCTCTCTCTCCCCCTCTCTCCGCCTCTCTGCCTCTCTGCCTCTCTCCCTCTCTGCCTCTCCCCCTCTCTCCCTCTCTGGAGTCTATACCTCTTAATACAAGAGAGGATTTTGCTCACTTTAGAAACCGCAGCTTGGCATTGCATGCCATTATTAAGCTTGTGATCTACCAGAACTCCCAGATCCTTCTCCACCATTGATGCCCCCAATTGTATCCCCCTAGTATGATGCATGCATATTCTTAGCCCCCAAGTGCAAACCCTTACATTTATCAACATTAAACCTCATTTGCCACATAGTTGCCCAATTAAACAGTGCATTGAGGTCGGCTTGTAAGTTGGAGACATCCTGTAAGGACTTTATTCCACTGCACAGCTTGGTGTCATCTGCAAAGACTGAAATGGGATTTTTAATCCCAGACCCTATATCGTTTATAAATATATTAAAAAGTAAGGGTCCCAACACTGAACCTTGGGGTACACCACTGACAGCCCTAGACCATTCAGAGTATGAATCATTAACCACTGCTCTCGGAATACAATACAACTGTTTTTGGAAACCATTAAATTGATGGGTCTAGTTCTGCTTTCAGATAACTCAATCAAGGAGGAGTAGAACAATTATTTTGTATAAGTTTACATATGGTTGCTTTCGAATACATTTATTTTCTGCTGCTCCAATATTAGACTGCTCTGCATAAAAGGTGTATCAGATTAACTAAAACAAATGTTTGTAGAACAGATGTTTGCAAACCATTACACACAAAGCCATCTTGGATCCTACAAATTAAAGGCAGCTGGATTTATCCTAACTCAGGAATTCCATGCTGCTCAATTTCCTTGCACCCCTGAAAAATGCTACACTACTTGATGCAGTTTTTTGATATACACTATAAAGACACACACACTTCACATCAGTTAATTTTCTATCACGTTCCTAGAATGAAAAGTTTTGTTGATACACTTTTATCAGCATGTGGGTGGGGGGGCTCCCAAATTTTATAAGCTTTAGTAGCTGTTTGTGGTTTTTTTGGGGGGTTTTTTTGTTTGTTTTTTTCTCAATGCATTCTATACATGAAGGTAACCACCTGGGTGCAACTCCTCCTTCAGCTCCCTACTTATACTTACCTGAGCCTGATCTCGATCCAGCAATGTGCATGAGATCCATGCCTCTCCTGGGTCTTTCCCCGCTCATTGGATCACACAACAGTGGGAGCCATTGACTCCTGCTGCTGTCAATCACAACTGGTGAACCTTTAAGGAGAGAACTGAGGGTGGAGCTGGTCTGGGCCCCGCTTTGTGTATGAATAGACAATGTCCATTAACAGAAGCATGCTCGGGAGCGACCCTGCTCAAGTGCTCCCATAGCAAGAGGCTTGCTGTTAAGGGTACTTGGCCAGGGGAGGAGCCAGGACCGCTTGCAGGGGACCAAAAAAAGCAGAGAATCGAGGCTGCTCTGTGCAAAACCATTACACAGAGCAGGTAAGAATAACAAGTTTGCTGTGTGTTACAACCTTTTAGAATCACTTTAAAAAGCGTTGTTCACACTGGAACGTGGTGCAGGAAACTCGCATTTGTGCATGTTTCCCACACTGCATTCAAAACGTACTGGGTGTCAATATAATCGTAATAACACCCCAAACACAGATCGCAAATGCAGTGGGTTTGCCTGCAGTACCATGTGATCCATAGCAGCGCGTTTTTTGAAAGTAGTGCATGCACTGCTTTTGGTGCGATCTTAGTGAGATTTCTATATATGAAATAGAGCGGGAGAAAAAAAACACACCAGTATTCACCCTATGACAGGCTACTCCTACTGTGTGAAAGGGATCACAATAAACATACGCTGGAAAAGAAAATTAAAGGTACACTTTTTTTAAGTATAGCATCAAGTCAATTAAACTCCTGGGTTATTGATCTGGTAGAGGGGGTTGTTAATTGGTTTCAGCTGCTTTGTTGTTAAATTTAACAGGTGCAGTAGATGGGAAACAATGAGACGACCCCCAAGACAGGAATGGTTTTACAGGTGGAGGCCACTGACATTTTTTTCCCTACTCATCTTTTCTGACTGTTTGTCACTAGTTTTGCATTTGGCTAAGGTCCGTGTCACTACTGGTAGAATGAGGCGATACCTGGACCCTACAGAGATTGCACAGGCAGCCCTACTCCTCCATGATGGCACATCAATACATGCCATTTACAGAACGTTTGTTGTTCTCCAGCACAGTTTAAAAAGCATGGAGGAGATTCCAGAAGAGAGGCAGTTACTCCAATTCAACTTGTGTGGGTGCGTGTGTTCACGTCAGAAATCACATTCCATATCTCTGTATGCTGTGCTTGTTAACCATTAGCCGCCCAGCCTATAGCCGTTTGGTGGCCGCAAAAATGCTTCAGCTTTCCGGGTGCACGCCATTTGGCGTGCTCCCGCACATGCGCGATTGCAGAGCTGCGCAGCAGCGCGATCTGTCACCGGCTGTGTACCTCGGACACGGCCGATGACACATCTGAGTACCGGCCCCCGTTGCCGATACCATGTGACCTGCTGTGACCAATCACAGCAGGTCACATGACAGATGTATACAATGGATGGCTTCATTCATGCCATCCATTGTATACTAGTGCCTAGCTGTGAATGGTCACAGTAGGTCACATGCACATGTCATGTGATTAGCTGTGATTTGGCCACAGCTAAAGCACAAAAAAAAAACCTGAATGAATGAATCGATTTCATTCCGGTAAATGCTTGCTTATAGCAAAGTAATTCTTTGCTATAAGCAAATTGTGTAAAAAAAAAAAAAAAAATACTGAGAACTTCCCCAAAGTAGTACAATGTTACTATGGTAACATTGTACTACTTTGGTCATAGTAAAATCTGAAAAAGAAATCTTAAAAAAAAAGTAATAAAAAATTTAAAATAATAAAAAAAATATATATTTTTTTTTTCATACTGTCACCAGTCAGTGTCCCTGATCACCGCCATGCCAGTTATATGATGACGCTGTACTGCACTGGTGACAGTATGTTAAAAAAAAAAAAAAAAAAAAAAAATAGTGAAAATAATTTTTTAACTTTTTTTCATTTTCCGAAAAATTATGACAAAAAAATACAACTTCAAAAAACTCGCCATTCCTCTTATGAAATACGTCAGACTGTCTACTCTGCAAAAAGGGGTCATTTGGGGGATATCTGTACTGTTCTGACATTCTTGGACCTCAAGAAATTAGATTGGCTGTCAGTACTTCAGGATTGATCAATATTCAGATATATCCCATAGTTTGTGAACTCTATAACTTTCCTACAAACTAAATAATACATCCTAATTTGGGTTATTTTCACCAAAGACATGTAGGAGAATACATCTCGGCCTAAATTTATGAATAACAATTATTTATTTGTAAACTTTTATAACAGAAACAAAGAAAAATGTTTTTTGTTTTTGTGTTTTTTTTTTTTTGTTTTTTTTTTAATTTTTGGTCTTTTTTTGTTAATTTAGCAAAAAAATAAAAACCCCAGAGGTGATTAAATACCACCAAAAGAAAGCTCTAGTTGTGTGAAGAAAATGATAAAATTTTAGTTTGGGTACAATGTTGTATGACCGCGCAATTGTCATTCAAAGTGTGAGAGTGCTGAAACGTGAAAAATGGCCTGGGCAGGAAGGTGTAAAATTGCCCGGTATTGAAATGGTTAAGATGCCATCTAAGAGTTTTTTTGAAACAATACTTCTCGCTGACACCACCGATTTGTGGAATTGAGTTCTACATCCTTATTGCCCTGACAGTGAAAAACCCCATATGAAGTCTAATGTTAAACTGCTTCTCCTGCACTTTCATTGAGTTACCTTTATGTCTTTTTTTATTCCTTGAGACTGAATAGTTTATTCCCTATGCTAGAATTACCATTAAGATATTTGTAACTTGGCATCATTTCTCCTCTCACGCTCCTCTTCTCTAGAGAGAATAGGTTTAATGTTTGTTGTCTTTCCTCATAACCTAGGTCCTCCATTCCCCTTATTAGTGTTGCCCTTCTCTGGACTCTTTCCAGTTCCAGCACATCCTTCCTGAGGATTGGAGACCAGAACTGGACAGCATACTTGAGATGTGGCCTAACCAGTGTTTTATAAAGTGTCAGGATTATTATTTTATCTCTTGAGTAAATACGCTTTTTAATGCATGCTAATATTCTTTTGGCTTTGCTTGCTGTAGCTTGGCATTGCAACTGGTTGCTCAGTCTGTCATCTACTTAGAACCCCAGGTCTATTCCCATCCTGGATTCCACGAGAGATTCTCCCCCTAGCGTGTAACTTGTGTTCATATTTTTAGCCCCTAAGTTCATTATTTTACACTTTTCAACTTTAAACCTCATTTGCCCACTCCATTATTGAGGTCTTGTTGTAATGTTTCTTTATGCTGTTATGAATTCATTCATAATTGCTTTGTTTTGTATCATCGGCAAACACTGAGATTTAGCTATTTATACCAACCTCTCTATTATGAATAAATTAAACAGAATAGATCCTAGGACAGAGACTTGGTGTACCCCACCTACCACTCTAGACCAGTTTGAGTATATGCTATTATCATCATCCTTTGGACATGCCACTGTAACCAGTTTTCTATCCATGTACAAAACCCTATGATCCATGCCTACAGACCTCAGTTTGTAAATTTAAGCGTTTTGAGGAACACTTTTTGCAAAATCCAGGTACACCACTTCCACAGTCCTTCCTTTATCTAGATGGCAGCTCACTTCCTCGTAGAATGTTAACAGATTGGTTTGGCAAGAATGACCTTTTCATAAATCCATGCTGATTACTACTGATGACACTGGTTTCATCAGCAAATTCTTGGCTATAGTCCCTTATCTTCTCCAATAGTCTATGCACTATCAATGTTAGACTGACTGGCCTACAGTTTCCAGGAATATATCCCTGCTCTTCTTTAAATATTGATACATTTGCACTTCACCAATCAGCTGGTACAATTCCTGTCAGTATGCTGTCCAGGCTATAACCTGACTAAGTTTCTGGTGATTTATTTGCGTTAAACTTTTCAAGTCCCTTTTTGGATACCGGCTTTTGTTAGCCACAAGGGTACGCTTTCTTTGAAGCATTACTAATGATACATTCATGATTACTATACCCCTCCTTCCTTTGTAAAAGCTGAGGATTAAGAATGCATTTAGTACAGATGCCTTTTCCTTTTCATTTGTATCCAATTCCTTTCATTATCATTCATGGGGGCCAATATGATCTGATCTTGCTTTTTTAATGTTAAAATGTAAAAAATTATTTGGGATTTTTTCTTACTCTCCTCAGCTATGTGTCTCTTGTGGTCAATTTTAGCTGCCCTGATTGCATTCTTACACTTATTATTATTATTATTATTATTATTATTATTATACAGTATATAGCGCCAAAAAGGTTTGCTCAGCACTGTACATTATAGTGGGGGACAGTACATGAGACAGTACAGTAACAAAACAATACACGAGGGGTTCGAGGGCCCTGCTCTTTCGAGCTTACAATCTAGGAGGGAGGGGATAGTGGCACAGGAGGAAATGGCTGTGGGGAATGGAGTGGTAGGAGGAGTGGAGGAGATCGGCAGTTTGGTGCGGGTGGGGTAGGCTTCCCTGAAGAGATGGGTTTTCAGGGTGCGCCTAAAGGTGAGGAGGGTAGGTGACAGTCTGATGGATTGGGGTAGTGAGTTCCAGAGGATGGGAGAAGTCCTGCAGTCAGGCGTGGGAGGTGGAGACCAGGGAGCTAGAGAGTTGGAGGTCTTGTGAGGAGCGAAATTACGGGTTGGGTGGTATTTGGGTATCGGGTCGGTGAGGTAGTTTGGGGCAGCGTCATGAATGGCTTTGTATGTCAGTGTTAGTAGTTTTGAATTTGATGCGTTGGGCAATCGGGAGCCAGTGGAGGGAATGACGGAGGGGGGTGGCAGAAGAGGAGGGGTTGGTAAGGTGGTGAGTCTGGCTGCTGAGTTCAGGATTGACTGAAGCGGGGATAGTCTGTGATGAGGTAGGCTGGTGAGGAGGGAGTTGCAGTAGTCTAGGCGTGAGATGAGGGAGTGAACAAGTTGTTTAGTAGTGTCTGGGGTTAGGAATGTACGTATTTTGGAGATGTTACGGAGGTGGAGCCTGCATGAGCTTGCTAGCGATTGGACATGGGGTTGGAAGGACAGGTTTGAATCTAGAGTGACATCTAGGGCTTTGGCTTGCGTGGTGGGACTGATGGTGGCGTTGTTGGTCGTAATGGAGAGGGTGGGGGGGGGGGGCGCGGGCTGGGGAGAAAGTTAGGAGCTCGGTTTTTCAAAGGTTAAGTTTGAGGAAGTGGAGCGAAATCCAGTCTGATATGTTGTTCAGCAGGTGGGTGATACAGGCAGAGACTGAAGGGGTGAGTTGAGGGGTGGAGAGGTAAATTTGCGTGTCATCGGCGTAGAGGTGATAGTTGAAGCCGTGGGAGTGTATCAGTTTCCCAAGGGAGGAGGTGTAGATGGAGAAGAGAAGGGGCCCAAGGATAGAGCCTTGGGGGACCCCAACAGAGAGGGGGAGGTGGTAGCGTTATAGATAACACTGAAGGAGCATTGGGAGAGATATGAGGAGAGCCAGGAGAGAGCTGAGTCTCTGATGCTGAGGGAGTGTAGTTTATCGAGGAGGAGGGGGTGGTCAACTGTGTTGAAAGGCCATGGAGAGGTCAAGGAGTAAGAGGACTGAGTAGTGGCCATTAGCTTTGGCGGTTAGCAGGTCATTAGTGATTTTGAGTAGGGCGGTTTCGGTGGAGTGTAGGTGACGGAAGCCAGACTGTGGTGGATCGAGGAGGTTGTTGTCAGTGAGGTGGAAGCTTAGGCAATTGTAGATTAAGCGCTCAAGGAACTTGTAAGTGAATGGCAGCAGGGAGATGGGTCTAAGGTTTTTCAGGTCAGTGGGGTCCAAGGAGGGTTTTGAGTATGGGGGCCATGTGCGCGTGCTTTAGGGGGGAGGGGAATGCGCCAGTAGAGAGGAAGAGATTGAAGATGTGGGTGAGGGAGCGTAGGATGGAGGGGGAGGGTGCCTGGAGGAGTTGTGTGGGGACAGGGTCAAGGGGGCAAGTGGTGAGGCGGGCTTCTGAGAAGACCTTGGTAACCTCCTCAGTGGTGGCAAGGCTGAAGGAGCTTATTGCATTTCTTGTAGTGTTGGAATGCCAGTAATACCCCCTCTGCTTTATTTGTTTTTTTTAAAGAACATTTTCTCTTTTAATGTCTTTTTTATGTTAAAGTTTAGCCACCCAGGTTTAACTTTAGCGCTTTTATTGTTGTTGCCTTTTGGAATGCACTGGCTAATTACATTATTTAGTATGTTCCAAAGTATTCCCATTTTTTCTGCAGTGTTCAATGTTTGTAGGATTTGGTCCCATTTTTTTAATGTCTTTTATTATTGAGTGCACCTTAGAAAAGTTGGCTATTTTTAAGTTTAGTGTTCTTGCACTACTCTTGTGCCTCCCCTGATTTATGCTGAATGTAGTTATTCTGTGATTGCTGGCTCCCAGGTTGTCCTGTGATTTCCACATTTGCGAAATTTTTGTAATTAATAGGTCTAGCATTGCATTCTTTCTAGTTGGGACCTCCAACAACTGGAACAATAAATTGTCATGTAAGACATTTACGAAATGACAGGCTTTAAATGAGTGCACGGTTCCCTCTGCCCAGTCAGTATCTGGATAGTTGAGTCGATAGTCAAGGCTCATGAGTGTTGCATACTGGAAACTGTAGGATACATGAAATATTTGTTTTTTTCTTCTAGCGCAGTGTACTACTATATGAAGTATATAACCATGTGGTAAATTGCTGAAAGTGCAAAGCATACTTAGTTTGTCCACAGAATCAGCTGTCACCATGCAGAAAGACCCTGCAAATTCACTTAATTGCTACCAGAGTTGAGTTTCTTAATAACCACTTTATCACATTTAAACAATGCACAGTTGGTGACCTTAACTTTAAGGACACATTCCCATTTCATATTTTTGTAGAGTACAGTGTAAGAGCTGTTGGTTTGCACTGAACTGTGGAGCAGTGAACTGTGTGCCCTTGGATAATTTGAGCTGTGGGTTACAATCCGTTTTAGTACAAACACCTAGGCAGAGATTGCTGACTCTAAGGTACTAGTTGGGCAGTGTTGGCCATATGTAATGTCTTCATTTGTAGTAAATGTTCTGGATTTTCAAGTGTTTTCATTTTTAAATGGTTATTTCTCACATATTTTTTCCTACCTTTTTAAAAAAAAAAAAAACTTTTTCAGTCCAGATATACATTTTGCAACTGTGGTGACAGTTCACCATGTTAACAAAATTTGGCTATACTAGCTAAAATTACAGCTTCTGCATCACTATTGTATACAAAGCTATAAAGTGTGTGGCTGCCCAAAGCTGGAGTTATGATGTATATGATGTAGATAAACTTTTTGCATATTTAAAATGTTTTCTTTTTTTTTTTTTTTGGACGGCTGTTGGTGACACAAGCATTACTAAAAACCTGACTTGTTCTAACTCTGACCTACTCATCTAAGATTAAAAAATGTTGCCTATACATACTTTACACAACTGTCTGTATCATTCTATACTGTATATATGTGTGGGAAAGCCTGTTTTCTTATTACATATCCAGGCTTTGCTTTCTTCTTTTGCAATGCTGCACAGTAGTTGTGCTTTACGCTGGTTATACAGTCATGGCCGAAATTGTTGGCACCCTTGATATTTCTCCAGGAAATCATGTATTTCTCACGAAACGTATTGCATTAACACATGTTTTGCTATACACATGTTTATTCCCTTTGTGTGTATTGGGACAAAACAAAAAAAGGGAGGAAAGAAAGCAAATTCGACATAATGTCACACAAACCTCCAAAAATGGGCTGGACAAAAGTATTGGCACCCTTTCACAACTGCGAATAAATAAGAATGTTACAAGCATGTGATGCTCCTGTAAACTCACCTGGGGCAAGTAACAGGTGTGGGCAATATAGAAATCACACCTGAAAGCAGATAAAAAGGAGAGACGTTCACTTAACCTTTGCATTGTGTGTCTGTCTGTGCCACACTAAGCATGGACAACAGAAAGAGGAGACGAGAACTGTCTGAGGACCTGAGAACCAAAATTGTGGCAAAATATCAACAATCTCAAGGTTACAAGTCCATCTCCAGAGAACTAGATTTGCCTTTGTCCACAGTGCGCAACATTATCAAGAAGTTTGCAACCCATGGCACTGTAGCTAATCTCCCTGGTCGTGGACGGATGAGGAAAATTGATGAAAGATTGCAACGCAGAATAGTCCGGATGGTGGATAAGCAGCCCCAAACATGTTCCAAAGACATTCAAGCTGTCCTGCAGGCTCAGGGAGCATCAGTGTCAGCGCGAACTATCCGTCGACATTTAAATGAAATGAAACGCTATGGCAGGAGACCCAGGAGGACCCCACTGCTGACACAGAGACATAAAAAAGCAAGACTACAGTTTGCCAAAATGTACTTGAGTAAGCCAAAAGCCTTCTGGGAAAACGTCTTGTGGACAGATGAGACCAAGATAGAGCTTTTCGGTAAAGCACATCATTCTACTGTTTACCGAAAACGGAATGAGGCCTACAAAGAACAAAACACAGTACCTACGGTAAAATATGGTGGAGGTTCAATGATGTTTTGGGGTTGTTTTGCTGCCTCTGGCACTGGGTGCCTTGACTGTGTGCAAGGCATCATGAAATCTGAGGATTACCAAAGGATTTTGGGTCGCACTGTAGGGCCCAGTGTCAGAAAGCTGGGTTTGCGTCCAAGATCCTGGGTCTTCCAGCAGGACAATGACCCCAAACATACGTCAAAAAGCACTCAGAAATGGATGGCAAAGAAGCGCTGGAGAGTTCTGAAGTGGCCAGCAATGAGCCCAGATCTAAATCCCATTGAACACCTGTGGAGAGATCTTAAAATTGCTGTTGGGAAAAGGTGTCCTTCCAATAAGAGAGACCTGGAGCTGTTTGCAAAGGAAGAGTGGTCCAAAATTCCGGGTGAGAGGTGTCAGAAGCTTATTGATGGTTATAGGAAGCGACTGATTTCAGTTATGTTTTCCAAAGGGTGTGCAACCAAATATTAAGTTAAGGGTGCCAATACTTTTGTCCAGCCCATTTTTGGGGTTTTGTGTGACATTATGTCATATTTGCTTTTCTGCCTCTGTTTTATATTTGTTCCAATACATACAAAGGGAATAAACATGTGTATAGCAAAACATGTGTTAATGCAATACCTTTTTTGTGTGAAATACTTGATTTTCAGGAAAAATATCAAGGGTGCCAACAATTTCGGCCATGACTGTACATGTACCGTGTTTTTTGTTGTTTTTTTTTGTTTTTTGTTTTTTTTTTTGTTAGAGGAAAAAAAAAAGGCAGATCCCCACATCAACTTAAGCGATGTGTATACAAGGATCTCCCCCCACTGTTCTATTTTATTCTGACAGTGGGGACTCTCCACTCATCAGAATACACAGATCAGCACTTTCAACAATTTCAGTACACCTGGCTTCTCTTAAAATGTCCTGCTGGAAAACCAGCATTTGATCAGCGCTCGCAGCCAATGGCTACAAGTTCTGATCTGTGTATTTCGATGAGCTGTGTTTTCTGTGTACTGGACTTTATTGTACCCACTTACAATGCAAGCCTGACTTAGCCAATTCAATGAAAGTAATGAATTTGAAGAATGTCAACCCTAACAATGAACCTCCTATTTGCTACCTTTTTGGCCCGATTAAATACTTTCAATTGCATATTTACCTGTTGAAAATGTCAGAAATTCTAAAACTGTCCTGTGAACATATCTGTGTTGTCATGGAGTGTAATTGGCTATCTTGGTTCTTCTCTTGCACTGCAGAAAAATTAGTGTTGTGGGAAAGGAGTTAAGTCGGCCATAGGTGGTTCGAATCTCAGCCAGTTCAGCAGAGACCCGCCAAGATTCAAACCATCACTGCGCAGGTTGATTGTACCCAAATCGATCCATGGGTTGACTTGGGCACAACCAGCATGTCAGGTTTTTACATGGGATTATTTCCAGCAGTTATAGCTGCTAGCGATAATCCCTGTGTTTTCCTGGCAGGGATGGCTTCCCACGCAAACCCCTCTCCCGTCGGGATAAAGACAGTAGCTTTGTGGGAGGGATTCCCCCATCAATACAAACTGTATTGATAGGGAATCGAGCGATATTCTTTCCTTCAACCCATGGGAAGAAAAAGAAAACTGCATACTCCTATGGCCTGCCTAAGGGGCAGGGTTTGACTAGAAAAGACAATTGTACTGGGCTGACACAGATTGGTCCACCTGAATGCTCTGTATTGTCAGCCCACAGAACTTAGGCGCAGAATGCATTTCTGCCAGATCAACGTGTATTTCTTATTTTTTGTACTTGCAGGGACTCAAGATTGCAATCTGGATATAAACATTGTGGTTTTCAAGTGGTTTACCGGGGTAATGGCTTAAAATATCAGCCATAACCCCAGTATCTTTTTTTTTTTTTTTCTTTCAGTTGACAGCCAGCTTTCTGATTCAGGGCTCGTTCACACTTGGCTGTTTTACCAACGCTTGCCAAACGCCCCTATAGCGTTTGGCAAGCGTTGGTCCGGCGTTTGTGGGGCGTTATTAACGCTCGGCAAACGCTCCGCAAACGCCGCATGCGCGGTTTAGTGGCGGTTGCTAGGCGTTTGCCGAGCGTTAATAACGCCCCACAAACGCCTATAATACAGTTTGAGTGGTGTTACCGCTCCGCAACCGCACCGCAAACGCCGACCGGGCGTTTGCGGAGCGGCACCATAGACGAGAATAGGAGGCTTCAAAGCCTCCTGACTCGACCAGAGGCGTCCGTTTTGCCGTGACGCGACGCAAACGCTCCCGTTAGAACAGCACCATGTGCTGTAATGTGCAGAATTGGCAGAGGCGTTTGGGAAGCGGTAAAAACGCTTCCCAAACGCCTCTCTGCCGCCTGCACACAAGGCTAGTGTGAACGTAGCCTAAGATCAGCAAAGCTTCACTTATCAGTCAGAATACTGTAGCAAAAGTGATACAAAAATTTAACAAAGATGGATCTTCTGATGAGAAGGGTTGAAGAAAATGGCCATGCAAGTTCACCGCAGTTAGCTAAAGAAGTAGAAAGCCAAACTGGGGTGATTGTTTCCTGTGATACAATATGGTGTACACTGCAGAGGAATGGCATGCATGGGTGTCGTCCACAAAGAAAGCCTCTCCTAAAGCCCATGCACAAAAAAAGCCTGCCTAGAATTTTCCAGGGCCCATGCTGAAAAAGATGACTACTGGGACTCTGTACTCTGGAGTGAAGAAACCAAGATAAATGTTTTTGGAACTGATGGCTTCAAAACTGTATGGTGTTGCAAAGGTCAGGAGTACAAACAAAAATACATGGTGCCTACAGTGATGGCAGTGTCCTTCTGTGGGGCTGCATGAGTTCTGCTGGTGTCAGGGAGAAACACCTTTGGGACAAATTAGGGCAGAGAATGTAAGCCAGGCCTTCTCATCTGACATCAGTGCCAGTCTTCCCAGAAGAGTTGAAGCTGCTATAGCTGCAAAGGGTGGGCCAACTCAGTATTGATCCATACGGGCTAGGATGCCATTAAAGTTCATGTGCGTGTAAAGGCAGGCATCCCAATAATTTTGGCATTCTAAGCGTGTGTGTGTACATATATGTGTGTGTGTGTGTGTGTGTGTGTGTGTGTGTGTGTGTGTATATAATATATGTGTGTGTGTGTGTGCCACTCATGTGACCACTATCCATTAACAAGGTATCATGTGATTGTTATGATTGGTCAATGGTTACAATGTAAACTACCTGTCATGAATGGCTTTCTATTCGTGATCAGATTGCTGTGGGGCTAATCACAGATCACAATAATAAGCAATCAAATGGTACCTGGCTACCTGTTCCATGTTATTAGCTGCAGTCCATAGTCAATATGGAGGACACTGTCCTGGCGATAGGATGTTAAAAAAAAAAAAAAAAAAAAAAGTTTACAAAATTGAATAAAATATTTAAAAAAAAAATTGTTTTTTTTTTCACATACTGTCACCATTCAGTATCCCTGATCACCGCCGCACCAGTCATATGATGGTGCTGTACTGCACTGGTGACAGTATGTTTTAAAAAAAAAAAAAATTTGAAAACAAAAATTTTATTTAATTTCCAAATTTTCCAACAATTGTGAAAAAAAAAAATTTACAACTTCAAAAAAATTTCTCTTGCCTCCTACTAAATACTCCAGACGGTCTGCTTTCCTAAAGGGATCATTTGTGGCCATGTGTCCTGGTGTTTTAGGATCTCTAGAAAGTAGGTCAAATATATAACACTGTTTGTAGATGCTACAACTTATTGAGATAGAAAATATCTAGGGTTGTTTTTTTTTTTTTTCAAAATTTTCAGTCTTTTTTTTTATTTTGTTTATATAACAAAAAACCCAATGGTGATTAAATACCATGAAAAGAAAGTTTATATTTGTATGAAAATTTTATAAATTTCATTTGTGTACAGTGTTGCATAGCCATGCAATTGCCAGTTAAAGTAGCATGGTGCTGAATAGCAAACAATGCCCTAGTCATTAAGGGGGTAAAACCATCCAGAGGGCAAGTGGATAAAGTATTGCTAAGGGCTGAGACTTTTTGGCATGGATATAATCATTTTAATTATGCACAAAACTATGGTAGTATAGTAAACTTATACTTAAAATGTAATTGTAATGCCTTTATATTATCTCCAGTCTATCAGCCTCCAGCTTCTCTGGGTTCAGATACCGATCTTTCCTGATCAGATTCCTTACAGTGATTAACGTTGGATTTGGTTTTTTAATGGCTTGGCATAGTTGATCTGTGAAATGATTTTGCACAGAACAGCCCCACTTCTCTTCTGGGGTCCCCTACCAGTGCGTCTGACTCCTGCTTTGAGTGCCCCTATAACAAGACTTCTGTCTTTTAGAATCCCTTTAAATCACTTCCTTGTCCTACCCAGAATACATGTACCATGAGGAATTGCTCCTCACACATTCAATGGTTGACAACAATTTTCATAATCGATTATAATTGTCGATTTAGTTGTTTCAGCCCTAGGATAATGTGATTTTGAGGAAGAATGGGAGCTGGTGAAAGATTAGCTAAATATATCTAGCCACAGCCTGCTTCTAGTAGTTTGTAGTCTTCTGTGATTGAGTGTATTGCGAATGTAATTCAGCATAAATATTTTCTTTGCTCATTGCTTTGATTCTTCTTGATATATGAAATGGTTCTTTTCCTTGTTTGCACTCTATGTAGGAGTCGAATACGTTGTTAGACCTAGGTTCACCTATTCATGAAATCCATATAAAATGTTCAAATTATATATACTTTATCTTAAAACATGTCTAAAACTATAAAGATGGAACCATATTTCAAAATTGACTTTACATTGGGTGAATAAATGCTGTACACTGCAAGGAATAAAACAATCACCAAATGCTGGTTGTGTGTATATCATAATCATATTCAAAAATAAATATTTGCATGGGCCTCAAATGACAACCCTTTGAAAGAATGCTGAAATAAAAAGAGCAGTTTGGCTTTTTCAAAGTTGCTTTGTATGTCCGTTTTTAGTAAAGGTGCTTATGTGTTTTTAAAGGACAATTATACTGTAACTTTTTCCAGTTAGGCCTCATGCAAACTGGACATTTCTCTGTCTCTCTTAGGCAGCTTTCATCCTGGCAGCAGTGCTTTGGCAGAAAAAACTTGACACTCGTTTAACACATTTAGGCACATTTAGCAGCATCATGCATTTTGGCATTAATTCATTTAACTGGCCAGAATAATAATTTATTTTGGCCATTGAAATGGATTAATGCTTAAGCGCTAAATGCTCCTAGCTTTAATGTGCGTGTAGACGCATTTACACTCATCAAGCTTTTTTCTGCCAAAACACTGCTGCTTCTGGATGTGCTGGTTCTGCCTCTAAGCACTCCTGCCTCTAAACTCCTCTAAAAGCCTATGTTTGCATGTACTCATAAGCTAACATTCAAGGGCATTTTAGAGGCAAAAAAAGTCCATAGGCCCCTAGGAGCTGCTGAAAAAAATGTCCAGTATACATATGAGGCCTTAATCATCAGGGGTTGCTTAAGTTGGCAGAAAAAAGTCATAAGCATGCAGCAATTCACATTATCTGCTGTCTTATTAGGCAAATGAATGGACAATTTACCTACATTAACACCTAATCACTAATCAAATCTGTATTCAATCAACCATATAGCATACAGCTTCCAAAAATACACGTTTTGGGGCCAGTTAACACCATTGTGTTGCCTTAACACCTGTGCATTAAACATGCTTTATCTTCTGTTTTATGTGCCTTTTGTTAAGAAACTCATTCACTTTGAATGGGCCGCAACTCGCATAAAGTTGTGGGCTTTTAACACAAAGCACTGACCTATCATATTGCTCTGAAAATGTTAGCAGTCTGTTTCTGCTTAACGCCACATGTGTTGGATTGCATTGCTCAATGCAGCCCCATCACAAGGATGAGGCTATTTACCTTGCTTTCACTGCCTTGCATTGGTGTGTGCTGGAGGAAAAAAAATGTATTGAAGCATGCCACACCAGGTCAACGCATCACAATATACTACAAATCAAAAATGCACATCAATGCTCAGATTTGTCAGTGCTGTATTTAACAGTGTAGTGACTATACAGTACAGCACTGAAAGGCATGACTTTTCAATACAGCCTGGCATCAGCTGAGTATGGAGTTGAGTATTCTATACACCCACGTCTAAGATTTATCCCATTCTAAACATGTATACCATCAAATTATGTAGACATTTAGATAGAAACAGATCATTGACTGCACATTTTGAGCTACTCTGTAAAGTTTTGTCTTAAAGTAGTACTTCACTTTATCAACCAACATTGACTACATATACGTGCACTAGGCTTTTTCAGCTGGAATGTATGAGCGTGAATTGCAGCTGAACTGAGGTGTGATGGTGATGGAATTGGGACTGATCTGAGGTCTGAAGGTGCAGGAAATGAGATCTAAAATACTATATTATAGTATTTAATACTATAGCCAATGAGTTTATTGTGCCATTATCCGTGCAATTAAGAGTGAAAAAACTGGGAGGAAAAAAAAACACTGTGACTATGTTGCACTATTGTTTTTTGATTGAAAAGATACTTTTATTACAGAAGTATAAAAAACATGATACTTTGTAATCTGGGTACATCTCACCCTGTACTGCGACGCAGCGCACCACATTGCAATACAGTTCCAAGCATACAATAAATACATTCAGAAATAAATACATTCGCTCAGCGGTATGATGCCTGACGTGATGTGCGTGGAGGACAAATCTCCAGACCAACACGTCATGCATAACGCCGCTTACCCCAAAAACCGTAGCATCCTAATACACAATACGTTTTCCTAGTGTCACAAAATCATGCAAAAACGAAAACCGAACGTTACAGCCTACAATAGGCATCGGGTGTGTGGGGGGGGGGGGGGGGGAGGGGGAAAAAAGGGGAAAACTCAGGCCCGAAGCTTTATTGAAGGGACAAAGACACGCAAGGGGGAGTAGGGGGAAGGGGGAATCTTCAGACGTCCTCTTCCTCCTTAAAGTCCATCAAGGTATAGTCTCTGAGCAGACTGAGGATCAGTCTGCGGCAGTCCTCAATGGACATCCTCTCCCGCAGGTGGATGAGGCGCTTTCTGGCGCACCAGAAAGCGTCCTTAAAACAACACAGCACCCGCCAGGCGCCGTCAATGTCCTCCAGAGAAAAAGTCCCACAGAATAGTCCATTCAACACCCCAAAGTGAGTGATGGCTGTCTGTGGTAAAAAGTCCTTGAGTTCAGGTTCCAGGGCCCCCAACAGGGCCTGAGCAAATGAGCACTCCCAGAAAACGTGGTGAGACGTTTCCTCATGGATGATGCAGAAGGGGCAGTGTCTGTATCTGCTCAGGTTCCTGGCATGCATAAATGTCCTGAGAGGCAACCCCCCTTGGATTGCCATCCATGCCAGGTCTTTGTGCCTGTTGGTGAGAATGTTGGAAGAAACATTCCTCCAGACCACCTTGCAGGTGTCTGAAGGCAGGCCTGGAACCGACTCCAAAATGTCGCTTGCTCGGATGAGCTTGTAAATGGTCTTTGGTTTCCACAAGTCAGGCTTGACTCCCTGCAGCCCCTGCTCCCTGATGAACTTGAAGATATCCAAGTAGTACCAAGGAGTGTCCCAGTTGTAGGGGATGGAACTATCCCAAATGTCCCACCCGAGGGACCTCCAGAGAGGCAACAGGAAGAAGCGAGACATTGCGTTCCCGCCAGAGTCCATAATCCTTTTGGGCAAAGTTCTGCGGATGCAGTTGCAAGCAAAGAACACCCTCAGTTGGGTGGCGATGTCGGGCACGCCCTTACCGCCCTTGAGGGGTTCCTTGAACATGACTGCCCGCTTCACTCTGTCCATCTTGAAGCCCCAGATGAAGTGAAACACCGCCCTGGTGATGGCCTTACAGGTGTTGACCCGAGGGGGCCAGGCCTGGGTGAGGTACTGCAACACAGGGAGAATCTCGCTGCAGAGTACCAGTGTCTTCCCTTCGATGGTGAGGTCTCTGAGGCATTTTAGCCAGTCTCTCCTCCCAAGACTTCAGGGCTGCGCCCTCGGCACCAAACCAAACTCCCAAAATTTTC
The DNA here is from genome assembly GCF_062004578.1 of Staurois parvus. Taxonomy (NCBI): domain Eukaryota; kingdom Metazoa; phylum Chordata; class Amphibia; order Anura; family Ranidae; genus Staurois; species Staurois parvus. The sequence goes on along the minus strand of NW_028318430.1, from coordinate 6,670,814 downwards.
ATGAAGTCTGTCTTGATGCCAAAGGGCATGGATGCAGAAGAAGGCAGGAACCACTTTCCGAAGAGCATGACTTCCGACTTCCCGCAGTTGACCTTTGCCCCCGAAGCTTGGCCGAAGGCCTCGCAGGTCTGGACGAGCAGGTCGATGGAGCGCTGGTTGGCACAGAACACCGTCACGTCGTCTATGTAGAGTGAGCACTTCACTTCCCGTCTGTCTGGTCCCGGTGCCGTGATTCCCCCGATCTCTGGATTCCGTCTGATGCATTCGGCGAAGAGCTCTATACAGCAAACAAAAAGCAGAGGTGAAAGAGGGCAGCCTTGTCTGACCCCGGAGAGGACCGGGAAGGGGTCAGTTTTCCAGCCGTTCACCTGCACGGAACTGCAAATGTCATTATACATAATATCCACGTACAAACAAAACATGTCCCCGAGACCAAACCTGCGCAGGGCTCTGCACATAAACCCGTGAGAGACACGGTCAAAGGCCTTTTCCTGATCAAGACTGACCAGGGCCGCGTGCACACGGCGGTCCTTGATGTATTGGACCGTGTCCCGGACAAGCGCAAGGCTGTCTGCAATCCTGCGGCCAGGAATGCCGCAAGTCTGATCCGGGTGGATGATCTGTCCGATGACAGCCTTCAGCCTGTTCGCCATGACTTTGGCGAGGATCTTGTAGTCCACTGTTTAGTTACATGATTGTCTAGTGCTTGTAAAACTGGCACTTGCTGTGGAAAAGTTTTGCTGACTCCTGATATAGAGATGTTAATCACCTTATGTAGACTTGATAAAACCTCAGTATGCTGAAGATCTTTGTATAATCAAGAGATTGTTCTAGGATTTATTTAGCTGCTACAAAAATCTCATGGATCCTTACATTGTAGTAATCTACGGTACCGCAGCATGCCCATGTTAGTGCATTGCAGTACCATTTTTTTTCTGAATGGCTGAACACAGCAACGCATGATAACACACTACCATGTGTTGATACACTTAGCTGAGGAATGTTTCCAGCCCATATAAAATGAATGGGCTGCCTTGACACAAGTGCAATAATGTGCGTGCAGTAACTCACTGCAGCACCCTCCAGGGTGTGACGGGCCACTTAGGAAGAGTTTTGTTGAACAGCTGAAAGTTGAATGCCAGGCAAACAGTTTAACACGTGTGTTTCAGATTTATATTTAAGCGGTTCTAAAGCCTAAATTAGGTAATTAGCATTAAGACAAAAAATTTTAGGTAACACTGCAGTATCACCAGCAAACACCCCCAACAAACCTTCCCCCCCCCCCCCCCCCCCATACCTTCCTGAGTCCTCACTTGATTCAGCGCTGTGCCCGTCTGTAGTGGCTTTGTCTTCTTGTCCTGCTTTCACAGGCTTTGCTGAGGCAGCAAGGGGTGGGTCCAAGCCAGTAAAATTAGAAAAATAAGGGGCTTATAAGTAACACGTATTGCTAAACGTACGTATTACACCAATTGTCACTATATCTGCAGCACTTTATTTCTTTGACCGGTAATGACGTCTGTTTTTAAGTGATTTCAGGTCAGTTTTGATGTATTATCTCATACTGAGGTGATGGTGAACTGAGGTATTTACCTTATATGTCCACATGTGTATTGTGTAATAAAGCATCATTTTTGAATTACTTTGAGTATCGCATTCTGTCCATAATGTAATTGCTTTTTTGTGAATCTCTTTTCACATTTCTTTTTTCTGTGTGGGTCCAAGCCGCCCTGTCTGTCGCAGGCAGCACGGCTCGGGATCGAGCCCACATGAGTGCCCTTATTATAGTAAGCCAGGAACGATGCCAGGGTACCCAAAATGAGACTAAGATAAATCATTTCAGAGCTTTTTACTCCTTTTTAATGTAACCTAAAAACTGTACAACTCAATTAAAAAACAAACTGAAATCTTTTAGGGGGGGGAAGTAAACATAAAAAACTAAAATGATGTGGTTGCATAAGTGTGCACACCCCTCTTTATAACTGGGGATGTAGCTGTGTTCAGAATTAAGCCATCACATTCAATATCATGTTAAATAGGAGTACACACCTGCCATCATTCAGTGCCTCTGATTAACCACAAATAAAGTTCAGCTGTTCTAGTAGGTCTTTCCTGACATCTTAAAGTAAAAGCCATGGTCCGCAGAGAGCTTCCAAAGCATCAGAGGGCTCTCATTGTTAAAAGGAATCAGTCGGGAGGAGGGTACAAAAGAATTTCCAAGGCATTAGATATACCATGGAACACCGTGAAGACCGTCATAATCAAGTGGAGAAAACGTGATCCAACCGTGACATTACCAAGACCTGGATGTCCCTCCAAAATTGATGCAAAGACGAGAAGAAAGCTGGTCTGGGAGGCTGCCAAGAGGCCTACAGCAACATTAAAGGAGCTGCAGGAATATCTGGCAAATACTGGCTGTGTGCTACATGTGACAACAATCTCCCATATTCTTCATATGTCTGGGCTATGGGGTAGAGAGGCAAGAGTGAAGCCTTTTCTTATGAAGAAAAACATCCAAGCCTGGCTAAATTTTGTAAAAACACATTTGAAGTCTTCCAAAAGCATATGTGGGTAAATGTGTTCTAATCTGATGAAACCAAGGTTGAACGTTTTGGCCATAATTCCAAAAGATATGTTTGCTGTAAAAACAACACTGCACATCACCAAAAGAACATCATACCAACAGTGAAGCATGGTGGGGTGTTTTTCTTCAGCTGGAAGTTCCAGATACCAGTCAATATTGGCAGAAAACCTTCAGGCTTTTGCTAGAAAGCTGAACATGAAAAGGAACTTAATCTTTCAGCATGACAACGACCCAGGGCATACATCCAAATCAACAAAGGAATGGCTTCACCAGAAGATTAACATTTTGGAATGGCCCAGCCAGAGCCCAGACCTGAATCCGATCGAAAATCTGTGTGGTGATCTGAAGAGGGCTTTGCACAGGAGATGTCCTCACAATCTGACAGATTTGGAGTGTTTTTGCAAGAGTTGGCAAATATTGCAAAGTCAAGATGTGCCATGCTGATGGATTCATACCCAAAAAGACTGAGTGCTGGAATAAAATCAAAAGGTGCTTCAACAAAGTATTTAGTTTTTATGGGTGTGGACACTTATGCAACCATGTTATTTTAGTTTTTTTTATTTAGTTTTACTTCCCTCCACCTAAAATATTTCAGTTTGTTGTTCAACTGAGATGTATAGTTTATAAGTTACATTAAAGCATTAAAGGTGGAAAAAGTTCTGAAATGATTTTTCTTTTTTTTTTTTTTTCTTTTTTTTTTTTTATATCATAGACACCTGACAGGTTAACAGGGGTGTGTAGACTTTTTATATCCACTGTATGTTGTTTAAAAAAGACTACAGTTCGTTTTAAGGTTTTGCCGACCAAATGATTTGTAATGCTCTTAGACCAATCTTAAAGTGCTTTTAAAAGCATTCTATGCATGAAGGTAAAAACACTGTGTGCAGGAGCCCCCCCATACTTACCTGAATCCCATTGCGATGTAGCGATGTGCATGAGTGCCTCGACTCTCCCAGTTATCTCCCTCCTCACTGGCTGAGACAGTAGCAAGAGCCATTGTTGCTTGTTCTGGGAGCACTTGGCAGAAGGTAGGGACCAGGAGCGCTGGCAGGGGTCCTGAGAAGAGGAGGGTTGGAACTGCTATGTGTAAAACCACTGCACAGATCAAGTAAGTATAACATGTTTGCATACAACCCAGCCAAACAGCACTGCCAGATGCCTGGTCAAGGACCCTTCCCTGCCTGTTAACCAATGAAGGAGCAGCAGTACATTTATAAGGTCATCCTTGGACTCTCTCATGCTGAAAATATGATAGTTGTGTTTTTTTTATATCAGTCTGCAGTTCAAACAGCTAGATATACAGCTGAAATAAATGTTACTGGTTTTCCCTGACAAATTATTTATAATGCTTTTACAGTAGCCCTCATTTATGGTGCAATAACTTCATTCCAAACGGATTATCTGTTCCAGCAAGTGTTGATTCTCTGTAGGAATAATGGGGTGGCTAACGCTTCTTGGGAAGAACTTTTTTAAGCACAGAACAGAGCTACTGTAAAGAGCTGCTTTTCCATATGTGCCCAAAAATGTGATGACCGGATCTGTTTAACTTAGGTCTGTGTTTTTTAACTTGTTAATTGTACAGTAATAGTAATGCAGATGTTGGTGCTCGTTTTAAGATGAACATGCTTTATCTATATATTAGTGTGCCAGCAGCTTTGCAAAATCAAGACCAAAAGGTAATTAATCTATTTATCTTGTTTTAGGTACCGCCAAGTAGGGAAGAGCCAAGAACACCTGTCTTGAGCCAGAACATTCCAAAATTTTACTTTCCTAAAGGATGTCCAAAAGGGAATGTCAATATAGATGCCATAATTTTGAAAATTGAGAAAACATTTTCAGCTTTTCCGAATGAGAGGGCAACCCTTGAAGACATGGGAAAAGTAGCTAAGGTATTTTCCATATACAGTTGCAAGAAAAAGTATGTGAACCCCTTGGGATTACGTGGAGTTTTGCATGAATTGGGCATAAAATGTGCTCTGAACATCATCTAAGTCACAACAATAGAAGAACACAGTCTGCTGAACATAATACTACACAAACATTAGATGTTGCCATGGTTTAATTGCACATAACATGTAAACATTCACAGTGCAGGGAGGAAAAAGTATGTGAGGCCCTAGCTTAATGACTTCTCCCAGAGCTAATTGGAGCCAGGAGTGAGCTAACATTGACTCCAATCAGTGTGATGATATTGGATGTGTTGCTGACAGCTGTCCTGCCCTTAAACACACACCTGTTTTGGGTTTACTGGTTTCAAGAAGCACGGTCTGATGTGAACCATGCCTCGCAGAAAAGAACTCTCGGAAGACCTACGATCAAGAATTGTTGACTTGCATGAAGCTGGAAAGGGTTACAAAAGTATCTCCAAAAGCCTTGATGTTCATGTGTCCACGGTAAGACAGACTGTCTACAAATGGAGAAAGTTTAGCACTGTTGCTACTCTCCCTAGGCCTGGTCGTCCTGTAAAAATGACTGCAAGAGCCCAGCGCAGAATGCTGCATGAGGTAAAGAAGAATCCCAGAGTGTCAGCTAAAGACCTACAGAAATCTCTGGCACATGCTAACATTTTTGTTGACACCTCTACGATAAGGAAAACATTAAACAAGAATGGAGTACATGGGAGGACACCACGGAGGAAGCCATTGCTGTCCAAAAAGAATATTGCAGCACGTTTGAAGTTTGCAAAAGAGCACCTGGATGTTCCACAGCACTACTGGCAAAATATACTGTGGACAGATGAAACCAAGATTGAGTTGTTTGGGAAGAACACACAACACTATGTGTGGAGGAAAAAAGGCACAGCACACCAACATCAAAACCTCATCCCCACTGTAAAACATGGCGGAGGGAGCATCATGATTTGGGGCTACTTTGCTGCCTCAGGGCCTGGATGGATTGTTGTCATTGATGGGAAAATGAATTCCAGAGTTTATGAAGACATTTTGCAGGAAAACGTACAACCATCTGTCCGCTAACTGAAGCTCTGCGGAGGATGGGTGATGCAACAGGACAATGACCCAAAGCATACAAGTAATTCAACAAAACAATGGCTGCAACAGCACAGAATACGCCTTCTGGAGTGGCCCAGTCAAAGTCCTGATCTCAACCCGATTGGTGTGAATCGCTCTCTTAAGGTCATGCCACAGCATTTCAGACATCCTAAGAATATTGCTACACTGAAACAGTTTTGTGAAGAGGAGTGGTCCAAAATTACTCCAGATCGTTGTGCAGGTCTGATCTGCAACTACAGGAAACGTTTGAGGTTATTGCTGCCAAAGGAGGGTCAACCAGTTATTAAGTCCAAAGGTTCACATACTTTTTCCTCCCTGCACTGTGAATGTTTACATGTTATGTGCAATTAAACCATGGCAACATCTAATGTTTGTGTAGTATTATGTTCAGCAGACTGTGTTCTTCTGTTGTTGTGACTTAGATGACGTTCAGAGCACATTTTATGCCCAAATCATGCAAAACTCCACGTAATCCCAAGGGGTTCACATACTTTTTCTTGCAACTGTACTTCAGAGTTTTAAATGCAAGGTTCTGAATTGTGCCTTTGTCTTGTGGAAAACACTACACTATATTCTCACATTTGCTGTTTTTCTTGCTTTTTTTAATGTTCAACTATTAAGGAAAAAACTTTTATATTATCAAGCCACTCTTTGGAGATCTCAAACATGTGCTTGGTTTGTGCAAGCCGACCAAAGGCTGCATGACCTAGAGGCATTTTGCCAAGACCAATGGCCAGCTATTCCACCTGCAAGGATTTGGGGCTTCATAGACGTATATTACAAACGACTGTGCGCTCTCATTGATGCTAAAGGGGACAATACACATTAAGGGTATACAGACTTTTGAACAGGGGTCACTTAGTTGTGCTTGTTGCCATGTTTTGTTTTATGATTGTGCCATTTTGTTATGATTGAGGCTCAGTTCACACTACCTCAACTTGGTATCAAACTTGTGCAACCCTAAGTGGCATGACGTGCAATCCCATGTTAGTCAATGAGAGCTGTCTTAATTAGCACTACTGAAGTCGCTCCAACTTTAGAAAAGGTTCCTGTCCTACTTCAATCCGGCTTGTGCCCATAGACTTTAATGGAAGTCCCCTCCAAATCGGGTCCTCATCTATATTGATGTGATTTGGATCAGACATTAAAAATGCGCTGTGGTCCCCTTCAGCCACACCTGACCCCTATCTGAGCTTGCAGCCTAAAAGTTCAGGAAAGGGGGGATGAAGTAGCGCCCCCCCCCCCCCCCTTTTTTTTTTTTTTTTTTTGAACACTCCAGAAAATACCAGGCCACAGGCCCTCAACATGGGGGGGGGGGGGGGGGGGAGTGCGCCCCCCCATGAACAAGGACCTCTTACCCAGAACTCTTGCCAATAGTTATGGGGGTGCGGGGAGTGACTTATCGGGATCTGGAAACCCCCAGATCACGCCCCCTTTCTGTTAATGAGTATGGGTACATAGTAATTACAATTCATTCACAAAAAAAGGTCAAAACTCGTGTTTTTACTAAGTTCTTTTTATTAAAAGAAACTAAAAAAAAAACTGTCCCCCAAAATAGATCCAACGTCAATCGTGATGAGCGCGACCAATCCGAAGGAAAAATAAGACCACCTATCCCGCATTCTGACAGTTCTTAAATAAGCTAAGCTGACGTCACCGGGTTACCCCGCTCCTTGTGACGTAATCGACTAGGGGCATGCTGGGTTAATGACATCATGAGAGGCTGGGTCATCTGGTGATGTCATCGGGCAGCCCCGCCCCTTAGTTATTTAGGAACAGTCAGACAGCGAGGGCATTGGGTGTGGAGTTCTTCTTCCACCTTCCTCTTCCTGCTTCCTCTTCCTCTTTCTTCTCCGTACGTTTTTTTTTTGTTTGTTTTTATTTTAAAAGGGGGCTTCCCCCACCCGCAGACCCCCACAAACACCTTTTAAGGGTTGTGGGGAAGAGGCCCTTGTCCTCATCAACCCCCCCACAATGTTGAGAGACCTTGTATTTTTCAGCAGGGGGCCTTTTCCTGACCTGTCGGGTGCATGCTCGGATAAAGGTCCAGTATGGATTATGAGGGCAACCCCATGCAATTATTTTTAATTTTTGGTGTGGGGTTCCCCATTAAAATCTGTAACAGAACCACTGGCTGTTCATATATTTTCATATCTTAAAATCAAGTGGATCCAGAAGAAGCTCATTCCTGGGTGTCGATCCACACATTATAAGCATGCCCTATTGTACATTTTGGTGCTGTAATTATAAATGATCGCAAAAACCTTTCATATTGATTTTTAACATGGAAACAATAAAAAGATAAAAAAATGTTTTCACTGTTGTGTCATATTATGGCACTTAAAAATCCCCACAGTGCCGTGGCCCCTATTGGGATACAATGGTAACTTTGTTCCTTTATATTCCTCAAATATTCTCTGTTTGACCTGGAAAGGGCAGTAATCCATCACTCTGGAAGTCCGCTATCTCAGCAGTGCAGTACAATGTGCCATGATAGTGAATACTGGCCTGCTCTGTCTCCCTCCCTGCGCATAGCAGTACTACACAGCCTGTTGACTTTTACTGAAGAGGCAGTTTAATAAAAAGAAACCTCTTCCAAAGAAAATATGTCACTGTGGATTCATTCTAAAATGCTAGCTTCTTGCCTATCCCCAATTTCAACAATTGTGAGCTGGAACATGCATGCAGAAAAACAAATCAGGACTTCTGGTTTGCATAGTTATTGTAAGTAACTCTGTAAGCATTCAATCCAGAGGGTCGGGTATATGTGACAGCCAGGCACTAGTGTTTTTCAAAGGGAGAGGCAAGCAGCTGCAGGATAGGTATTTCAACAAACCTTTTCTTAAAATGGAATGATAGACTCAACACTGGTAGCATGCATTATGGTTTGTATGTTGGTGTATTTGAAAGAGTTCCGCTGAAAAACAAATGGAAGGAACGTACTTTGCTTTTGTCATCGTCTTGTACTTTGTTTAATAGTTCTGCAGGCCATGCCAGAATTCCCTAGTGGGACATATTGCCAAGATAGTGTGGAAGATAAATACAGCTCATGTGATTAATAGGAGGATTTCTCAGCACCCATACAGGCCTGCCTTCTATCCTGGAATTGTATTGCAAATGTCAATTCCACAATTCTATGTATGGGCATTTGGTAATGGCTTATTTTGGCCTCAAGGCCAGCCAGCTGTTTTTCCCTATGTTCTGTCTTGAGTTTGAATAATTTGTATTCTATTATATTTATGTTAAAGTGATATTAAAAGGTTTTTTTTTAAATGACAAACATTTTATTCTTACCTGCTCTGTGCAATGGTTTTGCACAGAGCAGCCCCGATCCTTTAACCCCACTGGTGGTCCTGGCTCCTCTCCCCAGCTGAATGCCCCCAATAGCAAGCCTTCTGCCTTTAGAACCACTGTAAATAACAGAAACAAGTGTAATTTGCTAAGGTTGATGAATATTCATCATAAATGTCTTTATTTCATAATTTTCTCCCCCTTTGGGGGTATTCCAACCATGATGGGCGAAGCCTGGACCCTATACAGGAACCAGTATTGTGGATAGGCAAGACAATTTTATATCTAAGAGACCTGCAAAGTCTAAATAGACATTTCCCATTTGTGAGCAAATAAAATGGGCAATTTTTGAAAATTGAGTTTCTCCTGAAAAGGTTTTCACTGTTCTGAAAATCATTGCAGAGCTATATCTAGCAGTCCACTACAGAGTGGACTGTTCCAGTAGTAGATTTCACGGTCTCAATCTTAAACGGCCACCTTACTGTTCCTATAGAAGATGTTCCTATATTCAACAATTCTGCAGACAGGAAATTTTAGGAGTTTTTTAAAAGCTCTTTACCCTTATAGGTCCAGCCCTGCAGCCAGCTATTGCTGCAAATTCTGTCAAACCGCAGCTAATTGGACTAGAGCAATGAATCCTCAACAGGATCCTGTCTTTTCAGGTCTGAACTCTGGAAGAACATTTACAAATACCGCCTTCTGCTTTCCTTTTCTGTTTGGAAGTCCTAGAACATGTCATGACACAAACTCCTTTCTGTCCATGTGCACAGAATCTTATGGCTGAAAGCCTGGTCAGCTGAAGCAGCCTGTAAAGGAAGCCTCACTTGTATGCCCTTTGAAGCAGGATATCACTTTGGTAAGGCACTTGAGAAACTCCGAAAAGATGCCCCTGGTGGAAAGGTTCTTCTCCCTCAATGCAAGGCTTCAAAATTCCCCTCTACAGTAGCTTCTGTTGCCTTTAAAATGCAGAGCTCCACATCACTCTCCTCAGGCTTCATCTTCAAAGCCAAATTTCAGCCCTTTTCGACACAAGATTTGGAACACTAAACCTCCCAAATCTGCCACAAAGCCCTCTCCACAATGAAGGGGCGACCTCACTCCCTAGAGTGAGGGGACATCTGTTACTGTTTTTACTTCTGGGTCATAGACATTTTAGACCAATGAGTTTCAAAATTGTGCAGAATAAGAGTTGCAAACTCTACCCCCTCATCATTTTTCTTCTCTCAGACCAACCAAAAAAAAAATCCGACCAAGGACATTCAGATTTACAAACTTCCCTGAACCATCTCTTGTCCCAAGTTGTTCCGGTTCCACTGGAAGACAGGTTCAAATAATTCTATGCAATGTTCACAGTACCAAAACCCACAAGTTTCACAAGTTTTGCATGGAATCTATAAGGTCAGTTATTGCTTCTTTGAGACAAGGTGGCTACTTGACATTAGTAAACATTGAAGATGCCTACTTCCATATTCCTATTTACCCACCTCATTAGCACTTTCTGCTTTTCACAGTAGGGGACCAGCACTTCCAATAGTGTTACACTGCCATTTGGCCAATCCTCTGAACCCTTAGTATTCAGACAAGTGCTTGCACCCCTTCTAGTCCTTAAGAACTCAGGGCAACACGTTTACTGGGTACCCTATAAATCCAATAGAAGAAAATGGCCAACATGGCAAATGTTGATCCAGATGGGAATTTTTTCTTTAAGTCCCATATCAGTAAAACAAATACACCCAACATTTCAGGGGCACTGCACCCAATTATCAAGGTGACAAGAAATGCTGTACACGGGTACAGAGCTACTCTGTTTGGAAATGGGATTTCTGCTCTGCACTGAGCTAAATAAGTAACTACAGAGGAAGATTGTTTTAAAGCACAGCTGAAGATACTGAGGGGAAGAAAGCTGCATGAAATTTTATTAGCAACAGGAATTTTCTCTCAATACATGAAACCCATATTGGCATTTTTCAGAGGTTAATGGGACAAGTCTAAATGTAATATGGTTAGTAAATATACAGTAATGCTTTATAATAGACAGACTTTTTTATTCTTTGTTTTTGTTTTAGGCTTGCGACTGTCCACTTTACTGGAAAGCTCCATTATTTTATGGAGCTGGTGGTGAGAGGACTGGATATGTGTCTGTGCACAAGTTTGTGGCTATGTGGAGAAAGTAAGTGCTATTTATTGGTCATCTTTATTCAAAAATCAATGCAAAGAGCTGACTCATTTCATCAAATCAGAATTCCTTTTACTAAAAGTGTTGCTCCATGAAGTTGGGAGAGAGAACATCAAAAAACACAGCACACAAGTCTGAGTGTCCACAAAGGTCCCATTGTAATTACTATGTCATTACATTTGAAGGCTGTCTCATCCCTTTATCACACTGTGAGATCACCTTAAACGCATACCACTATTTTAGAAGTTTTTGACATAGAGATCACATAGAACAAAGCATATTACTTGGTTAGACTCGGTGAATAGTATCCAGCCTGCCAGAGTCCAGTACTGCATCATATTAAGGGCAGACATGTTGGCCAGACTTGGTACAGAGTGACTGCATGCAGGCCACATGTGACAGCGACACACCCCTGTTGGGGGTACTGCATAATATATTATTTGAGTTTCATAACCATTTTCATCTACATTGACCTATAAAAGTCAACTCCACCCAAAACAATACTAGTTTTGTATGGGAACAATTAGGTCGACACCGGTTTCCTTTTTATTGCCAAGACAGAGATATGATTTCCTAACAATAGTTTTGTGTTTGCGCACACTTCCACAAAGCCATTATGATGAAGTGTTGCAACTGTGCACCTCAGTTGCAGCCTGTGTGATTTTTACATTTTAGAGAATCTTTTCTTGGGTGCAAAGCACTAAAATTAAATAAAACAAACAAACCCCACAAAAGTTAACATTGGGAAAATAAAGCACAATCCTGAAGAAACTGGTTAAGTGTATCTTGTGTCCCTTATGATGTTTTTTTTACTGTATTCTTTAGAGTCTTGCACACTTGCCACGATGATGCTGCAAAGTTTATTCAGCTTCTTGCCAAGCCTAGCTGCAGCTATTTGGAACAAGAAGACTTTATTACATTTTTACAAGTAAGTTTTGAATTTCCTAGTTATGTATGCTGTGGATTTCAGCTCCTATTACCAGATTTTCGTTTACTGTATAGTACCAGTGTGATGATCCTGTATCCTTGTAAATTTCCTAAGCCATAAAACAATAAAATTTCGCTCTATTTAAAGACGTACAAATAAAATTCAAAGCGAGCGAATATTATTGTGGAATATGTTATAGCTAATCTAAATGCATAGTTATACAGTATTTAAAGAATTATTTACTATTTGTCTTCAGACTGTTAATGTTATATTGCTTTTCTATGGTACAGGATGTGGTGAACACTCACCCACATTTAACTTTTTTGCGAGAGGCCTCTGAATTTCATTCCCGCTACATAACCACAGTAAGTAACAATTTCCTCTCTTCTAAACTTGTTCTACTTGCTTATTTCCTGATATATGTTATTAAAGTAGACCTAAACTCAAAGTGAAGATATGCCATCTCACAGGGAACATCTAAACTGACTCTAAGCATTCCACTGAGAATGTTGGTTTTTACCTTGAATTTCTGAAAATAGCAGTGCATTTCTAGCTATATATCTGCAGTTTGAGATCTAAAAGTACTGCGGCCCCTGACTGCTATTCCCAAATTTGTATGGATAGACATTTGAGTTTTTTTTCAAGATATTGGGCAGATTTCAGTACTGTGCCCTGAGGTTAGTCGCTGTAATTCACCCACAATCGTCGTCTTTTTTTTTTTTTTCCCTTCACAGCTTAAGCTGCTGTGTGTGAGTAGGGAGGAGATACAAAGTAACTAGGCAGAAACCTGCATTGTGAGCACCATTCATACTAATGATCATGTGATGGACAACCACTTTGAGTGGTTTCTGAACAACCTGTCAAGTTATCCATCTGTGAGACCCCTTCTGTAGATCATAGTGCTATTCAGCGCATGGAGCACAGAAAAAAAAAGTTTGCATTAGGGTCATTTCAAAACTGTTTAAATTAAAAAGATGACACTGACTTAGTAAATAGCTATATCTTAATCATACTGGACACAGGTAGTATATTCATACACCATGGATTATAAGCATGTACCTTCAGATGATTGGACACAGGCAAAGCTTTGAAGAATACGCTCAATTATTCTACCCTACTGTGTGAGTCCTAAATTTTGTACTAGTGTCTGAAGGCGATGGACCTCCTTCATGGAGAAACTCGCCCTTCGCTTAACTAGTTTTTAATATTTTTCTTAGAAGCAATGTATTTGGATTAGAACAACCTCAGTTAAAACCTGGGACCCGGGCGCAGACGCCACACTGTGGGGTACAGCCTGTAATCTTGCTTCAGGTACTGGGTCCTGGGTAGGCTCTCACCTTAGCACTCTGCAATGCATTGAGTTAGCCACAGGGTGCTAAACAGGTCTAGGACTGTGGTCCAGTCTCCCCTCTCGTCATGTGCCTTTCAGGACAAAGAACTACAAAACCCAGCAAAACATTCCCTGTTCATGAACAGACAAATTTCCTCACGCATATGTGTTTCCAGGGAAGACATCTGTGAGGAACTTGACCAGTTTATCATAGGTGACAGGTGGGGAAGGTCCCAAAACCACCTTCTTCAGGAATCCCTAGCTCTTCAAAACACAGAGCATCTGTTCTGTATGTTTAGCCCAAGACTTGGCCAACCAAAGCCACCAAGTCTTCTGCAAAGCCCTCTTCAAAATTAAGGGGCGCCCTCATGCCCCAATCAGTTTCAAAGGGTACAAATACTCTAAAACCTCAACACTTTCTTCTTTTAGATCAGTCAAAAACTGCCCAGACAGATATGCTCTGAACTACCTCTTGTCCCAGGGAGTCATAGTACCCCCACAAGACAGGTTCAGAGAATTATATTCAAACTTGTTCACAGTACCAAGGCCCAACAGGTATATTCATCATATACTGGATTTAAATCTCTCAACACATTCCTTCAAATTCTAAAATGTTGAATGGAATCCCTAAGGTCAACAATTGCCTCTTTGGGATTAAGGGAATACATGGCATCTGTGGGAATACATGGCCAAGATGCCCATCTACAAAGTCCCATTCACCCACCTCATCAATACTTTCTGCACTTTGCATTGTCAGACAACCACTGCACAGAGTGTTCACAAAGGTCCTAGGACTCAGGTCATCTAACGCAGGGAATCTAAGTCACAAACTGTCTATATGGCCTTCGTAAAGATTAGTCTCCCTTGTAGCTATCAGAAAATGTGTGCAAGACCATTCAGATGCTCCAGGCCTTCAGGTGGGTGATCAATTTCAACAAATCTGCTCATCTGCCTTCCCCTCACTTGGGTTGGGAAACACTGGGGACCAGACCAAAGTATTCCAAGAGACATCCCACATTGAGGTTAATGGTAGCCTCCTAGCAGTGCTATTCACCCAATTTCATTCTAGAACTCCAACAAACTATCTTGTCTGTCTGGAACAAGTAGGCTTCTCCTATCCATATATAACTATGATCATAATATGATCAATCTAAACCCATATGTAACACCAAATGTGTGCTATGCTATGTACGGTCCCAAAAAGTTGCAGTTTTGACGCGTTCCGGTGCATTTTTTATGCGGTCCAGTTCATTTTTTTTCCCCTCCTTTTTCTGCTTTTTAAATAGGGACATGTGCATTTTTGATGCATTTTACCACTTTCCAGCACAGTTTTGTGCAGGAAAAGTGCAGCAGTGCTTTCTAGGGGTGTTGGATGCGGGGAAAAAAGCACACTGAAATGCATGTAGTGTGGACTGGCCCTTAATAAAATCAAATTGTGAAAAGTCCATGTGAGTCCATAAACCCTCCTATGCAACACTTCATAAATTGTGCAAATGACATTTGTGACTTTCCCACCTTGGCAGTTGGACCGTAAGATTATAAGACCCCGGTCACATCAAAGCCGATTTCACTGTAAGTCACACAATTTCAAAATTGGGTGACCTGCCGATTTTCATTGCGATTTGCAAGACATCTGACACAGATGTCCATGCAAATAAAAACAAAAGTAGTGCATGCACTACTTTAGAAATTGGTGTGGCTCCGACCAAGTCAGAACCACACCAATATGACCACTCTAATAGTGGACAATAGGGTGCGACTTGGCATACGATTTTCAAGTCGCATGACATGCAAATCGCATGCCAAATTGCACCCAATGTGACCAGGGGGGGGTAAAGGGTCTCAAAGGCAGATTCCCTTTTAAATCAACTGTGATTAGCTGCTGCTAGTGTCAGGTTCCACTGCACAGTTCATATACTCTCACTGAAGTAATGTTAACACTCACTATGATGTGCTAATAATTTTTTTTTTTTTAAATTCACACTATATGCGGTGACGGAATTTTACCACATGGTAAACAGTCTCACCGCAGGGACTCACTGGAAACAATAGTTTCCTATGTGTGCCATTCACACTGTAATGCAGCCTAGCTGAATTGCACTGCTATGTCGGGCAGCTCAGCGCATTGCGCTGCACAAGATTGCAGTGAATGACGTGTATGTTTTGTACACTTCAAATAAAGCTCACAGAAAACAAAAAAAAGGGGGGGACCTGTGCGGTGGGCTAAATCACACACAACACTGCTCCTAGTCAGCTGGCAACGCAGAGAGGCTGGAGTGCTGAATCAGTCCAGCTGCTCTGCGATTTTCACTGATAAGCAGTGTGAATTCCCAGGAAAGCAGTATTATTTAGATGATTAATCACCAACATACGCATATACAGCTATTATACTGCACGGTGCAAAATTTGGTGCAGCTCTGCATTGAAACCAATCAGGTTCCAGGTTTTATTGTTAAAGCTTAATTGAACGAGCTGAAGTTAGATGTGATTGGCTACCATGCACAGCTGCACCAGAATATGAGTGCACCAGTTTTAGTAAATCTCCCCCTAATGTGTGCTATACAGTATGCAAGGTTGCAGAAATTGTTGAGTCCTAAGAAGTCCTAATAAAATCAAATCATGAAAATTTCATATGCATCCACAAACCCTCCTGTGCAATACTTATAAATTGTACAAATAACAAATTTAAAATTCCTTACCTTGGCGGTTGGGCCTTAAAATGATTCAAATTTTTTGAGAGAAATAAAACATTCCCCTCTGGGTGGTCTGTGTACATTGCGAGGATTTTACCAAACTTTGTTGCAGATGCCTACCTTTTTTGTTGTAAAAAAAAAACTAGCATATTTTGCCACCTCCGCACTCAAATTTCTGTCCATATATCACCATATCTATATGGGCTCATTGTCTTGTTTTCTGGACCATTGTACGATGGATAGAAGATCCATTGTGCAATGGTCCAATCTCACATGGTACATTTTAACTGAAATGTTCTCCTGCACTTCTACACACTAATTCCACCAGACTGGTTGATTGTTTTTTTGGGTGTTTTTGGTGGTTGTGACGGTGCTGGTTGTTTCATGGGCATTTTGTCACCAAGCATCAGGAGCAAATTGTATAGGTGGGCAGCCAGTCTTCCGCTGATGCAGCTTCTGACCGTAAGGTTCTCGCAGAGGCTCGTTGAGTCTTTTGATCCTTGTTACTGGGCCTGTTGGCAGTCCTGTGTTTGCCTCATTGCTGCCCACCGTTTACTATTCATTGCTTGGGCATGTGTTGTACTGTACAGTTAAGATGAGAGGAATTTTGACATGCCTATAAATTCCATATCTTGGAGGACAGGACACAGACCACCCTCTCTTTCACTCTTTGGTTAACACTGCATTGCTTGTAACAAAACTGAGAATTTATGGAGCAGGGTAGGGTTATAGAGGAGGTGCCTAGGGGGTTTGTTCTCTAAAGCTTTTTCAGTGTCCAATCACCTAAAGGCACATGTCGATAATCCCATGATGTATGAATATTCTGGCTCTGTTCTGTACGATACTTCACAAATTAATAGGCAAGTCATAATTCCTCTTTTCTAGGCTCAAAATCATGTTCTTGCAAAAATGGAGAAAAGTAGATGCTCAAAATTTGTATTTATGCTTTAGAGACCTCTTCAGCTCGTTAGTTTAATGTAAAAATAAAATTAATAATTGATGTCTCTAGGAATCTTCTACCTATGACATGCCTGTTGTATAAAAGAAGTATGTGTGTACACAGAAGTTATTTTTCCTTTATTATCAAAAGGGAGTAAAAAGCCCCCAAAGTGATCGGAGAGAGGTAGAGTCAGGAACTGTTTTTGGAAACAGAGGTCTATTAAACCCTTGATGCTTCCGCTGCATCCAGTCAGTACATTCAACACAGATCATGTATACAACATACAATAAAATTGCATTTGCCACATCCCCTATTTTTGAACAAAATAACCACTAATATTAGTGGGCTGCACACCCCTAAATAATACACCTCAAAAACCACTAAAGCGAGAACAAGGAGAACATAGGCCCACTCAAATATCAAAAATTTGTAGATATTTTGACAAATCTGCACACCAAGGCAATTTGACATTGGTCATGTATAAAGAACCCTGGCTGTTGCCACTGGGATTCTGAAGCACTGAACCATCCAAATTTTCAAGGACAGAAGTTCCGTCTCCTCCTCCTGCTCTCCATCATATAGCTACATGCAGCAGTCGTGGAGTCAGAGGAGTCCAGGGACCAGGAGAAGGGGGCTGCATGTAGATGGTTGGGTGGATTTATAATCACGGGATTAACTTCAACATCATTGACTAGAGTGGGCATGGAACTCCAAAAACAAACTAGTGGCTGCAGGCTTGTCTTGTAGCCATTGCATAATAGTTGAGTAAGGCCCCTTGCAGACAAGGTGGATCCGCCTACTAAGCGGGGGATCTCTCTGTTGATCCCCGCTGAGCAGGCAGATGTCAGGCCTCTTCTACTCTGATGTTGCGGAGCGGGGACACACTGCCTGCTGATTTCAGTGGAACAGTCGGATGGAAATGGACCGCCTGTCCATTTCCACCTGATTTTCATCTGATCCAGTCTGCTGGACGGATGGGAACGAATCCCCATCCGTTTGGCGTACAGGATCGGATCACAAGCCGGCGGGTGTCTGCGGACTATTGTCCCTTGACACCGTGCCGGTCAATGGAAGTCTATGGATGGACCAATTTGGTCCACCTGAAAAACGGACATGCGGACCGCATCGGTCCGCTTATGTGAAAGGGGCCTAAAAGTGTTAACCAAGGTGATCACTTTACTGACTTATCAAGGATTCTGGTTCAGTGACAGCACTGTAGCCTACTTCCAAAGATCAGGGTGATCTCCAGAGCATGAAGCTGCATAGAAAGACTTTAATTAAACAACACCTTGAACAGAGGTCTGCTTAGAACCACTGTAGGCACCCCTGTCATGTGTTGAATGGTTTATCTCAACCTTCTAACTGCTACTGTGTCTGGACAGCTTGGTCTGTTAAAGGAAATTGAAGAATAACATACGGCTGGATCACCAGATGAAAATTAAGCAAAAAAGCCTTAAAAGAAAAAAAAAAAAACTAATGCAACCACCACATCTAATAATTGATAAACTGCAAAATAATAATGTTTTAGGTTCACATTCTGCTTTAATGTATCCCAGTTGAACAGATGCTTACTTTCATGTGGTCTTGAGGGCCGTTGTCACTGGAATAGGGAATGACAGAGGTAAATGGTGTAAGCGTGGGGAAGAAGGTATAAGCCATGAAAGGTGGTTAGGTAGGAGATGCCCTGCTGAACACATCAATAAAAAAACAGAGATTCTTGCGTTTTCACACTTTTACTATGAAAAATGCCTTAAAGCAGTACTAAACCCATAAGCAAACATTTTTTATATTGAAAATTACCAATTCTTAGATGTGATTGCTGCATTAGTTTTTCTTTTTTAGGCTATGTTCCTTTGTCACCTGGTGATCTGGCCAGTAAATCTTGTATGATTCAACTGAACAAGCTCTCTCTCATGCAAATGTATTAGAGGGCTGAGAAAAACCATTTACCAATGACAGGGTTACAATGATCAGCTTTTTTTTTTATTCATGTAAAAATGTTATCTCCACGCCCTGTCCAAATCGGCTTTTCTTGGCTGATTCTTTGTCACTGGAATCACACATCAAAAAGAGAAACTTTCTCCAACTCGGCAGAGCCACTGTAATAATTTTTTTTTTTTTTTCTTTTTCTTTTCTTTTTTTTCTTTCTTACAGGTTGTTCAAAGGATATTTTATAACGTAAATAGATCATGGTCTGGTCGCATTACATGTGTAGAACTCAGGAAGAGCAACTTTCTACAGGTTAGACCAAATGCTTTGTCTCCCCAACTATACTTACAGGATTTCCTACAATGCCTGACCAATATATTCAAGGGATAATTGATTACGTGTGTCATTTAGGCTACCCTTACATGAACAGTTGCCTTCCATAGGAAAACGGGCAGGAAAATCTCTTGTGGAGCTCCACAAACTACTACAGTTTACAGTTTTTGGAAGGCATTTGTGGTGTACACACTGTTTTTTTTTTTTTTTTTTTTTTTTTTTTTTTTTTTCTATTCTCTTTTCATAAGTCCCATTTGGACCACGTTTTCCAGCAAATGAAATAAACGTATAGTCTTATGAGTCCTCTGTTTAAACGGAATATGTGGACAAGCAGCTAAGGTTGCAACTCACACATGAGAGAGACTGCAATACTCTTATCAAAGCCTATAATGTGCTTCTGTGTTTTTATGTTTAGCATATAGCCTTGCTAGAGGAGGAAGACATCAACCAATCAACAGATTATTTTTCATATGAACATTTCTATGTCATCTATTGTAAATTCTGGGAGCTGGATGCCGACCACGATTTATACATTGATGAGCAGGACCTTTCCAAGCACAATGATCATGGTAGGTCAACCCTTTGAGTTTTCTGTACCATGTAAACTTATTTGTGTCATTTCTTTTCAGTATCCAGAACACCATAGAACATTCACATCTATCAAGCTAAAATAAACACAAGCAACTGCACATTCCTCCTTTATCAGTGTGTTCTAAATAAGAATTGTCTGTGTTCAACATGGCCACCAATCAGAAACTTCCTTTCCAGTAGGAATCTACTTAATGCCTGTGGACAACATCCAGTTCTTGGTACACATTGATAAATGTGGAGTCTTATTACTGCCATGTTTTGTTGGTGACATTTTTTGCTGCTACCATGGAGTATAAATTAAAATTGGTTAAACAATACTACACGTGTTCCATTTTGTGTTTTCAGTTATGAGGTATTCTTGTTACTGAAAGCTTCAAGGCGTGTGGCTCATGTTCTCAGCACCTACTATATTTAATTGCTTTGGTATTAGTATTGACTTGTGTGTTATTCATTGGCATACAGTACACTTTGTTCCTTTCTTCCTTTTAAGCACATCCTATGTGAAGAGGCATTTTAGATTTTTTTTTTTTTTTTTTTTTTTTTTTTCCAGATACAAACATATTTAAAGAAAAACGTACTAATGTATTCCTTTTCATTTCCTTACAGCCATATCTAGCAGAATTATTGAAAGAATATTCTCGGGAGCAGTAACACGGTAAATAGAACATTTGTGTTCCGTTGGCATTCATATTCTAGCTGGGTAAAGAAATTCTGTCTGAATGACAACCTTTGGTTTATAAAATTTGGTAAGGACTGTTATAACAACATCCTAGTGCAAGTGTAGCCTGATGCAGACGAGCCTTAAGCAGCCCATAAAGCCTTTTTTTTTTTTTTTTTTTTTTTTTCCACCTAGCAGGTTAAATGAAAAAAATTACTGAATTTCCCCATCCACACATTTGATGTGGATGGGGGAATCCTCCCCATTGAGCTATTGTATACTGACAGTGGGGAGACTTCCCCGCCATCAGAATACACTGATCAGCATTGCGGACTATAGCTGGTGGCTGGGAAAATCCATTTGGTTGTATAAAAGTTGATCAGTAGAACGATTTCTGTACACACGGTCTGCCCATACGTAGATCAAAATTCAGTAGGTCCCTGCTGAACTGGACGAATTTCAATCCTTGTATGGCCAGCTTTAGATTACCACTTAGGCAGCCATTTACACCTGTCTAGAGTAACTGTATCTGTAAAGTTTCAAGTACCTTATCTCTGTGTATAGTTTCTAACTATGCATACAAATAACAGACATATCTGCTCTTTCCATTCTCCTTTCTTCTCATTGCAATTCTGCCAGACAGTGTCTATCAAAATCTGGCCATACACCAGTAGATTTTTGTCCAAAAATGTGTATATTTTGCAACGTTTGATGTTTCTAATCATTGGATCAAATCAATATTTGTTTTTGAAAAATTAATGATGAGAAAATTGTTCTTGAACAAATTTCTAACTGTGATTTGTGGTTTTGTTTGAGTAAAATTGTGCATATTGTAAAAGAAACCTATTTAATACACCTGGGATTCCATTCAAGGGACAGGTCTGGACAAAATATTAAAGCAGTATTAAACCAAAGCCAAAAATAAAATATATTGCAGTTTGCCAATCATTAGATGTGGTGGCTTCATTAGTTTTCTTTTCTTAGGCTTTTTTACCCTCTGCTTTCATCTGGTGACTTGGCTAGTAACACACCTATGTTAGAGTGCCTCCACTCTGGATGAACGAGTACAGGGGCACCTTTGGGCGGCAGCATTGTCAGTCGGAGGGTGGGGTTACATGTACTAGCAGATTTAACTACACTAACAAACTGAAGCCAAACTTCAGCTAATACTTTATAATCAGTTTATAAACAATTGTTTCCTTTTGGGATAAAGGTTTTACATAAAAGTTGTTTATTATAAATACCCCTGCCAGTGTTAAATGGGTTGTCTCAACCCTCTAACTGATACATCTTGCAAGTGAGCTTTTTCTTTTGAAAAACAGACTTACTGGCCACACCACCAGATAAAAATAGATTTCAGCTTTAAAAAGAAAACGAATACGGCCATCACATCAAAGAATTGCTAAGCTGCAATATATTTGCTGTTGGGTATGCTTTTAAAGCTCACCATAGACATAACAATCTGATTTTGTACAGTCTCCTTTTAGCTCTACCAACAATTATCTAATGTAAGGGTTTGGTTGCATACAAATTCATTGGATAGTTTTGTAGCTTCTCATTTAATTTTTTTGTAAACCTAAAGCTCACCACACACATTATCTATAGTGTAGGGCCTGCCTGATTGGACACAGAATGATTGGTTTATTTAGATAAGTGTTCATTTCACATAGTTTTGGTATATCTAAAGTTGATTGCACAACAATTGTAACCTGTATGATGACTTTGAGGTTCTTTGTATAAAGATTGTATGGTCAGATAGTAACATGTGAACATAATAGGCACTGACCATGTGATCTTTTCCTAGTGTTGAGGTCACATAAAGGATCTGTGTGTGTTTTGTGTTTGTTTTTTTTTTGTTTTGTTTTGTGTTTTTTTTTTTTTTTTTTATTAATGGTAAGCAAGAAGTACTTTTTGACTCAGTGTAATAATGTAGGCATGTGTCCTATGGATTTATGTGAAGTGATCGCAAATACCACTACAGTAGGCAGATAAGACAGTGGAAATGTTCCTTATGGCTAAATGTTTTTTCCTCCCAGAGGTCGAAAAGCACAAAAGGAGGGGAAGATTAGCTATGCAGACTTTGTATGGTTTCTTTTATCTGAAGAAGACAAGAAAACACAAACCAGGTAATTACTAGAGTAGCTTTTAGTTCCCCCACCCTACTTCTAACTCTGTTATGGTGTTAAAGGGATAAGTTCACCTTGCAAACATGTTTTTATGTTCAAACTATTTTTAGGATTTTCTCCTCACACCCGCTGTCACAACAGCCCACATAGCCGCATCATTCATTCAGTTTCCTTGCATTGCAGCTGACAAATTGTAGCTCTCAATGACCTACGAGGGCGCTTGTGAGCGCTCTCATAATCCATTGATCTTCCTGCTGTTCGGTAACTGTCTGCCCATATGAGGTATGGGCAGACATCTACGCGGAGTCTACTGGAGCCTAAGATTGCACCCACAATCAGCAGATTGTAGGTGCAATGCTCTGCAGGCTCTTTAGAAAAAAAAATAACAAATGCACATTTTTTTTACCTCCAAAAATGTGCTTTTATTTTTTTATTTTTTTTTTCAAAAGGTGAACCTATCCTTTAATTCAAATACAAGAGAGAATTGGAAAAATAGGTACTTGATTCAGGTGCAGAGCACAAGCAACAGTAGTATGCTGTGGGCAAGGCAACCAATCAGGATTCAACCATCATTAGCCTACCCACTTCCTAGTTCATTTCAGGCTGCAGGCATTTTACTATAGTTGCTCTGTTTGTTGTATTAACACCTTTCATGGGCGCCCTGTAGCAAATAATGGATATGTAAGGGTTGCATTGCCATGTCATACATGTAATATAAAGGCACCTTCAAAAAAAAAAAAATTGCACATTTTGGTGTTTTTTTTTTTTTGTTTTGTTTTTGGGGTTTTTTTTACAGCCTTTTGGTAAAACTAGATTGATAATGCCATTTGTTTACCATCTTGGAATCTGTACTACAATATATGGATTTTTGTTTCTTTTATTTACAAAACTTTTGCTAAGTTATATATAATGGGTCATATCACAAGCCAAGTGCATGAACAAGTATCCAAGCAGTCTACTATAGAAATAAATGGCAAGTAAATGATACAAGTTGTACCAAATACCATAAGTGGAACTGTGACAATTTACATTCTACAAAAAGAAAAAAAAAATGTGACGGATTTGTGCAAATAGGTATGGAGCAACGTTGTGCTACCAGCAGTAGGTATGTAGGGTGCAGCCAGTCTCACATTAGTAAACCGCATATCATAAAACACACCATACATGGATCCAACTGTGTCAAGTATTGACTATTTTCCTCAAGCAATCACTTTGATACTATAGTACCATAGGTGCCACAATAACAATACTGTGCTGTATTAAAAGTAATAGTGTAGATTTTTGAGAGGGAAGAAGCATTTTTTTTTGTGGAAACCTGGATCCAGGATATATATGTGATTTGTTTTACTTATAAAAGGCTATAGGGTTTTTATTGCTGTCTGTGTCCCCATTGGGGAGATTCACCCTCTCTATTTTTGCTGTTTACCATTAGCACAGAAAGTGAAAAACACCAAATTTTGGGTTGTTCCCAGGAAAGTAATAGAGGTGACATTTTTCAATGGGGACACTAGTTCTGGTGACCTGGGGATCCCCAAGAAATTTCCTTAATTTGCAGGAATTTTCTATCACTTCCTGTTTTGGCTGTGGGACAGAAAGAGAAGGTACATCTCTCCAATGAGACACAAATGGGAAAAAATAAATTGATAGGGTTATGGGGCTATAACACACCCTTACGCTATCCAAAATGAAAATTAAAAAGTTTTCCCTGTACTTCTACTTTTAATGTTGGCTAAAGTTTTATCTGTCCTCTTTCAGTATGGAGTACTGGTTTCGCTGCATGGACTTGGATGGCGATGGTGTGTTATCAATGTATGAGCTGGAGTATTTCTACGAGGAACAGTGTCAAAAAATGGAAAGTATGGCCATTGAGCCATTATCATTTGAGGACTGCCTGTGTCAGATGTTGGATCTTGTCAAACCACAATGTGAAGGTATATTTCTTTTATGTTAACGGTAACATTCCATTCATTTTATGAACATTTAGAAAGTTAGACTTTGTTATTTTTAACAGGTAAAATCACTCTCCATGACCTGAAGAAATGCAAGCAGTCAAATCTGTTCTTTGACACCTTTCTGAACCTAGACAAATATTTAGACCATGAGCAGAAAGAACCTTTTTCTACAGTACGGGTAGGTGGCTTGTATTATAGGTGGTAAACCTTCTATTGCTTATCTTCAGATAAATCTTAGTTCACTGAATGTACACCTCCTATAGGTTGAAACCGAAGGACAAGAACTTACAGACTGGGAAAAGTATGCTGCAGAAGAGTATGCTATCTTAGTGGCAGAAGAGGCTGCAACAGAGCAGTGGAATGATGGGTAAGAAAACAATGTGAGGCTAAACCTTAATCATCTTGTTTGTGTCGAACAGTAAAATGGATGCCATCATTGCATTAACTCTGAATTACTGGCAAAATATCCTGTGAATCCTTATAATACCACTTAATTGTAGAAATGTGAAACTATGCTAAAAAGGTTTATTTTCGTTTCAGTGACCTCTGATGGCAACACTGAAATGTAAGATGGCCTAGTTAAAGGAGTCTTCAAACCTGTGGTGCAGTATGCATCTTAAAATGTTTTTGTTCCTTAATTTAAATCCCTCAACATAGCAGCCCTACTTGGCCTGAATGTGTGGACTTTCCTGTAGGTCTTTTCCACATGCATACGAATGGGTATTTTTTGCAAAGTTAATTTTCACTATGCTTCACCTTGTTAACTTTGCAAAGTTTTTTTGCAGTCATACATTTTGTGCAGCAACCCCCCCAGCCTCCCCCCCAACACTTACCTGAGCCCCCTCTTGATTCTGTACAGCCTCTGTTCTCTGGGGACTCACTCCAGATTGGCTGAGGCAGCAGCGGGAGCCATTGGCCAATCAGGAGAGGGAGGGGGTGGGGCTGAACCACAGCTCTGTGTGTGAATGGACATGCAGAGCCGCAGCCCGGGAGTGTACCTACTCGGGTGCCACCATAGCAAGCTGTTTGCTGTGGGGGCACCCGACAGGAGGGAGGGTCCAGGAGCACTGGCGGGGAACCCGAGAAGAGCAGGGTCTGGGCTGCTCCATGCAAATCCACTGCACAGAGCAGGTAAGTATTTTTAAGGAAAAAAAAAAACTTTATCACTTTAATGCATTCTACGCCTTTAATAAATTAACCCCAGTATCTCTACTCCTTTAGTAAACCAAATCACGTGCCTATCTTTCTATATATATATATATATATATATATATATATATATATATATATATATATATATATATATATATATATATATATATATATATATATATGGGCTGGACAAAATTATTGAAACAAGTATGGTAAAGGAAGAAAACCATTACCTAGGAATTGAGAAATATAAGTCTTGGATGGTGGATAATGGAATCTATTACCACTCTTCATACAAAAATCCTGGTCACAATCCTGTGTAATCTTCTATTTGTCTCTTTCGGTCAATTGACCGCGTCAACTGCTCTAATGCTTATTAGGCGACATTTTCCCGGAAACTGTATATGCCGCCATAACCTTTGATACTGTACCTTGTGACGCGGCAAATAAGTTGGCAACTTCAGTCACCGAGGCACCAGCTAAGTAGGTACCAACAATTTGCCCTCTATGAAGCTCAGTAAGCTCTGACATGACTCCGCACTACTAGCAGAGTACGCAGTGAATACCGAAAGTGAGGCTTCCCACCGGTTAGGTAGGTATCTCATCACAGAGACGAAGCAAAGGAATGTGACCGCACTTTCGCTTACAACACGAAACATGCTGTCACTTTTCACACCTGCAAATCATGTAGTGTTTCCATATTGTTGTCCAACCTGTGTGTGTGTGTGTGTGTGTGTGTGTGTGTGTGTGTGTGTGGCAGTCACAGAGCCCAGACTACTTTGATGTCTGATGGTAGACAATGTAAAAACTCTCCGCAAGACTTCTGAATGTTTTATGTTTATAGCTCATTGGTTTTCTTCTAGACTCTAGATCTATTTTTCTCTGTCAAATCCTAGTAGTAAGACATGTGTGATCATAGATCGATATATTTTTATTTATCAGGAGTTAAAATTAATGCACAGCAAGTATTTAATGGAAACCTGTAATGAGAGTAATATGAAAAATGCTATTTAACAGTTTCAGAAAATGCAAATTGTGCAGCTTTCTGCTGTCACGCTGTACCAATATTTTTATTACTTTCAAAACTACTACTCTGGAACTATTATGTAGATCATAGTTCTGACCTCACTTTATTCACATTTGAAGGTCGGTGACTTAGATCATACTGAAGCCAAAGACAGCCAGGCAGCAAGCATTTTCAGCATTGGTAGCCTACAGTATATACCAGTTTCAGTGCAGGTTATTTTGGTCTTCTGTGTTCCCATATGACTCAGTCAAACTCGGTTAAACGAATCCTAAAGAATCCTTTACTGAAAGCCTTGGCCTTTGTCCAAAGTGGTATGGGTACACAAGTTGCTTTATATGATGTGCATTGATAAAGCAGTTAAACAAAATTAGGCTGAATATTTGTTTGGTTCGCTAATCCAAAGAAATCCAGTTTTCTGTAGACAGAGAATGCCCTATAAAACACTTTATACTGATTTGGTAGATGAAGTAAGAACAGTAAAAGCAGGAAAATTGCAAACTTGTTGGACATTGATCCTTTACGAAGACCTGGAAATACTTTTTTGGATCTGAACAGAATAGATTTCAAGAATAAATCACAAGTGAAAGTGTAAGTTCCAAAGAGGAAAAAACAAAAGCCCATAAACTATTACTAAACCCACAACCGTAAAATAAGTCTGTATATGCAGTAAAGCATGCTTGTTCTACTCGCTCTGGAACCTAAGGAGTTAATCCTCCTCCCTGTGTAAAATGGCTGTTTGATCCTGTCTTCTCTGATCCTCCCCTTCTACTGTTCCCAATCCATTTCCCATAGTACAGAGCTCTAGGAGTCACTCTGCACATACTTGGCGTGCATTGCTAGAGAGGGTTTTTTTTTTTTTTTTTTTTTTTTTGTTCTTAAAAGTGCTTGTGATCAGCACAGGGCCAATCAGCGCTGTCCAGACAGAGGGTCAGGGGTTATGCAGTCTCATAGGACAGTCAGAGCAGTATGAAAATTCCCCTTACAAGATTAACCAGTGCTCGGCTAGACACCGATAGAAGTCACAAGATTACTTTATACAGCTGATGAGAAATTTTTTTCGTAGTTTAGATTTACTAAAATATTTGTGTTTCCATGTTCTGTGTACTGTGGGAGACAAGAAGTAGTGCATGCAGGGTTTAGTAACACTTTATTCTAAAATAGGATCCAGATTTAATAAAAGTTCAGTCTACCCATCTGTATGTTCACTTAAAGCCCCTGGTTTGCAAGTATTATCAGATGACAACACAAGCAATAGCTTAATCACTAAATACTGATTTGTCATATCTGCTCTACAAGATCACATTAGAGGAGAATTAAAAGAAAGCACAAACTAATTATAGTCTGGATTTCAAAAAGAGATCTGCTTCACTAGCAAAGAGTCCAATTAAAACCATATACATAGCACGCCCATATGTTAATCCAGAATTTATAAAGCATAGTAGTTTGGTTAGAAATTTTGGATGCTGCAGATTTTTAATATTCTTTAGGAGCACAATAATTTGGGGACAGGAGGAATGTTAATTCTTTCCAACTACTTTGTTCATGAACAGTGGTATCACTGTCCCTCCTTTTCTTCGGTGGACAAATTCTGTCGAAGTAGTATGGGTGAAAGCTTCTTAAAACGCTGTAGTGGACTTCTTTGCAGACAAACTAAATAATACATATATTACATATATAACATATAATACTTCCTGCTCTGCCATTAACCTACAACACAACATAGCCCTCACAAATGAACTTTGTTGCACTTTACTTCTCGGTTGCAACAATTGGCAAGTTTATAATTAGACCAGCTGAACTATCTCAGCTAAGTACAGTACACTCCTTGTGTATCAAAACAAAATGTTTGCAAAGACTTAAGGTGGCCAAAAAAAGGAGCGAAATTCAGATGGTTCTGCAGGGACCAGCCGAATTTCGATCCATGTGTGACCTCTGCAGTCAGCAGGGAAGATAAGGTTTGCTGAGCAAGATTCACCAAGACTGTGTACATGTTTTGTTTCTTGAACCTAGAATGTATTTACTGATTTAAACTGAAAGTTCAGTTGAACTTTAACCTTGCCCTTATCCTAAGTTCTTAGATAATACAATTGGTATTGCTCTTATCTTAATCTTACAGTACAGGACACAGGATTGTATTCTCATTCCAGCCATAGACTGTTCAAATCCCATCCTATTCAGCAGGAACTGGCCAAGATTCGAACCGTGTGGGGGCAGGCTGAATGTACCAAGTTGATTGATTCACTTGTGATTATTGCTAGCGGCTGTTATAGCTCCTAGCAGTAATCACTGTCTCTCCTCCCCCCTATGGCTTGCCTTAGACCTATATGCAGCTACCCTCAGGTGATTGACAGCACCTAAAGCACACCATATAACCCCGATCACTTATGAGACTGATAAATTTTTTTTTTTTTTTGTTAGTGTCCTTAAGTGATGAACCTGTTCTCCTCCTGAAGATTTTTTTTTTTTCTTCTTCTAAACATTCAGTTTTTTCTCTGAAGATTCTGTCAAGATCTGACTGCTTATTGCCCTGGGCTTCTGGCAGTCTCCAGATCCATTACTCTGGGTTGTATCTTGAAGATCATACCCAGACCCCATTGTGTGGGGCTGGTCTGAAGTGTTTGCTTTGTGCAAACTGGATCCTGCAGTAAGCACTCTCCTTTGCATGTAGTGAAACTTGTAAAGCCACAAGGTACTAAAATAGGTCCATGGTCATGATCCATTTCTGTAGTTTCCATTGGGGGTATGCCCACCATGACGAGGGAAGGCTGGATCTCTAGTAGGTTCAGTGTCTTGGTTAAGGTAAGACAGGGTTTCCCCTGTGTATTTACACTGGTTCTTGGCGCTTACTAACACAAGAGGATTAGGGTGTTCACTTTATTGTTGTAGCCCTTGCCATTTTGTCTCTAGTGTTTCTTGACATAAGTAAGTTAAAGCGGACATTTTTTTCTCCTTCCATTCCGACTTCGTCTAAGGAGGATGATGTGACTGTGTCATGCCCCTGAATGACACATTCTTGCTCACCCTTTCTGCCAAAAATGCACACAGCATGCTGCTTCACTCCTGCTGCCATCTTCTATAGAGAGAGAGCCAGAGTAACACAGTCAGCGCCTGGGTTATAGCAACTTATATATCTAGACACACACGCAGCCCCCTCCATTCCACTAACCATAACTGAGAGTACCTATCTGAGGATACCATCACTTGGCAGAGGTGGATCATAGGTGCACGAATACAGTTGCACAGCAGGGGAGACCCCTGCATCCACATCATTTGTGTAGAAGCCGGGATCTGTCAGGTGTTTTGTGGGGGGTTTTACTCTGCAGGGTTGTGTTTTCCCTGCTTTAGTCCAGAAAGACTTTTCCAAAAAACACACAAGATTGTGCACTATATTACTGACCCTATTTTTAACTGATATTCTTTTTTCCTGTCATTTAGTTCCCAATTAACACGTTACAGTTCCTATTGAGAATGTTCTGTTAATAGGCATCTGGAATTGCTCTTAAAAGCCTTCTTTGCCCTTTAGGCCCTGCCCTGGAGCCAGCTATTGCTGCTTTGTCCATTTGCCAGACTATTGCTAACTGGAAAGGACCTATGAATAGCAAACATGAGCCTGCTTTTGAGGAGCCTGCTCTTAGAACAATTACAGCTGATACAATCAGCATTTTTGTGTTGAATGTAATACTCCAGGTCTCTAGAATGTCCCTTTTATCTTTGTATATGTGAAGGATTTTATGGTGAAAAGCTTTGTCTGCTGAACTTTCTTATAAAAATCGTCTGTTGCACATGCGTTTTGTTGAATGCCCAATTGAGACAATCCTTTGATAAATTCATCAAGGAAGTCACAGGGGCCCCTTCACTCTTGGCAGTGGGGGGACATCTGTTGACATCTTAGTGTTTACTCCTGTCTGGTTTAGAGACATCCTGGACATCTGGGTCCAAGCTGTAATTTAAAAGGGGTACAAAATAGTTTATATCTCTGCCTCCTCCTGGCATTTTACCTTTCAATTTGCCAGCTTCAGACCTAAAGAATTCCATTTGAAAAACAGTTTCAATGTTTCTATTCAATCTTATGTACAGTCTCCAAACCAAATAAGGGCATTCACCCAATACCGGATGGGGAATTCTGTAAGATAAGAGGAATGCTTGGCATCAGTAGATATAAAAGATGGCTATCTACACATGTCCATTTTTCCCCCACGACAGCATTTTCTGCGTTTTTTTTTTTGCTGTGGGAGACCAATGCTTCCAGTTTTGTAGCACTTCTGTTTTGGTTCTCCGCCGCATCCAGAGTGTTCATAAAAGTGCTTGCCCCACTTTTCTCTTCAGTGTATTCATGTCACAGGTTACCTTGACAATCTTCTACTGAAGAACTCCTCAGCCACAACCTTGGCTACCAGCGTGCAGAGGACAATTCAGTTTCCTCAAACCTTTGGCTGAATAATCAGTTTTCCAAAGTCTGCTTTTCCATCCTCGCACCATCTGGATTAGCTTGGTCTAATCTTAGACACAACTCAAGCCAGAATTTTCCTCCTCCCCCCCCCCCCCCCCCCCCAACATAAGGTTGCTTCCTTAAGGTCCCACACAAGCATTCTCAAGTCACAATGGCACCCCTCATTTCAAATTGGCATGAGAGTTTTTGACTTTATAGTACAAGCCTTTTGCCCAATTTCACTCCATACCACTTCAATCCAACATCCTAGTGATGTGAAAAAAGCAGTTCCTACCTTGAATCACCCAGTGCTTCTGTCCAGCCAGGGAAAGCTCTCTCTGAACTGGTGGATTTCCAATCCTGCCCCAGAATAGTGGAAAACCTTCTCTTCACATGCTCATCATTCCCTAACTGTCAAGGGGACTTGGTCCCCACAAGAGTCTAAACATTCCATCAGCACCCTGGAACTGAGAGCAATTAGATTATCTCTACAACACTGGACCTCATTTTTGTAAGGTCATCCAGTCCGTACCACAGCAATGGCCTTCATAAATCTGGGGGTTTGATACTCTCCTGGGCAGAAATTCACATTCCAGCTCTCTCAGCCGTCCACATCCCTGGAGAGAATATTCTTAGCCACCAATACCTAGACCCCGGGGAGTGGTCTCTGCACCCAGAGAGTTTTGAAAATCTCCACCACCTGGTCCTCTCAACACGTACTACCAAGTTTAACCCGGTGAATGTTCAGGCCTTGGTTGATACAATCTTTGGTCACAAGGTGCTTCAAGCTGTTATCTAAGTGTTTTTTTTAATAGGGTTCCTTAACCTTTGTTTTCTTATGGATCTCTTGGCTTTTCTGTGTGCTATGTTGTTGCCCACCCCTCGGGGAAAAAAAATATTGGAGTCTCCAGGAGTGGGTTAGGTTTTATGGTGTGCTGGGGGCAGCCCTAGCGCGTTTTTTTTTTTTTTGCCAATTACCTGGGGGTAACTGTTTATAACTCAAGATCTAAAAATACAAGTTCTGTACTGCACTTCACAATAGTCAATTACACGTAAGTCAGATTTCCTATTTTAAAACCTTCTCCAGAATAAAGTTTTTGACTGGAGTGAGGCTATAACCTCTGACTCCCTAAAACTACATGCTGCAACACAGTTATTTTATTTTTATTTAGAATGTCTTCAGCAACAAGTACTGGAAGTTAACTTGGGCTGTTACAAATAATCTTGTGTTTAGAAAGTTTCTTATGTTTTCTTTGAGATGAAGTGGTAAATCTTAAATAATTTTATAGGTAACCTAAAGCTTAAATGAAAGTAATTTTCTGTATCTTAGGGCAGATTTTACTAATATTTTTGAAGCCCCAAATCCAGCTAAGCATGTCAGAGCAGGTATAGTATATCTAGCAGATGTAGATAACAAACCAGCTTATAGCATACTCTGTGAGAGCAGTATAGTCTAATTGGACAGAGATATCGGATGTAAACATCTGTAGGGCAGTACGGTTTTAAAGCACCTACACATTAAGGAAAACCCACAGGTGCCATAGGGTAGATAGGTATTGCTTTCAGCATAGTTCTGTAAGAAGTGTAATTGGTGAAAGTAAATTTTTCAGTCTGGTTCCATGTAACCTCATCCATTACAGCAGCAACACCATCCATACCCCCATACAAATTAAATATAACTTGAAAGTGGTACTCTGCAGTGTTAATTGTAATGCACTAAGCTATGTAATAGGGAGAGGCAAGTTAACCTCTCTGCTTCCTGTCCCTTCAGGTGGGCTGGGCCTATATCTTGGTGGTGCTGTCATGGGGGTTACATGGAAATACAATTTCCGGTAAGATTACCTACATCTTTTTTGTTTCTTAGGCCATAAGCCCACCCTCCCCTTTCTGTTTTAGCCAACAAAAATGATTTGTATGTCCTGCAACTTGCCATCCAAACATAAAACAAATTATCCATGCACACAGGTATATAGAAAACCATAATGCCCACTAATTTGATCTTTAGTAAATTTGTTTGGTATTCTCTTCCACGAATACCATCCCATCCCAGCAAATCCAGGAACACAACATAGCAGAATAAGATTTGTGTGGAAATTGATTGATCTGATCGTACAATCTCCTGTAAACGCATTAACTTCTATGTAGTGCAAGAACATACTTAATTGGATATAATTTGTACAGATAGGTTGGCCCTGACACTTCATAGTTTTTGGTATTTGTAAAAGATTGTATAGATTTTAATTGGTTATAAAGGACAAAGGTTTTTACCTTAATGCATTCTCTGCACGAAGGTAAAAAAACCCTTCATTAGCTGCTCCCCTCCAGCCCCCCTTAAAAACTTGCCTGATCCCGATCTCAATCCAGCGCTGTGCTCATCTGCAGCAGCTCTTCTCCCCTATCTCCTCACAGCCGTTGGCTTCTGCTGCTCTTAGTCAAATCCAGTGAGGAGGGAGCAGGGGGTGTGACCGAGCTGCGCTGTGTGTGTGTCAATAGATGCACGTGGTTCGGGATTGAGTCGGCACATGGTCCACCATAGAAAGCAGATTCCTATGGTGGCACAGGAAGAAGAGGAGAAGCCAAGAGCACCAGTGGGGGACCCCAGAAGAGTAGGTTCTGGGCAGCTCTGTAACTGTTGCACAGAGCGGGTAAGTATACCATGTTTATTATTTTAATTAGAAAAAAATTAAACATTGTGCATGACCATCTAAAATAGTTATGGACAGTGGGCAAACCTTGCACACCTAGACTTCCTCCTACAACTCCAAGGGTGTCTGAAATCCCTGGGGCCAGCTGGCATGTTGTCGTCCTGGTCTCTGTTGTGACAGACTTTTGTCCTAAAACAAAATCTGAGAACAGTGGGAGAAAATAAGAGTTGTACAAGCCTTTTTGTTAGGAGCAATCATTCTCTGTTCTATGGCTGTGACAGGCACAAAACAAAACATGAGACAATTTGTTGTTGGGTTTAATGCTATTTTATTAACTTGCATAAAGTAAACATTTACATTTTGTAGCTTACGAATCCTTAAATGTGATTGCTGTACTTGTTTTCTTTCCTTTTATTTTCACCTAGTGATCTGGCCAGTAATACTGGGGGAGATTTGCTAAAACTGGTGCACTGAGAACAGGCAATCCGCTTCTAACATCAGCTTGTTCAATTAGGCTTTGGCAACAAAACTTGGAAGCTGAGTGGTTATTATGCAGAGCTGCACCAGATTTTGCACACTCCCGTTTTAGTAAAAAAAAAAAAATCCCTTTCTCTCTTGGGGTTTCACCACTTGAGCAATGGAAGACATTGTGCACAGCAGCATTGCCAGTCTGTGGAGAGGGGTAGTCTTAGGCAAGCCAATAGATTGTACAATTGTCTTTCCTTCCACCATGGGTAACTCTGTTGATAGGAGGAATCTCATAGTGCTATTGTATTCTGCCTGGCGGGAAGCCTTCCCTGTCTTCAGAACACAATGATCACTTCTAGTGGCTATAGCCCCTGGCCGTGATCTGAACTGAAGTTAATCAGTAGATGAACTTCAGTACAACCAGCCTGCCCTTTGATGGATTGAATTTTGGCCAGTCCCTGCTGAACCGGCCAAGATTCGATGAATCTATGGCTAGGTTTAGATGGGCTAGCAAATTAAGATGAACTTGACAAATTAATTTAAAGTAGAATTCCAGTACAAACCTAACTACCCTTAGAAGTGCCCCCCCAACACCTATTCTAACAAAACTGTGTAATAAAGGTCTGAATACATAATTATTTTCAAGCTATTATGGTCCAGTTACATGATCTGGCTCCCCTGTGTCAACAATGGGTGGGCATTTCTACCGGCTGTCGAGCATTCCCTGTCCTCTTCCTTATCGTTGCTGTTGGCTGACGCAGAGGAGATCATATGACCAGACCAGAGCAGCCTGAAAATAGATATGTACACAGATCAATCTTACACGGGTTAGTCTGATTAGATGTAAAGAGAGGGAGCATTTACAGGAGTAGGTTTTGCCTGAAATTCCACTTTAAGCCAAACTCTAGCTAATGCTTTTTAAGCAGTTACAGAATGGTGTTTTTCTTTTTTTTTTATTTTTATTGCTTTTGGGGAAAAAAGATTGACATTAAAAGCTGATCGTTGTAAGCACCCCTGTCAATTGTAAATAGTTTGTCTCAACCTCTGATTGCAATTTTTGCTGGACAGCTTGGTCCAGTAAAGAAAGTTGAAAAATAACAGATTTACTGCCCATATCACCAGATGACAATAAATGGACAAAAGCCTAAAAATGAGAACTATTGCAGCTACTGTTTCAAACAAAATTACTATGATGCCCATGGGACTTTTTTAATGAAGTACACAACAACAAACAAAAATAATTGTATAAAACCATGTATCCTTTATTTTGACAAATGATAAAAATATTTTTAGGAAAAGGAAGCTAATTTGAAGTTGTCAGTCTCGTTGACATTATCAGTACATGATCTCATATTTTAAAATAGCATTCACGCTAGATCGTCCATGATGAAAACTCTCTCCTCAAAGTGGACCAAGAAATGAGCGATCATTGGCCTTTATTATTCAGTTCTTGGTGTAAAACCAGCAGGGAACAGCTGCAGCACCATTTCGATGCTGCAGCCATTCAGATGAGGATATGTGCTATTTTTAATTTCCACACTTCTCTTAAGGATGCGCTAGTTGTTTTTAATTTATATTTTTCTTAAATCCATTGAGTAGGCTGTCCCAAATCGTACTGCATTGCCTAGCAGGTTAGTCAGTCTGCCATGAAGGGAGTTTTCCATCATGGAGGATGTAGCGGCAGGAGTTAGATTCTCTGGGTTGTGGGGGACTTAGGAACTCCCACTATGATATCCCTGGATTACCAAAGAAATATCCCATGTGAACCTAGTGCTAGCACTATAGCAGGTAGATGAGATTTGGAAGTACTTGTATATGTAATGCTGGGAAGTATGGTGTACTGTGGGGGAGGGGTCTCTTGACCTCTGTTATGACCAAAACATTTGTACAATATGCCCACGGACCACGTGTCCTAACTTTGGATATATTGCTTATCTTTTTTTTGTTTCAGTTATGATGCAGAATTGAATTCCTTGGAGACAGATATAGTGGATGAAAAGCCATATGGAATAGATAAAAGGCCCTACTTGGACGTGGCTTCTGAAAGGTCACAAGTTGATCTAGAAGAATATGAATATGAAGATGACTTTGAATGAACAGTACTGCAGTCTAAAAAACAAAACAAAAAAAAACAAAACAGGGTATCCTACAGCGGGTCTGTTAATTCCCCTGGAGTTTATTATGTATTAGCTGTGGACGGCACCTTATACATGCTTTACAGATTTACTAAAAGACTCATCCTAACAATTTAAGCTGATATTTTTGTATTTATTGCTAAAACCATATTTATTGTATCACTCTGTTTTGCTGTGCTGTCTGCCTAGAAAGTGTCCTGTATTTCAGCAATGTGAATTCCTCTATTCCACTTTTCTGATCATTTGTGTAGCAAAACTGGCAACAGGTTTAGTGTTCGAATGGTAATGCAAGTTAAAAAGTGACCATTGTTAACCCTTTGTTAAAGAAAAGTCATTTTAATAGATGTAACACTTATAGTGGTTTAAAATGAATTATTCCTAGAAAAGCTGAATGTAACATGGTTAAGAGACATTAAAGTGTGACTACAAGTTAATTTGGGAAGCAACTGATCTAGTGTTTCCAATCCTCCAATACGCTTGTATTCAATGACATGCAGCCTGCACTCCAATATATACCTCCTATAGACTTCAGTTGGCCTATCACAGGCCTATGCTGTTAGAAGTACAGTACTTTACACTTCTGAGAATACATTATAGTAAGCCTAGCAGTATACATATCATATCTAGAATGTATACATTGCTTTTCCTGTCTATAACACACAATACTTAACTGGATTTTCCAAAGTGTACAGTATATCAGCTTTGGTTCCTGAACAGCATACTAGCAAGGCAGATACTTTGGGCTAGCAGGGCACCAAGCTGCAGTTTTGCACAGTGTGACTTTGATGTAGTCATTCGTTTGGTGGCATCAAGCACTCTAATGTAATGTGTTAAGGTGACAGGAAGGATATTACTAACAAATCGCATTTCTTGATGCCATGGTGACCAACATCTACTGTACCTGGTCTCACAAAGGAAAAATTTGAAGTGCAGTCAGCAGGTCCAAGAATATTTCTGGTATTGTGATGGATCAGGGACACTGAGGTGGTAGCTTTATACACACAAACCTCCAATGCCTGCTTGGCATGTTGGTTTTTGGTTAGCTCTCAGCATGAGATATTTGGCACTGAAAAAAAAAAAAAAGTTAAAAGCATTGTCTCTGCCATTTAATCTACCCCTAATTTGTAACCCTAAACAGGCTCATGATATTAAATTCTGAACAGTAATGTAAATCCCAACCTAAACCTAATTGTTATTGTTACAGGTGTCATAAATCCAAATTTCAACTGCACCCTTTCTAAGGAAACAATACTTAGGATGCCATTACTGACCTAAAGAAAATACTAGCTTCCTGGCTGTCATGCTGGCCTTTTATGGTTTACAGGCTTTCTTAGGCAACATTTACACCTTGGCATTCTAGGAACACAAGAAAAAGCACACAATGCACATCGCACTTGCGATTCTTGCATTTCTTATTGGCACCCCAAATGCTGGCACCAGCTGTGCCACAATGTATGAAGCTCACTGTCATAAACGTGTACATTCGCTAGTTTGGCACAAAAACATGATGGATTGCACAGGTGTGAGTGCAACCTCACTCACTGACCTGAAATAAGAATGCAGATCAGGAGTTCAGACTTCTTTGCCTGCATATTTGTTACGGGTCAGTTGCTCAGAAAGTAGCTTAAAGCTAGAGACCCAGGCAGCTAACACTTCCTAAAGGCAATGGCAGCCTACATGTTTCTTTCAGTTCAGGTTTCCTTAAACCATCTCCAGGTGCCTAGTATGCAAGTTATACACAGATATCCCGGTTTCAAGTCCTGACCACCTTGAAGCCTCACTATTTGCTAGTAAGGCCACCCAATACACTTATGGGACAGTAGTAAAGTAGTGCCTGTTATGTACTGCCATTGGATGTTTTTGTCCACTTTAGGTGTGCTCTGACCCTTGACCTCTAATAATAATCCTGAAATGTGCATACCTGTCTTATTGCGTACCATATGTCCTATGCAGAGTTTGAAGAGCACCAAACTCTAGCACCAAAAGCTAATCCTTTAGTGCTTGCTAGTTTAACTTAAAGCTGCCTTTTAAGTTTACTATCTGAAGAAAGTTCTGTTCAATTGCCTTAAAATCATCTCTTCGTTCATTTTTATGTCATGCTGCCTTATTTGCACTAGCACGTGCACGCAAGCCTAAAAATAAGCATTGTGCTGAAGTGCCATATAAATACCGAGTCCATTAGTTTCTATAGTTATCACATTCCATTCCTTTCTGATCCCTTTAATGACCAGCCTTAAGTCCAGTCTCTCAGATGAAAGCGGAACAAATTTGAGTGCCTTCAAATGTACATATGTAAATTGGGGCATTTTCCAGTATTTTATTATGATACATTTAGATAAAAATGAAATTTGTACATGTTTGCAGTGTAGAATTAAAATAATTTATATATTGTATTTTGAAATAAACTATATTTTGCACACAGCTTTTGTTTATCAGGCTTACAAAGTAAAAACCTGAAAGTTGATTATTTCACTGTGGTGTAGTAATGATTATTGTAGAAACCAGGTAATATACAGATATTTAAACTAGTTATGTAGCTTCTGCAGGGTTCATTCTGAAACCCACAGGGTTGGTATTTAATGTTGATTGTAAAATTCCAGCAATGAATAATCTCTTGGACATGAAATCTTTTCACTCCTTCTAAAAGGGATATGTGGCTTTGTACTTGGTGACCGAACTACAATACTTGCTGCAGCTTACTACACACTTCCATGCTATCTGTGATTTGTTTTCATTCTGTTATGGGGAATCCAGGAAAAATTGAGACCCATCCCAAACTGCAGCAGAAACACTTCATATGTGCAGAATATGCTAGGGTATACACCGAATGCAGGAACGACCTCAGAATGCAGGAATGACCTCATACCTTTTCAGATAATGCCCTTTGAAACAATTTGTTCCAGGGTCTGCTAACTTGATGACAAAATCAGGACCAGTAATTTCTATCTTTTAGAGCTGATTCACACAGGTGCAGTGCGGCTTGAAGCTCAGGTTTCACAGCTAATTGATACAGCAGTTGTTTAGCGGTTCATGTCAGGTTTACATCAAGTTCAAGGCAGGATTAGGTCAGGATTTTATCCTGAAATATGTAGAAAAGAGAAAACCTCAGCGCCCAGGACTCTCCTATTAAACGCACAATTCCCCGTGAGATGCTGCTGTACACAGGTGCAAAAACCAAAAAAACTTATATCAGAAAAATACCAGCGCAAACCCACATAATAAATTGCATTACCCAACCAATTAAACAAACTTAAAAACCGTGACACAAAACCACTTTTGTGCTAGTACAATAAAAAAATAATAAATTATATATAAATAATTTTTAAATTCATAAGTCCAGTGACAAAAAATCCCCAAAAAATTAACAGTCCCGTGACAAAATAGGTCAAATTGTAATTATATTGTAATTTTCATTGGATTCTTCCGTGCCTTTGATCCCTTCACCATCCACCAGTGCAAAAAACCAACATAAACCGCACTCACCAGATATTAGTGAGTCACGCGCCTTTCAGGAATATTAAGGGCTCCTGGACCCCCTTTACTTTTTATGAGACCTCCAAATACTGCTTCCTCTTGTATATGGGTACCTCTTCTGGTTACTCCTCTCACCGAATTCCCCCAAGGAAAATCAGGAAGAAGAAAAGACCATAGCGTGATACCGTAGTGGTTTCTCATCAAAATAAACTCTCCAGACCACTCACATTTTAGCGGGATATAACCCGCATTTTATTTGAAACAACAACGATTTTCTTTAAAAAACGATCCACTTTCCAAGTACAGCAACTTTTGCATAAAAGACCCCACAGACCGATGGTTTACCATCCTGCTGTATACTAGGCTGTGGGGTCTTTTATGCAAAAGTCGCTGTACTTGGAAAGGGAGGAACTTCTAGTACTCTACCTCTGGTCACATGTTTAAAAAACACAACCATTTGATATGCAAAGGAAAAATACATAATATCAAATGTTTTAAATCTTCATATGTATACAGTAGGTAAAATGTGTATTGAACACGTCACCATTTTTCTCAGTAAATATATTTCTAAAGGTGCTATTGCCATGAAATTTTCACCACATCGGTAACAACCCATGCAATCCATACATACAAAGAAACCCAAACAAACAAGTTCAGAAATTAACCCCTTCCCATCTGCCCCATAGCTGATATATGGCTACAGGTCACTGGGTCTCGGCTGGTGATTGTTTGCTGGCACCTGGTGATATTGCCGAGCATCTCTGACGGGGGGGGAACTATTATTAAACAAAATCGTTCTCCTCCCTGTCGGCTTGTACACACTAGTTTGCATGGCTGTGCTTAGCCCAACCATGCAAAACAGTGTGCTTACAGTGACGTACACAGACACAGCCCCTAGTAAAACAGCACACAGTTAACTCTTTGATCGCCCCACGTGTTAACCCCTTCCTGCCCAGTGTCCTTAGTACAGTGTCAGTGCTTATTAGCATGGGCCACTGAGGACGTCAGTGACACAGTCAGTTCCCCCCAGTGTCAGAATGCCTACCGCAGTCCCGCTATAAGTCACTGATCGCTGCCTTTACTAGTAAAAATTTTTTTAAATATTTAAAAATCCCATTTATATATGCTGTCATTTGTAAACACTACAACTTTCACGTAAACTAATTAATTTACATGTATTGGGATTTTTTTTTTTTTTTTAGCAAAGACATAAAAAGCAATAAAAAAAACACACAGACGATCAAATACCACCGAAAGAAAGCTCAATTCGTGGGGAAAAAAAGGACGTAAATTTAATTTGGGTGCAGCGTTGCACGACTACACAATTATCCGTTAAAGTAACGCAGCGCTGTAACATAAAAAATGCCCTGGTCAGGAAGGGGGGTAAATCCTCTGGAGGGCAAGTGGTTAAGTTATGGGTAATAAAATGGAATGACACAGGGAAAC
Source organism: Staurois parvus (assembly GCF_062004578.1). Classification (NCBI taxonomy): domain Eukaryota; kingdom Metazoa; phylum Chordata; class Amphibia; order Anura; family Ranidae; genus Staurois; species Staurois parvus. The sequence goes on along the minus strand of NW_028318430.1, from coordinate 6,629,499 downwards.
GTATTGAACACATGAAGAAAGGAATTTACAAAAAGGAACGGAAAGCCAAGAACCCAGCTGAAGTCTCAGTAATTAGAAAGTAACCCTGCCCCTTGTCTGTGCTCTGTGCAAATTAATATCAGCTGGTTCAGTCTCAACTGATGGCCTATAAAAACCAAGGTGTCCAACATTACCAAGGTGTCACACAAAAAATATTTCATGATGGGTAAAAGCAAAGAGCTCTCTCCAGACCTTTGCAACCTTATTAATGCAAAACATACTGATGGCATTGGTTACAGAAGGATTTATAAACTTCTGATAGTTCCAGTAAGCACTGTTGGGGCCATAATCCGGAAGTGAAAAGAACATCATTTCATCATAAACCAGTCACGGCCAGGTGCTCCTCTCAAGATTTCTGACAGTGGAGTGAAAAGAGTTCTCAGAGTTGTCCAAGAGCCCAGGACCACTTGCGGAGAGCTTCACAAAGACCTGAAATTGTTTCAAAGTAATGCACTCAACTTCCATGGCCTGTATGCACGCTCACCATGCAAGACTCCACTGCTGAAGAAAAAGCATTTTGAAGCTTGTTTAAAGTTTGCTCCACAACATTTAGACAAGCTTGTGAAATACTGGGAGAATATAGTGTGGACAGATGCGACCAAAACTGAACTTTGATGCTATAATATACATCATGTTTGAGGTCAAATGGCACTGAACATCTCCCCAAATACACCATACCAACCTTGAAGTTTGGAGGTGGGAATATGGTGTGGGGCTGTTTTTCAGCATACAGTACTGGCAAATTTCATGTTCTTGAAGGAAAGATGAATGGGAAAATGTACCAAAACATTCTTGATAATAATATGCTGCCATCTGCCAGGATGATATAGATGAAACGAGGGTGGAAATTTCAGCAAAACAATGATCCCAAACACAAAGCCAAGGAAACTCTCAACTGGTTTCAAAGAGAAAATAAAACTGCTAGATTGGCCCAGTCAATTACCTGTCATGAATCCAATAGAAAAAAATCAATGGAAAGAACTAAAGATCAGAGTTCATAGAAGAGGCCCAAGGAACCTTCAAGATTTAAAGACTATGTGGAAGAACGGGCCAAAATCACATCTCAGCAATGCATGCAACTAGTTTCTCCATACAGGAGGCGTCTTGAAGCTGTCATTACCATCAAAGGATTTTGTGCCAAGTATTGAATTGGTATGTGTCATTCCATTTTATTACACATAACTTAATTTCTGACCTTATTTGTTTTGGTTTCTTTGTATGTATGGATTGCATGGGTTGTCAATAGCACCTTTAGAAATATATTTACTGAGAAAAAAAGGTGATGTGTTCAATACGTATTTTAGCTGCTGTATGTATTTGATCCTTATTTTTGTGCAGAAACATGGTGTTTGCTATCTAGTGGGAGGTTCTGCCAATCACAACCTGCTTCACACCCCTCCAGCCTGTCTATTGTTTGTATGTGATTAGAATTACAGAGAGGTGAGGTCTCCATCAATCAACAAGTAATATCCCACCCCCCATTGTATTTAGTGGGCATGGAGGAGGGAGGGAGTGGGCTGTCATTTATCTGAAGTGTATACGCCCACATATGTGATTTTATAGTCACGTGGGCCGCACAAATAAGAAAAAGGAGGAAATGGAACAGTTTAGAAGGGAACGGAAACTGGAGCATGCTCAGTAAATGTGGCAATGGTTGGTCTACACAGTTTCAGGCAGCAGCTGGGACATAGAAAAGGAGGGAGGGACAGTGAACAGCAGAATAAACCATGTTTGTTGCAGAATACAGAAAACGAATCCCGTAGTGATTGAGCGAGTATGAACAGCTTATAGTGACAATTTTTAATGATGTGGGTTTATTAACACTTTGCTATATTTCAGGTCATTAAAATAAACCCCTCTCAAATGGAAGTTGCTTAAATGTTACTAAATCCACAACAGTAAAATCAGTCTGTATATGCATTAAACATGCTTTCTCTACCAACTGTGAAACCTAAAGGTTAGTTGACTGCATTGTGTAAAAAGGCTGTTTGATCCTGTCTTCTCTGATCCTCCCCTTCTTCCAGTGTCCCCCTCTTATTACCTGATAAGACATATTGTGGTAGACACTCTGCACATGCTCAGTTTGGTGTGTATTACTAGAGAGGGTTTTTTTTTTTCTTGGGAGGGGGCATGTGATCAGCGCAGGGCCAATCAGCACTGTTCAGATAGAGGTCAGGAGTTCTGCATCCTCCTAGAGCAGAAAGAACACACCTACAAGCTTTAACCAGTGCTCTGCTGGACACTAATAGAAGTCACAAGACTGCTGTAACTGCTGATGAGAAAAGGAATTTAGACGTTTATATTTACTAAAATAATTACATTTCCATGTTGTGTGTGCTGTGGGAGACCACATATACAGTCAGGTCCATAAATATTGGGACATCGACACAATTCTAACATTTTTGGCTCTATACACCACCACAATGGATTTGAAATGAAACAATCAAGATGTGCTTTAACTGCAGACTGTCAGCTTTAATTTGAGGGTATTTACATCCAAATCAGGTGAACGGTGTAGGAATTACAACAGTTTGCATATGTGCCTCCCACTTGTTAAGGGACCAAAAGTAATGGGACAATTGGCTTCTCAGCTGTTCCATGGCCAGGTGTGTGTTATTCCCTCATTATCCCAATTACAATGAGCAGATAAAAGGTCCAGAGTTCATTTCAAGTGTGCTATTTGCATTTGGAATCTGTTGCTGTCAACTCTCAAGATGAGATCCAAAGAGCTGTCACTATCAGTGAAGCAAGCCATCATTAGGCTGAAAAAACAAAACAAACCCATCAGAGAGATAGCAAAAATATTAGGCATGGCCAAAACAACTGTTTGAAACATTCTTAAAAAGAAGAAACGCACCGGTGAGCTCAGCAACACCAAAAGACCTGGAAGACCACAGAAAACAACTGTGGTGGATGACCGAAGCATTCTTTCCCTGATGAAGAAAACACCCTTCCCAGATCAAGAACACTCTCCAGGAGGTAGGTGTACGTGTGTCAAAGTCAACAATCAAGAGAAGACTTCACCAGAGTGAATACAGAGGGTTCACCACAAGATGTAAACCATTGGTGAGCCTCAAAAACAGGAAGGCCAGATTAGAGTTTGCCAAACGACATCTAAAAAAGCCCTCACAGTTCTGGAACAACATCCTATGGACAGATGAGACCAAGATCAACTTGTACCAGAGTGATGGGAAGAGAAGAGTATGGAGAAGGAAAGGAACTGCTCATGATCCTAAGCATACCACCTCATCAGTGAAGCATGGTGGTGGTAGTGTCATGGCGTGGGCATGTATGGCTGCCAATGGAACTGGTTCTCTTGTATTTATTGATGATGTGACTGCTGACAAAAGCAGCAGGATGAATTGTGAAGTGTTTCGGGAATATTATCTGCTCATATTCAGCCAAATGCTTCAGAACTCATTGGACGCCGCTTCACAGTGCAGATGGACAATGACCCAAAGCATACTGCAAAGGCAACCAAAGAGTTTTTTAAGGGAAAGAAGTGGAATGTTATGCAATGGCCAAGTCAATCACCTGACCTGAATCCGATTGAGCATGCATTTCACTTGCTGAAGACAAAACTGAAGGGAAAATGCCCCAAGAACAAGCAGGAACTGAAGACAGTTGCAGTAGAGGCCTGGCAGAGCATCACCAGGGATGAAACCCAGCGTCTGGGGATGTCTATGCGTTCCAGACTTCAGGCTGTAATTGACTGCAAAGGATTTGCAACCAAGTATTAAAAAGTGAAAGTTTGATTTATGATTATTATTATTGTCCCATTACTTTTGGTCCCTTAACAAGTGGGAGACACATATGCAAATTGTTGTAATTCCTACACTGTTCACCTGATTTGGATGTAAATACCCTCAAATTAAAGCTGACAGTCTGCAGTTAAAGCACATATTGTTCATTTCATTTCAAATTCATTGTGGTGGTGTATAGAGCCAAAAATGTTAGAATTGTGTCGATGTCCCAATATTTATGGACCTGACTGTAGTGAATGCAGGGTTCTGGGATTAGCGACACTTTAAGTTCTGCCTTAGAAAGGTTTGGGTTTTTTTTTTTACTTTTTCCAACATGAAATGTGGTAATGCTTTGATGGAGTGTCTTATCTGTTGCACTGCTCTGTAATTAAGCTAGGAATTCTGGATGGATCTTGCTACAGACCTTAATGGTTTTCATACGCACAGTTGTCAGGAAATTTCAACAAGCTTTGAATAGCAGAAACCCAACAAACTGTATTACTGAAAATCTTGCACCACTGTTTTTTGCGAAAGCATACTGGAGGATTTGTCTCATAATATTTATTTGATTAAAATAACCATTATAGGTGCAATGTTTCTTAAAGTGTTATTAAACCCACAACAGTACAATCAGTCTAATACCCCTATCACGGAAGTCACGGATTTCTTTTGGATACATCACAGAACTTATGATTTTAGCATCACCATCACTATATGCACCTTGATTAGTCGGATAGATCTGCATTACTCATCTGATTATTGCTTTTAACAATTTTAGAATGTGGAATCTGGTGCATGTTGAAATATGAACATTTAATCTGCTATTCATGCGAATTCCCTGTATTATACACTCAAGCGCTGCATTGTTTGTATTTGACTTTTGATGAAGGGGGTATACGAGGTTTACCTATATGCGAGCAGCTTGAATCCCATCATATCCAGCGCTCGTCCCTCTCTTCATATACTGAGTACAATCAGTCTGTATATGCAGTAAAGCATGCTTGTTATACTCACTGTGGAACCTAAGGAGTTAATCTTCCACACTGTGTAAAAAGGCTGCTCTTCCTCCTCTTGTACTGTCCCCAGTCCATCTACTGATAGTACAGAGTTCTAGGAGTCACTAGTCACTCTGCACATGCTCAGTTTGGTGTGTGTTGCTAGATCTTTTGTTTTTTGTTTGGGAGGGGGGGTGCATGTGATTGGCATAGGGCCAGTCAGCACTTTCCAGGCAGGGTCAGGGGTTATGCAGCCTCATAGAACAGTCTGAGGACAATGAAAAGAACTCCTACAAGATTACCCAGTGCTCAGCTGGACACTGATAGAAAACAAGACTGCTGTAACTGCTAATGCGAAAAGGTATTCAGCAGTTTATATTTACAAAAATAATTGCATTTCCATGTTCTGTGTACTGTAAGAGACCACATAGTGAATGCAGGGTCCTGGGTTTAGTAACACTTTAATGTCCGTTATTGATGAAATGACTCTTTAACCCCTTGTCTACCAAGGTACATTTAGGGGCCAGTTCACACCATGAATCGCACAGGAACACGCTGTGCATTCCTGTGCTATTCACATGTAATCAACGTGCAGTGTGATTTCAGCCCATTCGTTTGATATCCCATCATATAGTACTACTCTACCATGTGATCTGGTACAGGCAAATGCAATGCATTTGCAACCTGTGTTTGGGGTTGGTTTCCCACACTGTGTTCTGCTGTGAACCCTTAGAAATGTCCTGGTATTCAAGGGGTTAAAACAAGCTTGCTGCTGCAGCCGTGAGCTTTGTATTTTGTTTTTTTTTTCAGTTGGCGATCAGCTTTCATGTGATTCGTGCAGCTATAGAGCTACCTGGTCACATTTACAGTACCGTAAAGGTGCTGCGCCCCCTCCCTCCAGTAGTTGCCAGGCTCTCCTGTTACTCTGAGGAGGGAGGGGCCACAGTAAAATGCCCATTTTGTTCAATGAATGAACCTGGAAGTTATGTGTGTACTAGGTTCATAACTGTCACAATCTGTACTTGATTAGGTGCAGGGGAGACATTGCGGGTCTAATTAGAACCCTGATGTCTACATAAAGAGGGCCAGTCATTTGCCCATGCTATCACATACAGTTGTGATCAAAATAATAGCCGTGTGTTGAAAAAAGTGAATAAAGCTCGAAATCCTTCTAATAGCGTTTATTTCCATACACACAAATGCATTGGGAACACTACACATTCTATTCCAAATCAAAACATGAAGAAAAATATATCAAATTTGTGTTGTTCCTCTAAAAAAAATTGAAGAAAAGTGAATATTAGACTGTTCAAAAGAATAACAGTGTTTGTATTCTTTTTTACAAACTCAAACATTCACTATATAAACTGAAAAATGTTTGAAGATTTTTCTTTCCTTTGAATCACTTAATGAACATTTAGTTGTATAGGCACTGTTTCTGAGAACTGCTGTACATCTGTGTTGCATGGAGTCAACCAACTTCTGGCACCTGTGAACAGGTATTCCAGCCCAGGATGATTGGACTACATTCCACAGTTCTTCTCTATTTCTTGGTTTTGCCTCAGAAACTGCATTTTTGATGTCACCCCACAAGTTTTCTATTGGATTAAGATCCGGGGATTGGGCTGGCCACTCCATAACGTCAATCTTGTTGGTCTGGAACCAAGATGTTGCACGTTTACTGGTGTGTTTGGGGTCATTGTCTTGTTGGAACACCCATTTCAAGGGCATTTCCTCTCCAGCATAAGGCAGCATGACCTCTTCAAGTATTCTGATGTATTCAAACTGATCCATGATCCCTGGTATGCGATAAATAGGCCCAACACCGTAGTATGAGAAACATCCCCATATCATGATGCTTGCGCAACCATTCCTCACTGTCTTCACAGTGTACTGTGGCTTGAATTCAGTGTTTGGGGGTCGTCAGACAAACTGTCTCCGGCCACTAGACCCAAAAAGAACAATCTTACTTTCATCAGTCCACAAAATGTTGCGCCATTTCTCTTTAGGCCAGTCAATGTGCTCTTTGGCAAATTGTAACCTCTTCAGCACGTCTTTTTTTCAACAGTGAGACTTTGCGGGGGCTTCTTGCAGATAGCTTGGCTTCACATAGGCGTCTTCTAATTGTAACAGTACTCACAGGTAACTTTAGACCTTCTTTGATCTTCCTGGAGCTGATTGTTGGCTGAGTCCTTGCCATTTTGGCTATTCTTCTATCCATTCGAATGGTAGTTTTTTGCTTTCTTCCACGTCTTTCAAGTTTTGGTTGCCATTTTAAAGCATTTGCGATCATTTTAGCTGAGCAGCCTATCATTTTCTGCACTTCTTTATATGTTTTCCCCTCTCCAATCAACTTTTTAATCAAGGTACGCTGTTATTCTGAACAATGTCTGGAATGACCCATTTTCCTCAGAATTTCAGAGAGAAATGCACTGTAACCAGCATGTACAACATTTGCTGCCTTCCTTCCTTAAATAAGGGCAATAATTGCCACATGTTTTTCAAAGAAAGAATGACCTCACTAATAGAACTCCACACTGCTATTATTTTGAACATGCCCCTTTCAATTAGTGATTCAATTACACAGAATCAGCAGCATGCATGTCATGACTGTTGGGTCTGTTGGATTTCTATTACTCTACTACACCTGATAGTAAATTATTTGCCATGGAGAAATATCATTTCTACCAAAAACAGTGATTGATCAGGTTAGTGATGTCTGACTGCTATTATTTTGAACACAACTGTAGGTGGCTTGTTAGCCCCATTATGATAGCAAATAAGTTGCATGAGAAAAAGCAAAAAAATTGTAGTAAAATAAAAATAATTTTAAAAATGTAACAGCACCACCATCTCCGCACACACTTGAATGCAAACACATGTGAGGGGTATGCACATGTACAGTATGTAAACAGCAATTGCACCATGTGAGGTATTGCCTTGAATGTCGGAGTGAGAGCAGTAATTTTAGCCCCATAATTTACAGTTGAACCCTAAACTGGTTACCTGTAAAGGCTTTTAAAATATTTGCTATGGACAATTTCGGCTACTGTAATTTTTTTGTCATTTTACAAGTTTATTGAAAAAACATTATATTTGGTTTGTGTGCACCAAAATTAATGTTGGTGTACTTTTTCATCTAAAAATATGCATTTGATAAGCAGTTGTTCAAATATTGATGCATAAAATATGTATGTGTAAAGCGCTGTGTAAATTGACGGCACTATATAAGTACCTGAAATAAAATAAATAAAAAATGCAACTGCCCCCCTTTTTTTTCAACCAATCTGTCCCCACTTCTAGGGCTGAATTGGGCAAGATCTGGTTCTCTTTCAGATCCCACCTGGAGTGTTCGCATATGGCCAGAATATTCAAGATGGAGGTGGGGGCCTCTGCTCTGGACAGCACTCGCCAATTCCCTCCACTGCTCTCCTCGCTTTCAGCAGAAGAAACTAACTGCCATGGCGGACTGACAACTCATTGGGCCCCCTGGGCAATAGGGGATCATGGGGCCCCTGTGTCCTTGCCCAAACTCAAAAAAGCCTATGAAAAAGTTACCAGGGGCATCTCATGGGGCCCCCTACTGACCCCGGGCCCTCGGGCAGTGCCCGAGTTTCCAAATGGTCAGTCCGCCCCTGGTTCCTTAACCACCTCAAGTTCCAGGCCAGGCCAATTTTCAGCTTTCAGCATCGTCACACTTTGAATGACAACTGTGCGGTCATGCAATACTATACCCAAATTCAAATTGTAACTTTTTTTTAAAAAACAGATGGAGCTTACTTTTGGTGATATTTTACATATGTGTATATAACATGCTGGCCATGCATTGTAATGCATATACATTTTAATAATTTAAGAGGACAGAGATAAGTAGCGCTGACACAGTCAGCATAGCGCTTTAGATGAACCCACATACATATTTCAATATGTTTGTATAAACATTGGAAGGAGTACATGGAGAGTTAACCATGTGGTATAAAGATGGGGATGACAGCTTCCTGACACACCTCTTTAAAATGTCCATATGACGAAACGCCACGTTGGGGCGGGCCAGGATGTGTTGTCATCCCGCACGCTGCACCAGCTGGTGCTATACACCGGGACTGAATACTCTTTGGAGTGGGTGCGGAGTGTTTGGATTTACATGCGTATTTACCTCAGTGCTGGGATAGCACTAGATGTGTGGACTACATTGCCTTTACCTAATAAAAGAACTTTAAGGTTTTACACTATGGCAATCTCTCTTTACTCCCTCTTTCATGTGGTATGATGCATATAGTTGGAGGATAAGTGGGACATCCTATCCTAAGATGTGTTGGATGGTTCCATATGAATACAGTAAGCGTATTATGACTGACCTGTAGTGGGTAGTCATATCCATCTGGTGAGTTCTCTGTGTTGGTGGTGGAGGAGCTCTGGAGAATAGTACAAGAACACAAGGTTGCATGGAAGCATCCTTTTTGTGTGTGTGTGTGTGTGTGTTTGATTTACAAACAATTTATGTCAGTCATGTGGTGGTATATGATTCAGTGGACTTGACTATTTTTTTATTTATTTGATCTCGAATATGTATTTGGTTTATTATGCACAGTGATCTATGACATTTGATTGTAGCACATATAGCTGTAAAGATTTATTTTGATGATAATAAATAACCTTTCTTCATAAAATTAAGCCAAAATGTATTCTGCTATATTTTTTGGTAAAAAAATAACCCAAAACAGTGTATATTATTTAGTCTGTGTGAAAGTTATAGGGTCTACAAACTATGGTATATAGTATATATATTTGAAAATTGATCAAGATGCTGATATGAGGTATGGTGGTGACCAGGACACTGGTATTGCGTTTTTCAGTGATCAGGGTGCTGGTATGGCGTGTGATGGTGATCACGGTGCTGGTATGGCAGTGATCAGGATGCTGATATGGGGTATGATGGTGATCAGGGCGTTGCTATGGGGTATGATGGTGATCAGGACTCTGGTATGAAGTATGGTGGTGATCAGGACACTGGCATGGCGTATGGCGTTGATCAGGATGCTGGTATGGGGTATGACGGTGATCAGGATGTTGGTTTGGGGGTATGGTGGTGATCAGGAGGCTGGTATGGCGGTGATCAGAACTCTGGTATGGAGTAATCAGGACATTGGTATGGTGGTATAACTGTGAGCACTGGTGACACTGGGACAGGTGACAGGTGCTGGTTACACTCTTTATTACTACTACACTGGGGTAGTGATCAGGGACACTGGAGCAGGCTGGCACTGCAATCTGTGAGTGTACATGCACTAAGACAGGCTGCTGTACAATCACAGGTTGCAGCAACAGTTCTCTCTGCTCTCACAGTAAGAATAGAGAGAACCGATGCTTACTTTCAGTTTCCATTGTTTACTATGTGATTGCTGTGACTGGGCCACCCCACTTTATTGGGCAGGCACATGAGACCTAACATTTGGGTCAAAATTTAAGGTGAGAATATATGAATGCTGGTGAAGGGATATACACACGTGGTGATAAGAACATAATTGACAAAATGCAACCGCATCAAGTAGTTGGAATTTTTATTTCATATATTTATAGCCTACTCCTATTACTCTGAATGACCTTGAAGTTTGTAAACTTACTCTGTGAGGATTCACAGAGACTGTCTTCCAATACAGAGGTGATGGAAGGAGGAGTTTCAGGAAGCGGAGCCAGTACAGGTATCACTGCATGCAGGTAGGATAAGTAGTCCTTAGAAATTGAAAGTAAACAGAAGAGAATCTAGGAACGTGAGGAAAAAAATGGGCAGCAGACAGGCATAACTGCCAACATGAAAGGAGATTTTTCAAGTACGCTCATACTGGATTGTCAAAAATAGCTATGACCAGAGATTATATATATATATATATATATATATATATATATATATATATATATATATATATATATATATATATATATATATATATATAAATAATAAATTGTACGCCCCTTGAGGGTTAGGGACTGATGTGAATATACAATATATATGTAAAGCGCTGCGTAAATTGACAGCGCTATAGAAGTACCTATAATAAATAAATAAATATATATATATATATACACTGCGTCCGACTATTCTCCCCAACCCCCCTGAAGATTGCTGTGGTATACCGGCCTCCTGGATCCATACCCCGCTTCCTGGATGACTTCTCCTCCTGGCTACCCTTCTTCCTCTCCTCTGAGCTACCCACCATCATCCTTGGGGATTTCAACATCCCTGTCAACCTCGACAACCCAGACACAGCCCGTCTCCTCCACCTAACCTCCTCCTTTGCACTTGCACAGTGCATACAATCCACCACCCACTCCGACGGAAATATCCTCGACCTTGTCTTCTCCAACCGCTGCGCTCCCCACAACCTCACTAACACCCCCTTCCCTCTCTCTGACCACAACCTGATCACCTTCTCTATCTCCTCGTCCTCCAACGCCTACCCCTCCAAATGTCACACTACTACCAGCCGTAACCTCCGCAACCTTAACCCTGCCTCCCTCCACTCTGCAGCTGATCAACTCCACGACCGCATCCTCCCCCTGTCCTGCCCCGACTTGGCTTTGACCGCCTACAACAATGCGCTCTCAACAGCCCTTGACTCACTAGCGCCTTTAACCACACGCAACATCAGACCCCGACCGCTCCAGCCCTGGCAGACTGATCATACCAAAACCCTCAAACGACACAGTCGTGCCCTGGAGCGACTATGGCGCAAAACCAAATCCCAACAAGCCTTTACCCGCTACAAATCTGCCTTCCACACCTACACCTCCTCCCTCCATGCTGCCAAACAGGCCTACTTCTTGACCCTCATCAAGGCCCTCTCCTCCAATCCTCGCCGACTCTTCTCTGCCTTCAACTCTCTACTCTCTCCACCCCCCCTCCACCCAGCACATCACTCACTGCCCTTGAGATTGCCAATCACTTCAAAAACAAGATTGACACAATTCGCAAGGACATTGCCGCAACTCACACACCCTCTCAACCCGTCCCCTCTCACACAGCTACCCCCTCATCCCCCCTCCCCCTCGACATAACCCGCAGGGACTTCGTCGCTGCTCAAACTCTCTCCAACCCCCTTCACCCTCACTCAGCTACCCCCTCATCACCCCTCTCCCATGGCCCCACCACTGCTCTGACCTCCTCTTCCACCCCACCCTACATTCCTCATACTGAAGCTCCCCCCACACTCCGCACCTTTGACCTTACTACCATCGAGGAAGTCTCCAAGATCCTCTCTGATGCCCGCCTCACCACCTGCCCCCTCGACCCTATCCCCTCACAACTCCTACGACCTTCCTCCTCCTCCATCCTACGCTCCCTCACCCACATCTTCAATCTCTCCCTCTCCTCAGGCACTTTCCCCTCCCCTCTGAAACATGCACACATCACCCCCATACTTAAAAAGCCCTCCCTGGACCCCAATGACCCGAACAACCTCAGACCCATCTCCCTGCTCCCATTTACATCTAAACTCCTCGAGCGCCTAGTCTACACCCGCCTATGCTCTCACCTCAACGACAACAACCTCCTCGATCCCCTACAGTCCGGCTTCCGTCCCCTACACTCCACCGAAACCGCCTTACTCAAACTCACCAACGACCTGCTAACCGCCAAAGCTAATGGCCACTATTCAGTGCTCCTACTCCTTGACCTCTCTGCGGCCTTCGACACAGTCGACCACCCCCTCCTCCTCAAAAAACTACACTCCCTCGGCCTCAGAGACTCTGCTCTCTCCTGGCTCTCATCCTACCTGTCACAACGCTCCTTCAGCGTTACCTATAATGCTACCACCTCCCCCTCTCTGTTGGGGTCCCTCAAGGCTCTGTCCTTGGGCCCCTTCTCTTTTCCATCTATACCTCCTCCCTTGGCCAACTCATACACTCTCACGGCTTCAACTACCACCTCTATGCCGACGACACACAAATCTATCTCTCAACCCCCCACCTCACCCCCTTGGTCTCAGCCCGAATCACACACCTACTGAGCGACATATCAGACTGGATGTCGCTCCACTTCCTTAAATTGAACCTCCCCAAAACCGAGTTTCTTGTCTTCCCCCCCAGCCCGGACACCACCCCCCATTGATTTCTCCGTCACATCCAACAACGCTACCATCAAACCCGCCCTGCAGGCCAGAGTACTGGGTGTCATTCTGGACTCCAACTTATCCTTCCAGCCCCAAGTCCAATCTTTAACAAACTCGTGCAGACTCCACCTCCGCAACATCGCCAAAATCCGCACGTTCCTAACCCCAGAAACCACTAAACAGCTCATCCACTCTCTCATCATATCACGACTCGACTACTGCAACTCCCTCCTCACTGGCCTGCCTCGCCGCTGGCTATCCCCGCTTCAGTCCATCCTGAATATGGCTGCCAGACTCATTCACCTTTCTAACCGCTCTGTCTCCGCCACCCCCCTCTGCCAATCCCTCCACTGGCTTCCGATTGCGCAACGGATCAAATTCAAAATCCTAACGCTGACGTACAAAGCTGTCCACCATACTGCCCCGAACTACATCACTGACCTAATATCCAAGTACCGCCCAGCACGCACACTCCGCTCCTCACAAGACCTCCTTCTCTCTAGTTCCCTGGTCTCCTCCTCCCATGCCCGCCTCCAGGACTTCTCCAGGGTGTCACCCATCCTCTGGAACTCCCTGCCCCAACCCATCAGATTATCACCTACTCTTCTCTCCTTTAGGCGCACCCTGAAAACCCATCTCTTCAGGGAAGCCTACCCCACCCCCTGCTAACTTGCCGACCTCCTCCACTCTTCCTACCACCCCATCCCCCACAGCTATCTCCTCCTGTGCCACCACCCCCTCCCTCCTAGATTGTAAGCTCGAAAGAGCAGGGCCCTCGAACCCCTCGTGTATCACATTGTATTGGTATTGTTCTGTCACATGTTCTGTCCCCCTTTGTAATGTACAGCGCTGAGCGAACTATTGGCGCTTTATAAATACTGTATAATAATAATAATAATATACATACATATATATACACACACACACACACACACACACACTATATATGTATATAGGGTCTATACGTAGCAATAGTTTTAGAATACATTATTAATTTTACCTGATTCTTGTTTTTGAAACTTATATAGTTACATAGTCTAGCTGAAAAAAGACAAAAGTCCATCCAGTTCAACCATTAAAAAAAAAAAAAAAAAAAAAAGTTATAATCCTATACCCACAGTTGATCCAGATGAAGGCAAAAAGAACCAGCAAAGCATAATTCAAATTGCTCCTGCAGGGGAAAAAATTCCTTCCCGATCCCCCGAGAGGCAATCAGATATTCCCTGGATCAACATTACCTATAAATGTTAGTACCCAGTTATATTTTGTATATCTAAGAAACAATCCAGGCCTTTTTTAAAGCAATCCACTGAGCTGGCCAGAACCAACTCTTGAGGGAGTCTATTCCACATTTTCACAGCTCTTACTGTGAAAAAATCATTCCATATTTGCAGACTAAATCTCTTTTCCTCCAGACGTAAAGAGTGCCCCCTTGTCCTCTGTGATGACCTCAGGATGAATAGCTCTACACCGAGTTCACTATATGAACCACTGATGCATTTATACATGTTGATCATATCCCCCCTTAATCTCCTCTTCTCAAGAGAGAATACATTCAGTTCCTCTAATCTTTCCTTATAGCTGAGCTCCTCCATGCCTCTTATCAGTTTGGTTGCCCTTCTCTGTACTTTCTCAAGTTCCCCAATATTCGTTTTGTGAATTGGTGCCCAAAACTGAACTGCATATTCCAGATGAGGTCTTACTAATGATTTGTACAGGGGTAATATGATATCTCTCTCTCTGGAGTCTATACCTCTTTTAATACAAGAGAGAATTTTGCTCACTTTAGAAACCGCAGCTTGGCATTGCATGCCATTAAATAATTCAAACCGGTGTTCCCTAATAGTGCATACACAAATGTAAATTCACACCTTAGACACCAGAATATTACTTTCTCCCCCGAAAGTCCAAAATCAAAATCAAGAAGTCTTTCTCAACGTCTATATGACCCTTACTGTGATACAAAACATTTGTTCTTATTTAATATTCCTCCTCCATATATGGTTAATCCTTCATTCTCCACATGTCACCCTCAAGAAAAAGAAATAAAACCGCACTAAGGTGTCCGTTTATGACACAGAGAATAGCTGCGATTCAGAGGATCGCAGCTACTGTATTCTCTGGTCATTCACAGTTTATGACACTCAGGAGATCAGCGGAGAACATGTTCAGCTCTTCACTGGAGATCTGTGTTCTCCCTCCAGATTCTCCAGCCCAGAGCTGGAGAATCGGAGGAACCGCAAACTAAGCAGAGATAATTTACCTCTGTTTAGTAAAGTGATCTTTTACTGTAATCTCGTAAGATTATAGTAAAATCAGCCGTTTTCCAGTGTTTGTAGACCGTTCTCCCTTCGTTCGGAGAACTGATCTACACCGCTTCATAAACGGCATTCACAGGAGAACTGTGTTCTCTGAGAAGTCCGGAGAACTGTGTTCTCTGAGAAGTCCGGAGAACTGTGTTCTCTGAGAAGTCCGGAGAACTGAGCAGCGATCATTTAACGCTGGTTCATAAACGGACACCATAGTGTTTCATCCTCAATACACTCACACCAATAAGGAATGCATTCACAAAATCAGTGTAAAATCATGCTTAAAACACTCCACCATGTGTCCACTTCTATATGCCTGTAATCCTTACTCTTACCCTCTGTTTACTTGTAAATAGCCTTAAGGCACATTCCACCAACAAACTTCTCCACAATTCAGTCTTTTATCCCGTCCTTTCCTTCGTACGAAATGTACCTCCGAAAAAAGTGAATTATAGTGTAATACCCTTATCAAAATTATATACTCTCGTGCTCCCCTCACTTCTCAATAAAAACCACTAGTGCTGTATGAATGCACTCTCCACCACCTCACAGACCATGCACCATTCCGGACTGCATTAATCCACCAGCATAGATTATAAATGGCTCTTCTCAATCAGCAATATCCTGGCTTCCAATGTCATCATAACATGGGTCAGAACAGATCGACATAGTGCAGTATGTTTTATAAAATCAGCTATTTATTTAATTAAAAGAGCTTACAAACAAAAGCAATATGACAGCATATATCACATCTCATCAGCATTCAGCATTCAAAAACCTCATCTAAGATACTGACGCGTTTCGTCACTTCCGACTTTATCATTCCTTATTATTGGTGTGAGTGAATTGAGGAAAATACACTATGGGCAGTTTTATTTCTTTTTATTGAGAATGACACATGGAGAATGAAGGATTAACCATATATGGAGGAGGAATATTAAAGAAGAACAAAGTTTTGTATCACAATAAGGGTCATAGAGACGTTGAGAAAGACTTCTTGATTTTGATTGCATGCCATTATTAAGCTTGTGATCTACCAGAACGCCCAGATCCTTCACCATTGATTCCCCCAGTTGTACTCCCCCTAGTATGTCTGATGCATTCATATTCTTAGCCAAGTGCATAACCTTACATTTATCTACATTAAACCTCATTTGCCACATAGTTGCCCAATTAAACAGTGCATTGAGGTCGGCTTGTATGTTGGAGACCTCATGTAAGGACTTTATTCCACTGCACACCTTGGTGTCATCTGCAAAGTTTGAAATGGGATTTATAATCCCAGACCCTATATTGTTTATAAATATATTAAAAAGTAAGGGTCCCAACACTGAACATTGGGGTACACCACTGACAACTCTAGACTATTCAGAGTATGAATCATTAATCACTACTCTCTGAATACAATCTTTTAGCCAGTTTTCTATGCATTTACATACTAGTTTTTCCAAGCCTGTAGACTTTACCTCGCACATTGGCCACGTGTGGGGAACTGTGTCAAACACTTTTTCAAAATCCAAGTATACAACATCCACTGCCACCCCTGTCCAAGGTTTTGCTCACCTTCTCACAAAAAGAAATCAGATTTGCAACTTTCATCCGTGTTCTATTTACTTCATAAATAGGTACCAGACAAATGCAGTAAGACAAATTCACTGCCTACGGTACACCCCAAAAATGTCCTTTTCTACATTGGGCACATGTTGGAAGTTTAGAAAATTATAGCTCGCTGCTGATTGAAATAGGCAATCTAAGACTGACTTGTATACCAGTTTTATATTCCTATGGATTTTCTTTTTGATAAAGACGAGTTTTCTGTTAATGTGGCACTGTAGCTTTGCAAAAATAATTCAACCCAGCCATACTTATAAAGGACAGACCATAATCACCTTTCTTGTTGCCCTTACAGATCTTACTGTTTCTTCTTGTTGACCTCCATTTTACTGCTGTATTCTGTAATGGGTGGAAGTCAGAGGGGGAGACCATGAAGATCAACATACCCAGAAATGTGTGTTTTAGTGTTGATTTTAGTAGAATATTTGTCAGAATTGAAGGAGAGCTCAGCTGTGTGGGCAGCTGGAAAGCTGGGTATGTCCTGTCTTTTACTGGTATGGATGGGATAAAAGCGACTGTCACTTTAAAGTAAAGATAGAACACTGGGGGCTAGCAAAGCTGAAGGAACAACTGTAATTCTGACCATGATTTCCCTGTCTTGTAAGTTAAAGACCAAGTGTAAGCATGTAGGACAGGAATTCTGAATCACTGGCTAAATGCTTTTTCCAAGTCAATGATTAACAAGATTGTGCAGTTAGGATCAGGATACAAGCTCTGGAGCCAACAACCTAAAGATAAAGAAAGTGCTATATTTGCATCCTCAAATAGCTCCTTGTAATGCTGTAATGCCTAACTACAGCTTTCTAGTATGTAAGGCAGGTCAGTACATGTATTATATACTTCCACAGGCTTTTCAAGTGTTCACTATTTAAGTCTTGCCAACTGCCATGCCACATTGAACATATCTTGTTCTCCCTGAGAAGTGTTGTTGCTGCTGGTGTATATTACTGCGGGTTTGGATAGCATAAGGTAGGCATCAACCGGAAGGAAAAACCTTTTCCCTGCTTACTTTCTATAGGTTCACTGCACTAGATTTGGGCCAGATGTGAAGAAAGATAAATCCTGATGAAGAAGATCAGTAGCTGCCATTTGAAATTGGTGAGGCATGAATGTTTTCATACTTTAATAGCGCCATTCATTAATAAGGGAAACCTGACATGCAATCAACACACTGCTTGCCATACCTATTCTTATTGTAAAAATCCAAGTGCATGGCTGTTTGTGTTCAGTTCTTTGATTCACTGTCCTGGAGCCAGTATACAGCTAGTGAAATCAGACTATTATTATTATTATTATTATACAGGATTTATGTGACGTCAACAGTTTGCGCAGCACTTTACAAAATGAAGGCAGACATTACAGTTACAATACAATTTGGTATAAGAGGAAACAGAGGGCCCTGCTGGTTAGAGCTTACAATCTAGATTAAAGTAAGAAGACCTGATTGTCATACTTGATTCAGGTCAATGATTCAGTGTTAAAGCCACAGGATCAGCATATAAGCCTGGCAGTTTCTGATCAGTAAATTACATTTTAGGGTTTATTCACATCATAGGGTTTGTTAAATATGGAATCAAGGGAAGGGGGGTGGTGTCAGTGAGGGGGGCGCTTGTGATAGTGCTCCATGCCTATATGAGCATATACAGCTAGTTATTACAAATCTCTCTGCAAAACTAAACCCAATGCCAAGGCAGCGGAAGTCACACTGGAGGAGAGTTACTAAAGCTGGTTCACTCAGAATCTGGTACAGCTGTACATGGTAGCCAATCAGCTTCTAACCTCAGCTTGTTCATTTAAGCTTTAGCAATAAAACTTGTAAGCTGATTGGTTTTCATGTAGAAGTGCACAAGATTCTGAGTGAACCAGCTTTAGTAAATAAACCCCACGGTGTTACTGGAGATCACCCCACGCCTGAATGGGTTCAGTATACTTGCAAGGATTGTCGGAGAGCACATTACCCCTGCCTTGAATACCTTTGAGTCACCAGTCAACTCTGACAGCTATGGGGTCTCGCACAAGGATTCACTGTCACTTGTGGTGCTTAGATTCAAGCCAGTCTGACCCCCCTACCCTCCAGAATGGAGTTGGAACGGTGGTTGTTGACAACTACAACCTCACTAAAGCAAAAGGTAGAGGAGATCCGAGCACAAGTTACTGTCCTGTTGGAAACTTTCTGCTTGATCAGTGCTGGAAGTCTTCCTGCTGTCAGTATACAAAGACACAGTGGAAGGATTCCCCCATCCAGCTTGAATGTGTGGATGGGGAACTGGGTCTGTTTTTTTTTTTTTTTTTTTTAACTCAACCCACTGGTTGAACAAAAAAAACTGACTCCTCTATGGACAGCTTAAGTGCTGCCACTGCAGACTCTCTTAGAGCTGAGGACATTGAAAATAGAAGCCAGAGAAATAATATTACACTAAGGCTACCTATACAGCATACCTAAAAGCTACTGCTGTGGCAATTTTTAATAGGTATCTGGACTGAAAACGTACTGCCTCATTAGAGCTAGATTGTGTCCATTAGGTCCTAGATCCACAAGCTGTTAGCTGAGATTATCTAAGGGATGTACTATGCAGAGTACATTATATCACAGTTAAATAAGAAATAATGCAGGAATCCTGGCATCTTGGGCCCATTGAATTTGAAGGAGGTACAATTCACCTCCTTCTAGATTCATCTTTTCTTACCCTGGTAATGTGAAGGGTGGTCAGACCCCTATTGGACCTAATCAGGGAAGTTAGTGCTACCTATAAGTGGGGTCATTTCATATTATTCAAAAGAGTAGGCACTTTGTACTCCACAACCCAGATTGACTACAGAAACTCTTTTGCTTCTTGGACATTACCCCAATACAGGTGCAGTCTCTAATAGCAGATCAATGCCACAATAGAGAGGGCAATCTTGATCAAGAAACATGTTCTTCCTACTCGAGGACTACCAGTGGATAACGAACCTTAAATGTCTTCAGTTGGGTAAATTTTCAAAGTTACTCGGGATTACATTTTGTAGGTAACACTGTCTTACCCTACAATATAGTCTAGATGAGCTTAACCCCTATAGATATAACCTCTTTTATTACCGTTGCCTTAAGGTGAACATCAGACTGCTTAATTTCTTTCTATTTAGTACTTCATTATTACTGGACTTTATTTACTGTATTATATCATTCATATCAGAGAACTTTACCGTAATACCCAGCACAGAATATGATTGCCCTTTAAGATTTTCTTCTGTGGTGATCCCTTGGGTTCATTACTTGGAACCTGTCATTGGTGTTCTCCCATTGGTTTTGGGGTCGTAGATATGAGGATATGGAAGATCCTGTATTAATATTGTTCTCTACCATTTTGAGGGAATTTATACTTTGTGTTATGTCCAGTTGTTCCATTAATGGTTTTGGGTAGGCTAGGACCTCACTTAGGTTGATGAGATGCGAGACAGCTAACCCAGAATTCTTACCTCCCAAGGGAAGCAGTCCTCAGGGAGTTCCATGTGGCACATGTGACTGGCTTTGAATTGTAACGAAAGGCAAAACTTTTTCCTGCTGCCAACATGGCAGCACCCACAGGACCTGTGTATATCTATAAAAGTCTGACTGAGAGCAACCTCCACCATTCTCCTTTTTCTCCTCAAGATCTACAGCTGCAAGACTGTGATGATGTGATAAGTCCCTACCTGCCGACTGAGTTGAAGTCCATCTGGGTTCAGCCTCGCCCAGGAGCAGTCCTGCATCTTAGGTTGCTAAATGCACCAACAAGGTGGGGAGCCTTGCAGCCAGGCAAGAGCCTCCAAAAGTGGTAGAGGCTCATTCAGCCAGGTCCATCTCTACATTTGGGGCAGCGCATACAAAGTGTCTATGAATACTTTTGCAAAGCAGCAGGCTAGTTACCACAGTGCACCTTTCTCAGGTGCTACAGGGAAGATCCAGGGGCTTATATGTCAAAGGACTTCAACAGAATGGTAGTCTAGGCTTCCATGTCCATTCAGTTTGAGTATACAGTTTAGCCCTCCCTGTTTAGCTGGTTATTTATCACATGTATGCTGCCATGTTGGCATCAGGAAAACAAACAATTGTATCATACTTAACGTAATTTTCCTTTTCTGACGCCAATCCATGGCAGCATATGAACCCTCCCTTGTTTGATCTTGATTGTACGGAGAATGGGGGAGGTTGCTATCAGTCAGACTTTTATAGATATACACAGGTCCTGTGGGTGAATATAGGGGAGGAGCTATATCACATGTATGCTGCCATGGATTGGCATCAGGAAAGGAAAATTACGGTATGTATGATACAATTTTTCATTTTTTCAGTTCTGAATAAAGTGGAAAGGGATTAGAACCCTTTCTAGGTTTTTATTGCTGTCTGTGCTCGTAAGGAAGATTCACCCTATTTGTCCTGTTTACCATTACCAATGAAAGTGAAAGTAAACGAAATCCCAAATTTTGGGTTGTCCACAGAAAAGTATTCGAGGAAAAATCTTCCAATGAGGACACTAGTCCTGGTGACCTAGGGCGTCTCAAGGGATTCCCTTAATTTCCTCTAACCTCCTGTTTTTGCTATGGGACAGGAAGTAAAGGTACATCTCCCCAATGGGACACAGATGGTGACAAAAGTTTTGCCTAATTCTATTTTCAATTACTGCTGCCCCCACATTATCATTTTCCAGGAAATAAAATATTTATAAAATGTTGATTATATGTTTTAAACGCATTTGGTGACTTGCAACTGAAACTTGAGCCACTAACTTGTTTTTATAGCATATAGTCCTATCAGTGACTTTTGATTCTAGAGATGGAGAGATAATGTTCTTACTCTTACTAACTGGTGGATTTCTCTGATCTAGGTTTGGGTACCTCTGTTGCTTACAGTTGGCCCCACATAGGCCGTGCTCTGGCCTGAGAGGTATTTGGGTGAGTGATGTTGGAAAGTCCTCTTTCAAGCAGTAGCAAGGCTTAGTTGGTTATGAACACATTTTACTCCCTTCTTTCTTATTTTCTTCCTCTCTCTACCTCATATCTTCCCCCCCCCCCCCCTTTTTTTCTCCAAGATCTGTGGCCTCCTCCCATACCCACTACATATAGGCATGGTTATTTATAAGTATAGAAAAGGTGCAGCGCTAATAATATGAAACAGTATGCAGAACGTCCAAAGTTATATGTAAATGTAAATGATAAACAAAAATCAGGGTGACTAAAAGTGAATATGAGACAATAAATGATGCAATCATGGTGAAGCGCTATGGTGACATAAATAAATATACAATTGTCACACTGAAGCGCTATAATGGTATAAATATAGTGAATACAGTGTAGCTCAGAAGGAGCAGTGCAATGGTGATAGTAAAATAGTGACTGTAGTGAAATGAATACACAAAAGCAATAAATGGAGGCAAATATAAAGTCCAATAATAAATTAATCCAAATGAAGATCGTGTCTTCCAGTGATAAGTGAATCCATGAAAATTACTTCTTTATATGCACTCACCAGAAGCGCATTTAACATGCGCATGTACAGCAAGAGTGGCACACTCGGAGCAATAAAGGCAGAATTCATCAATTTCCTTTAGGCATACAAAAGTGTGTGAGAAGGGGTACCGTACAGACTCTTGTCTTTGCCAAGAGAGGTGTGGGTTTCTTGGACCTTCTTAAATATCATCAAGCATTTCACATAACAAGAGCCCTAGACTGGGTCAAGCATACCTCTTTTCAAAGTTGGCTATATTTGGAGCAGGATATGACTGGCTTCCCTTTACAATCGTTACTGTGGCAAATATTTGTGCTTCTATCACAAATTAAATCTCATTCTGTGATAGTCACTACGTCATCAATACACTATCCAAATCATGATGTGTTTTTAAATCTGCATCATTCTCCCTCTTTTATATTGATATACATTTTAAACCATTTATTAATACTGATCAATTCAGACAAAGGAATTTTCTTTCTAATGGGAAATGGAAGTATATCCCAGAATTACAGACTATGATTTATTCCCCCATGAACCATTGGCAGGTCTTACAAATTAGACACTTTTGGTCCATTATCAAATGGAAAACAGTTAATATGATGGCCGGTACACCTTTTGAGAACCACTGTCTGGACTGCTCACCCCTTCAGCATGCTTTGTCAGATTCTCTCTTTTATAGAAATGGGGGTATACAGCTTTAATCAGAAACTAATCGTGAGGTTGTATGAAATCAACAAACACAAGTGCAACATTTTAGTCAACTAAAATCCCCAGTATCACAAACAAAAATATTGCTTTTTGACAAATAGAAGTGCAACTTTAAAATATTAAAAAAAAAAACTGTAAACTCTGTTGCTTGCAATGCCATTGCACATATTACCTGAGTATAAAAACTTTAACAAGTCTGTTAATAATGAAAAAAAAAATTAGAGTTAGTTATAGTCATAGTCTTTTGGACTAAAATGGCCATTTTGTTTTAGTTGTTTTTTTTTAGTCATCTGAATTGAAACTGGATTTTAGTTTTGTTTCCATCACTGAAAACATGGGGCTGACAAAAACTATAACTAAATTAACACTGGCCCATAGCAGAGTTGTAAATAATTGTTCTGGCCCAAAGGAGGTGAACAGGTGTGAGAGGGGAAGTGGTTAAAGGGTAATTTCTTTCATATTGTAGTGGTACACTGATATGTACTCTATAAGACATACATGTGTAATGTGTTACTTGGTAAAAGACTAAAATTTTATATATATATATATATATATATATATATATATACATACATATATACAGTTGTGTTCAAAATAATAGCAGTGTGTTGAAAAAAGTGAATAAAGCTCAAAATCCTTCTAATAGCTTTTATTTCCATACACACAAATGCATTGGGAACACTACACATTCTATTCCAAATCAAAACATGAAGAAAAATATATCAAATTTGTGTTGTTCCTCTAAAAAAAATTGAAGAAAAGTGAATATTAGTCTGTTCAAAAAAATAGCAGTGTTTGTATTCTTCTTTACAAACTCAAACATTCACTATATAAACTGAAAAATGTTTGAAGATTTTGCTTTCCTTTGAATCACTTAATTAATATTTAGGTGTCCATTTATGAACCAGCAGTAAATGATCGCTGCTCAGTTCTCTGGAATTCTCGGAGAACACAGTTCTCCTGTGAATGCATTTTATGAAGCGGTGTAGATCAGTTCTCTGAACGAATGGAGAACGGTCTACAAACGCTGGAAAACGGCTGCTTTTACTATAACCTCACAAGATTACAGTAAAAGATCAGTTTACTAAACAGAGGTAAATTATCGCTGCTTAGTTTGCGGTTCCTCCGATTCTCCAGCTCTGGGCTGGAGAATCTGGAGGGAGAACACAGATCTCCAGTGATGAGCTGAACATGTTCTCCGCTGATCTCCTGAGTGTCAAACTGTGAATGACTAGAGAATAGCTGCGATCCTCTGAATCACAGCTATTCTGTGTCATAAAACGGACACCTTAGTTGTATAAGCACTGTTTCTGAGAACTGCTGTACATCTGTGTTGCATGGAGTCAACCAACGTCTGGCACCTGTGAACAGGTATTCCAGCTCAGGATGATTGGACTACATTCCACAGTTCTTTTCTATTTCTTGGTTTTGCCTCAGAAACTGCATTTTTGATGTCACCCCACAAGTTTTCTATTGGATTAAGATCCGGGGATTGGGCTGGCCACTCCATAACGTCAATCTTGTTGGTCTGGAACCAAGATGTTGCACGTTTACTGGTGTGTTTGGGGTCATTGTCTTGTTGGAACACCCATTTCAAGAGCAATTCCTCTTCAGCATAACCTCTTCAAGTATTCTGATGTATTCAAACTGATCCATGATCCCTGGTATGCGATAAATAGGCCCAACACCGTAGTATGAGAAACATCCCCATATCATGATGCTTGCGCAACCATGCTTCACTGTCTGCACAGTGTACTGTGGCTTGAATTCAGTGTTTGGGGGTCGTCTGACAAACTGTCTCCGGCCACTAGACCCAAAAAGAACAATCTTACTTTCATCAGTCCACAAAATGTTGCACCATTTCTCTTTAGGCCAGTTAATGTGCTCTTTGGCAAATTGTAACCTCTTCAGCACGTCTTTTTTTCAACAGTAGGACTTTGCGGGGGCTTCTTGCAGATAGCTTGGCTTCACATAGGCGTCTTCCAATTGTAACAGTACTCACAGGTAACTTTAGACCTTCTTTGATCTTCCTGGAGCTGATTGTTGGCTGAGTTCTTGCCATTTTGGCTATTCTTCTATCCATTCAAATGGTAGTTTTTCGCTTTCTTCCACGTTTTTCAGGTTTTGGTTGCCATTTTAAAGCATTTGCGATCATTTTAGCTGAGCAGCCTATCATTTTCTGCACTTCTTTATATGTTTTCTCCTCTCCAATCAACTTTTTAATCAAGGTACGCTGTTCTTCTGAACAATGTCTGGAACGACCCATTTTCCTCAGAATTTCAGAGAGAAATGCACTGTAACCAGCATGTACAACATTTGCTGCCTTCCTTCCTTAAATAAGGGCAATAATTGCCACCTGTTTTTCAAAGAATGAATGACCTCACTAATAGAACTCCACACTGCTATTATTTTGCACATGCCCCTTTCATTTAGTGATTCAATTACACAGAATCAGCAGCATGCATGTCATGACTGTTGGGTCTGTTGGATTTCTATTACTCTACTACACCTGCTAGTAAATTATTTGCCATGTAGAAATATCATGTCTACCAAAAACAGTGATTGATCAGGTTAGTGATGTCTGACTGCTATTATTTTGAACACAACTGTATATATATATAAAGATAGTAAAATTCCTTGCTGACTTCCCACTGTTGATAGCAGTACCAGCAATTGATCCATGCTCCCTGGCTATGACCAGGCGATGTCATTGGTGTGCGTGGTCCATTTATTCAGTTCACTACTCTTGTTTTGGGTGCCACACATATTTACTGTCTTAAGCAATGTAACCTGAAATAAGTTCTATGCCATCATACTTTTCTTACATTCCCACAAAAACACATTGTGACTGTTGCTAATTCATTATCTCCAATTATGTAAGCCCTTGAATAACACATATCAAAAGTAAGCATGCTAATAAAGAGAAAGCAACATTATTAAAAATTGTGTTTATTGCAAAAAGTATATCATTATATATATCAGTTCATTATAAAATACAACCTGTACATTGCTCTGTACACAGTAGGAAACATTTGACAGTCATTGTGGTTGAAGTGAGGCATATGCACACAAATTACAGTCCTATATGGGAAAACCTGAGTGTAAATGTGGCGAGACATGTAGCCTGGAATTTTCACTGAGCTATACATCATCTTTCCATGAAGACAGCATTTCATCTTCTTTCTTCTGAATGTTACAAGTACTTGTTTATGGTGGACAAGTAATAAGGTACTACACAGACTTCTCCTCTGTCATATCTTCTGCCCCTTTTATTCTAAATGCAGTAAGCTCCTAGAAAATGAAGTACATTCACATTATTTTTTTTATATAAGTTATACTGTATGATGGTGGTTGGTTATACTTCCAGTTCTTAAAATGTAACAGTATGTTTCATTCAATAAACCCTGAGATGCATATGAGCAGCACAGTCTACCTGCTCAGTACTTAAAAGAATAACTCCACTTTTGTTGAGAAAAAAAAATAATCCCCTCTGCATAATCAGTGTACATTGCAAGGGTTTAACAAACTTTGTTGCAGATTCCTACCTGTTTCTGCTCTGAAGAAATAGCAATTTGTTTGATTTTTGGTACTAATTCTGAATGGGAGTGACTTTTTTATTAATAATCAGCTGATGTACGTGCAGTGTTCTAATGATGAAAGTTGCAATGTCAGCATCCCTTTTAGAAGTGATTAACCCTTTGGGGGTATCTCAGATTTTAGGCATCCTCTGCAACAAACATTTTATTTTATGCTGACTGGTATCTTAGGGCAGACTTCTGGGAAAATCAGTGAGCCAATCACACAAGCAGGAGATTACATTTTTGTACAACTGTGTACAAGAAGGCCTCCAGGTTGCCATATTGCATTGAATTTTACAGAAAATTACAGTGCTACAGATTGAAAAGGAACCGTCAGTTACAATATGGCTTGTGTAGCAATTGTATATAATATATATATTTAATTTGCTATTTTTTTCCCATGAAAGTGGAAGCATCATTGAGGTCTATGATCTACCCCACTCCCTTTCATCAGTAATTTTACCATCTGAAGTGCCTGCTTGTGATGCAGAAAAGAAGTTCTCCAACACACCCACTGCACACTCCTTGCTGTATATCTTGCCCATATAAAATGTATTAAGATGTGATGTAGGAAGCAGATTTTGAGGAAGTGGCAAAATACATACACTCTTTGTAAGCTGCATGAGGGTTGGTTGAAGGAGTTTACAGAAGAGTTAAGCTGGATATGGATATACACAGGGAGTTTCTTCTTCCAAACAGCAGGTTGCACGAAAAAAAAAAACCTAGATCCTCGCGTCCACACAAGCAATGTGGATACAGGGATCTCCCCCCCCCCCCCCCCCGTCCCTGTCGGAATACACAAATATCAGTGCTGCAGTCACTGGCTGCATGCACTGATAGAATGCTGGTTTTCCAGGAGGGCCATTTGACAGAAGCCAGTCATTAGACCAGCTTGTGCGGAACAGGCAGTGGTACGCACACAGCAAAATTTGGGTGGCTTCTGCTGAACAGGCCGATCTTTGGTCTTGGTCTTTGTATACCAGCCTTTAGAACAGAGTTCTCCAAACATTCTAAACAAGGGGCCAGTTTACTGTCCATCAGGCTTTAGGGGGGCCCAACTGTGACTTATGGGAGTAGAAAATGCCCCAGTGTCAGTGGGAATAAACAATGCCCCATTCTTGTTATCAGTTGGAGGAATAGTGCCCCATCAATGGTTTCAGTGGGAGGAATAGTGCCCCATCAATGGTTTCAGTGGGAGCAATAGGGCCCTATCAATGGTTTCAGTGGGAGCAATGGTGCCCCATCATTGGTGTTAAATGGAGGAATAGTGCCCTAAAGGCTGGATAAAGGCAAGCAAAAATGTCACTTCTGGCCCCTGAGCTAAAATTTGGAGACCACTGCTTTAGAATAGGATAAAATGTCAGAACTATGGTGCTTGCTTCCTGTAGCCCCCTTCTGCTTGTTTTCTAAATGTGGTAATTAAAGTAGTGACCCAAATAGTTACTCCCTTATTGTAATAAGTCTTTGCAATTCACCCTGAGGTTTATATTAAAACCAGCAGCCTGAACTAGTCAACACACCTAGCTGTGAACATACTTCCAGAAAAGAAGAGCACAAGGGTGACCTCGCTGATATCCTGCTGCTCCCTTAGGACTCATTTACACTTGTGTCTCAGCCACATGTTTTATAACTCTCCAAGCACATTTTTATTGACCCAAAACTGCTTTCCTTTAATCTGCAGGGAGTGTGGGTGTACACATGCCACGCCAGTGATGTTTCGGCCGTGATGTCTGTCAAACACCTCTGAAAAGCGTTCTAAGCGTGGGTTCTTTTTCAGTGGAGCGGCAGTCCTTGCCACTAGTGTAAATGACTCCTATCAGAGACTGGGGTAGGGATGGATCCAGTACGTGTTCTTAGAAATACAGCCTACTAAAGCAGGGGTCTTCAAAATTTCCAAACAAAGGGCCAGTTTACTGTCCTTCAGGCTTTAGGAGGCCGTACTTTGGACAGTAGAAAATGCCCCAATGTCAGCAAAGGCATACAATGCCCCATCATTGGTTTTAGTGGAAGGACTAGTGCATGATTGCTGGTATCCGTGGGTGGAATAACGCCCCATCATAGGTGTCAGTGGAAGAAATGGTGCAGCATCATTTGTGTCAGTGGGAGGAATAGTGCCCCAAGGCCCAGATAAAGACAGGCAAAGGGCCACATCCAGCCCCCAGGCTGCAGTTTGGAGACCACTGCACTAGAGGAAACCACTAGATGGAACATTATCTACAATGTATCAAACTTACTTCATTTGTGTCCATTTCATCAACATCCACATCTTCATTGCTTTCATCCATATGTGCATTTGAACTTTTTACTTTGTTCGGAAGTTGCAAACTTTGGAGAGGAATGTTTTGTAAAAGATATAGAAAAATAATCAGTAAAGCTATCCTTTCATCATTGCAAGCAACAGACTAAAGCAATAGGACATCTGTTTTGATGGCTGTGGGCTAAGATGCTGTATATCCTTAAAAATGCATGTATTGTGGATGGGGCAATTTATTTGCATCTCCCTGCATTAAAACACAATAACTTTGCTGCCATGGCCAACATTTATCTGTAGACATATTTAACCCGCCAGCCTAAATGCTGAGATAAAATTCAACCCAAGTTTGGATTCTTTTCAGTATGGGCAGACTGGTAAACCTGCAATAAAAAGCAATTCTGCAGCAATACTACCTGAAAAAGACAGAATATAAAAAGGAATGAGCAAATATGGCAGCTGTCAAAGAGACCATCCATTTCCGCAACAATCTTCTCACAAGATGTGTGCGTGTTTAATATATTTTATGAATGTTTTTACCTGTAAATCCCTTGTATAGACATCCAAAAACCTGACACTATTGCAGGTCACTACCAGCAGACTGGCACTCTATAGCAAGCTTTCTCAGCCAGCGTTCCACACAACCCTAGGGTTGGGGAAGTTACATGATTACATCACTTCCTTGAGGTTGCCTTGCAGTCCCATCATCAAAGTGTGACGCTGGATGCAGCAGGGCAGAAGCTGCCAGCAGCCGCTGTACTCCCTTTTATCAGAACCTCAGGGATGCTGGAAGCGGCAGAGTGAATTGAGAAGCGGCAATGTTCCCTGGAGGAATGGAGCAGTGGGCTGACTGTACCAGGACATGGGGAGAGTGACTCCATAGGAGGCAAATATGCCAGAGCAGAGTGGCTAAGAGGCAGAGAAACCAGATATGAGACACAGGAGAGGTGAACCTATACCTGCACTTTGCTTGCACTGTCACCTTGAGGAAGCCATTGGCCGTGCATCATTTGGTGGCATGTTTATTTTCATTCTGAGTCCATATAAATGGAGAAATGTTTGTGATATCTGATATTACCACATCACAGGGGTGCTCAACCTAGGAGTGTGAAGCTGGGGGTTCTAACAGGGAGCAGCTGTGGTGCAGGTCAATGTTCCAGTAGGGGGGATAACTGGGCTTTGTAATTATTATTTGATGAGAGGAGAACCCCAAGACCATGTCCGCTGTACACCCCCACCTGTCCCTCCAAAAAAACCACTAAGCAACTCATTCACTCCCTTGTTATATCTCGCCTCGACTATTGTAACTCCCTCCTCATTGGCCTACCTCATCGCAGGCTATCCCCACTCCAGTGTATAATGAATGCTGCTGCCAGACTCATCCACCTTACTAACCGTTCTGTATCTGCCACCCCTCTCCACTGACTCCCAGTTGCCCAACGGATAAAATTCAAAACACTAACACTGACGTATAAAGCCGTTCATAACACTGCCCCAAAGTACATCACCGATATTGTCTCCAAATATCACCCAAACCTTACTCTCCACTCCTCACAAGACCTCCTACTCTCTAGCTCCCTTGTCTCCTCCTCCCATGCTCATCTACAGGACTTTTCCAGGGCTTCCCCCATCCTCTGGAACTCCCTACCCCAATCTATCAGACTATCGCCTACTCTGCTCACTTTTAGGCGCACTCTGAAAACCTATCTCTTCAGGGAAGCCTACCCCGCCCTCAGCTAATACTGGATTCCTCCACTCTTCCAACCACTCCATCACCCACAGTTATTACCTTTTGTACCACTATCCCCTCCCTCCTAGATTGTAAGCTCCAAGGGGCAGGTCCCTCAAATCCCTCTTGTATTGAATTGTATTGTGACAGTACTGTCTCCCATCATAATGTAAAGCGCTGCGCAAACTGTCGGCGCTATATAAATCCTGTATAATAATAATCTTGGGATTTCTCAAAGAAGTGGTTACTGGACAGCAAGTGAAGTACATTATTCCAATTATTGTTTTTGTTATGGTAATTGTGCCATTTTATTGCCATGATCACCACAGGTAAATTAGTGCCAGAGATATTACTTAACTCCTGTATTTCTAGAAGGCTTTTTACAGGACATGTGCGGTGCGTTTTTGCCACATTTTCCATTGATTTCAATGTAGAGGTGTGTTTTGGGTACGTTTTTCTTTACTGCTCTAAACCTGCACCAAAAATGCAGCAAGTAGAATTTTAAAAATTGCACCTGACCAGCAACAGATCAGTTAGAGCCATTCCATAGGAATACATGGTCACAATTTTTAAAAGCGGAAGAAAAACTGATTTGTGTGAAAACAGCCTAATGCTGACATATTCTGTAGCCTAAGGCCTCATGCACGCAGGACTTTTTTTTTCCTCCTCTGGACACCTCTGCTCCTGGCAAGAAAAAAGCAGCTTAAAAAACATGCCTGAAGCCGCAATTTGCATATGCGACTAAGCGCATTTAGGTGCGTCAAGTGTTGGCGTTCATTGATTCCATTGGACAGATTATTAACTTATTCTGACCATTGGAATTAATGCTCAAACACTAAATGCACCTCGCATTTAGGCGTTCTTACATTCTCTTGGGCATGTTCATATTTTGTTCTGACCAAAGGCTCCTCTCCTAAAACAAAGTAATGTTTTTTTTCCCAGCCTGTAAGTGAGCCTCTTCTAATACGCCTGGGAGTGCCTATGTGTGCATGGCCACACAGGTTAACGTAGAGATGCATTTACAGGCTGAAAGAAAAAATGTTAAACAGTAAAATTTGCAAGTATTGTAGAGATCTAGTGAATGTGTATTTTTATTTTGCCCAGACATTCACCAGGACCCTGCATTCACTACATCTGGTCTCCCACAGTACACAGAACATGGAAATGCAATTCTTCTAGTAAATATAAACTGATAAATACATTTGCTCATCAACAGTTAGAACAGTCTTGTGACTTCCGCAGAGCACTGGTTAAAGCTTGTAGGAGTTTTCTTTCTGCTCTAGGAGGATGCAAAACTCTCGACCCTCTGTCTGGACAGTGCTGACTGGCCTTGTGCTGATCACATGCACCCTCCCAAGAAAAGAACAAACCTCTCTAGCAATACACACCAAACTGAGCATGTGCATGTGACTATGGATTCAGTCTGTATCGGGTGAACATTTCAACAAGAGGAGGGGCAGAAAAGACAGCATCAAATATCCTTTTTACACAATGCAGAGGATTAACCCATTAGGTTCCACGGTGGGTATAACAAGCATGCTTTACAGCATACACAGACTGATTGTACTGTTGTGGGTTTAGTAACACTTTAAAGCTGCTCAGTTTTACATTAAAATACTAGTTTCTATTTGGTGCCCAGCTCGATTTGAAACTATTTTGTTTTGACAAAGTTTAACTGGTGTCTGTGTCCCCATATGGAGTTTTCCCCACTATCTATATTTTTAAAGAGTTTCAGACAGAGCAAGTGAAGAAAAATCCCCCTGGTGGGAACACAAACAGCAATAAAACATTTGTCTTTGTAATACAATGGTGAGAGCTTCTGTCCTCCAAACAGCAGGGAAAATGAGTTTTCCTGAATGCTATAGTTCTGACTCAGATGGTGTGTCAGTCCTCTGCAGAGTGACCACTGCTTCCACACAGAGAGCAAGGCTCCTTCTATAGAGCATACTGACAGTGGTGTAGGCTTTTCCACTCAGGTTGTGGCTGCTTTTTAACTTTACGACTTTGCACGCCTGTTGTTTTGATGCACCTGAACTGCACCTTTGAAGTTCAATTGGGCTTTGATTTTGAATAATACTTTGCTCTATTTGTATCATGATTAGCCCTCTATTATGTAGAAGAAAAAAAAATGTGCAGCTTGGAATCCTTTGTGTATCTATTACAATCCTACTCAGCTGTTCCTGTCCCCCATGTTTCTACATGCCATTAAAACAGCTGTCTCTTCCTGTAAAGATTTACCAGCTGTCTTCTGTATCAGTCACCTGCCTTCTCTCTGTCCCTCAGCTGTTTTCTTTTTTTTCCTGTCCGCTTAAACTCTTTTCAACTCCATTATCTGCGATCACTCATATTTATTTTTATTTATTTCAGGTACTTATATAGCGCCGTCAATTTACGCAGCACTTTACATATATATTGTACATTCACATCAGTCCCTAACCCTCAAGGGGTGTACAATCTAAGGTCCCTAACTTACATTCATACATACACATACTAGGGACAATTTAGACAGGATCCAATTAACCTACCAGCATGTCTTTGGAGTGTAGGAGGAAACTGGAGTACTCGGAGGAAACCCACACAGGCACAGGGAGAACATGCAAACTCCAGGCAGGTGGTGCCGTGGCTGGGATTCGAACCAACAACCCTAGTACTGCCAGGGCCAGGGTTGAAGTGCTAACCATTTAGCCACTGTGCTGACTCATATATCTAGCGTCCACTCATGCTGATGCAACTTCCTGACCATGGTGTTTCATAAAGATGCCTATAAAGCTCTTCAACCTGAGGAGTGCAAAAACACTCAATTCAAACTAGTCTCACACATTTTTACAGCGGCAAAAATGATAATCGCATGAGCACTAAATATGCAGACAGCCCCTTTTGTGGATGAAAACAAACTGCTAAATAAAATGATAGGACGGCAAAATGTGCGAACCATAGATCAAGCTTTATTTACTATTCACTTGCTTCCTTGACTCTATGAACATGGGAAAAAGAGTAAACAACACCCTTTTCTTTCAAAGCCCCCCCTTTTTTTTAACCTTCTCCTTCTCATCATCTACCTTTTCTTCCCCACTGTAGTTATGCCCTTTGAGGGTGAGGAAGGCCCAGACTTGGTGTGGCAATCTGTATTTCCTTCCTAACCCTTTCCCTTCCTAGTCCTACCCCATCCCCTTCCCTGGAAATCACTCAGTCTGGTTATCTCCTCTCTCTAAGAACAACACATTTTTGCAATTGTTACAAAGTAAGATTACTGTATAAGAGAAATTCTTCATGCTTTGTATTACAGTTAAACAAAATCTAAGTGGGCATTTCTTCCCAGAAATCTTAATGTTCTTTGAAAAAACTCAATAAAAAATTATTAAACAAAAAAAAATGGTTTTTCACCAATCACCACTCTATGGTACAACAGTTATAAACATTAAAAAAGCATATAAACCTAAAAAAAAATGTTCTACATTTCAGTGAAGGGAAGTGACGTCAAACGCACAGCGGAACCGGAAGTGGCCATTTTGGATCCTGGAAGTTTTCCTCTAAAAACACATGAGAAGGATATCAGAGGATCTCCAGAGGTCTGGCTGTCAGTTATTTTTTATATATGGCGATTTTAAAGATGAATTAAACTGTAAGCATATGAATAAAGTATATTCTATATATGGTGGGCATCGTTTGGAGCATGGAGACTGGTGTTTAACCGCTTGCCTACAGTGCACTTATACCACCTTCCTGCCCAGGCCAATTTCCAGCTCTCAGCATTGTCACACTTTGAATGACAATTGCGCGGTCATGCAACACTGTACCCATTTGAAATTTTTATCATTTTTTTGTGACAGATAGAGCTTTCTTTTGGTGGTGTTTAATTACCTCTGGGTTTTTTTATTTTTTTCTTAAACAAACCAAAAACTGCTAAAAATGTTGAAAAAAAATGTTTTTTTCTTAGTTTTTGTTGTACAATTTTGTAAATAAGTGATTTTTCTCCTTCACTGATGTGCGCTAATGAGGCTGCAGTGATGGGCACTGATAAACTGCACTGATGGACACTGATAGGTGGCACTGATGAGGAGGCACTGGTAGGTGGCATTGACAGGCATCACTGATGGGCACTGAAAGGCACACTGATATATGGCACTGATAGGCGGCACGGAGAGGCGGTACTGACTGGCACTGATAGGCGGCACTGACTGGCACTTTTAGGTAACACTGACTGGCACTGATAGGCGGCACTGACTGGCACTGATAGGCGGCACTGACTGGCACTGATAGGCGGCACTGATTGGCAGCACTGATTGGCATTGATAGGTGGCACTGACTGGCACTGATGGCTGACACTGAAAGGCAGCTCAGATGGGCACTGACATGCACTGGGAGGCACTGATATGTGGCATTGATGTGGCACTGGCACGTGGCACTGTTCAGCACTGGCAGCTTGCACTGATGGACACTGACAGGTGGCACTTCTGGGGCCACACTGATCATCAGGGCACACTGTCCCCTCCGCGGAATGCCGATTACCGGATCTCCTCTCCTCCCGAGCTGTCAGCGCGACAGCTCGTGAGGAGAGAAATGCTGATAACCAGCATTTCCCTGTTTACATGTGATCAGCTGTGATTGGACACAGCTGATCACATGACCAAGCTGACATCTTCGGCTCTTTCCATAGATTGGTGATCCGCTGTGTCCGAGGGACACAGCGCACCACCGATCGCCGCACTGCGCGCTCCCTGAGCCGTGCATGTGCGGTTAGAATGGGAGGACGTCATATGACGTCCTCCCAGAACGAGAAAACCACCTTGCGCCCATCATTGGACTATATGGCGGGCGGGAGGTGCTTAAAAGAGAAGTACATCTATGTGACTGTGAAGATCTCTTTGGTGGAGCATATTGTATGACATCATCCTGCCTAGATGATTACAAGCCCTGTGGTTTATTTTATTTGGTAAGGATATTTAATCTGTACACTATAGCAGTGGACACAGTTTTCTTCACAATTTTGTTGTTGACATGATTTTTCACGAGACTGTTTCACTGTCACGTTTTACACAGTATTCACTTTTTTCACTAGTAGTGATCACATGTGTTTTTTTATTTTTGTGAGTGTATCACATTGGTTTTTTTTAGTGGATTATATTCAAGTTACTAAGGATAATGCACTATGTGAGTTTTTCTTTTTTTTTTGAGGTTCTTATTGGTCTCAGGAGTCACTTTGGAACTTTTTCAACATGAAGATTTTTTCCTTTGAATTTATCGAGTGACTATATTTTGTGTGACTATTATAATAATTTTGGAGGACATTTTTTTATATATTGGAATTTTTTGCGCTATATTTATATGTGCACTATTTGGGTTGTGATTTTGTTAGTAAGCATAATATTTTTATTTATACATTTCAGTTTACCATTTCATCAGATGTGGTGGCTGCATTTTTCTTATTTTCACCTGGTGATCCTGCAGTAACACACTTCTCTTCTAGGGTGACAACGCTCACTCACTGTAGTGTATGTACTGAGGTGCATGTTGGTGCCCTACACTGTTCTGTTTTGGATTACAAACACCGCCAAC
The DNA here is from genome assembly GCF_062004578.1 of Staurois parvus. Lineage (NCBI taxonomy): Eukaryota > Metazoa > Chordata > Amphibia > Anura > Ranidae > Staurois > Staurois parvus. The sequence continues at coordinate 6,593,399 of NW_028318430.1, read as the reverse complement.
TTTTCTCATCTCCATTAGGAGGAGTTTTGTAGTTAACATAGGACAGTCAGCAAGAAAAATACCATTGATTGAAATTCGGTTCACTATACAAGAAATAACAAGTTTCTGGCAAGATCAACAGGCATTTTCTATACTTGCAATAAAATGTCTTAGAATAAAAGAAGAAAATGAATGCAGCACTACAACTGAAGGATGAGTAAGCTGCAATATATTCAATTTTGTTCTTAGGTTTAGATATGCTTTAAAAGAACAATTGGTTTAGTTTTATGTTTTCCAATTTCTCGCTTCTTCCACGTTGACAGTTTTTTTTCATAGATTATAGCTGTTGTGCTCTACCGTGCCATATAATTATAGTTTATACAAAAACATCTTCCTGAACAACTGCAGTGATAGGAGATGTTGTTAGCCTACTTAGAAAGTCTGAATGTATCATTGTAAAAATAAGTATAATGCAGTATGTAGGGCTCCATAGAATCATTTTGTGCCTAATTTAACAGAAACACAGAGGCTGACATTGATGACCTGTTGAAAATGTGAGTTGCCTTGTATGTGTTTAAAGGCAATTTTCTTCAGTTAAATGTTTTTAAACATTTGCAATCTTTGGTTTAGAAATAAACATTTTATACACAAAGTATTCCCAGAGCACTGTGGATTACAGGCTTTGTCTGTCTAAGGGCCAATACACACTGACTTGCGCTAAAATGGATAAAAAATGGATGCACATTTCCATCCATTTTAGTCACGCACTGACATCTGTTGACATACATTTTTGACATCCGTTGACATGCATTCTAGTGTGCGTTAAAGCGTACTGCATTTTCACAGGATATCCTGTGCATTGTGTTGACATCCGCTTATATCCATTGCATTGCCCTAAAATGCATACGTGTTGCATTTAAGCGCAACGCAGGTCAACGCAGCATTATGGAGTGAATAGGACACATTGGAAATTATTGTTTTTCACATGTCCTTCCACTGATCTGCGATTTACAGCTGTGCTGAAACACAGATCAATGCACTAGTGTGAATTGGCCCTAAAACCTCAGACTGAGCCATCTGGTAAAGATGAGTCACTGAAACGAATCATTTCAGCTTGAGCTGTTGACCCATATAAATAGACCTCTATGAATAGACTTATTTTCAGTAGGCTAAAAAGATAAATTATAAAAAAATACATGAAAATTAGCTGATAGCTCCTATGATGGGTAAAAAAACATGCAAAAAAAAAAAGTTGATTTATTTCAGTCCAAAGAAAATACACTGCTCAAAAAAAATAAAGGAACACTTCGAAAACACATCAGATCTCAATGAGGAAAACTATCATGCTGGATATCTATACAAATATGAACTGGGTAATGTGTTAGGAATGTAAGGATGCCCCATAATTTGATGGAAATGAAAATGATCAACGTACAGGACTGAATTCAACGACACCCTGAAAATCAAAGTGAAAAAATTATGCAGCAGGCTAGTCCATTTTGCTGAAATTTCATTGCAGCAACTCAAAATGGTACTCAGTAGTTTGTATGGCTCCCATGATATCCCAGAGGTGTTCTATTGGATTTAGGTCAGGCGAGCGTGGGGGCCATTCAATGGTATCAATTCCTTCATCCTCCAGGACCTGCCTGTATACTCTTCCCACATGAGGCCGGGCATTGTTATGCACCAGCAGGAACCCAGGACCTACTGCACCAGTGTAGGGTCTGACAATTGGTCCCAGGATTTCATCACAACATCTAATGGCAGTCAGGGTGCCATTGTCTAGCCTGTAGAGGTCTGTGCGTCCCTCCATGGATATGCCTCCCCAGACCATCACTGGCCCACCACCAAAATGGTCATGCTGAATGATGTTACAGGCAGCATAATGTTCTCCACGGCTTCTCCAGACCCTTTCATGTCTTTCACATGTGCTCAGGGTGAACCTGCTCTCAACTGTGAAAAGCACAGGGCACCAGTGGCGGACCTGCCAATTCTGGTGTTCAATAGCAAATGCCAATCAAGCTCTATGGTGCTGGGCAGTGAGCACAGGGCCCCCTACAGGACGTTGGGACCTCAGGCCACCCTCATGAAGTCTGTTTCTGATTGTTTGGTCAGAGACATTCACACCAGTGGCCTGATGGAGATCATTTTGTAGGGCTCTGGCAGTGCTCATCCTGTTGCTCCTTGCACAAAGGAATAGATACCGGTCCTGCTGATGGGTTAAGGACCTTCTATGGCCCTGTCCAGCTTTCCTAGAGTAACTGCCTGTCTCCTGGAATCTCCTATATGCTCTTGAAACTGTGCTGGGAGACACATCAAACCTTCTGGCAATGGCACGTATTAATGTGCCATCCTGGCGGAGTTGGGTTGCCTGTACAACCTCTGTAGGGTCCAGGTATCACCTCATGCTATCAGTAGTAACACTGACCCTAGCCAAATGCAAAACTAGTAAAAACAGTCTTAAAAGATGAGTAGGAAAAAAAAAGTCAGTGGCCTCCACCTGTAAAACCATTCCTGTTGTGGGGGTTGTCTCATTGTTTCCCATCTAGTGCACCTGTTGTTAATTTCATTAACACCAAAGCAACTGAAACTGATTAAAAACCCCCTCTGCTACTTAACGGACCAGATCAATATCCCAGGAGTTTAATTGACTTGATGCTATACTTTGATCAAAAAGTGTTCCTTTAATTTTTTTGAGCAATGTATGTATAAAACCACTCTAGACTGGTGGTGAAGCACTGTATAGCAGTCTGTTGCTCTCTACTTAGAAGAGGGCTTTCTTTGTGACCAATTAGCCTCCTATCACACCTCGAAGCTCCAAAAAACTCAACATTCAAAATCCCATGGCTTTCAATTGTGCCTGTGTGTCACACCTGAGTTTAGTGTTTTACTTGAAGTAGATAAGCTTTGTTTGAGCTACAAGCTTCAAACATTTTTGGCCTCAATAGACTTTAGTAGGAGCACATGAAAACCATGTGTAGAAAAATAGGCAAATAGGCAAAATGCCCTTACCGTACTTTTTCCCATAGTAACTAGCTTTCCATTGGCTAAAAATAGTTTATAAAAACAGACGCCCCTCAGATGCCCCCCAAAAAAGTGCAAAAACACTTGTACAAACATTAACAAAAAAAGACCAAAGACACTCGGCTCAAGAGTGAATACAGCTTTAGGTTAAAGTGTCACTAAACCCACATCATAAAAACTATCAAGAAATGCTGTATTACATTCTGTTCATACTCACTAAGTCACTATGGGATTCATTTTCTGTATTCTGCAAAAAAAACTGGTTGATTCTGCTGTTCTCTATCTCCCCATTCTGTCCATATCCCCAATCAAGCTGAGGATTTTGTAGAGCAGTGTTTGCAGCTTAGCACATGGTCCGTTTTCAGTGAGTTTCTAAGCTGAGCAATTCCTCTCTGTCACATCTGAGCAACCCATGGGACTATAAAGTCACACACATGGCCGTATGAACAGTGGTAAATGACATTCCACTGCCTCCCTCCTTCTCCATGCCCGCTAACCAGCTAAACACAATGGGGGTAGGATACATCTTGATTGATGGGGACTTCACCTTCCTCTTATTTTAAGACACAGGCCGGGGAGGCATGACTGGCAGAAATCCACCAACACAATGTTATTACTATTTATTATTTTGAACATGTGACAAGCAGCAGAGGACTAGAAGCTCCTCTTGCGTATGTTTCGTTGTACACAAGCTAAAAAAAGAGCCAGGCCATGTGACAGATGTACTGTATATTGATTAGGAAAAAGGTACTTATATTTTTTTTTATTAAAAACAATTACAGTTCCATCATTCATTCACAGAAAGAAGGGATAATGTAGATTGTAAGCTCTAACGAGCAGGGCCCTCTGTTTGCGCTTGTACCAAATTGTATTGTAACTGTAATGTCTATCTTCATTTTGTAAATTGCTGCGCAAACTGCTGGAGCTATATAAATCCTGTATAATAATAATAATAGAAATTAATCAGTGTGTGTGTTTAGTGTCACTTTAGGAAAACAAACCATTGTTAGAGTCAGAGACCTGGTGAGAGGAAGGTACACCAAAATAGGATAAATATCTACTATTATAGGACTTTGAGGGAAATATAGAAATATCACTCAAGTAATTCCAGCTAGTGTTTGTTTTTGGGTTTATTATTTAGTGACTGCGCTTTCTGTAATATCTAGTTACCTTTTCACTGGTGAAATGTCTTCCAATGTCTGCTCTTGAAGTATTCCTGGTCTCTTGCTTTTAGCGGAATAATGGGAGTTCTGTTCATGAAATGCACCCTTGTCTCCCATGCTGTTTCCCGGAATGTGCTCTGTAACAGAGTGTAGAACTGTAAACACGCATTACCCAGTGCTTGGTCACAAGCCTGAACTGTATCAGTGAGTCACCAGTATTGAGAAAAACATGTTTCATATCATTTTCAGATACCACACACAGAAGCAGTATGGTGTCAAAAACAACCTACCCACATGGGCCAGAAACCTCAAGAACATTCTTGTAGACATACAAAAACAACAGCAACTATCTTTCACATAAGAGTGGATTCAACATGTGCAGTGTATATTGAAGCTCAGGTTTCACAGCTAATTGATACAGTAGTTGTTCAGCGGTTCATGTCAGGGTTACATCACGTTCAGGATAGGATTTGCTCAGGATTTTATCCTGTTCACACATATGCACTTTAGAAATGGTTCCCATAGAAGTCAGTAGCTTGTAATCCACACCTGAACCTAAAGGCACTGCTCAGAAATCATACATGGTTCTTTTTCAAACTGCACTGAATCAGCACCACAAGTGCACTGGGCATATGTGAACAGGCACCAAAGGAAGCAATGTTTTTTCATGTCAAAGCGCATCCAATCCGCATATATGTGAATGGGCACTTCTAAATGTTACTAAAACTTTGTTTTTTCTTTGAGATTCCATTATAAAGGGAATTTATCTTGGTTTTGTTTACCTTCATTTATTATGGTCAGGACTAAAGAAAAACATACTAACATACTAAAGAGCCCACAAGCTTAGTAGCTGAAGCTCAAGTGTACGTATACAAATGAATGGTTCAAAGGAGTGATTTATCCTGACAACTCTGGCTTGCTTTGTCTGATTGAAACCTTGGACAAAAGCTAGTGTTCAGCATCTCAAATGTCCATGCACTTTGTGGTGTCTGATAGTACCTGTGTTTACACAACCTGCATCTATAATTCAAAAGATATCCAAGCACAAAGAGACTGAATAGAGTGGCTAGACTTCTTTTTTTGTCATGGAGAGTTATGATACCCAGCCCCAGTGTCAAATGCCAGAAACAAGGGATGAACCAAAATTTCGGCATTTTGCCAATAGGAAAAAATTAGCCAATACAGGTGCCGATACAGGAGACTGTGTGTACTGCAGATGTGGGGGGGTGGGGGGGACAGCTGGAGAGGAGCAGTGTATACAGTGACTGGCTGTCAGTATATGTCAGTGACGGTTTTTAAATGTATTTACTGGATTTTTTTTTTCTTCACTATAGCTCACTTTCCCCCGAGTTAAAAGAAACAACGTTTCCTTTTAGTTTCTTTCCCGAGATAAAAGAAACAAAGTTTCCTTTAGCTCCGAGGAAAGTGACAGCTAATTCTGTGAGCTATAGTGAAGAAAAAAAAAAGCCAACAATTGCAATTAAAAATTGGCACTGACATATAGTGAAAGCCAGAGAGGGAGCCTCTCTGTATAAACTGCTCCTCTCCTGTCCCCTCCTTGCACATACTGCCCCCCACCCCCTCCATGAAACAAAGAGGACCTGTCACTCATATGCTATCACATAGGAAACTATTGGTCCCTCTATGTGATAGCACTAAAATCATGTTAAAAAAAAATTATATACATATATATACACATATATACATACATATATATATATATATATATATACACACACACACGAAAGTAAAAAAAAAAAAAAATACAAAAAAAAAAAAATTGGAGCCTCTCCACCCCCACATACGCAGACATTTTGGTTCTGTTTTCGGCCACCTGCATTCTGAATTTTCAAGATCAGTTTCGGCACCAGAATGTTCATTTCGGTGCACCACTACCAGAAACTAATAGGTACAGAAGCTCTGGCACTCCAAAGCTGAATGACAGGAGATTGGGCTTAGGAAGATCCAAGACTCTGCCCAGGAACAATGGAAGCAAATAAAGGACAACTTCTGCTTAAACTCGGCAGAGGTTGCATGAATTTTACCTATAATATTAATTTTGTACACATTGGTGAACAATACAGGTCCCCCTCACAACTGGGCCTATTCAAATTTTGCATATTCAGCTTACATTTTTTAAACTGTAAAGGATTAGATATGAAAATAATATATTTGCCCTCTGAATACTGGTTTACATTAATGAGCACATTAGGATTTTGCATGCATTCTCACACACACTGATAGGTGTTGTCCAGCACTTGCATGAATGCATTTTCCTGAAATGTTGAAATAAAACCTTAAAGAAGAAGTAGGTCTTATTATTTATTTATTTATTTATCGAGTTTATATAGCGCCAAAGGGTTTGCTCAGCGCTGTACAATAGAGGGGGGACAATACATGAAACAGTACAGTAACATCAAACAGCACACAAGGGGTAAGAGGGCCCTACTCTTTCGAGCTTACAATCTAGGAGGGAGGGGGTAGAGGTACAGGAGGAAATGGCTGTGGGGGATGGAGTGGAAGGAGGAGGGAAGGGCAGCGGCTGTTAGGTGAGGGTGGGGTAGGCTTCCCTGAAGAGGTGGGTTTTCAGGGAGCGCCTGAAGGTGAGGAGGGAAGGTGACAGTCTGATGGGTTGGGGTAGTGAGTTCCAGAGGATGGGGGAGGACCTGGAGAAGTCTTGCAGTCGTGCGTGGGAGGAGGAGACCAGGGAGCAAGATAGAAGGAGGTCCTGTGAAGAGCGAAGGGTACGGGTAGGGTGGTATCTGGGAATCAGGTCGGTGAGGTAGTTAGGGGCAGTGTTGTGAATGGCTTTATAGGTCAGAGTGAGCAGTTTGAATTTAATGCGTTGGGCAATGGGGAGCCAGTGGAGGGAGAGGCAGAGGGGGGTGGCAGAGGTGGAGCGGCTGGTGAGGTGGATGAGTCTGGCAGCTGAGTTCAGGATGGTCTGAAGCGGGGTGAGTTTGCACTGGGGTAGGCCGGTGAGGAGGGAGTTGCAGTAGTCAAGGCGTGAGATAATCAGGGAGTGAACGAGTAGTTTAGTGGTGTCTGGGGTAAGGAAGGAGCGTATCTTGGAGATGTTCCGGAGGTGGAGCCTGCATGAGTTTGTGAGAGATTTGATATGAGGTTGAAAGGAAAGGTTTGAGTCCAGAATGACGCCAAGGACCTTGGCTTGCGGGGCGGGATTGATGGTGGTGTTGTTGGTAGTGATGGAAAGGATGGGGGGGGGGGCACGGGAAGGGGGAAAGACGAGAAGCTCGGTTTTGGAGAGGTTGAGTTTGAGGAAATGGAGCGACATCCAGTCAGAGATGTCGTTTAGGAGGTGAGTGATGCGGGCGGAGAATGTGGGGGTGAGGTGAGGGGTGGATAGGTAGATTTGAGTATCATCAGCATAGAGGTGGTAGTTGAAGCCGTGGGAGTGTATGAGTTTGCCAAGGGAGGAGGTGTAGATGGAGAAGAGAAGGGGTCCAAGGACAGAGCCCTGGGGGACCCCAACAGAGAGGGGGAGGGAAGAGGAGGTGGCGCCGTTGTAGCAAACGCTGAAGGAGCGTTGGGATAGGTAGGAGGAGAACCAGGAGAGAGCGGTGTCTCTGATGCCAAGGGAGAGTAGTTTATTAAGGAGGAGGGGGTGGTCGACTGTGTCAAAGGCCGCAGAGAGGTCTAGGAGAAGGAGGACAGAGTAGTCGCCTTTGGCTTTGGCGGTTAGTAGATCGTTGGTGATTTTGAGGAGGGCAGTTTCGGTGGAGTGTAGGGGACGGAAGCCGGACTGTAGTGGGTCAAGGAGGTTGTTGTCAGTTAGGTGGGCGCTTAGGCGATCGTAGACCAAGCGCTCAAGGAGCTTGGACGTGAGTGGCAGTAGGGAAATTGGTCTGAGGTTGTTGAGGTCAGTGGAGTCCAGGGAGGGCTTTTTGAGTATGGGGGTGATGTGCGCATGTTTTAGGGGGGAGGGGAAGACGCCAGTAGCGAGGGAGAGATTGAAGATGTGGGTAAGGGAGCGGATGAGGGAAGAGGGGGGTGACCGGAGGAGTTGAGAGGGGATAGGGTCCAGGGGGCAGGTAGTGAGGCGGGCTTCTGAGAAGACTCTGGTGACTTCCTCAGTGGTAGTAGGGCTGAAGGAGTGCAGTGATGGGGGGGTTACGGTAGGCAGGGCCTTGGGTGTGGTGGGGGGCAGTGCCGTTGCAAGGTCAGAGGAGGGGAGAGATGAGAGGGTGATGGAAGGGGGGAGGCTAGATGGGGAGGTAGACTGCAAGTTGACTATGTCCTTGCGGATTGCGTCAATCTTGCTATGGAGATGAGTGGCAATCTCGTGGGCGGTAAGTGAGGTACTGAGTGGAGGAGGTCTTCCTTCACTATAATTAAAGAGCACGTTAACATACAGTATCACTGGTAATAATTCAGTGTTAGAGGCACCTGTAACAAAACTCATTGCACCCAGGGCTGGCGTAAGCGTTTTTGTCTATACAGGTGCATTTTGCTGCCCCACCATCCTCCTGTCACCCGCACGTTATGTGATGGGCTGCATAGTGAAAGATGTAATGCTGCATTTAAAATTTTAATCAAGCTGCCTCTGGTTGGCATGTGTGATGAAGGGATTGGTTTATTCACTCACCACATCCCTTCACTGCTTAAATATGCACTGGTACCTCCTTCACGCTGGACCCGTAATGTGAAGGAGCGTAGCATGAAGGATGTCATACAGAATTGAAAATGTGGGCTGTGCTGAACTGCCACACAGCAGTGTAATGAGGGTTGGAGTTATGCACTCCTTGCTTCCCCTCACTGGCTATGGGCAGCTGGCTGGTAAAGCATATTAAAACTTCCATGCTGTGACCGGTAGGACTGAGGGTGCAGCACTAGGGTGCAGATTTTACTGCCCCCCACCTATCCTGGTGCGCTAAGGCGGCTATGCTGGTACCAGTCCTGACTGCACACAGTGCTGTACCAGAATGTTTTTTAAACAATACTTTAAACAGCCTACATAGGCAACAGGTGTGTTTGAAGTTTCCCCGGGTAAGAATCGTGTTATAAAGCAGGAAAATGCACAAATGTTTATGATCCTTTATTTAGCTTTACTTCTTTTTAACCCTTCAGCCTGAACCAGAGAGACAATAGCCACTTTCAGTCTGATAGCTGTAGCCCTGTCAACTCTCTGATCTCAAACACTGCAGTAAATCTAAATAGGAGAAGTGTAAATGTGGCACACAGAAGCCTTCATAATTATCATTTAAAGTAGAATTTCAGCCAAAAGTCTGCCTTTCCAACTCTATCCAAAACTAGAAATAGATTTTGCCAGACGTTTTGCTTTAAGACAAATATTTAGATACCTTTATAAGTCTGGCTGTAACTAGCTCTTTCTATGTCAAATGAAAGAGGAGCAGAGCACCAACACAGTCCAGAAAGTCGGTTATATAATTTGTAACCAGGACCTAATTAGTTCTAAAGCTGAATTCCAGTTATGGACTTTTTTGCAGAGTTACATTGCTCCAGGACCAATGTATATATGCATGTGTCATACCTAGCCAATCCCTGTGGAAGTTGAGAATCACTGTTGTAGCTACTATAGTGATCCCCTCTGTCTTCTGGGCCCTGTGCCAAGTGGCTACCAACTTGACACAGGTACTACTCAGAGAAGGCCTTGCAGTTTTCTCAATGAATGCAAAGTGTTATCTGATTCAAAGAGGTGGGAGGAGATGATGTCATGGTCTCCACCTCATCCAATTAAAGAGCTCACTGCATACGCTATTCAGTATGGCAGCCGCTCTACAGAGAAATTGGGAGACAACAAGGATCACTGTAGTAGCGGTGGCTATTACATAGTTACAGTTAGTCTGGCTGAAAAAAGACAAAAGTCCATCCAGTTCAACCATACCAAAAAAAAAAAAAAGTTATAATCCTATACCCACAGTTGATCCAGCGGAAGGCAAAAAAAACCCAGCAAAGCATGATCCAATTTGCTCCTGCTGGGAAACAAATTCCTTCCTGATCCCCCGAGAGGTAATTGGATATTCCCTGGATCAACTTTACCTATAAATGTTAGTAACCAGTTATATTCTGTGTATCTAAGAAATAATCCAGGCCTTGTTTGAAGCAATCCACTGAGCTAGCCAGAACCAACTCTTGAGGGAATCTATTCCACATTTTCACAGCTCTGTGGAGAAACCTTTCCGTGTTTGGAGATTAAATTTATTTTCCTCCAGACGTAAAGAGTGCCCCCTTGTCCTCTGTGATGACCTCAGGGTGAATAGCTCTACACCGAGTTCACTATATGAACCACTGATGTATTTATACATGTTTATCATATCCCCCCTTAATCTCCTCTTCTCAAGAGAGAATAAATTCAGTTCCTCTAATCTTTCCTCATAGCTGATCTCCTCCATGCCTCTTATCAGTTTGGTTGCCCTTCTCTGTACTTTCTCCAGTTCCCCAATGTTCTTTTTGTGAATTGGTGCCAAAACTGAACTGCATATTCCAGATAAGGTATTACTAATGATTTGTACAGGGGTAATGTGATATCTCTCTCTCTCTGGAGTCTATACCTCTTTTAACACAAGAGAGGATTTTGCTCACTTTAGAAACCGTAGCTTGGCATTGCAGGTCTTTTTTAAGCTTGCGATCTACCAGAAATCCCAGATCCTTCTCCACCATTGATTCCCCCAGTTGTATCCCCCCCCAGTATGTATGATGCATGCATATTCTTAGCCCCCAAGTGCATAACCTTACATTTATCAACATTAAACCTCATTTGCCACATAGTTGCCAAATTAAACAGTGATTCTGTACTTCCACCCGGAACAACCACATATGGAACATGCATATTTGCATTGGTCCAAGCTGGACCAATCTAACTCTGCAAAAAGTTGTTTGCTCCCTAATTTTTTTTTTAATATTTAAATGTATATTTTCATACAGCTAGCATAAGTACCTGCATCTGTCTTTATATCATCCCTTGTACAGCAGTACTCTGACTGGGAGAGGGAGGGTCAGCAACAGAAACCAATAAGAAGCAGATATGAGGCATTGGATTCTGATTTTTCACCCATCAAACAAAAAGTGTCAGTGATACTTGATGGAAATGACCTCAGCAGCTCCACAAGATGGGAGGCCAGCTGGATTGAGAAATCCACATGAAACCGAGCAACATAGTGCCAAGCGTTCATAATTCTTTACTGCCGATAACAAGAAAAGAAACTGTAGCCAACATGCTTTATGGGCAAAAAACTCCCCCTCATCAGGGCTTAAATAACAGTGAAACAATGCTAACTGCATTCTATTTAGGAAACTCTTGAAGTAAAGGCTGTGTCAAGAGTAGAAACTGAGCTGTCTGGACATGTAGCAAGGGTGCTGGTGTGCTGATGATGACAGTTATATTTAAAATAAAACAGAAATCTAATCTTACCATACGTTGATTTTCTTTTTAACTGTTGGGATGTGCCTGAAATCAAATGGTCTCTAGAAAAGGCACTCCCTGTTACAGAACTTTCTTCATCATGGTTATCTAACAGAGAATTACTGTACACAACCAGTGGATTCCACTCAGATCCTTTATGCAGCATTTGTCCATTGGCAAACCTCTGTAGGTATCCATACCTGTTAAGGAAAAAGCTTGTGTGAGCAAAAAATATATTGACAAAAAATGCCTGTCAATAAAGTGTTTATACCTCACAAACAACATATCCATCCATAAAGTGGTATTAAAAGGCCTACATTGTAAAAATAAAAACAAAAAAACAAACATGTTATACTTACCTGATTTTTGTAAGGACTTTAGACAGAGCAGCCCCAGTCCTCCCATTCTCAGGTTAGCACTTTGTGTTCCTCCTCCCTGCCAAGTGCCCCCAGAGCAATGTGTGCTCGCTCCGGAGCCCGGCTCTGTGTATCCAGAAGCCACACAACATGGGGCTCGGTCGCTTCCTCTTCACTGCCTGTGATTGATAGTAGTGGAAGCCAATGTTGTCTCTGAGCCAATGAAGAGGCAGAGATCTGGAAGAGTAGCCACTCTGGTGCACATTGGGCTCAGGTAAGTACTGGTGGGGGCTGCAGGGGAACTGCATGCTGAAGGTTTTTTACCTTCATGCTTTCTAAAACCGTCAGCCTTTACAACCACTTTAACTTGTATACTTACTGTATATACCTTTCAGCCTAGCATGATTTGTTTGGGGTTTTTTTATAATGACGTTACTCTCAAGCCCTTTTCCTTCTAGCCTTTCCCATGCCATTTCACTCAAGTCTTTCTGTGCCATTTCTTTTCAATGCCTATTCCTTAAAGAGTAACTCTTTTTTGTTGGGGAAAAAAACAATCCTTTCTGGGTGGCCAATGTATTTTGCAGAGATCTTGACAAACTTGTTACAGATTCCTACCTGCTTCTGCTCTGGAGAAAAAGGTGTTTATTTCATTATGTCAATGTTCAGAGGGCATCTGAATGGGAGTAACTTTTTCATTATTAATCAGCTCATGCACTTAGAGTGTTTTATTGAGGAAAGTTGCAAGGTCCCCTGTAGCCCTGTAGAAGTGATTAGGAGTATCTCACCAAAAAATTAACTTTATGTTGCAGAGGATGCCTAAGATCTGACTTCTATCTTAGTGCAGACTTCTGAGAAAATCTGTGAGCCAATCACACAAGCAGGAAATTACATTTCTAAGAAAAATCTGTACACCAACTGTCTACAGAAGGCCCCGCTTGCAATATTGCAAATCATTATCTAGAAAATTGCAGTAGCTGCAGATTATAAAAGAAAGGTAATTTTAAATAACATTAAATTACACTATGACTTGAGTAACAATTGTAATTTTTGTTCCCCCCCCCCCCACAAAGGTGGAGTTACCCTTTAATGCATTCTCATGCTATTTCCCTCAAGTCTTTCCCAAGCTATTTCCTTTTAGTCCTGTCCATGCCATTTCCATAAAATATTTCCCATACCATTTCCTTCAGTTTTTTGTCATGCCATCTCCCTCAATTTTATTACACGCTATTTCCTTTTAGTCCTTTCCATGCCACTTCTCTCAAAGATTTCCCATGCCATTTACCTCAAAATTTTCTCAAACTATTTCCCTTTAGTTTTTTGCATACTATTTTCCTTTAGTCCTTCCCATGCCTTTTCCCTCAAGTCTTTTCAATGCTATTTTCCTTTAGGCCTCATGCTCACGACTGTACAAGAGTTGTACAGCATGTAGAGCCTGCACCTACATACTAATGTTCCCAGGAACCACTGCCACCATGTATAGCCGCCCACTGAGATACATTAAGGGAGGTGGCTGTAGGGGTTGAGCACTGAGGGCTGTGTAAAGCACCTGCATGCTCCAAATGCAGATAGTGTACAGGGGGCTGCTTTACAAAACCCCAGCCACTTCTAATACATCCTAATGGGTGGCTGCAGCGGGACCCAGGAATTTCAGTACATAGGCTCTGCACAGTGAGGTTTATTTACTAAAACTGGAGAGTGAAAATCAGGCTCATTTCTGCAACGAAACCAATCAATTTCCAGGTTTTATTGCCAAAGCTTATTTGAACAAGCTGAGGTTCGAGGCTGATTGGTTTCTATGCAGAAGTGAGTCTGATTTTGCACTCTCCAGCTTTATAATAAAGTGGATGGACCCTGTATGGCTATGTGCATGAAGCCTTAGTCAATTCCATGCCATTTCCCTTCAGTTCATCCCATACAATTTCCGCTTTTGCAGCTCAATTGGAATAACACTTACATTTCCCCATTCACACAGCATAACTTTAGGAAAATATATAAAAATTGCAGCGTACCTTTTTTAGATGCTCTTTTCTGCAAATTCCATCAATGTAAATTCCTACTTTGTTTGGGGGTTGCTGGTGAGCTGTATTTGCCATAATTAACCCTCTCTGTACTGTGCTGGCAGATATCTCATCAGTTGTAAGCTAGATTTGAACACAACCTAACAGAGCTCTAAACATTTAGAAGCACTGAATGTTAACCGCTTCCCAACCCAAGATGGCTACAGCGTGGTTGTCTAGTTCTGGGAGGGCATCCATGGACATCCTCCCAGAACACAAATCCTGCGTGCCCCCAGCGGTGCGCACGTGGCGCTGTCGGTGATCGCTGTGTCCTACAGACACAGTTGATCACGTTTTAAGGTAAAAGGCCAATCACAGCGGCCTTTTACCACGTTTTCAGCTGTGTCCAATGACACAATGTAAATACAGTTGCCGGTTATCGGCTGCACTTTCCTCACGCTGCGCCGATAACTGGCAAATGTGACAGGGGAGATCTGCACTAATAATCAGGGCACTGATGATCAGTTCCCTGATTATCAGTGCAGCCTTTCAGTGCCACCCAGCAGTGCTGCCGGTCAGTGCAGTCTGTCAGTGCCTCCAGTCGGTGTTATCAGTCAGTGCCGCCAATCAGTGCCCATCATTGCTGCATATCAGTGCATCATCAGTGCCTCCTCATCAATGCCCACCAGTGCCGCCTCATCAGCGCTGCCTCATCAGTGCTAACTATCAGTGCCACCTCATCAGTGAAAAACAAAAGAAACAAAGAAAATCTTTTTTTTTTCAAATTTTTTGCTTTTTTTTCATTTACAGTGCAAAAAATAAAAACCCAGTGGTGATTAAATACCACCAAAAAAAGTTCTATTTGTGTGATAAAAAATTATAAAAATTTCATATGAGTACAGTGTTACATGCAATTGTCATTCAAAGTGCGACAGTGCTGAAAGCTTAAAATTGGCCTGGGTAGGAAGGGGGGAAAAGTGCCCAGTAGGCAAGTGGTTAATGACAATTGGCTTCAGCTAGTTCCAGATGTTCTGTTAGGACAGATCACAGTGATTTATTTTTTTGGGGGAGAGAAATGCGCTGACACCTCCTGGGAGACATACTTTTTTTTTTTACTTATGCTATGTAAATGGGAACAAAAACAAAGTTGACTGCAAAAGTGGAAATATACTTTAAATCCTTCCTATGCATTTTCCTTCAGGTCAATTCATGCTAATTTCCTAAATCCTACCCATGTCATTTTAAGTGTCATAACATGACATGAAACACCTGATAAATGTGTATTTATGCAGTCACCTGTTTAATCTTTCTTCATATTACCAATAATATGGACTGGATGATATGTCAGAAAAGGTATATGGCAGACAAATTATCCTCTTAAAAGGATAGGCAAAGGTACATTACTACCCCAGCAGTAAAATAGGGAGACAGTTGAGTTAAATTAAAAAAGAATTCTCCACTTCCCCTAATATCAGGTCATACTGTATAACTAGATGTTCACACTTAAAATGTAAAGCATTACACTTATCTTTATCAATGCATAGCACAAAGTACACATGTTCATGTAGAAATTTGGTAATGGCAATCAGCAGCACGCAGGATGTCGGATTGAATCTATGCAGTTGTCTTCCACAGGAAGAAGATATTCTAAAGTAATACAAGTATTACTGCAAAATGACACAGATGAGTCATGAGTATATGTTCCTATCCAGGGAAACTGAAGCATTAGTCACTCTAAAATACTAAAAAATACAGCATCAAAGTCAGCTAAACAGCTAGTATAATCCCTGTACCAGTAATTTGATGTATGACACCAAGTTGGACTTAATAGAGCCGTGAAATGTTCTTATTTCCTAAGAGGAATTGTAGTCTGATTTGACATTTCTATTGTCAGTAGATGAGTCGCTGCAAACTTACAGAAGCACTGGTGAAATTTCTGTATTTTCCTTAAAATGCATATGAAATTGTGGAACCTGTGAGACTAAAGCACACATGCAATACAGCCTTCTGGCAATTGCTGCTCATTTCAGTCCAGAGACAATAGTGAATTTAATACAATGGGACTCATACAAATGGAAAACTGTTCTTGATATACCAAGTACAAAAAGACTCCAGTGATAGTATTGTTGGAATGTGTTTTGGAAACCATCTATGAAACCCATTTTCAAACGTTTTAGGGTTATGTGTGCATATGTATGTATTTTATGTAGTTAAAGTGGTTGTAAAGGCTTGAGGTTTTTTACCTTCATGCATTCTATGCATGAAGGTAAAAAACCTGTGTGCAGCAGTGCCCCCAGCCCCCTCAATACTTACCGGAGCCTCATCGTGATCCAGCAATGTGCACAACAGCCTTGGTCCAGGGTCTCTGCCTTCTCTTTGGCTGAGACAGCAAGCTGGAGCCATTGGCTCCCACTGCTGTAAATCACAGCAAGTCAGTCAATGAAGAGAGGGGGGAACCCAAGCCGTGGCTCCGTATGTGAATGGACACAAGGAGCAGCGGGTGCCCCCACAGCAAGTTGCTTGCTAGGGGGGCACCCGACAGAAAGGAGGAGCCAGGAGAGCCTGCGGGGGACCCAAGAGGAGGTGAATCCAGGCTGTTCTAGTCAAAACCACTACACACAGCAGGTAAGCATAGACATGTTTTCTTATTTTAAAAAAGAAAAAAATAAACCCTTAGTATCACTTTAAAAAAGAACTAAAGGCAACACTTTTTTTCACTTTGGATAGAGTAAGGGAGGGTTATAACCCGTCAGTTTTTTTTCTCAATACGTGCCCCATTGGGGAGATTCCCCTTCACTTTGCCTGTCCTATAGCCAGAAGTGAGAGGTAATCCCTCCAAAGCAAGGGAATCCCTGGTTGTCACCAGCGTAATAAAAAACTAGTATCCCCACTGAAACATTCCTCTCTCTATTATCTTCTGAGGAAAAAAACAGGATTTGGAATTTTCTTTCACTTTCAGTGACAACAGTAAACATGACAAAGAGATGGTGAATCTACCTAATGGGGACACAGGCAGCAAAAAAAACCTGACAAGAGTTTTAGTCCCTCTACACTCTGTTCAAAATTGAAAAACATTTTGCCTTTAGTTATACATTAATTACATTTATGCAAACAAATATTTCTAGGAATACAGTCTAGTGAGTGTGCATTCTACATGACAGGTGCAGCAATAGTTGGTTCTTTGTACAATATTTTTTCTTGAGGGACGATACACAAACCTGGTATTTCAGTAGAAACCAATGGGATTCAAACCACCAATAGGATTCTTATGAAGTATAAAATATAGAGAAAGGATAAGCACATTTGATAAACTGAAATAAACTTGAAAGTACTTATGAATACCAAGACTGAGAGACATGGGGGGTGTGAGAAGTAAACAGCTGTTTCATGCTTGCCAACACTTTGTCAAGATTCAGTCCCATATATCTGTTCAACAAGTGTGTGCAGCTGGGCTCTATGCATCATGATTGGCTGACCTACCATATGTAACTATGCTAAGAATCACTGATTTTTTTGGAGTGCTTTACAAAAATTTAGTGCTATGGGAAACAGACACCTTCCGTTCCTACAGTTATAATACATCGACCATAGTGTCATGACCTGATTAACTATTAGGGTTCATTTACAAGTAGTCAAAACTACAAAAAGTAGTCAGGTGAATTTTTAAATGCAGTACAAACATATATGCAAGATGTATTCCAATGAGCCTAGTTTATACCACTGCAGTGCTCTTATGTGCGTTTAAAAAAGTACAGCATGCTACATTTTTCTTGCACTACTACATCACAAACGCGCGTAAATGCACACAAACACACCACAAACATGCATGAATGTGTACAAACACGTGTAAAGGTACCTTAGTAAAAAATTATGGAAATAAATGAAAAAAATACTCAAACACTGAAAACGCATGTAAACGCACCTGCAGAAACACACAGTGAATGCAGAGATTGTGGTGTAAATGGGTCCTAAGTACAGTACAGGGTACAGTTAGCCTGTGCTTAGAGCCAGCAAATGAAAAGATGCGGCTTTTCCCTGCATAGTTTAAGCCACATATTTTTTCCATATTCATCAGTAAAAGTAAAGAAATCTCATAATAGCTTGTTTACATATTTGTACAATATTCCACGCCAGGTTAAGCCTAGAAAAATGTTCTGTGGAAAAAAGTGACCGTAGCAGAGGGGTGTTGCTTTAAGCTGTGAATGTTGTATGTCTACAGCTTCCTGCAATGACTAGTCAACACAATATATCGTATTTACAAAAACAAATATGAGCCACAGCACAGTGGCCTCCAAACTGAAACCCAGGGGCCGGATGTGGCCCTTTACTTGCTTTTACCCAGCCCTTGGGGCACTATTCCATCCACTGATTCCAACATTGGGACATCATTTCTGACACTAAGAATCGAGCACAAATCCTCCCAATTACATGAACGGTAGTATACAATTCCACCCAATATCACTAACAATGAAGCACTATTCCTCCCAATGACATTAACAATGTGGCACTATTTCTCTCGCTTACACCTAAAATGGGGCACAATTGCTTCCAAAAATACAAGCAATAGAGCACACTTCCTTCCACTGACACGGCAGTTGGGCACTATTCATTCCACGGACACCTACAGTAGAGCACAATTCCTCTCATTGACACCAGTGCTGGGATACAATTCCTTCCAATGACACCAACCATGGGGAACTATTCAGCCAATTACCACCAATGGTGGGGCATTGTTCCTCCCACTGACACCAATGACAAGCCACTATTCCACCCACTAACACTAGTGATGGGGCACAATTCCTCCCACTGACACCAACAATGGGCCACAATTCCTTCCATTGACACCAATGATGGAGAACTATTCCTTCCACTGACACTGACAATGGGGTACGATTCCTCCCCTAATTCCAAAGATCTGGCGTTGTTTACACCTAGTGAAGCCAGGACATTTTCTTCTCTGACTTCCTGCTTTCCGCCCCCCCTGAAGTCTGAAAGACCGTTAACTGGCCTTTTGTTTAGAACATTTGGAGACCCCTGCTATAGCAGTACTGAGGCTTTGAATTCATATTGTGCCAAGAAAGGTATAGTACAGTCTACACTGTAAATATCATGGAAACCCATATGTTATTTTATCATAAATGTCCTGTATGCAGAAAAGACACCTTACACCAGCCTCTTGTCAGCTCGAAGAAGTTTATTGGAGAATTCACTGATGAGGACAAGGAACGGCAAGTTAGGAGGTGGTAGACCTTCTTTTGCTAGCTCTTTGAAAGCAAATTCAATTCCTTGCCTGACAAAATAGGAAAATAAAGATAAAAAAGTTAACATGAATACATTTTACCATTCTGGAAGAATTCGTAAAAGTAAACAGAAGTATAGGCAAAAAAAAAAAAAAATGTGTTTTCTTTTTCAAAATATCTATGAACATATTGCTGAACAACCTTTTTCTGAAATGTACTATTTGCTTTTGGCTCCTTTCACATGGATGTTCCAATCGGGCCCACCTGGGGCGGTGGACACATGTCCATTTACACCCGCCGACATCCAATCCGTTTGATCTGCCAAAAAAGAGATGGCTCCCCTTCAGTCTGTCTAATCATATGGCAGTCGGATGAAAAGGACAGGCGGTCCTTTTCCATCTGACCGCCCATAGAGGACAGCAGGCTGTGTTTGTTTCCGCTCTGCAGCAGTGGAGCAGACACAGACCTGTCATCCGCTTGCTCAGTGGGGATCAGCAGAGAGATCCCCCGCTGAGCAAGCGGATCCACTGATGGGTTCGCCCCGTGTGGGCCAAATTTCAGAAAAATGACAGTTGTCAAAATCATTATTTACTGCATCAAAACAGTTGGGACCCTTTCACACTACCATGCACCACAGTGCACTGTGTTAAGGCAGCTCATTCATTTTGAACAGGCTGGCAGTACAACTTTACACAGTAAAAATTGTACATGCACCAATTGTTTTATGCGACACACTGCAAACTCAAACTATGGAGGTTATTTACGAAAACTGGAAAGTGCAAAATCTGGTGCAGCTCTGCAGAGAAGCTGATTGGCTACCATGCACAGCTGCGCCAGACGCTGAGTGCACCGGTTTTGGGTGAATCTCCCCCAAAGTGGTGTGCTGTGGTGCATTTTCTATTGGCCGCTACTGTCCAGTGTGGTGGGGTGCCATTCAGCATGAATGGTACCACAACACACCGTGGTGCTCTTGTAACTGAAATGCAAAGATCTGAATGAGCCCTAAAGGGATCTGCTGGGTAAATTTAGTCTAAACTATCATATGCAAAATATAATTTTGTCTGTTTTATACAACATTCTATATTCAATCCTACATTGTAATTTAAGATAATAAACATTACATAATAATAAACATTACAGCCAGGTAACTTTTGCTTTGTTTGACTTTGCTCAGCTAGAAAACTGCAGAACCTCCTTCATAAAATGTCTGAGCTCATTTTTTCTTGCTCCCTTTCATGTTTGAAGTGCAGTGTGGGGGAGGACAGAAGAAAATCTGGTTGGTTGCTATGAACAACAAAAAGTGTTTGATAAACTTTAAACACACATACATGAGGGTCAATGTACTTTAAAAGGGCTCAGCCTAATAAAGCTTTGTCCATAGTGCTGTGTAATGGTATAAATAGCATAGTGAATGTAAGGGGAAAACCTCCACTTCACATACTTGTGCATCATAGCAATAGATTCTCTGCATTTCACGTGGTCCATGCCAAACGTTAGAGAAAAGCGGCGAGCCAGCTCCTTTATGTTAGTGAATGACGCAGGGGACGGGGTGGCACTGTCATGTGCTTCTCTGTGCTCCAGAAACAGCTGCAATCACATCACCATGCCAGAAAAAAGAAAGCAGAGCTGTGACGGGTCATGTCTTTTTAAGGAACAAGGACATTCAGTTTTGTTAATTTGCGTTCATTTTCAGCTGTCTCTCAATGACCTTCCTCCCCGGTGTCAAGGGGGGGCTATTTACAATGCACTGAATGAAATGGCAAGCATTTGTATCCCTCTAATAACAAGCCTGACGACATGATAAGTCATGCTTTCAATTATGTTTCTAGATCAGCCAGGAAACATGCAATCCTGTCACAAATCACACACAGTTCTATCTTCTAGTGCTTTCAATTAAAAGCCACAAAATAGAAGCTGCCTGCCAAATCTGATAACTGATAATCTTCCTAAGTACATTGTATTTCTACATATATGACATACAGCTGACACTGATTCAGGGAAATCATTATCTATTGCCTTACATGGTACATAATGTAACTGGCATTCACCCTCACTTTCTGCTGACATATTTTAACTAATTGCGCTAGTCCCAGATTATTCAGCAAGGCAGTGCAAAAAGCAAACTTGAAGTCAAATATGCTGAAACCCATAGCAGCTAATAAGAATACAATTGAAGTCAATTGACTGGAATTTAAATTGATTGGTTGCCAGGGGTTACTGCACTTGCTCTTTTTCTTACTAAATAAGCCTAATACAATATTATTGTACCATTTGTGTTCTGTATTATACTAATATACTGTAATAAATGATATTTTCACCAGTGGTAGTTTTCGAACATCTAGTGTTATCCCTAGTACACATGATGAGAAAGATCGCATAAACAAAAAACATTTTTAGAGTGGCTGTATGATAATCTGATCATTAGTACACAGCTTTCGAGAGCCAATCAAGACAGTTCATGCGAAATTATCCAAAGGGACAAGCACGAAAAATTTTCTAGGAATATAACAGAACAAATGATTTTTGCTTAATCAGTACAGTATCTGTAAAAAAATCGAGTGACCAAGACCGTTCATGCTCGAAAATGAAAGAATACGCTACAATACAATACATTACACCATCACAGGAAGTTGTATTCTGTCATATGATAATTTTCATAACTCTAGTAACCTATCAGTTTTGGATATGAGACTAGCATGCAAAAAAAGATGATCATTCCTCCAATATACTCATCAAGTGTAGTAGGCAGGGGCGGACTGCCCATTAGAGTACTCAGGCACTGCCCGAGGGCCCGGGGTCAGTAGGGGGCCCCATGAAATGCCCCTGGTACCTTTTATAGGGTTTTTTGGGTGTGCTTTGAGTGTGGGCAAGGACACAGGGGCCCCATGATCCCTTATTGCCTGGGGGCCCCATAAGTTGTCAGTCCGTCCCTGGTACTAGGAATTACTGTAAATACAAAATATACCTCTATCAAAATAATTTTAATTTGACTGTTATGTTGGCCATAGAATCAGGTACAGTGGGTATAAAAAGAATCACAACCCCCCCCCCCCCCTTTAAAATAATCACATTTTGTTGCTTTGCAGCCTGAAATGAAGACAGACATGGTTTTTGTTTTATCCAGCTGTATTTACCTAGTGCAACGTATAACATTCAAGTAAAAGATATAACACCAACATGTTAGAAATGTATTTTTTAAATTCAAAAACAGAATCACCAAGTTTGAAATAGGATCATCCCCCATCCCCAAAGGTGTAGCTAATCACCTTCTCAATGACACACAAAGCCATTTGACTTTCAACTGTGATCAGCTGTAGTTATGTTGATTAGCTCAGCATGAAAATAGCTTTCCTGGAGCATTTCAGTCCCTGATAGGGTAACTGAAGCAAACAATCAACTATGGATGGCAAAGCACTGTCAAAAGATCTCTGGGATAAAGTTGTGGACAGGCAAAAGTCAAGAGATGGATACAAAAAAGTGTCAAAGGCTTTATCAATGCCTAGAAGCACAGTGAAGTCTATTATTAAGAAATGGAATGTATTTGATACAACACAGACCCTCACTGGATCAGGATGCCACTCCAAACTGGGTGAAAGTGCCAGGAGGAAACTGGTCAGAGAGGCTACCAAGAGGCCTACAGCAACTCCAAAGCAGTTGCAGGAATGACAAAAAGTGGTCATTGTGTGCATGTGACAACAATATCACAAATTCTCCACAAATGTGGCTTGTATAAGAGGGTTTCAAGAAAAAAGCCATTCCTCAAGAAAGGCTACATGCAGTCACCACTGATCTTTGCCAAAACACTCCTGAAAACGCACCTGAGGACATATGGAAAAAGGTGTTATGGTCAAATGAGACTAAAATTTAACTATTTGGCCTCAACACCAAATGATATGTCTGCCGAAACTCCAATATAGCTCATCATCCAGATAACACTATTCCTCCAAAGACATGCTGGTAGGTTAACTGGATCCTGTCTAAATTAGCCCTAGTATGTGTAGGAATGTACGTTAGGGAATTTAGATTGTACGCCCCTTGACTGGGACTGATGTGAATGTAATATCTATAATATATATATAGAGAGAGAGAGAGCTGCGTAAATTGACAGCGCTATATAAGTACCTGTAATAAATAAAAATAAAATTCCTACAGAAAAGCATGGAGGTGGTAAAATCCTAATATCCTGATATGGGAGAGTTTCTCTGCAGCAGGCACTGGAGCACTTGTCAGGATAGAAGAAAAAATGGATGGGTCAAAATACTGTAAAATTTTTGAGGAAAATCTGCTGCCCTCTGCCAGAAAGTTGTCAATGGGAAGAAGGTTTACCTTCCAACATGACAATGACCCAAAGCACACAGTAGAAATGACCACACAGTGGTTGAAGGAGAAAAAAGGTGACTGTCCTTGAATGACCTAGTCAAAGCCCAGACTTAAAACCCCATTGAAAATCTGTGGAATGACTTGAAGACTGCAGTCCACAAACTGTCATAATCAAATTTAACTAAGCTTGTGCAGTTCTGCAAAGAAGAGTGGGCAAATATTGCAAATTCTAGATGTGCAAAGTTAGTAGAGACATATCCCAACAGACTAAAGGCTAGAATTAAAGTAAAAGGTGGTTCAACAAAATACTGACACAAGTGGGTGTACCTTTTTCCAAATCAGTGATTCTGTTTTTGATTTTTTTTTCTTTTTTCTGCCATGTTAGTGTTATATCTTTCATTTGGATGTTATAAGTTGCATTGAGTAAATACAGCAAGATAGAACAAAAACTGTGTCTGACTTTATTTCAGGCTGCAAAGCAACAAAATGTGATTATTTTAAGGGGGGGGTGATTCTTTTCTACACCCACTGTATATTCTAGGGTTCATTCACTAAAAATGGAGAGTGCAGCTCTGCATAGAAACCAATTAGCTTCCAGGATTTTTGGCAAAGTTTAATTGAACAAGCTGAAATTAGAAGCATATTGGCTATCATGCACAGCTACACCAGATTTTGCACTCTCCAGTTTTAGTAAATCAACCCCACTGTGTCAATAAACAAATACGTCTCATTTTATAATAATTGCCAGTTTCAGCTTCTTTACTTTTCTTGATATTTGAAAAGTAAAGGATAAATCATGAGCATGTAAACAGAGGGTTTCTTGAATGCAAGCTGCAAGAAAAGCAATTGTTTGGCCTACAGCTATTAGGATGCCATCTACATTTTTAGAACCCATAGTAGAAAAATAACTAATACAATGTCTGTGAAGGTCAGGTCATGGTATAGCTAGTCACATTCACAACATATGCAGTTGAATGTGGCTAACTACTACACCCTGTTCCAAATTATTATGCAAATTCTATTTAAGTGTCACAAAGATTAAATATTTTGTTTTTCAGTTTAACTCATGGATGGCATTGTGTGTCAGGGCTCTTTTGATCACTGAAAACAATCTCGGACACCTGTGATAATTAGATTGGCAGGTGAGCCCAATTTAAGGAAAAACTACTAAAGGAGGGCATTCCACATTATTAAGCAGAGCACCATTTTCAAGCAATATGGGGAAGAAAAAGGATCTCTCTGCTGCCAAAAAGAGTGAAATAGTTTAATGCCTTGGACGAGGTATGAAAACATTAGATATTTCATGAAAACTTAAGCGTGATCATCGCACTATTAAGAGATTTGTGGCTGATTCAGAACTCAGACGGGTTCGTGCAGATAAAGGCACATTGAGGAAGATTTCTGCCAGATGCATGCATCGGATCAAGAGAGCAGCTGCTAAAATACCATTACATAGCAGCAAACAGATATTTGAAGCTGCTGGTGCCTCTGCAGTCCCACAGACATCAAGGTGTAGAGTCCTCCAGAGTCTTGCAACTGTGCATAAACCTTCTATTCGGCCACCAATAACCAATGCTCACAAGCAGAAACAGCTGCATTGGGCAGAAAAATACACGAAGACTAATTTTCAAACAGTCCTGTTCACTGATGAGTGCCGTGCAACCCTGGATGGTCCAGATGGATGGAGTAGTGGATGGTTGGTGGACGGCCACCCTGTTCCAACAAGGCTGCGACGTCAGCAAGGCAGTGGTGGAGTCATGTTTTGGGCCGGAATCATGGGAACAGAGCTGGTCAGCCCCTTTAGGGTCCCTGAAGGTGTAAAGATGACCTCTGCAAAGTATGTGGAGTTTATGACTGACCACTTTCTTCCCTGGTACAGAAAGAAGAACTATGCTTTCCGTAATAAAATCATCTTCATGCATGACAATGCACCATCTCATGCTGCAAAGAATACCTCTGCATCAATGGCTGCTCTGGGGATAAAAGGAGAGAAAGTCATGGTGTGGCCTCCATCCACCCCTGACCTCAAGCCTATTGAGAACCTTTAGAGCATCCTCAAGCAAAAAATCTATGAGAGTGGGAGGCAGTTTACATCCAAACAGCAGCTCTGGGAGGATATTCTGACATCTTGCAAACAAATTCAAGCAGAAACTGTCCAAAAACTCACAAGTTCAATGGATGCAAGACTTGTGAAGCTGCTATCAAATAAGGGGTCCTATGTTAAAATGTAACGTGACCTGTTAAAATGTTTAAAAAATTAAAATGTTGTTAAAAGTTTGATTGAAATAGCTTTTGATTTCAGTAAATATGCTGCAAACACAACAAATGACAATTTTCAGTTCTTTACAACCTCTAAAGTGTTTTGAAACTTACTGTGCGTAATAATTTGGAACAGTACATTGTAAGTGTTTTATGTTTAAAAAAAATCCTGTTATCATTAGGAGGTTTGTGCAATAAAATTTGAATTGTACTCTTAATAGTTGATAACATGAGAATTATGCTGACTGTTATTTACATCAATTATTTAGGTAAATGAGAAAAATATAATTTGCATAATAATTTGGAACAGGGTGAACTAACAAACTGATGTAACAATATTGTATACCCAAAACATGCATTTTCCTTTTCCCCATTTTATAAAGATAATTTGTGCTACCTATGACAACCTGTGTTCCCATCATGCAGCAAAGAAATAGCGGGGGTTTTGGACAGTGACTAACCTGTTTTACTTACTATTTACTTATTTTTGCATTTCATGTATTTTTTGATTCTCAAAAAGCAGGGTGTTTGGTCTTGCAATGCATTCAGCACTTTCAGGCTTCCTTCATTCCTCCTTGTAGGCACCATGACTTTACAGAGACTGGATTTTTAACCAAGCAGAGTATTCTGTGCCCTGCAGTTTTCAGCTTTTTTTTCCTGCCACTTTTTTTCAATTTCCTTACACTTCATTAACCCTCTTATTTTATGGATTTAGGATTATCCCTCCTTATACTTTGTGTTACCCCACTCATTTTTTCACTATGTCCCTCCATGTTATAAATTTAAACTCACCAAACTCTACTGCTATAATCCTGGTGAAATCTGGAGACCGGTGCTTAGGCTGAAAACGTTTGCTTGTCACATAATCATCTTCACAAGGATACAGCGGGTACATGGAGGCTTTTCAATGTACTTTCTTTATTGGGTACAACTTAATGGTACAGGATCTACTGATGCTGATGTGTAACAACTTACTCGATCCAATACAATCATATAGTTAAGAATATAAAAAACATTTTATATGCGGATAAGCTTTGTACCACATTTTGAAAGGTGGGCTCTAATTTCTCCAGCAGAAGGGCTCCAACTTTGGGTATCATTTGGTCCCCCAGTCTTTTTTGTTCTGTGAACTCTTATAAATTTAGTACTTGATTACGGACCACCGGATCATATCTTGCAGACAGTGTAAAAGACACAAGTACCTAGGTTGCCTCTTTTGTTAATAATAAGACATATCCACTGAAACAGTATATTAACTGTCGAAGATGGTCATATATATTATTGAATGTAAAGTCTGTCGTGTACAATATATAGGATGTACTATTTGTGCTTTACAGATAAGAGTTTCAGAACATTATAATGATACCAATAATCCTAAAGCAAAAAATATATCAAACGTATACAAACATTTCAGAGAAGTACATGGGGGTAACCTTTGTTCTTTCTACTTTTTTTTGGCCTGGAACAAATCAAGAAAAGTGTAAGAGAGGGCGATATATATCGCATCCTGCTGAAGTGTGAGGTATGGTGAATATTAGGATGGATGTTAACCTTTTTTTGAGATAAGAACGATTCATTCTGTACTGGATGGTTCTGTATATTATTATGGAGATTGACAATATTATTAGTATGAATTTTTATTACATCTACCAGTAAAGAGAGTTATATCATTCTTTTTGGGTTGGGACAGTTGTCTTCAGATTTGTATTTTCATCAATTAAGTCTAATTGTTTTAATTAATTAAGTAATTACTGTCCCCACTTGTGGTTTGTAGGGGCTGAACTATTAAATATATATATATATATATATCACATTTTATGTACTGCATGCTTTGAGGAAGGCTCTCACCGTGTCAGCATCAGTAGATCCTGTACCATTAAGTTGTAACCAATAAAGAAAGTGCATTGAGAAGTCACCGTGTAGCGGGCTGTATCCTTTTGAAGATGATTATCCCTCCATGTTATACTTAATTCTTTACAATGGGCTAACATTTTACTGTATATGTTCCTGATCACCATTTCACTCTTCTGGGAATATTGTATTTTTAGTGAAACAATTATATACAGGTGCAGTCCTAGGAACTTCTCCTCGGTACTCAAGCACAGTTTATCTACTGGACAATGATATATGTATTTGGAATTTCTTATACAATTTAAAGGCCTGGGCTTATATCCAGTCATGAATAATTGGCATGTTCTATAATATCGGGATAAATGTATTTTTAATGTTTTTTGGGGGTTCTACATTTTCTGTGTTTACTATGTATTCTTTATTTACTGTGTTAACAGATCAATACAAAGTTACATTTTTATAT
Organism: Staurois parvus; assembly: GCF_062004578.1. Taxonomy (NCBI): domain Eukaryota; kingdom Metazoa; phylum Chordata; class Amphibia; order Anura; family Ranidae; genus Staurois; species Staurois parvus. Next base: position 6,565,363 of record NW_028318430.1, on the reverse strand, counting down.
TGGCAAATAGTTTGGGGAGGTTGCGCTTGTGTGATTCCTGTACTCATTTTTAGGGCAGATTACAAATTGAAAGCCAATGCTGAACTGTTGCTATGGACAACAACCCAACTTTTATATTTTTTTCATGACTGTGACTGACTTAAAAACAGAATGGCTGCACTTAGCCTAAGGTATGTGCACATCACTCAGGAAGAATAGGAAAGAGGATAGGGTAGAATTAAAGTTAGGCTCCATAGGCCCTTGAGAGGTAAGGATCAAACTTGGCCTTAGCAACCCAATGACATATTTGGGAAAGGCAGATAGTGTATATTCATATATGTACTAAAGAAAATATCTGCATGTTTATGAACAGCTTAAATTTGCTCTGGATCCTTAACTCATTACTATTGCTCCTTCATTTATTTATGTTCATACTTAAAGCAGATTTCACATGTCTTTACAAGAGTTTTGAGGGAATATCAGGATGGTTTGTCCTGAGTAATGACATCATTAAAAAATATTACAATTTCTTCACAAACATGTTTAACCTTACCTTTTTCAAGCAAACGACCAATGTTTTTGCACTCTCTATCCTGTTGATCTGTCTGGTTCGGCTCAAGGTTTCCTTAATTATATCACCAAAGTCATTGTAGGTCTACAGTAATAAAAACATTTTCTAGATTGTAACATTTATACAGCTCCAGACGCATAAGTTATATACTTCTTAAAAAGGTTTGATAATTGAATAGGTTGAACATAAGAATAATTTAATAATAATATAGCAATTAAGAAATAGAAATCATTTCATAAGATATAAAGGATACCTGGGATAAAACTGCCTAAAAGGAAAATGGCTATGATGCCCACACCATCCTCTACCTACTTTTTCAAGCTGGACCTGGTAAAGTGACTTGTGGAACCAACTGATTGGTATATTCTGTCAGATGTTTAGAGCTTGTTCAGTAAAGCTATATTGAGGGCAATGATGATGTGCACAGTGCGGCAACTCAGCAATCAGATTTCTTGCTATTGAATTGAAAGGATTTTGACTGGCTACTCTGGATTACAGCGCTACTGCCTGATAAACACATCAATGTTAAATCTAAATACAAAAATGATATTAAACAATTATTCTCTATGTATAAAATGGGGCAAAACACAAAATTCTAAACAGTAAAGTATTAAGAAAGTTGCAGGCTAGTAATCAACTAATTTTCTTATATTGTGTTTGGTCTGCAGAAAAATGCGTGCATTCTAGAAAATGTCCATCCATACGCCCAAAAAAGAAGAATACATATTAATATTAGATAATTTACCTTCATATACTGCTTGTAAATCTCTGCTACAGCTGACATCTCGACTACACTGGAAGTTATCATTTTGCAATAAACAGCCAGCAGCATCCTCTTCCTGTGTAGAATGACCAAGGTTGCATCCTCATCTTTCTCTGCAGACACTGCTGCATATTAGAATAATAAATTATAATTACCTCTTATACATCATTAAAAAGAAATAGTATGTCAGCAGTCCAGTAAACATACTAGTTAAACATTCAATATTTATAATTAACCCTGGACCCCTGGCATGCACTGCTGCTGGAACAAAATTCTGTGATGATCTTTTTACTTCCAGTGATATACTTATATATACAGTGCATTCTTAAAATATTCCGATTTCCTTCACTTTTTTAAATTTTATTATGTTGCAGCCCAATACTACAGCTGTTTAAATTCATTTTTTTTCATTAATCTACACTCAGCACCCCATAATGATAAGGTGAAAACAGAATTTTAAAAATGTTTGCAAAAGTACCTCCCATTTCTCTTGATCGTTGCTGAGTTTCTACTCCTTGATTGGAGTCCACTTGCGGTAAAATTAAATTGATTGCTGCTGCACTGAAGGTTCCCATGAGCACAGTGGCCTCCGTAATTCTCAAATGGAAGAAGTCTGGCACAACCAGGACTCTTCCAAGAGCTGGTTGACTGGCCAAACTGAGCAATCAGGGGAGAAGGGCCCTAGTAATAGAGGTGAGCAAGAACTCCATGGTCACTCTGAGCTCCAGATATCCTGTGTGGAGATGGGACAATGATGCAGGACAAACCATCACGGCAGCCCTCCACCAATCTGGGCTTTATGGCAAAGTGGCTAGACGGAAGTCTCTCCTCAATGCAAAACAAATGAAAGCCCGCTTGGAGTTTGCAAAAAAGCACCTGAAGGACCTCCATGATTAATCCCGGGGGCATGCCTTGGATGAAGGAGCTGAGGCTGCTTTTATTTGAAAACTTAAATATTTTTAAGTTCTGAAATGATCCTAAAACTTTTATATGTTTTAGGTATGAATAATAATAAAATATTTATGTGCACTAGTTTCTAATGCATGCTTATGTATAATTCCCTTCACACAGCATTAGTGGAATGCAGATGGACTATATTACTAGATGTTATGACATCTTCTTGCAATACAAGATTTGCTGAAAGAAAATCACCTTTGTCTTTCTCTGCTTGGGGAGTTTGAAAGACATGTTGAAGGATAAATGAGAGAAGCTCTGACTCCAGTGCTGAATCCACATGGTAAAATATCCCTCCTCTTCTGTTACTTAGCAACAAAAGTAGGTCACACAAGGAAAGGAAAGACTGAAAGAAGGTATTCAAAGTTATGCACACATATTGTAAATGACATTGTTCAAAAATTACATTAGCTCATTATTCTAACACAAAATGAATTTTACCCTATTTTACTCACCTGCTCCCTCACCGATTGATCACTGTGATTCAGGTATTTCCTGCAAAGCTGACAAAAGTCATTTACCTTTGTCCTAAGTATGTTACCTTCCACCTAGAAAAGCAGAACACATAGCTGTATATAAAAGGTGTATCAAAGTCTGCAAGGCTTAAACAGTTTCCACTGCACCTTTATTATAAAATGTCCAAAATCATCCCTACATATTACCAAATGAGAAAATAAAAACATAGATCTCAGACATGAACTTCTCCCAATTGGGCCGGCACTAGCCAGTTTACTTTCTGCAGGTTGCTGATGACCTCCATAGTAATATCAGCCATGGGAAACACCCAGCAAACAGTCTTAGGGCTTTACCTATTAATCACCTGTATACAGCAATCTTTGTGTATGATATAGGCAGGCATTATTTAAAAGGATAATTATTTCAAATTATGAGACAATATAACATGAAGCCAGTGTGCTCCATGTATCAGTGCTCCAAGAAATACAATGGTTTCATTATATATCATGTAAGACCGGGCAGAGGCAGAAGAGGTATCTGCCTTGGGTGCTGTGATGCATGGTTGCATTCTCCCTGTGTAATTTTCATGACTGAGTTGTCAGTTTGATAGTGTGGGTCCTGCTCTGCAGTTATTTATGATGAAAGCCAGTATTGAAACTTTTATTTATAAATTATTGTTAGGCCTCATGCACACGGGCGGTTTGGCCCATGTGTGTCAAATCCTGGCATTTTTGGGTGGCCCAGGAGGCACAAGTGCAGCAACCAGCCCTGCTGCTGGCAACCTCTAAATATCTATGACAGGCTGAAATACGTTTCCCATCCCCCAGAGGACGTCTACGAGGATGATATGAGTAGGGGCAGAGCTTTGTAGCTGACATCATCTCGCATGTGTGCTTGACCCAGCAGCTTGCTGAGTTATTTAATGCCGTTTTTCTACTTCCCTCTGTGAGTATAACTGAGTTCAATAAAACAGGATATATTAACCTCCCTAGCGGTCTGATTATTTCAGATTTTTGGTGCTGAAAGCGGTACCATTATTTTGCATGGAAATATGTAGTTTTTTTTTGTAGGCTGTAATTTTTAGGAATAACTCACTGAAATCTGTCCGAACAAGAGTCTATTAAACATCCCGGGTATGATAAAATTTGAAACACGAAATCATAAATTATAATTTAATAAATAATCATAAAAAATAATAATATGATAATACATTTAATTCAATAATATAATCAAACCGAAAACACTGAAATTTGAAATATAGCGCCAAGTTCGCACATTGCTGAGCAAAGTCGCAAAATCGTTTTCAGTGTCTGATGATGAATTTCCCCACGAATCATTATCACTCAATTCTGTAAGTGGTTCTGATTTACTATCGCTGTTCTCTAGCTGATCTAAACCCGCTTTTGACCTAAAGGGACACTTTTTGGACGCCATGGACGTTTCTCAGTTTCCAGGCAGAAAGAACAGACAAAATGCAGGCAGGGCACAGGACAAAGAACTAGGGACAAAATGTATGTGAAATTGGTTGAGACAGCAATGTTTTACTATGTAAAATGTAAAAAAAAAAAATGACATTATTTAAAAATTTTAAATTTGCCGCCGCCGGCGGCGCCCGTACGTCCCGACGTCACAGGGACAGGACACAGAAGCCGGATGCCGGCATCGGCCGAAGGAGATGCCCGGGGACGCTGCAGGGGACACATCGTGGGAGCGCAGGGTAAGGTAAGTGAAGAACAAATGCAGTAGCACGGAGCAGTGCCGCATGGTATTCCCGAGTGTAGCTCGGGGTTACCGCTCTTGGTACTGAAATGTTACCCCGAGCTACACTCGGGAATACCGCCAGGGAGGTTAAGGACTATAGTTCCTCCATTCTTTTTTGGTGAAATGGGGCTTGTGCTAGGGCCATGTGGAAGGAGTCTGCTACTGGCTTAAAGCATCTAGTATCCAAAGCTGTCGATGTTTGCAAGAGGTTGAGGTGCTGGCAGTTCTTGCTCTGGTGTGACAAGGTGGCTGTTCGGCTTATACCATGCTAAAGCGCTGTTGACCTCCTAATGTTTGGGGTCTATATCTCCAGTAAGCAAACAGTGTTTCATGAGTGGTGAAGGAGCACAGGGATTGCATCAAGGGTTGCTGGCACCTGTGACACAGTTACAAGACCGTGTCACAACAGTACCTTTTAATTCGTGAGTGCTTTTTTTTGCACCGTTTGTGTTTGGGCACGTACTGTACATTGCTATACAATGTTAACAAAAGTGTTTTATGTATAATAATTGAAAGTGAATCTGTCATACACTGATATATAATGTAAAGGGACAGCACATCTATATAGCTTTGAAATACATGGCAGTTGGACGTGTCTACCAAGTGATACATGAATTTAGGGCTGTATGCATTCAGAGATGTACACCCAGAAGTTCAGAACACAAGAATTCCTAAATCACAGGCATAAGTCCTTGATCTCAGATGGCTCTAAGCGTGAGTACCAATCAGTACAGCATCCAGCATCCATATTTTAGTCTGCCGTAAATGTTAGTCCCTTATTAAGCCTTAGTGAATCATATGAATCCTGATTAGTTTTCATTACCTACTTCATTCTCTTCATTCTGTAGAATTTGTTGCTTTTTTATGTAAACTTAAATGCTTTATACCAGAAACTTGAGTCAAAGGAAAATTCACACAATAAAATTTGTAGTTAAACCTATCTTTTTCCTAAAAATGTGTATTTTATAATTATTTATATTAACCCTATCATTCCCTTTCCTAAATGTATTTTGGGTTTTTTCTTTTTTATCACCAAATTAAAGGACTTTGGGGAAGGAGGGGCAGTGGACATTGGCATGCTCTCCTTGGGTACCAGAGAATTTTGTCCCGGTACTGACATCACCCAAGCAACCAATAATGAATGGTACAGATTATAAATAAAATTACCTTATGATGTGGCTCTTCTATGACAGATACCAGCTGCCAAAGTAGGGCATAATACATACACTGGAAAGCAGGCAGCAAAAGCTACACAAAAAACAGAAAATGGAGAAAGGTGGTTACACAAATAACAAAATTAATTATACTAAAATATTTCTATGTTTGGTAAATGTTTTACTTTATGCACTGTCAGTTATAGTTACTCCAGTATAACTGATGAGTTATATTAGCTTAGTATTCTATAATATTCACAATTGTTTGGTGATTGTGATCATGAAGTGACATTTTTGTCAAAAACTCATTTCTTTAAAAGTTCCCAAATAAGACACTGTAATTCAGATAAATATCTAAGCATTTTACCTGTACTGGTAATCTTTGTCGCTCCATATCAAACTTGAATAACTTAAATGCCTTCTGAAACAGATCCCACTGACTAAGGTTATGAGCACTGCAGGTAAGAGGTAAAACATTATTTTTATCCCAAAAACTATTTTAGTGTGTGTGTGTTAGTGTGCATCTGTGTGTGTGTGTGTGTCTATGTGTATTCAAAGACTCTTTTCACTGTGTAATCTTTCAAAAATCCTGATAGATTAAAAGAATGCAAGTGTTTTACAGTACAGCTGTCCTAACAATGAAGTGTGCAGTGTTAAGTGGGAAGGGATTTTCCTGTGTCCCCCTTTTACAGTACATATATTACTTATGGGATAAAAGAAATAAAGTATCGCCTTTCAACCACAACCCCCCTTATGAAACTCTAAACAACTGACATTATTATTTTATTATTAAATATTTTAGGGGATGGTACAAAGGATTATGTCTGTTGTCAAGATAAGGTCTGTGCATCACACTAATGGTGGTATGACTCACTTGTGAAATGCTGCAAGTCTTTTCAATGTACACGACATGGGATGCACATCTTCTGCAGTCAGAGACTCTTCTCCCTGAAATAGTACAATACATAATACTACTACTATACTAAACATAAATCAACTAAACATACATCATGAGTTAGTTTATTTTAAAGACACTTTTGTAAAACTAATGGATAAACAGTAGAAAGTTTAGAAAATACGCATAGTACAGTATAAATACATTGATTTAAAAAGGTACAAAGGTGTAAACCAATATTTTTCAACACACCTACACTTGTGTACAGTATGCAAAAAAAAAAAAAGACACCTTTATGCCTCCTCAAAGCTGTACTCCAGGTACAAATATGCTCATTTAAATATATCCCTCAACAGCCATAAATGATATAAATCCACTTTGTGCCCACCAAATGCCTTTGTAAACCAAAATATTACCTTGTAAATGTAGTAGTGACCTTATCACTGGTTGGTATAACCTGTGTAGAGAGCAGAGCTGTGGGGGGGAAGGGCCGTAGGCCCCTCTTCACTACAGACTACCTGCAGAAAACTACAGAAGGAGGCAGAGATAAGACCAGTCATTCTGCATAAAGTCAGAGAGCATCAGTGACTGCTCTTTATTATCTCCGGCTCAGTGACAAGTTTCACTCTGGAATACTGCACAGATCTGGAAAAAATACACAAAGCACATCAAGATAAATGTATCTCGTATTAAGATAATATTTGCTAATCCCAGAGTTCACCTTTAACAATTAGCTGTCCAGCAGAGTTAACTAAAAGTTAAATACTGCAAATCTGCAACAAGTTGTGAGTATTTTTTCATATGCATTTATTGATAGCTCTTTTGCCTAAGTAAAATGTTTGTTATAGAATTACAAAAATTCAATAACTTGAGTGATTTCAGGTAACAAATGAAACCAATCAGAGAATTTCAATTATAATTTCCATTATATTCATAAAACACTGTACCTAAAGTGTATGTATAGGCAAAACCTGTTGTTTTTTGTTTTTTTTTTGGATAGAGTAGTAATGGATTACAACCTCTGTCAGGTTTTTATTACGGTCTGTGTCACTGCTAACAAGATTTTTTTTGGTCCTTGATATCAGTGTCACCTAGACAAAAAGTAATGGGAAATTCAAACTTTTAGAACTGTCACCAGAATACAATAGGGGTAAATGAGAATACCTGTTTTAGTAACAGTTATTTAAAAGGAGACTATCCTTCACTTTGTAGAGATTTTCTCCTACGTCTTGTTATGTCTCCAGGACGGAGTGAAGGGATATATCTTCAATGCAACACACACATCATAAAAAAATAGATTTTTGATTAATTTAATTTCTAAAACTTGTGCAACTCTGCAGAGAAACCAATCAGCTTCCAGGTTTTATTGTCAAAGCTTAATTGAACAAGCTGAAGACAGAAGCTGATCGGCTATGTCATGGAAATTTTGTATTGTTGGTCGAACTTTAAATGTGTCATATATTCGTGTTATTCATATGTCTCTCGTGTGGCTTAATTAAAGCTCTGAAGGCTGCAATTGGGCCATGCACATGTACAATGTATGTATTACAGTACTCAGCTTGGTAATGGATGAGATGGCAGATCTGCGCTTATAGACCGGCGTGTATACCACCACGGCATTCCATGCGAATGCTGCTGTCAGTAGACCGTGGGCCTGTATCCACATATCAGCAGCATAGTACCACGTGGGCTTCATAACGCAATGCGCAAGCGGTGTGAACTCCACGTGTAGGCTTATGCATATCTTACAACCCATTACTAATCTGAACTGTATCTTGGATGGATGTGTTTTAATAAAGATCGTATCGGGCCCATCCAGGTACAGACTGATATTTTTAGGAGATGCTTGTGCAGAGAATTTACATACCAATAGAAGCTAGTAGGACAGGAAATATGACCTCAGATGGCTCATAGGGGGGAAGGGGAGGAAGTCTGCTGACCTCAGAAGACTCATGGGGGAGGACCAGTGATAGATAATAGCAAAGGCTATGCTCCAATTGGAATGTACATCCTCTGTATAGGTACTCCCCATTGCATTGTTCGGTGGGAGGGGATTGACTTTATTCATGTGGGGGGCATGTGTGTATTTTTAATAAAACAGAGAGCTGAGCCTGAAGCCGGCCCTTATGTGGATTGCAACCAGCCTTAGAGTGTCGTGTGATCATTCTAGGGTAACGGAGCTCCAATCACCTACATTTCAACAGAACCAAAGTATTTGGATGGGCAGGAATCGTGTAGTTTAGCTGCAGTCGTGGTAAGCGAGATTCGCACAGCTTTATGGGGGATTTCTGCGCATCCAACTGCGAGTACTCACGGTAAGGAGAAATTCGTTAAAGCGAATTTCCAAGACAGTTTGGCGAGCCTGGTGGATACTAACGCGTATTCTTGCGTAGCTAACCAAGAACGAGGGGGGAATGAACTATCATGAACTAGCAAAAAGTATGCCGGCACATTTCAGGTCTCTCTACCATTAAGAGGATCGCTTTTTGCGTGTTCGTATGGCTGATTTCGCTCTCTGTTAGCTAACAAGAAATACCGCTTAACAAGGACCTCGTTTTTTGTCCTAAACTCTTGATTTGTGGGTGAAAGACAAGGGTTTGTCTCTGCGGAGAGCAGCAGAGGGGTGGGTTTGGTTGGCTGGATTTGGTCAAGTTTAAAAATCTTCCAACCAAAAATTAAACGGGTATATGTTTTAGTGGGTAAAAGTTGTTGCATAGTGTTAGGTAAGTATTTGCGGGTTGTAGGTACTGTGGTGATTGCTTTACCCCCCTCCACGTGAGGTAATTATTACAGTGCTGAAAGGCTTAGGTTAATTGTTAACTGTTGTAAGATCTGTGTTATGTAGTCTGTACAATGTTTTGTGGTACTACCGCTCCCAGCAAGCATGCAGCAGGGGGTCCTTTCTGTTACATGTGCATGTTAGTGTGATATGTTGGTGTTTTATGTCTGTTCTGTGATCGTGCCAAATTGTGTTGTATGTGTGCTTCATATTGTTGTGTAATTGTCCAGTGTATGTTCTGTCCAAACGTCTGTTTTATGTAAGAGGCAATTTTGAGGCTAGAGTCTGCCGTGTGCTTCCCTGTGGGGGGCCATTCTAGTGTTACCATGTGCTTCCCTGTGGGGGGTCATTCTAGTAATGACCATGTGCTTTACCTGTTGGTGGCCATTTTGTTGACTACTATATGTGCAGTAATCTCTATGCAATGTGTATGCAGTTTTCTATATGCATTTGACCCATATTGTGTTTTTAATCCAAATTTTTTACAGTTTCATTTGTTTGCTTTTAGCTTTAAATTTGCGTATTGCCAGCCAATTTAAAGTGTGTTAAGCGAGTTTTCCCTTCACGTGTTCCACATTTAGTGAGCGCGGTGAAGTCTGGGTTTTTGCACATAGATTTCTTGTATAGTGATTATGTTTTTCTTGTGTTTTTCCTGTTAAAAGTAGTTCCTTATTGTAAAGCGGGTTTGTTTTAAGCTGCTGTGTCGCGTGTTTCACGTCCAGCAGACTTTTTGTGTAAACGGTTCTAGGTGGTTGCAGTGAAGATTGCGTGTGTAGCGCAGATCGTTTAGCGGTGTTGGTATGAGTGATTTTTGCGTCAGCAACAAGGTTACTTTTGCCGCAGTTTTTCGGTTTACCTCTGTGTAATTGTTTTACTGTGAAACGTCCCGTGTTTTTCATAAGGATCCACTTTGTCCTTTTTAACAGTTTTTCAGGTTGAAAAGGGTTTTTTTCTGTGTGTATTAGGAAAGTTTTTTTTCTTTACACAAATTTCCTAAAGGTCAGTTAGTAGGTTTCTGCCCAACCAGTGACCCCTAAGTAACATCCAAGAACCCCTCTTTTTGTTTTGACTTGTGTTAGCTACTGTGTGCAGGGAGAGAAAAGCCACTTTCATCATTGTGCGGTGTGGCCTGCCAAACACAGTGGGTGATGAGAGCCACATAAATTACGCTGTGTGAGTGGGCGGTCCAGGGAAATCCTGGTCACCACAAACACTTCGGGTGGTCAGGATCGCATAAATTGCGCTGTGGGAGTGGGAGGTGTGCTCTCAGTCTGACCGCCACTTGATGCGCTTCGGGTGATCGATAAGTATCACATAAATTACGCTGTGCTGGGAAAGTGGTGGAATCAGGCCTCTCGGTAGGATCCCACCGAGTGCTCCAGGGGGTAAACAGGTACCCGGACGCGGGATATATACCAGTGACTAGTCACGATGGGCAGTAGTCAGTCCATGAAGAGAGAGGGGGAAGCAGCCCTCTTCAGGGTAAGGACAGCTGCACAACTGATGAAGGTGAGTTTGGGGGGGAAGTCTACAGAACCCCTCAAAAGGTGGAATAAATGGTCGAAGGGTACCAGATGGGAAATTCCCCGGGAAGGTACATTTGACGCATGGAGGTGGGAAAAATTCATCTCTGAATTTGAACCACGGATGCAGGCGTCAGAACTAGAGATCGCACAGCTATGGCTTCACAGGTCAATCCAATTAGGGAAGCAGGGCATACATAAACTGGTGTCTGTCCGGAAGAACCAGGTGATGTATACCTGGCCTCCAGAGGGAATAAAACAGGAGGATCCGGTGTCAGAGGTGGAGGAAGCTCTTTCAGGGCTGACTCTACTAAGGCAGGCAGGATCAGGGTCTGCTGGGGTTCCCCAACAACCAACAGTGGCTGAGATAAGTATAACTGCACCTGTCTCTTCTGTTAGTGACGTCACTTTTGATGTACCTTCTGTGTTTTCTGTATCTATGCCTCAGCCTCTGCCTCTACCTCTCCCTTCTCCCTGCTTCACCCCAGCTCCTTCTGTTTCCAACTACGAAGCCTTCTCAACAACCGATTTGCAGACTATCTGTGAATCAAGGGGAATAGACACCCGGTTAAGAAACAGGGCGGATTGCATCAAAGCGCTACGAACCACTGATCAGACCCCTGCCCCCCAGCTATACCCTGATCTGAGGGACCTCAAACCTGAAGGTGCAGTAAGCAAGGTGGTTAATCTAAGCCCACCGATGAAGCTGGGTCAGCCCTTGCACTCTTCCCGGACCGAGGCCTATCCAGTCAGGGTGCAGCAATTTGAAGGTCCTCCCAATGCACGGGGGGAACGGACTTTAGGGGAACGGGTAGTTTGGCATGTCCCCTTCACCCCGGCAGAGATCCGCACTATTCTGGCTGAGCTCCCGGACTATCGAGTCAATCCGAGAGGATTTGCTCGAATGTTTGGACAAAACCAGTTCAGCTATGGTATGAGCGGGTCAGATTGTGCACAGATCCTACGGGCAAAGGTGGGCATGGAAGTGGCCAGTACAGTGATTGCAGGGTGCTCTATAACCACGCATGAGGAGATGACTTCAGGGGGCAAAGAGTTCTGTACACAGCTAAAGGCAAAGCTTCCAGAAATGTATGGTGCTACCTCTACTACGGACATGATGAAGCTCACCCAGGGTCCTAATGAGGAAAGCGCCTGCTTCTGGCGCCGTCTCAAACAGACGGCACTGGATGCGGATCTGGAAGTTGGACCTGATGCTCCAACTGAAGGGGTAAAGGTGACCGCGACGCACATTCTGTTGCGGGCCAAATTTTTGGAAGGCATCAATATTAAAATTCGGGAAAGGCTGGTTCTGGCCCGACCCGAATATAATGAGATGTCTATCCCTGCTATCCTTTCCACTCTTACGGCAATAGAGAGGGAAATGGATAGAAGAAAACAAGACAAGGCCAAAGTTCTTATGTCCCAGACCCCACACGAAAAACCAAGGGATCTGGGTCACAGGAAGGATAGGCCCCCACCCAGGTGCTTCCAGTGCCACCAAACGGGGCACATGAGGAGGAGCTGTCCCCAATTACCTAAAGGTCGGTGGCAGTTCATTCCTGATGAGTCCTCCGCCCCTATGACCACCATGGTAAGTAACTCCTATGAATCCTCATAGGAAGTTGGCAAATCGGTGTCGGCCCAGATCCATCTTTTTCTAGAGGAATTAAAATATCCCCTCCCTTGCCTCACCGACTCCGGTGCAGCAAGAACGGTCTTGCGAAAACAGGACATCCAAGGCAAGGTACCCCTCTCAGGGGAAAGCCCTCCTAACCCCTACTAACCTCACTATCAAACGATGCACTATTCTTAACCCAGCTTCTCTTCTTCCTGTGTCGGAAGATGAGAAGGGGGGGGAGGACAGCAATGACAGTGCTGAATTTTGCAACACGACTAACAATACTAACACCTCTTCTGCTAACATGTCTTCTTTGTCCACTATTAACCTCTCTTCCAAAGGACACGACTGCATTTCTTTGGTGGAACTGGAGTCAGCGGCAACACACCCCATATCACCCCGAGAGTAGCGGTAAGGTTGAACGTCTTCCGATACCCAAAAACCTTGGCCTGAGTGTCTCCCCATTGCCCCCTATTCCATCCGGAATGCCCCTCGGCAACCACATGGGCTGTCACCCTACGAGGTGTTGTTTGGGGGACCTCCCAAAACAGGGTTGTACTTTCCTCAACAGTTGTCGTCTTTGCATTCACAGCTTACAGGTTATGTGCAATCTCTGCAACGGGAGCTGCAGAAGATACACCATCGGGTTCGCGAATCGCTCCCCGATCCAAATACAATAACAGGTGTTCTTTCTATTGAGCCAGGTGATTGGGTCGTCCTAAAGAAACATCAAAGAACCGGACTCGAGCCACGGTTCACCGGACCATACCAAGTCCAGCTGACGACACCTACCTCACTCAAACTCGAGGGACGAGACAACTGGGTGCACGCAAGCCACTGCAAGAAGCTTTTCAGCCACACCAGAGAATGAGGGGTGTCATTTTCCTTTTTCTTTTTGTTTGTATGTCTTACATGTGTGTGAACGGAGGAAAAGACGGCAGATACCCCAACCTTTTATTTAAAATGCACCTGCGTTTAGCCAGAACCGCCAACAAAACCAACTGTTGGGTATGCTCAAAGCCCCCACCCAGTCATCACATGTCCGCAATGGCCGCTGTTCATGCCCTATATGACATCCGCGTCGGCATGAAAAAGCAAGGGACCCCTGGTCAGCCCCCACGTAGACATTTGTCGGTAGAACTTAATGACACATTTTTAGCAGGTAACATCAGTTTCAGCACCAATATTAGCTCTAGCTCCTGTAGGACCCTCACCAGTCCATTATGGGTAACTGGACAGCTAGGCAGCCCTCAGGTGTGCTTTAACATCAGCTTTGGCACAGGTAACAAGTTTGTTGGGACTACCACCTGCGAGGGAGGTATAACTGTCAATCTGACTAACCAGACTTCCTTTCTGAGTAACCACACTGACCGACCAGAACACGTGTGTTGGAAGGACGGATGTGATGTGCAGACTGAGGGAGCAATCCCCCAGTCTGTGCAACTGTTGCTCAGTGCCAGAGGCCGAACGAGGAACTCCTCCTGTTCTGCTCTGACAGGTCCATACTATTTTCTGTGTGGTTCGGCAGCCTATAGAACATTTCCCCAGAACGCGAAAGGTTCGTGTGCCCTCATAAAGCTAGTCCCCGCATCCTATGTAGTGATGGATCATGAAGAGTTGATGGTCCACAAGAAGGTAAGGATGGCAGGGAGAGTTCGCAGGGAGCTGTTCTCTGAGGGCGACCAAGCATGGGCTTGGTTCCCCTCATGGACAGGATGGGGAATAGAACTTATGAAGCGCCTGAACAATTTTTCTGTCATCGTGGATAGTATGTTTAACGAAACCGTAGAGGCTGTCAGAGAAATTGCCCAAGAACAACGGCAGATGGGAATTTTAGTGCTTCAGGAGAAGATGGCCCTTGATTATCTTTTAGCCGCCAAAGGGGGGTTCTGTGAGTTCATCGGAGAGGATTGTTGTACTTGGATAGAAGACACCGATGACAAGGTCCAGGCCCATATGAACAAAGTTAGTGAACTACAGGGAAAAGCTAGAGCTATAGCTAGTGAGGGTTGGAATCCGTTCAAGGGTTTGGGAGGATTGGGGGATTTCCTGTTCTCCATCGGATCTTGGTTGAAGGAAGTGGGAGTGTATATCCTGATGCTTCTCTTTTTCATCTGCCTTTTATATGCCGCGGTGAGATGTTCCTGTTGCCTCATCGACCGTGTAAACCAAGCTCGGGCAGATGACCACATCTCCATGCCCGCTCCTGGGATCCCACTCCAACCACTGATCGGAGGAAGACCTCACCAACCATCCACCTTCTCTACAGATTATGTCCTGGCTTCCCTCTAATTTATCTCTCTGAAGACCACATTCTCCAAGACCTTCAAGCAAGCTTCAAGCCTCATCATGGTTTGTGTCTGCGATTTGGAAAACTGTCTGGGTCGAGACCAGCCTTGTGTGGCCCCGTCTGCAGGGGCAATTTGAGAATCTATTGCTGGATCTCCCCAGACCACCGTGGGATCACAAGCTTTATTCATACCACAAGTCTGTTTGTGGTTTTTGCAAGAGCCTTCCTGTAGTGAAGGTTCCAACGCTCTTGAGGATCATCGCTTCAATCAAGCCTGTTTGCGTCGAGTCTGCGTCGGGTCTTGTTGTTTCAGGTACCCCGTGGAGCTTTATTCTCAGGGACAACTACAGGAACTCTTTGAAGTTTGAGACTACACCCATCAAGCTGAAGAAGATCAAGAAGGGACACGAGGAGAATATGATAAAACAGGAGGGAATGTCATGGAAATTTTGTATTGTTGGTCGAACTTTAAATGTGTCATATATTCGTGTTATTCATATGTCTCTCGTGTGGCTTAATTAAAGCTCTGAAGGCTGCAATTGGGCCATGCACATGTACAATGTATGTATTACAGTACTCAGCTTGGTAATGGATGAGATGGCAGATCTGCGCTTATAGACCGGCGTGTATACCACCACGGCATTCCATGCGAATGCTGCTGTCAGTAGACCGTGGGCCTGTATCCACATATCAGCAGCATAGTACCACGTGGGCTTCATAACGCAATGCGCAAGCGGTGTGAACTCCACGTGTAGGCTTATGCATATCTTACAACCCATTACTAATCTGAACTGTATCTTGGATGGATGTGTTTTAATAAAGATCGTATCGGGCCCATCCAGGTACAGACTGATATTTTTAGGAGATGCTTGTGCAGAGAATTTACATACCAATAGAAGCTAGTAGGACAGGAAATATGACCTCAGATGGCTCATAGGGGGGAAGGGGAGGAAGTCTGCTGACCTCAGAAGACTCATGGGGGAGGACCAGTGATAGATAATAGCAAAGGCTATGCTCCAATTGGAATGTACATCCTCTGTATAGGTACTCCCCATTGCATTGTTCGGTGGGAGGGGATTGACTTTATTCATGTGGGGGGCATGTGTGTATTTTTAATAAAACAGAGAGCTGAGCCTGAAGCCGGCCCTTATGTGGATTGCAACCAGCCTTAGAGTGTCGTGTGATCATTCTAGGGTAACGGAGCTCCAATCACCTACATTTCAACAGAACCAAAGTATTTGGATGGGCAGGAATCGTGTAGTTTAGCTGCAGTCGTGGTAAGCGAGATTCGCACAGCTTTATGGGGGATTTCTGCGCATCCAACTGCGAGTACTCACGGTAAGGAGAAATTCGTTAAAGCGAATTTCCAAGACAGCTACCATGTTTGTAAATGCGTGCAAACAAATCCCTGTTTTTAACATGAATTGTTAGACAGGGTCAATTTGTTTTTGTTTTTTGCAGACTAGCTAGACAGTGTGCTGGAAAATCTTTCTTTGCTTTTTGATACTACAGCAAATGCCTGAAGGAAAAACTGAACCCTGGGCAGGCAGGCTGGTTCCCTGCATACATTTCCAGGCTAAATTTATCATTTGACTGATGTACATCTTTACACAAAAAAAACACATTGGTTATTCAATAAAGCATTTCCAACACTTTTCTGGCATTATGGCCAGAAATTGCTATGGCCAACATTTCCAACACTTTTTTGGCATTATGGCCAGAAATTGCTATGGCCAACATTTCCAACACTTTTCCCGCATTATGGCCAGAAAATATCAGAAAACCTGTGCCATGCAACCGTTTTTTTTCTAGAATGTATGAGAAATTCAAACAGTTGTTATGTATACCCAAAAAAAATCTTTCACAGCACATAGTCTATTTTCTCTTCATTATGCCCACAAGTGTTTTACTAAACAGGCCCCCCTTGCTGAAGGTAGCTTAGCCTTCTCCAATTTATTTATGTATTTTATTGTCTCTCTTAAATTACTTATGTATATGACTGGCCACATTCAACTTCTCACAACCCCTCCACTACTTTAATGTCAGCATTCCAGGGAACTCTCTCAGATTTAAAGGATGACATTTATAGGTCTGTATCTCTCACTGCTTAAAATGCACCCCTGAGGATATATGCTTTTTATCCTGGCTTGAGGTAGACAAAATATTATCCTCATCTCAATCACATATTTCACCCAAGACTCCTTTATAGTATAACCACAAGCTTCAGGAACTCCTGGGTCACCCTGACTCCAGTTGTTGGCTCCATAAATGCATTGTCCACATTTCACAACTTTTTGATAATGGCAGGTTTGTTTCTTTGTTTTGTTTGAGGCACTTAAGGATAGATACCAAATTAATAATAAATCCTTTTTCAAATATCTACTACTGGGACACGCCATAAAGGCCCAATATGGTTCCCTAACATTTTGAGTTATCGTATTCCCTCTTGAAGCGTCTAATGTATGGATGCACCAAATAAGTTACTACCTTTTACAGTTGCTTGCAAGCCAAGGGGTCCAATACTTTTGCATCTTCATGCTGGTTCTCATACAGCTGACACATTCACACAGTTTAAGTTTATCCACAACCTCCATTATATGACTGATAGAATATCTCAAAATAGCATTGATGTACATGCCTGTTGCCCCTGATGTTGGGAAAGTTCTAATGGCCTCCTATGTTTTGGACGTGTTCTTCCCTCCCTACCTTCTGGAGTGCCTTACTTACTTTTCTGGAAACTAGTCTGAACCTTCAAGCCTCAAAGACTGAGGTGTGTTTGTGGAGTATTCTTGACAATTTCACTCCACTGACTCATAGCCACATAGCGAGATATTTACTAAAACCGGTGCATTCAGAATCTGGTGCAGCTGTGCATGGTAGTCAATCAGCTTCTAAATTCAGCTTGTTTAATAAAGCTTTGATAATCTAACCTGGAAGTTGCTTGGTTTCTATGTAGGGATGCACCAGATTTTGCACCATGCAATTGAGGTAAATAACCCTGTTTATGTGAAGTTTAATTTTTTTTTTTTATGCTCATAAGAATTTTTTACTGAATTTGAAAACTGCTAATCCACCAACTCTGCCCTGCCTAAATATACGTTGATTTACCAGAGTATTTAGTAAAATATAGTAGCCCTAACTTGACAACTCTGGCTCTCAGTGGGCTAATGTTTCTATCTCTCAATTGTATAACCCCCCTCTCCAAGATAATTCTTAATATTTTGCTGACTCTGCACCCTTCATGGGTATATACGTCTTGCTATGGGAAGGGGAGGGGGGAGCAGTGGTTTTGTGTACATGTTTGTTTCTTATTACAATCCTGTGCACTACCACGTATATGTTGGTTTTGTTTATTTGGGCTCTGCATAGCCTGTTTGCTATTGGTTATGTTGTGAGCAGTGCAGTGAGCATGCTCTAAGCACATATACAATGGCCGCCCAGAAACTCATATGTGTGGTATATGGCCATTAAAGCTCACCCTTTTACAGGCACACATATGTGGTGGGCAGTTGTGAAGGGTTTAAAGTACAACAGCAAAAAAAAAGGAACGAATATTTAAAGATAAAAAACAAACAGCAGAAATCGTATAAGCTACTTAACACAAAGTCTGAAGTAATATAGCACTACTAAAATTGGCACTAAAGCTTACCTCCTGCAGAATATCATCCAGCATTTGGCTGAGAGTGTCAAAGAGATGGTCAATCAGTTGTCTTTTCGAAAGGCTGACCACACTAAGGCTTGCTAGGTTCTCTTTGCTCAGGCTGCTGTATGTCTTGGAACAGACCTCAAGCACCCCTGCATCTGAATGATTAACAGCTATGTGTTCCATGTGCTTCAACAAAGCCTCCAAATTCTGTAAGTAAATTTGCTGTTATGATATATCCATTTATTTAGGCATTTATCTTTGCACATCAGTGAATTTAAAGTTAACCTGAGCCTCAAAAATGTGAAATACGAGTTTATTGACTTTCCACACTGTTTTCTATTTCAGCATTGGACACACTCAGCATAGCTTCAAGGTCTGCAAATTAGTACAGGTTAGTCCTAGAAATCGGAATATTCAATGTCAATAGAGAAATTTCTGGAGCTACATAAATGTAGTCAGATGTCAAGTGGACATATCATTAAACTTCCATTGGTAATTTTGGTTCTCACTCCTACTTCACTAGTGGTAAAACACATAGGCAATGAGATAATCCTCTGTGGCTTTTTTTTTAACAAACAACAAATAAAAAAACAAAACTTGCAGGTTGATATAAAGTTATCTAAAAGCTGAAAGTAAAAAAAAAAACACTTTATACTTACCTTTTCCATATGTTTTTCAGAATAAAGCTCCATATCAAAATATTGGGGGATTTGAAGAAGGTTTATCACTTTCTCAGGATCTGATGAAAACTGTTAAATAAAATCAGACACACAAGTAGAATGTATGAGAAATACTGTTAAATAATAGTAAATGCACGCCAGAGGAACAAGGTCCCACTGAGAGAACACAATGGGTGCATTTATTAACCACTTCAAGTCCGGACACTTTTACCCCCTTCCTGACCAGGGCAATTTTCAGCTTTCAGTGCTATCACACTTTGAATGACAATTGCGTGGTCATGGAACACTGTACCCAAATTAATTTTTTACCATTTTTTTGAGACCGATAAAGCTTTATTTTGGTGGTATTTATTCACCACTGGGATTTTTATTTTTTTTTTCTATGTAAATGAAAATGTCCAAAAATTTTGAAAAAAAGTGTTTTTTTATAACATTTTGCAAATAAATATTTCATCATAAATATTGGTCAAAATTTATTCCATTATCTTTTTAGTAAAAATTATAAGTTTTAATTTTTTTTTTTTACATTTTTATTTTATTTTTTTTATATTATTTTTTATTTTTATTTTTTTTTACATACTGTCACCCTAGCAGTACAGTGTCACTTTTTTTTTTACACTGATTGCTTTTACACCCATATAGGATGTAAAAGCAATAATTTTTCCTTTTCTCTGTCTGCATTCTTGCACTCATTGAGAAATACTGAGTGAGCTGTGATTGGTCACAGCTTGTCACATGGTACAAGGCTGTTGTGAATAGCCTCGTACCATGTGACTTCTGTGATCATTCACAGATTTCACACGTAGTAAGCAATGATGTCACAAGTGACATCTTGCTTACTACTTTGCATGTGATCACTGATTGGCCAATCAGTGATCACATGATCAGGACCTCGTACAGAGGTCCCGCCCGACGATCGGTGTTTAACTGTGTCCGGAGGACACAGCGGGCACCGGATCGCGGTGCTGCGCGCTCCCAAGGAGCACACACAAGCAGGGTGCGGGGGCACCCTAAACAGCCACCCGAACCTGCAGTGCCACCGTCCGGCCGTTTATATCCAACGGCCGGTCGGGAAGTGGTTAAAACTGGAGCAGATAAAATCTGGTGCAACTCTGCATAGAAACCAATCAGCTACCAGGTTTTATTGTTCACGCTTAAGCTTAATTGAACAAGATGAACTTAAAAATGGATTGGTTACCATGCACAGCTGCACCAGATTCTGAGTGCCCCCGTTTCTGTAAATTTCCCCCAATGCTTCACACTAACAGCTGTGCAGCTGTGGCATATATGGCATAACATATGATTAGCAGGCGTGAGCCACAGTCAAGCTGTAACTCATCTGTGAAAATATGCACAGGCAGAACCTACACAAATCAAACAACATATTTGAGTAATGAGTTGTTACTCATATGTACTGTTTATTACCACATATGAGAAAATGAACACAAACTTGGTTTGGATTAAATCAGTTATAGCCATCAACTGATTTCACAAAATATGCTTCTGCTTGGCTTGCATCCCCTATAACTACACTCAAGTATATACACCAGAAATTAGCATTCTAAGAAAGCTTTGTTATTTAAAATGCACTTTCCAGGGTTGAAGCTCTAATTGCTTGAAAAATCTGTTGAGAACCATATATACCATGCAAAGGCTTCCCACGCTGCTCTGATGTAACTTGAGTGACTAATGTGTTAATTCTCATGTGTTACCTTTGCCAGCAGCAAGGGAATGGTGGCTGCAAAATGTTCAGTAATCCTTTGTCTTTCTTCCAGTTGAGCTTTCTTTTCCTTGGCGGAGAGAACCTACCAGAAAGCAGCATATACTTACACACAATATTTCTATGCATTTGACATGTCTGCTGCTTATACAATGTAACATGTAAGAGGCATAAAATTTGAATCCCCATATTGTAAAGGTAATATGATCTAAGTGATAAAAAGCATAATGGTGCACAGACCACAAGAAGGCAAACACTATATTTAGGTTTGCAGCTGTTTGTATCCAATGATAAGTCTGAGAAGTACACTGAAGATTCAACATAAGCTATGGCAACAGATGAATGTAGCACAGCACATGTTCCACTTCTCCTTCCTGCTATTAGGGAAATATGCATAATGAGGTCACACTGCTAGGGCTATACCAGTGCTGCTAAAGGAACATTTGATGTATGATATGAACAGACCTTTCTGCTTGCTCCTCTGCCTATAGGTGGATGGCCCTCCATAGCTTCTCGGACAGTTGCTAGCATTAGTTCTACCAGAAGGTTTTCCTGTGTCACATCCAAACCTAAAAACCAAGAAGCCATTTGAAAAGACAAATTATATATTACTATGCTGAACAGGAGACCTGTGTTTCATTCCACATAACTCATTATTTAACTGACTAACTTTTGAAGTCATTCTGTCGCCAAGTAGCATATAAAAGTGAACCCAATCATTGCTCTTTTGCAAAGCTACACCCAATGGTGGAATATTCAGCATTTGATAATTTTGGGTGTGTCAGATGAATGCGTCTCTCTGCTGTGCGCTTTGGTTTCACCTGCAGGCTTCTATATTACTAGTGTCTCCCTGGAGCTCTGAAGGGAAACACCAGTAATGCAATAGCCAGTAGAACTGTTGGATGCTGGAAATTCCAGCTTGGAGAGTATTTATGCAAAACAGCAAAGATTTGAATTAATCAGCTGAGGGCCTTATAAGATCCGCACTAAAAGCTACTACATACTAAATGATGAACTAATATGTGCATTTGCATCTCATTGTACAATCTCAGCATACAGCGGTACCCAGATTAATTCATTACCAAGCACTTGCATGGGAGTTATTTCATCCCACTCCCTAGCACTTTTCACGCTGGCTATTGAATCCCTGGTGGTGCTTCTGCGGGCCTCCCCTGAAGCTCAGGGCTTATCATTCCCACCTTCGACTGAAAAAAATATCTCTGTATGCAAATGATACTACCCCGAACCTCTGAGATGCCAATCAGTTTTTGGAGGCCGCCCTAGCAATTAGCAGCCATTTTGGTTCCTTTGCAGGTATCAAAATCAATTGGGATAAACCAGTCTTGTTTCCCCTGACCCAGGGGGGCGCCTCCCCTGAGCCTGCTGGCCCCCCTCACTTGGGTGACATGCTTTAAATACCTGGGTGTCTATGTACAAAAAGATTTAAATTCCTATCTAGAAGACAACCTCTATCCTCCAACAATTTATTCAAAAGAGCTTCGCTTGGAAGTTATTCCCACTGACCCCACTGATTTCAGCTAAGGATCGTTTTGTCCAGATGGAATTTCATCATAGAGTGTACTATACACCCCAAAGGCTGTTATATATCATACTGCTGATGACACTTGCCCCAAATGTAGACAAGCAGTGGGGAACTTCACCCACATGGTATGGACCTGTCCGCTGATACAACACTTTTGTCAAGCTGTGGTTCCTGACACAAATCTGATGGGGTGGAGTTACAAATGCAATGGATGCTATGATCCTGCTTGGTATAACTGATACTTTACATACCAATCAACATACTAAACTGTTTATTTTTTATGCTGCATACTATGCAAGAAAAATAATTTTGACTATATAGAAGATAATAGACCCTCCCACGATCTCAACATGGAAATCTATGGTTAATGCAACTCTACTTTTATACCAGCTGATCTATATGGGGGTACACTGCCATAAAAAAGTTGATAAAATATGGTCCTCCTGGGTTCAAGATAGGCATCTTACAGTTTAATATTGCTTGACATGGTTTTTTCAGCTGACCCACACCCTTTATATCACTAGAGTCCCCTTCCTATTCAGATATGATCTACTATGTATGTCTTGCCCTTGACCGTACCGAAAGATGCACTCAAGTGTCTTCAATTCTTTTTCTGCTGTTTTATGCAACTACCAATTTCAGTTCCTGAAATCAAGTTCAGATCCCATTTCTTCACTTCCCTACTGGCAGGACATTATAGTTATGGACCAATAGTAAGGTGCAGGAGGTAAGAGGCTTCGAGGTTCCCTGGGTGCTTTTAAAATAACTAAAAGGTACATTCAGCTTCCTCTGGGTATTAGTATTCAATGCATACTGAAAGTTTACTGGCTTTATGTTTGCCACATTACATTGATAGGTGTTATTTTTTTTTAACCTGTCTCTGCTTTCATTCTTTCAGATACTGAAATACTGAATGTTGAGAATAGAAGTAATGTGCATATTTTTCATTAATTGTGAGTTGTCAAGTGTTCACATTACCTATACAAAGGGGCCCTTATGCCCTCACTCACCAGCTACTTTTGCCTTATCTTGCAGGAGGATGGACGTCATACATTGCCAATCCTTTAGAAATCCAGGCGTGCAATCCCAAAGACTGTCAACAAGGTATGTCACATGCTCATGCAACTGAACAGAAAAGAGATTTTTACTCATTAGAAGTTCCAGATGCTTAAAAAAACTCATTAACTTCTCTAAACATTGTTTCAATTGCAAATGGGCTTACAAAATAACCTCACTATAAGTTTTCTCATTTGATGTTATTAAAATGTTTTGTAACTTAACTCCAGTGACTTTTTATGACAGTGAACCAATCAATTACAAAAATGTATATATTACAGTACTTTTAGGTTCATGTAGCGCTACCCAACAAGGAGCAGTAATTTCCAGAAAAAAATTATTAAAAGAGTTATAAGGAAAACTGGGTCAAGAAGAAGGAAGGAGGTAAAAGGATCAAGAGGAAAGAATTGGTGAATGAATGAATTAGGTGGGTACCCCAGAGTCGTGGGCAGAGCAAAACGTGAGACAGCCAGCGGCATCCAGTTCACCTAAAAGGTCTAGCAACTGTCGGTCAATATTGCAAGGCAAATATATGGTATATTTTAGCTTTTTTAAAACCTAAACATTTAGCCAAGAGTTTCTAATTAGATTCATTCATTTTCCTTCTTTTAGTTTGTTTTGTAACTGTCAAAAAATGAGTCATCAGGAAGCATTGATACTTTGTATTGTCCTTTGGGCTTCAGACTAAGGATTCATGACTATGGTGCTTGTAATAAAGTTTTAAGTTTGGCACTAACACTTCTTCTTATGTTTTGGCCAGGCTCTGAACCAGCCTTTTTCAGCCAGGGTGCCTTCAGGCTTTATTAAGGGGTGCCTTGGCAAAATGCCTAAAAATTGCACCAAAACTGTATACAAACCAGCAGGTGATTCAATTCTGCCTATTAGTTACACAAAGCCCTGGGTTTTCATTGTGCATTTTTATGACCTTCTAGTTGCCAGCACCCTAACAACCAATGACATCATCAGCTGATAAGGAGGACGTCAAGTGCATGCACAGCATCCTTGTTTGCCCCTACCATGCCGCTTTTTGTTAGCACTGGGCTCACATCAGCTGAGTGAGAGAGAGAAACTGAAAGAGACACATTGGAATACTAGCCAGTACCAGTGTATATTTGCTTTGGAAGAATAAATCACCTCTAACGCTGGGTGTGTACCATGTGTGTGGATGTGTGTAAAATAGTTTTTTACATTTTGGAATGGGGTGCCTTGAGATTGTGCAGAATTTTAAAGGCTGCCTTGAGATTATCCATACTTTTAAAGGGTGCCTTGACTTAAAAAAAAGGTTGAGAAACACTGCTCTGAACAACCCAGGAGAGGGTCTCAATACCATACATAAGTGCTATTCTAGTGGTACTCTAGTCAGTACCACTGACTCAGTATAATTATTAAAGAAAACAAAATGTTTGGTAGAAGAAACTCACTTCTCGTGGTGCATCTGTCTGCTGCCTTTGTAGAGATGTATTGTTTTTAGATACTACAGTGTATGTAAACACTTCCAATTAACTACTCCTATTTGCCCTCCTTTGGTCTGTTTAACAACATACCATTGAAAATATGTTGGATAACTACCTGATAAATCTGCCAGAAATCTAGTGAGTTAAAAACATCCTCTGCTCTCTGTCTCTGCTGTTATCAGTAAGCACTGTTCCTAATTCTGTCTATGGACAACAAAATACTCTCTCCTATAGTATTAAGGTGATGAGGAGTGTTCTGTGATCCTAACATACTTCCTATCCTATGGTGACAACACTGCTCCTCATAGATACAATACAGTGAGTGAGTGTTGTGTTAGAACAGGATGTGTGCAGGATTACCAGGCAAAAATAATGCTTGAAAAAGCAATGCAAACACCACATCTATAGACTGGTAAGCAGCAATAGTTTAGGTGTTTTGTTCTAAGGTCAGATACACTTTAACAAATTTGATTATAAAATATATTTGAAAGTTTTTAAATATTTATTGGAAATATCTCTTTAGTGGTTATGTTGCACAAAGAATGCTGCTCTAGAACAGAACTAATGTTTTCCATACTCAGATCATTTTCTAACTCCTCTACATGTTCGGAGATTGTGTGTGACGCAACCTCTAGAGAAAAGTCATTCATTTCTTACATAATTCTGCACTAAACTGTTATCTGCTACTTTCTAGCGCCACCTGACATTTCTTGGACCATCTATTAAATACAAATCTCTGCCACACAATATGTCACTACTATAAAAATATCTATCAAGTGGAAGCAGAGATGGTATTTGTCCTCATTAGTTACATGTAATTGAAAAAAATCACACAACAAAATACTGTTCAGTAATGGACAATGTGAAAGTAATTTAGATGATGATGAATCATTTGCTTTTTAATTCAGTGTGGGATATTTGGACACTACTCTTTGCTTGGTTGTTTTCCATTTTTTACTACCAGCTACTAACCCTGTAAGGAGTTTATGAACAAGAATGTAACTAGCCCACTATCAAATTTTGTAATAAGCCTTCTTTCTCCCCAGATCCTCACCTCACCGCACACAAACGTCTTGGGGTCAATTCCTTAAGAGTTAAATACTCTGCATTAATTTTTGAGTTAAAATAACTTATGAGATATTTAACTCAGGAATGTACAATTCACAAAAACGCATGTTATTTTGTGGTATTTAATGTGTAGTTTTACACATTATTTTACCGCAGGAACTGAAACATTTAGCAGTGGTATTCCTACCACTGCTAAA
This sequence comes from Staurois parvus, assembly GCF_062004578.1. NCBI lineage: Eukaryota > Metazoa > Chordata > Amphibia > Anura > Ranidae > Staurois > Staurois parvus. Next base: position 6,539,256 of record NW_028318430.1, on the reverse strand, counting down.
ATGTGACAGTTAAACTCACGGCTGCTAGTTGTTAAAGAGCCAGCATGCACCAGAGTCCTTAACAACCAGTGAATAGCTGAATATTAAGGAGCCAGTACCTGCTGCATCTCTAAAACAACTCATCTGCTGTCAGCAGGCACTCCCCGTTGACAGCAGAATGTTAACAAAAGAGCCAAAAATTTGAGAAAAAAAGATGCGGTTCCCCCCCCCCCCCCAAAATCAATACCCGACTCTTATCTAGCATGCAGCCTGGCAGACCCGGAAAGGGGGGGGGACAAGCTTGTGCCCCCCCCCCACAGGCAAACACGCTCCTGAATCATACCAGTGCATATGCCCTCAACATGGGGGAGGGTGCTTTGCCGGGCAGGGGGAGAACCCCTGACACCTTTTCCCTATGTTGAGGATAAGGGCCTGTTCCCCAGAATCCTGGCCCGATGGTTGTGGTGGTGTGGAGAGTGATTTAAAACTAGTGCCTCATCATCAGTGCCCATCAGTTGCACCTATCAGTGCCCATCAGTGCAGCCTACCAGTGCCCATCACTGCAGCCTCATTTGCGCACATCAGTGAAGGAGAAAAATCACTTATTTGCAACATTTTACAACAAAAACTAAGAAAAAAAATTTGTTTTTCAAAATTTTCAGCATCAGTGCAGCCTACCAGTGCCCATCACTGCAGCCTCATTTGCGCACATCAGTGAAGGAGAAAAATCACTTATTTACAAAATTTATAACAAAAACTAAGAAAAAACTTGTTGTTTTTGGTTTGTTTAGCAAAAAATAAAAAACCCAGGAGGTGAATAAATACCACCAAAAGAAAGCTCTGTCTCAAAATAATTCTAAAATTTTTAAATGGGTACAGTGTTGCATGACCTCACAATTGTCATTCAAATGCGACAGCGCTGAAAACTGAAAACTGGCCTGGGCAGGAAGGGGGTATACTGTAAGTGCCCTGTAGGCAAGTGGTTAACAAATGTTTTTGTTTACTTTTTTTTGTGAATTTACTTTTAGACAAGTTTATGCAGTATTTACAAAGCGCTTCTTATTTTTGCAGTAAATATTGCATAAACCTGTAATGTATTGACATTTGAGTTAAATGTGTCACATGACCCAAATATCTCATGCGTTCTCCTTTTGTGAATTGACCCCCTTCTGACTTTCTTACATACTGGGTCTTCATCTATTTATGGAACATATTCTACTCATCTCCAAGCCAAATATATTTTATATGACTATACCACCTGTTTCTTCATCATATTCTAACCCACACACTTACTCCACCAATATCTGGTTTTAATAGGCTTGGACACTATCCAAACTTTGCTTTTCTTTATGCTGTTGTATGTCAACCAATGTTTTATTGACATTTACCATTACATTTCTGTAAGCAATATGGAGTTACAATCTTGATAAAACCAAAATGAATTTTTAATATAATATGGTCCTAACAATCTCTACTTTATGACACCTTTTTCTTGCTTTCTATTGTGTTTTTCAACAACTAAAATTACATTTGCTCAATTACAGTTATTAAAAAAAGGATAAAAATGAATAAAATGGCTATATGCAAATGGTGGCTTTAGAATTATATCATACCTCACTTTCAAGGAAGAAATCCAGCAGCTTCCTTAACAGAATTGCATTTTGCTCAGCACCTTTTGTCTTCTGTGAACTTACTCCTTTGACAACTGGGATTAGACACCTGCAATTTATACAAAAGAGTGAATCTGATATTCACCAAATATTTTCTGCAGATGAATCTTCCAAGTGGATGTGTTTTAAATTACACTGATTAATCAATAAATGTTCATTGAAAGTTACATTTACTGCTTCATGAATATGCATCTGCTTACTGTCTTCTTCATTATTTATTTGTAACACCTCTGACAACTTGAGCAAAGGAAAATAAGACTGTAGTCCTTAACAGCCAGTCAGGACTTACATTTCACTGTCTAACCTACTCTGAGAAAAAAAATAAAAAGTCCCATTGGCTGATATGGTTAACAGTTCTAATATTCATGTCCAGTTCACAATATCCGTTTAAAAAAAATTTACACATTAGTAGAGCTGCTTGCTGGCAATAAATTTAATCATATTTCTATAATTACAAAGATGATCTGGAAAAATGTTTTTCATTTAGTTTCACCAATGTATCCACTGTTTATTTGACCATAACGTTGTCATTACCTAGGATAACAATACCTACATTGTTGGATTTGGAAAAAAGCTAGGTTTTCTTCTGGTAATATTGTTATGCAAAAATTATTTTATTTTCTATGAAATATAGAAACAAAGATTTGTAAAAAAATAAATAAAATAAAATTGTAATTTTCTGTTTGACCAGTGTTATTTAAAAAAAAAAATACTTTTACTGCAAAAAAAAGCTATACATTTTATTCTATAATTTTTCCCATTTAAAATTACACTAAAATGATGGTTTTTGGTATAAGGATTTACAAAGATATTTGCAAATGAAAACGTGGATTTGTTTAAATTTTGTGCATTTTCATGTTCTGCAACATTAAAATAAAGTAACAAACAAAATTAAAGAAAACAAAAAAAATTCATATCAATGGGAAAAAGTAGAAAAATAATAGCTAAGGGGAGAGGGGAGGAAAGAGTTAATTAGGGCCAACCTAGCTGTTTGCAAGAAATGTAGTCAGCATTTGGGCACCCTTTAAACAGTTACATTTGTTGTCACAGAAGAGTCATAACAAATTTAAAGCAATTTATTTTGCTGCTTGGGGGTCCATTCATAAATCAGTGGTAAAGCCATACTGCTACAAATAAGGAAAACATTACTGCACATTTAAAACGCAAAAGTTGAGTGTTACACATTTCCATTGAGCTCCTGTGAGTTCAAGACCCCAAAACAAGGGGATGCAAATAAAAATGAATAACAAAAAACCTGGCAAAATTATGTGAAACACTTTCTCCCATTCTCTCTCCAGTTACAATTCCACAGGGCACCATGGGCTCCATACCACTGCCTGCATTTTATAAATGGGGCATAAAATGCAGTCCCCAATATGGAATAAACCTGCAGAATGGAAAATAAATATCCATATCTGTTCCCTGTCCTAAATGACTCAATTAGTATTCGTTTAGAAAGCATGTAAGCTTGGTATGTCTCCTCTAATCCTAAACAAAAATAATGTCCACAAATGATAATTATAGTTATTAAGCTTTGTGAAAAGTTGAACCTTTGTAAATCTCTCGACACAAAATGTATTGGGGTTAATTTACTAAAGGCAAATAGACTGTGCACTCTGCAAGAGCAGTTGCTCCAGAGCTTATTAAATGAGGGGAAGCTCTGCTGAGTTCAATCTAATCATTTGCAAGCGAAAATGCTGTTTTTTCCTTGCATGTGATTGGGTATTCTTTGCAAAGTAAAGCTTTACCTCATTTACTAAGCTCTGGAGCAACTGTGCTTTGCAAGGTGCAAGGTCTATTTGTCTTTAGTAAATCAACCCCATTGATTTGGGGTTTTTTTTCATAGAGAACCAGACCCAATCAGTATGCATCTGTAAGTACTTTAACAGGTAAAGTCATTTGAAAAGAAACCTTATGTCAGTAAAGCATATTTCTACCAATATTTTGGCACAATTCCAGCATGCCTTAATTTGACACTTGAAAAAATATATTCTGCATCCCTTGCTTGTGTGAACTTTTTAAATATAGGGGTTCCCGATTGTGGCCCTGGACATGACCAAAGGGCCAGGGCGATACATAATATTAGGCAACTCTAGTGCTACAGAAGACTAAAAGATAATTCAGAGACTGTGGACATGCCACAAGCATGGCTGGAGACTGAAGGTTAAGGTGCTTTTTACATGAGCTTCATCAGTTTCATTCCATAAACTGATAAAAAAAAATGCATGAAATCTAAATCTTTTTACATCAGTTTATTCATTCATCTTCAGTTCAGTTTACATCAGTATACATCTGTTTTTCACATGTCCATGTTTTAGTTGTTGAATAAAACAGTAAGAGCTTTTCTTACCTAAAAGCAGATGTAAATGGAAAAGATGGAAAAGATGTATACAGACGACATCGGTTTATATCCATTTATAGCAGAGAAAATGCAAAAAGACACAAACGGTTTCATTTTTTTCTAGATTCATGAACGGGTTCAGATGTGAGCGGATGTAAACAGACTTCCATTTACTTCTGCCCTCTCACAGACATACATTGCAGTTAAGTCTGGATCTTAAAGACGAATGTGAAAGGGGCCAAACTGCAGAAAAGGTGTATCAAGAGACACGTGACACACTGATGGTATGTTACATGCTGCTCAAGATCACTACCATTACTTTCCCTTTACAAATCATTGATCTCACTGCTCCATACAGTCCCCATATAAACTGCTGTTATCACGTTTGATGGTCCCAACAGCAAGATCCATTATAGAAGATAAAATAAAATACAGAAAAAGAGATACAGAAATGGACAGCAAAAAAAAAATAAAGTGTTCAAGAAAAAAGCAAACTATTTCACTGGCAGAAACCAATCTAATATACACTCACCAGCCACTTTGTTAGGCACAAATTGCTAGTGCCAAGAAAATATCCCCCACACCATTACACCTCCACCACCAGCCTGAACTGTTGATACAAGGCCAGATGAATCCATGCTTTCATGTTGTTTGCGCCAAATTCTGACCCTACCATCTGAATGTCGCAGCAACCAGTCTGTCCATTCTCCTCTGACATCAACAAGGCATTTTCGTCCACACAACTGCAGCTCACTGGATATTTCCTTACCATTCTCCATAAACCCTAGAGATGGTTTTGTGTACAAATCACAGTAGACCAGCAGTTTTTTAAATACTCAGACCAATCCGTCTGGCACTAATACTCATGCCACGTTCAAAGTCAATTAAATTCCCTTTCTTCTCCATTCTGATGCTCGGTTTGAACTTCAGCAAGTCATCTTCACCACGTTTCTGCCATGTGATTGGCTGATTAGCTGAACAGGTGTACCTAATAAAGTGAGTGTATATTGTTCCTTCATTTGTCTGTGATCTGGTTCTGGTAGTAGAAAGGGGGTTATGGATGTGCGGGTGCTACAGTATTTGGGGACAGTTCTTGTAGTTCACATACTGTAAGGTGATACACTTTCTCTTACCCCTTTATTAACGTGACTCCTTTATTTGACTTTATGAATTTAGAAATATACATTATCAGTTAAATGAGAAGGACCTGAAAATGATATAATTCAACTAATAAACTCAGAACAAAATGAATTCAGATTTTGAAAGATGTATCCATTTTCAGATTAGTGATTGTAAAATTCAAGATACAAAATGTGGATTTAAATTACCTCGTGTACAAAAACTCTCCAGCTGCTGTTGCCAGTGGCCTGTGAGTAGCATATACAAACTGGTACAACATCTCACAATCTTCACTCCCAAACAGATCTTCACAGTTTCTGCAATACAATAAACCAGACCCTATTCTGTGAGGTCAGTCTCATTCCAGCACAACAAAGGACAACAAATTTATTGTACAAATGCACAATTAAAGCGATTCTTCACTTTGTGTAAAGTACTACTGGTAGTGCCAGAAGGACAACAATACCTCTGGTACAGAGAGATTTTTTCATTACCCTTAATAAGAAGTGATTTTATACTTCTACTGTGTATGTAGTGCTATTTAAAAATTGATCAATTAATACAAGTATCATTATTACAGAATGTGACTAGAGATATTCAGATGCAAATACACAAAAGATATTATTATTATTATCATCAAATCTAACATGTTCTTTAAATTACAGCATTTTTTTATAACGCATATACCTTCTTTATATCTAATAAAGATACATTTTTTTTTTTTGAGGAACTGTGGGTGGACAGATCCTATGTACTTATGACTAACCAAACTAGAATCACCAAAAAGTTTATAGAGTGCAGATCTTGTACACATAGATCTAATGTGAACTTTAAGTAGACTCAAAAAGTGGAGATTTGCCAAAAAATATAAAAAAAGGAGATTTTCTAACTTATACAGAACACCTAGAAAGGTTAAAGCATATATAAATAAAAAAAATTAATATATTGCAGCCCAACAGTCCTTATATGTGGTGGCTGCATTAGTGTTCTGAAAGTGGAAGCAGTGGATCCACTTGTCAGCTTGTAATAGCTTCTACACACAGAGCCTGATGCTTCATAGGCAAAAGGTAGAATCAAAATAACAAAAATCAGCTGGTTATTTCTTAATGGACATGAGGTTAGCTGTGTGCTTGAAAATAGTAAAATAGTGAAAGGTTGTAATTTAATTTTATATTTCTATAATTAGATCTAAAACTTCCGCTTCTTACTTTTGAAGAAAAGGTGTTTTTGAATCAAACAAGTAGGAATAACATACTGTATAACATTAATAAGCAGTCATCTGATGGTTCCACTGACATTGATCACTTGCTATTATCTGTCATTAAAGATGCCAGATGTTATTATTGATGTAAAAAACATATTCTGAATTAATATAAATTGTTATTTAAAAGAGAGATTTGTTTCTCATTATTGCTTTAACTGGGCTATACTACTGATTAAATATCTGACAGTTCTGCCATATGTGGAAAACATGTCATTCCTGACAACTGGTGACAATCCATTGCATGATGGGCAGCCATTAAACTCTACAATGTAAAAGTGAGACCATGGCTATAGCCAAGCTGCTATGTCAGTAATGATGTGGAACTGTCTCCTTTTCCCTGAAAGACTAGGTGACGGCTCTGCATGATCCATCACTCGGTCTACAATCCCCTCGCAATATGTATGAAATAACTGGGGCTCCTTAACACTAGCAGGGAAATAATTCAAATAATTTAACAGCAAATTATTATTGTTATTAAGTAATGCAAATCATAGTTCTGCTTAATTTGATATAAATAAATATTTTTTGTGACATTCTGACACCAAAAATGTAGGGCAAGCCTATCCCTGCTACTCCTGAATGCTGTTAGAAGTAACAGGTAGTACTGTCAGAGTGCTCCTCAACCGACATACAAGTGCCCTAAGGAGAAATGCACCTGCAGATTACATTAAAATTCTGCTGACTTATTATAGTGTCTGTGCCATGCTGACCTGCATCATGTACCAACCTTTCCATCATTATCTTCCAATGCTCCCATGAGCTTCCATTCATTTATGCGTTTAAAATGTGTCAATATTTCAAGATTATGCGTTGAATAAAGTTGTTTTGGTTATTTTGAAAAGTATAGTTCTCAAACTATTTAGGGTAGGTTCACTCTACCTTCAGAGAAAAAAAAAACACATTCTGTTCCTCATACTACGAGGAAGTGCGAACGGGGCACATAGAACACCATTCTTTTCTGAGTGCCTTTTGCAGAGAGCTGCATTTTTCTTATGCAGAAATGCGCAGCTCTTCAATGAAGTGTAAACCGTCCCTTAAACAATTGGTAATACTGTGGGTCTAACTTTATATGACAGTGCAATGACTACAGCAGGGGCGGACTGACAACTCATGGGGCCCCCGGGCAATAGGGGATCATGGGGCCCCTGTGTCCTTGCCCAAACTCAAAAAAGCCTATGAAAAAGGTACCGGGGGCATCTCATGGGGCCCCCTACTGACCCCGGGCCCTCGGGCAGCGCCCGAGTTTCCAAATGGTCAGTCCGCCCCTGGACTACAGTATATATAGCAGTATCCCACAGCAGACTTCAGTGCTGTCACATGAGAAAAACAATTGTTCTTTTATTGATTACTGCACTACCTGATTTCAAAGTCCTAAAAAATTCCTGTTCAGCGTCATATGCAATGAAGTAACACACAACTCAGCCAAAACAGAGCTACCTGCCATAAAAAAACAAAAGGCTAAAACGGGTTTTTCAGTAGTGTCTAAAAATCAGGTAATTACTATATAAAGAAAGTCATGAATGTTTTGTAGGATTAGATATACAGTAATATTATAGATTTATATTAAGTAACAAATGAACTTTAGTGATAAATATGCCTAAAGATATACCTAAAATCACCAATAAACCAGGCACTGCATTAACAAACACGAAAAATAAATATCCCAGAGAAATTCACAGAAATTTCACATATGCTATACCAGGGCATGAAATTTCCACTCGCCTGCTCGCATTGGTGAGTGGAAATTATGGTGGGGAAGAGTGTGTCCCCAGGGCCGTCTTGCTGAGCAGGCTCGGAGCTCAGGGCCAGATCTGTCACTGGCACTGGGAGCCGTCAGACTGCTCAATAGTTGAGCAAAATGAAAGCAAAGGAAGGAATGTGTGCTGTGCTCTCTGCCTCCCCCTAGAGTGCAGTACCCGGCTCTGTGAGTGAAGGTAACGATATACTGCAAATTTTTTATAGGGCTGTGTGTGAGTGTATATGTGTGTGTGTGTACATGTATCTGTGTGTGTGTTTGTGTGTGTACATGTGTCTGCGTGTATGTACATGTATGTGTGTGTACATGTGTGTGTGTGTACATCTGTCTGTGTGCATGTACGTGTGTGTGTTTGTGTGTATGTACATGTGTCTGTGTGTATGTACATATCTGTGTATGTATGTACATGTTTCTGTGCATGTGTATTTCTGTGTATGTACATGTGTCTGTGTGTATGTGTGTGTGTACAGGTGTCTCTGTTTGTGTGTGTGTGTGTGTATGTACATGTGTCTGTATGTAAACCTACATGTATGCGTGGTTTGGTCAGGTTCAGGATTATGTGGTTATTATGGATGGTAGAGTATGGGGCATTTGAGGTATTGCTGGGTTGGATAGTAGGTAAGATATGCTTGGTAGAGTTATGGTTTTGTGAGTGAAAGATTATGGGGGGTTATGGTTGTACGCGGTGCATGGTCTAAGTATGATGGAGTGTTTAGGGGGACATTGGAGGCCCTGATGTAATGTGAGGGGACTCTGGGAACCCTGATGTAATTTGGGTAACAGTTAACAGTGTCATTTCATGAAATAATTTACGAGGGCGTATTTAGGGGTGGAATTAGGGGTGTAGCAGGGTAGGGGTTGGGTGGGGCAACTGGTGGCGAGTAACTCTTAAGGCCTGGCTAGTAGTTCAGGACTAGAAATTTTAAGCCCTGTGCTATACATATGCACACACATATTTTTACACACAAACACACTTGTTTCAGTTAGTAGCATGCAGCATCAAAAAGCATGATCGTAAACACAACAATAACAATAAGCAGAGGGGTAAGACCTGTGACCCTCAATGGACTCCAAGAAAATAATTTATAGTGAGTACAAAAATATTATTTTCTCTCTCATGCATTGAAGGACATAGGAAGTTATATACTGTGAGGTCCAAAAGCAGCCCAACTGTGGGATGGGAAACAGCAACAATCACTAACAGATCCAACAAATACAGACTCTTGGGACTGTATGCAACCCAAGAGATCCCTAAGGCTCGAATCGGACACAGGATGAGGCTGAATGCCCTGCTTGACAGGGGAACCTACCAACCTGCCGAGATTGTCGGGACAGATAACAAGAGTGATTTACTAAGGGAGAACCCTAATCAAGTATAAACAACAACCTACAAAGGGTGAGAAAGTGACTTTTGAGTCCAACAGAGGATTTGATCCCTGAAGCCAGCATGACTAAAGGTATAAGGTGCATGGAAAGCACCCACAAAAAGGGTAGGCAAGAGTTGGAAGTTGAAACCTAATCATAAACTGGTAAGATGGACTGGAACCCTGATAGAGATGAGGTTGAAGCTAGACACATTCATCAGTAAGCAAGAGGCACCTCTGGGGGCCCTCTAGGCAGCCAGCCTAAGAGTAATTTTGCTAAAAATAAAAACTGTCCTGCCTATATTTTTTACCAGAAAGAATCAAAGTGATATGAATGCTCTTGTCTCCCCTAATCCAATGAAGCAGCAATATCCATGGAATAAGGAACAGAAATCTTCTCAGTACAAGTGCTAAGGCAACAGCTAACTTGTTACCAAAACAGGATCTGGAAAGTGACTAACATGGAGCCATTGCCCAAAGGTAACTTCCGGGCTGGCCTTGCCACATAAAATTATGTAGGGTCCGGATACAGCATTCCACAGCTAAGTTGAGGAAAGGACAATCCAGAAGATGGCAACATAGGGACTACTGCTCAAGCAGAGATGGAGCAAAGAATCTTCATAAAAAAGTAGAAGAAAAATCAAAGAAAGAAGCTAGCAAAAATGGTTATACTTCTACCAGCAGAACTGAAGAAAAGAAGTCCATTCTCTGAGGAAACTAGCATTTTGGGTAGAGGGGGGACTTTTAGCTTTTGCACAGCCTTACCCTTTAATATTTCATCTTTGATCATGCATCACTATTGTCCTCATGTAGTCTTATAAAACTAATCCATGCAAGTAAATCAAAATATATGCCCAATCATGCCCTTTAGCAATATTTATTCTAAAAATCCAAGTTTAGTTGCCAATTGCCTATTCACATTTCAAACCATCTATGACTAATAAATATTGCACCTACTGTAAATAGATACTGTACCTAAAAGGGCCTTAATGACTAAAGATTACATTAAAAGTACACTTTAGTAACAGAATGCCATTCAAAATTAATTTCAAAACCACAAAGTAATGAACTCCAATTTGATTGCAATGCCCACATGAATTAAATTATTTTTCCTGGGTATTTAAAACATTATAATGGAATACAAGAAATCAATTCACTATTTTAAGATAATTTGATGATTTTAAAATAATATTTAGTATATGGGCACTTTTTAAACCAAATTCAGGGGCCTCTGTATAGGGCTACTGCATGATTACAATAAGGGACAGGAGCTTGATATAGGAAATATCCTTCCATTTTTGGAGCAGATGGGAAAAAAGGTGATTTTCTTGATTATCATGAGTCTAGAAGCCTATGCAGATTAAAATGAATAAATGCAAAAGTAGATACAAAACTTATCAGTCAACTACATAACTTGAACCTAGGCTAGGTGAGGTGCTGCCCTCTAGTGGCATATATATATATATATATATATATATATATATATATATATATATATATATATATATATATATATATATATATATATCAATGACACATACTGTATTAGCTTTCCATGTATTCATTTCTAGCAAATGATGAAAATACATGTTTCCTTCAGCCAAATGTGGCCAATAGCTAAAGATAGTCATGCAATAGTTTTAGTCTTAAACACTTTGGTTACTTGAGTATTCATGTCAATGCTATGGGGTTGGGGAGAGAAGGGAAGTGCAAGATTGTATAACTGTTAGATCACTATTTTTCCCCAGTGTCTTCTGGCCAGTGGTCTATGCTAGCCTTTTTCAACCAGGGTGCCCAGGCACCCTGGAGTGCTTTCAGGTTTCTTCAGAGGTGCCATGATAAAATGCCTAAAAACAGCCCAAACATAGTACACAATTCAGCCTTTTGGTTACACAAAGCCACAGGTTTTCATTGGGCACCATTACAACCTTGTAGCAACTGGCGTCTCAACAACCAATGACGTAATCAGTTGGTAAGGAGGACATCGGGTGCCTGCACAGCATCCTTGTTTGCCCCATCCATCATTCCTTGGGTCACATTAGCTAAGTGAGGGAGAAGAGAAACAATTGACTACTAGACAGTACCAGTGTGCAAAGGTGTATTTGCTTTAGAAAAATCACCTCTGATGTTGGGTGTTCTACATTTGTGGATGTTGCTGTAATATGTAAAACTATTAGTTTACATTTTTACATTTTAGAATGGGGTGCCTTGAGATTGTGCATCATTTTAATGGATGCCTTGACTGAAAAATGGTTGAGAAACGCTGGTCTATGCAGGGCCCATAGAAAATCTACAGCAATCCAGCCAGACTGGGCAATGATCATTTCATATCATTCTAAAAGATTTATAAGGAACTGCCAGGACTAAATAATAAATTGTAATGCTACTTAACAAGTAATCAGTTTGAACATTTCCAGAAGGTTAGGAGTCATGGATTCATCAGGTGTCCGGATGTGGAACAATGCCAGGTTTCTGAAATTGGTTTGTGCAGGGTACAATTAATACATCCAATAATTCAGTAATCTATGACAGTTACTGTAGTCAAGTCAGAAAAAGATTAAAACAAATACAGTATACTACTATGGGTTGCTGCTCTTGGCCTACATTCACTCCACCCTGTACTACCTTTTAAAGAATACAATTTTAGATCTGTCCAGCCACAGGCTAAACAATATATCCTGCACGCTTCTTTCTCAGGTATTTGAGAACAGGTCTTTGAAGTCCTTTGCCGTTCTACAGTCTCAATTTGCTTTTCCTCCCTTTATACTATTACTACCAATTGCAACATGCTATTCAAGCCCAGGGTGAAACAACTGTTTGGTTGCAGTCTCCTACTCCAATTTTTATAATGATGCAAAACACTACTTCTATCAAGGGTTTTATTTCTCAATGCTTTGCTATGTTGCTGCTTAATATTCTTGCTGGGTACCCTATAAAAGTAGATGCACTCTGAACCAAGGATGTAGGCACCTTTGAAGAGAAGCAGTGGGAGGAGGCCTTGCAGGCTGTTCAGGAGAGTTCCCTAAATGCGAAGCAGAAGCGGATGCAATTTTATATTCTCCTTAGAGTGTATTATACTCCTTCTAAACAATTTCAAATGGTTTGTATGCTTTATATTTTTTTCATTGTTTTACTTTTCTTATTATTTTTTTATTTTTTATTTTATTTAATATTATTATTATTTTATTTATTTATTTAATTTGTTTTATATATTTTTTTTTTCATTGTTTTACTTTTCTTATTATTTTTTATTTTCTATTTTTTATATATTTTTTTTTTTATATTTGCTTTATATTTTTTTCATTGTTTTACTTTTCTTATTTTTTTTTTTTTTTTTTTTTTTAATTTAAAATACATTTTTATTTTTATTCTTTCATTATTTCGCAGAGAGTATTAAAGATAATTGGAATATATGGTGATTTGTATTTATATTTATGAGGAATTTTGTTTCATTGTTTTAATTGCGGATTCGCAGAGAGTATTAAAGATAATTGGAATATATGGTGATTTGTATTTATATTTATGAGGAATTTTGTTTCATTGTTTTAATTGCGGATCATTGTCTTGTATTTAAGTTGTGAAGGGTTCTCACGCTGAGTATATAGAGGATGAGGTAAGATCAGAGGGTGGGTACTTTGTATGGTAATTATAATGGTTTAATGATCAGGTGTGGTAGTGGGAGGTAGTTTCTATTAATTTGCATAGGAGATGGATGAGAGCTCTCCCTAACGGTAAAAGATGGCCAGATACTGAAGGTGGTGTCTTGAAAACGCCCTGTGGGTGGGGTGAAATGCATTGATGCACTTCTGGTCTGCCGTCTTCTTGGCCTACGTCACTTCCGGTATTTGGAACGCACGCCGACTTTTGCGGTTAAAGCAGCCATTTTTGAGGTGGAAAGCTGGTCATCCTCTACAGTGATCCTTAAAGCGTGAGATCCCTATATTTACAATTTGGAAACTTGTTCCTTTGAAGCCTTTGAGGCTATTAAACAAGGCCTGTTATTTTATTGAAACATGTGAGTGTCCTTATTCTATCGATTTTATATGGTATTGAGTGGCAGTATTACACTATGTAGCCTTTCTTTCCTTGCACACTATTGAGGATTCCATGGAGAAGAAGAGTGGAGTTGATTGTTGTATCTAAGCAGGGTGAAGGCAATTTGAGTTCCTCCTGAGGGGCTATAGGATCCCTTCTATCCTATGAGGCTTATTACTCACCTCCATCTGGTGAGTGCGGTCAATATTATTTTTCACGTGGTGATTAGGTGGAAGCACATTTTGGAACATTGTTTTGAAAATCCTTTTGGGAAAATAAGGACTTATGTTTGAAATATTATATATATATTTTTGCACGGACATTTATTTATTTGTGTTTATTTTTATGTATTTAATTTTTGCGCTGTTTTTTGTGTTATTTATTATTGGTGGTTGTCACTGGTGCACAGCTGCATAATTGTATACTTTCTTTGATTGGCGCTGGGATTTGTTTAGTTAATTTCAAATGGTTATTCTACAGAACCCCTTTGTACTAAATGCAGTAGAGACCCTGCAGACCTCGTCCAATTATTATGGTGATGCCTGAAACGTCACCTGTATCGGTCAGAGTTTATTCATTTACTTAATAGTGTGTTCCAGGTGTCCATCCAAAACGATCCCAAGCATTGTGTCTTGGGGATCTTGGACAATTGCAGAAGTTTTTCAAGAAGGCCATCCTTGCTCACTGGGAATTCAATAACATACCCACATACATCTATCAAAATAGGGGTTGCCCCAACATGTTTGAAACGATATGGGCCCCGTGGTTGGATACCCCAGGTCTCAGTCTATTAGATTTATGCAGGCCATAGACGGACCGTTCATCAGCCGAATTTTCAGCCGATAAACGAAAAATCGGTCGGCCCCGTTGCCGATGCTGCCACCAATGTCCGCGAAAAACGGACAGCATGACCAATAAAATTAAACAAGAAGTTCCGCGAAAAACGGCCAACGTGCTAGCCCCACTAAAGGCGTGAATATCGGCCGATTTTACGTGCGGATGAACAATCGGCCAATAAACGACCCATCTATGGCCTGCATTAGTCTAGGCTCTTCTAGTTTACTTTATTGTAGCCCACTCGTATTGTTTGGTGAAGGGTAAGTAAAGTATTTATTTCCTTTAAGTTGATTATTGTCCTCCTATGTGGAACAGTGTTAGTATTTTGGTTATTTTTTTAGTGTTTTGGTTATTTTACTTGTGGTATGTGCAGTGTCAATGCTCTTTACACCTTCTTATACCTGATGACATAATGTTAACGCACTTGAATATGGTATGTCCTGCAAATGTACTATTTTGCTTTCTATGCCTTTTTGGTTTGTTGACAATAAACACCTTTTTGATTTTAAAGAAACGCAATATATCCTGCCATCTAGCACAAAAATCAGGATAGGAAAAAGTGTGTGTCATTATAACTGGCAACGACATTCAGTTTACAAAATATCAAGCTAATAAAATCTACATACTGACTTTGGCGTCAAAAAAACACAACCACTGTTGTTATCATAAATGATGAAAAACAACTTTGGTTTTGTTTTTTTTTTACCTAAAAAAATACAAATTAGCTATAACTTTATCACCACTGACAGGTTAAGTGAATAATAATGATTATCTCAATAAAATGACATCTGAAAGTTGGTGTGATATATTAAGCAGCCTGTAAACATGTTGTCCCTGAAGTTGATGTATTGAAAGCAGAAAAAATGGGCATAGTTTGTTGTGTATGGGGCTGCATAGTTGCAGACTGTTTAGAGTGTCCATGCTGACCACAGCCAAAAGCTCATACAATGGGCATGTGAGCATCAGAACTGGATCACAGAGCAATGGAAGAAGGTGGCCTCTTCTGCTGAATCATGTTTTCTTCTACATTATATGAATGGCAAGGTATGTGTGCACCGCTTACCTGGGGAAAAGATAGTACAAGGATGCAGTATGGAGAAAGCAAGCCAGTGCAAGCAATGCCTTTGGCAGTTTTCTGCTGGGAAACCTTTGGTCCTGCCATTCATGTGAATGTTACTTTAACATGTACTAACCTACCTAAATATTGTTGCTGACCAAGTACACCCCTTCATGCAAACGGTATTCCCTGATGGAAGTATCTTCTTTCAGCAGGAAAATGCGCCCTGCGATACTGCAAAAATGGTTCAAAAATGGCTTGAGAAGCACAACAAGTTGAAGGTGTTGACTTGGCTTAAAAAAAAATCTCCAGATCTCAATCTAATCAATCACTCGTGGGATATGCTGGAAAAACAAGTCCATACCACGGAGGCTCCACATCAAAACTTACAGGATTTAAAGGATCTGTTACTGACGGCTTGGTGCCAGATAGCACAACATACCTTGATGGGTCAGAGCTGTTTTGGTAGCAAAAGGGGCTGTTTTGGCTGCAAAAAGAGGACCTACTCAATATTAGGTGGGTGTGTGCACTTTAAATACATCTTTGGGTGTTTTTGACTGATCCATTATTAGAAGAGAGCAAAAAACAACCAACCATACGATTTCCAGGCTGACAAGTCACTTCTAGTACATACAACGCCAGGCAGATGACAATCTGTTATTAATGAGTATAGACTCTAAAAAGTACTAGCTTTTACAAAGTACAGAAACTCTCCTGATTATCAATTTTCAGTCAACATTTCTGATACACTGACAGATCCTTACAAACACTGTTGAAGAATACTACAATTTTCTCACTTCAGTACAAATACTACAATTTTCTCACTTCAGTACAAGGACCTGAACCTTTGATATAGAAGCTCATGTTTGAGGACACTATTCTTTGTACAGTAGAATTTGTACCACAAACAAAAACAAATATCAGATATGTAAGGCTCCATTCACATCTGAACATAGCATTTTTTCACACGTTTTTATGCGCGTTTGCAAACATTTGTGCGCAACTTGTTCAGGCGTTTTTGGGCTTTTTGAGTTCTGGCGTTTTTGTATTAGCCAATACAGAAAAATTTAATCTGTGACATCAATTGTTTGCATGTTTTGCCATGCCAGAAAAAACACTCTTGGTTGAGCGACAAAACACACAAAAGAACATGAAAATGTGCGATTTGTGCATTTCCATGTATTTCTATAGGTCTGAAAATGCGCCAAAAAACACAGCAATCTGCCTGAATGGAGCTACAAAAATAGCTCCAAAACTTTTTGTCAGACATTTTGCTTCAGGCGACTTGGAATGGAGATGAGGAACCATCTCCATAGAGTAATATTGATTTTTTTTCTCCCTGAATATTTTGGAGCTTCAAGCTTAGCACTACATAATGATCAGGTGTGAATGGGGCCTAAGGATCATCATCAATGAACAGCTGTAGTAAAAATACACAAATGCTAAACATATATAGTAAATAAAATATGTACTTTGACATGTGAACAAGTAGCCTCATTGCTTGAACAGACACTTCCTGATCTTTGTCCAAAGTCATTGATACAACGCGATCCTAGGAAACAAAAATAGACAGACTAAATATATATATATAGGAATTATTTAATCAAGCAGTGCAAAAAATATATAAGCTAACAGTGCTGGTAGAGAACAAGCAAGGTATGCTCTGGTGCCGTTTCCCTTTATGAGCAAATAGCTATGGTAAGGACAAGGTGAACAAAAAGCAGGGTAAATACAGAAAAAAATATAATGGGGTTGATTTACCAAAACTGAAGAGTGCAAAATCTGATTGAGCTGTGAATGGCTGCCAATCAGCTTCTAACTTCAGCTTGTTCAGTTAGGCTTTGACAAAAAAAAAAAAACTTAAGCTGACTGGTTTCTATACTGAGCTGAACCAGATTTTTCACTCCCCAGTTTTAGTAAATGAACCCTAAAGTTTGCCTGTTCTTTGCAGTGATGAAGGGTTAGAACCTCTGTCAGTTTTTCAATGCTGAGAGATTTACCCTCAGTTCTTGCAAAAGTAACCGGGGATCAAAGGAACAGGACATGATGGGAAATCTCTTGAGACAGCATCAGACACAATTGGCATTAGAACAGTTGTGAAGATTCAAAGCATCTAAGAAGTTTTAATGCTGTCTGGGCCTTCCTATCCAAAAGACCACCTTTCCTCCTATTTCTTGTCCTGGTCACAAATAAAAGTGGGAGGAAATCTTCCCAACAAAGTCACAAACTGAAATAAAGTATCTTGTGCAGTAAAATTTTGAATTGTCATGTGTACATTGTGGAATGCCAGGCAAAATTATTATTTCTAGTTTTGAATAGCCTAGGAAAGGTGTTAGGATTTTATGGCTGTCTTTATCTCCATTACAGAGATTTCCCCTCACTTCCTTTTCTGGAGTCACAGAAGGAAGTGAGAGGCCGTGTCCCCAAAGGGAGAGAAGTCCCACATTTGGCAGTTATAAAAACAGCTGTCCCATTTGGCAGATCTCCCACTCTACTCCTTTTCTGGTGGCAGATGTAAACTTTTGAATTTCCATTCACTTTCTGTTCCAGGGACAATGATCATCAATACTGAAATCAGAGTGAATCTCCTAAATGGGAACCCAAAGAGCAAGAAAAGCAATGCAGAATTTGTAATTCCCTAAAAATTCTACCCAAACTTGGGGAATAAAAAAAGTTCTAGCCATATACTACTTTAAACAAAACATAAATGATTTACCTTAAACCTTGCAGTGAAAAGATCCATTTTGGAAACAAGATCTTTTTTCTCATAAAGTCCCTGCAGAGCAATAAGACTTTTCAAGCGTACATCTGGAATCTAAATGGTAACATAAAAAGAAAAATAAAGAGAAGGAAAATCTAATGTGATACAGCACAAGTAAACATGAATCATTTATGTGACATATGACATAGAAAACAGAATAAATGTAAATGAAAAAGGTATAGCCCCCCATACTTGCTTTCTATGTAACATGAGCAGCATGTTATGCAAACTCTAATCCACGTCACCCATAAATGCTACAGTTACCCACCTCTGGCGTAATGCATTTCTACCAATTTGAACTCATCAGCCATACACCAATGTAGGTTGCAAAAACAATAATTTGTGGAGATCCGCTTTAATATATGTACTTAAATGCAAGCACTGCCAGTACCTGGATTTCACCTGGTATTGGTCCCCTGCAGTCCCTGTATAATATAGCTGGATTGTGAGCAGAAGGAGCCAATCAATTTATGCTGCTGGTTTATTGAGGCTTTTAGGATGACAAAGCAGAATGACAGAGAGATAAGCTCAACACTATGTGGTTAATTTACAAAAACTAGAGAGTGCAAAATCTGGTGCAGCTCTGCATGGTAACCAATCAGTTTCTAACTTCAGTTTGTTGAATTAAGCTTTGACAAAAAAAATGGAAAGCTGATTGGTTTCTATGCAGAGCTGCACCAGATTTTGCACTCTCCAGTTGTAGTAAACCAACCACTGTGCTGCTCTCCTTTCACTATCCAGTCACACAGTGGGATGAATCAAGGATGACCTGGGCTCAGACAAAGTGGGTTGATTGCTGATGCTGATCAAACTAAGGGCGTCTCATGGCAGAAAAAAAGTGCTCCTGGGAATACTCTGGTTTAAAAAGGTGAAAACTGCAGCAAAATCTGGTTTTGTCTTTATGTTTTAATGGGCTATTCATATTTACTGAAGAAGATAGAGGTGGATGACCACACACCCAATAAAAAAAATCCAATTTCTGTATTTCAACCATTTAAAATCTTGACAGCAGCAAAACAAACAGGGAACACGTATGATGTGTTTCATGTCACAGAGGCGTAATCATAACTTTAGGTTACGATTAAGCCTCTGTGAGGTGAAACACAACAACCGTGTTCCCTGTGAGTTTTGCTGCTGTCAAGATTTTAAATTGTTGAAATAAAGAAATTGTATTTTTATCAGGTGTGTGGTCATCCACCTCTATCTTCTTCAGTGTTCTTGGAATGAGCCAGCCATGCACCCCTATTTCTAAGGGCACTATTGTACTGGACAGACCTGGAGCAGTGCATTTGTTTCTTGATCTATTCATATTTACAGCATCTTGTTATTTTTAATAGAAATCTGCTAAAAGTGTTATTGCAGCTTGAAGTATTAAGGAATAAATCTATTCAAACATGGTATATTACTTATAGGTAGATGCTGGGGTGTTCAAAATAATCCTATGAAAAAAAGTTTGGCCACTCAAGTCCTAGTAAGAAAGAGTTGTATGCATATATTGTGACCTGCTGAAATTCATTCAGCCCTGAAAATAATATATTAGGTCTACCAATACCCATCAGTTTAATGATTTTCACCCTTACCTTATCATACAGCATCCACCCAACATACTTCAAGTAACTATCATTCAGGTAGGTTGGAGGGTACATTTTCATCCATATTCCCAGTTCTTCTATGCACATAGCTCTAATATCCGGAACCACGTCTCTAACAACAAAACCATCAGTTTATAATATATTGCCTTTTTTTACCTTAATTCAGAAGCTCAACAGCATACATACTAAGTTATCATGACTACATCATAAACCAAGAAGTCAGAGATAAATGTCATTTAAACTGATTCTGATTGAGGGTGTTGTCAAAATGGACATAACATTAAAGAGGTAGTAAAGTCCACTTTGTGATGTTTACCTACAGGTAAGCTTATAATAAAGTTTACCTGTAGGTAAAATGAATATCTCCTAAATGTGCACTGTTTAGGAGATATTAACTCTTTTTGACAGCCGGCGCATGCACTCTGAAGGAACGACCTACCCGTGCCATTCCCTCAGAGCACTGTGCCGTGGCCCGTGACTCCCGTGCACATGCTCGGAAGTGACGTCATTGTGGCTCAGCCATTCAAGTTGCTGCAGCCTGCAAGCTCAGAAGGAAGACCAGGTGAAGATGTAAGCCCTGTTAGCGGTGACAGCACACCGCTGGAGGGCTTCATTCCAAGGTATGTATTTCATAATGTGCTAGTATGAGATGCATACTAGTACATTATGCAATTGCCTTGCAGGGGTTTTTTTGTTTGTTTTTTTTAAAGCCATGGTTTACTGCCGCTTTAAGTTCACATGATCATTTTAAACAAAAAAAAACTAACAATCTGGAATGTACCGAATTGCTCTTTCAAAAAAGATATTTTGGCTTATAAAAAAAATGTTCATATTATTATAACTGCTACATACAAACATATATGCAAGCATCAGTGGATTAGAGTCCGAGACTGAACACACTGATGGTGCATTGGTGTAAGAGGTGCAGGCAACCAGCACAGCTTGTGACTATTGAGCACAGCCTACTTCAGTTTGTTTTTATATATTTTTTTTCATTTTAACACAGCAAAAAGAATAAAAACAGAAGTAGTTTTAACTATACATTTAATGAAATGCAGGTTTCCCAAAACATTGTGCTTGGTGACTTTGCTCATAGCTATAAACATCTTCCTATGAAACAGTGAGCAGCCACTTGCTTTTCCTACCGCTTTGCAAAGCAGTTCCCTAATTTTAGGGTTGTAATTACTCCAAATCTAGTTTATACATTTACATAAAACTTTAACTGGCCCATATCCTGCATTAATATGTTTGAAAAATAAGAGCAAAACATGTGCTGCTCACTTACCGATAACGTTGCAAAACAGTTCCTTTAAATAATGCATCCATCATGTCTTCAACTTCTTGATGCTTTTGTTGCAACTAGGAAATAAAGACCAACACATTCTGAAGAAAGAGAAAAGGGAGAAAAACAGGGGAAGGAGAAGGGAAGAAGAAAGGAATGGTTCCTCCAAGATGTAAAAAAAATCACAAGATTTTTATATAAAGATATACAGCGAGAGGAATACAGTATACAATTAATAACTAAGCACAAAATTAGGTCACATGGGAGCCAACCTTCTTCCTTTTCTTGTCCAGTTGTTCAAGTGTTGGGTTGGTCCTCCTCAAAGACACACGTTTCTTCTCCACCATGTACAGCCTCTCAGAATTATCTTTACTAATATCCAGATTTAGAATAACTTTTATCAGTGCAGTCAGCAACTTAACAGCTGAATTAGAAAAAATGAAGCTTAATCACTACAAAACGAATAGTGAAGTATTTCATTATCACCTGAAGAAAACCATGAACCTCAAAAATGAAAAAAAAAAGCTATAAATACATGAAAAAGAAAACACTATACATGATAATAGGTTTCAAGCAGGAAAAGAGGCAAAATTTTATACCAGCAATCTTTCTTCATATACTGAATATATAGTGTATGTATATATATTTCTGTGTGTGTATGTATGTATGTATGTATGTATATATATATACACACACACACACACACATATATATGTATATACATACATACACACACACACTGAATATACAGTGTATGTATATACAGTGCTCAGCATAAATGAGTATACCCCAACAGATTTGTCAGAAAACCTTTACTTTCCTTTCAGAATCCACATTTTCTATGGGACACTATACTACAAAATACTCCCACAAATGCAGGCCATTGATTGCAAACAAGATTTGTAAATTTGCACACACAAAAAAGTAATTTTCCTAACAAATTCATTCAAGACCATGTTGCAAAAATGAATACACCCCAATGAAAGTCTTAGGAGCAAAGCTAAATTTTAGACAACAAAATCCTAATTTACAAGAATTCAACTACAGGTCTAATTATTCATTAAACAGGTGTCCAGCAGACAGCTGATTATAAAAGAGCGCTACGTAACAAAAAAAACTCCTTCCCATTTCATGCTGTTAGCAATGGCACCACATGGAAGAGAAACGTCAAAAGGCCTGAGAAAAAAAATAATTTCTTTGCACAAGAAAGGTGAAGGCTACTTATCAATCAGAATACTGTAGGAAAAGTGATACAAAAGATTTTACAAAGATGGAACTGCAACCATCTCACAGAGACATCCAGGTCGTCCACGAAAGTTAACACCTCGACAGGAGCATCTTCTGATGAGAAGGGTTGAAGAAAATCACCATGCATGTTCACTGCAGTTAGCTAAAGAAGTAGAAAGCCACACTGGGGTGATTGTTTCCTGTGATACAATAGGATGTACCAGGGGCAGACTGACCATTCGAGCACTCGGGCACTGCCCGAGGGCCCAGGGTCAGTAGGTGGCCCCATGAAATGCCCCTGATACCTTTTATAGACTTTTTTGGGTGTGCTTTGAGTGTGGGCAAGGACACAGGGGCCCCATGATCCCCTATTGCCCGGGGGCCCCATGAGTTGTCAGTCCGCCCCTGGTATGTACACTGCAGAAAAATGACATGCATGGGTGTCGTCCACGAAGGAAGCCTCTCCTACAGCCCATGCACAAAAAGCCCACCTAGAATTTTTTCAGGGCCCGTGCTGAAAAAGAAGACGACCACTTGGACTCTGTACTCTGGAGTGATGAGACCAAGATAAATGTTTTTGGAACTGATGGCTTCAAAACTGTTTGGCGTTGCAAAAGTGAGGAGTACAAAGAAAAATCCATGGTGCCTGCAGTGAAACATGGTGGTGGCAGTGTCCTTCTGTGGGGCTGCATGCATGCTGCTGGTGTCAGGGAGCTGCATTTCATTGATGGTATCATGAATTCACAGATGTACTTCTCTATATTGAAAGAGAAGATGCTACCATCACTCTGTGCCCTCGATCGTCCTGCACTTTTCCAACATGACAATGATACAAAACACACATCTAAGGCCACTGTTGCATTTCTGAAGAAGAACAGGGTGAAAGTGATTCATTTGCCAAGTATGTCTCCTGATCTGAACCCAACTGAACACCTATGGGGAATTCTGAAGAGACAAGTTGAGTATCTCTCCATCCAGCATCCAGGCTCTAAAAGAGGTAGTTCTTAAAGAATCAAAAAAGATAGATGCTGCAATATGTCGCCAACTTGTTCATTCCATGCCTAGAAGACTTGGTGCTGTCCTTACAAATCATGGAGGTCATACAAAACACTAGATGTAATAGTTTTTGTTGTGGGGTGTATTCATTTTTCCATCAACTAATTTGAGTAAAACTGAAGATTTTATAATCCAAGCTATATTATTAACCTTACTTTCATGCAAATGTTCTATAAAACTCAATTTTGTCAAAATTCTGGAAATTGTTCTTGTGTTCACTGAGATATTGATAAAAATCTTACTTTTCAAAAGGGGTGTACTCATTTATGCTGAGCACTGTATTATTTATATATATATATATATATATATATATATATATACATACATATACACACACATCTCAGGGAGCCACGCACTGATAAGGATTGGGATTACGTCAACAACCAGCCTACAGGGCTCCAAACACCACTGCATACACAGTTCAATTTCCAACAGGGATCAGGAGCAACTCTCTAATTTAAAGGATAATTCTTTATTCCAGTAGTATCCCGTTACATAACACAATGAACCATTAAGTCTGAAAGACAGTTTCAGGTGTCCCTGCCCTTCCTCATGTTCATCTGAGCTCGAAAGGGCAGAAATGCCCGCAAATGTCTGTAAACATCTGTGGATGATAATTCTGTATGTTTTTTGTGTATGGATGTTTTTGTTTTCCATATCTAACTTAGGTGCATCTAGAAGATTTCCATGCACTAGCACGCACTTCTATATCTGCCTAAGAGGGGGACCGCCATGATCTAGGTGATAGATCACTGGCAGTCAAATGGTCATATACCTTTTCTTCTACAATACATGATCAACAGTTACCATAACCACATTCCCACAACTAAGCATAGCTTAAACCAGGGTTTAAAATTTTGAATCCAGACTTACTAGCCAGTCACAAAACTTACTCTCCACCAGTTGCCTCTCCCAACCTTGCCCAGGTCCGCCCCCAATCCCACCCCCGGCCCAGCCCAAACCTCACCCCCGGCCTGCCCCCAATCACGCCCCCTTAAAGCTTATGAAATTACATTTTTCTTTAGAATAGTCCAAAATATAAAACTGTACACAGTAATGTATATCCCAGCTCCCCTGTACTCCATTATAGTGATATGACATGTATACAGTAATGTATATCCCAGCTCCCCTGTACTCCATTATAGTGATATGACATGTATACAGTAATGTGTATCCCAGCTCCCCTGTACTCCATTATATTGATATGACATGTATACAGTAATGTATATCCCGGCTCCCCTGTACTCCATTATATTGATATGACATGTATACAGTAATGTATATCCCAGCTCCCCTGTACTCCATTATATTGATATGACATGTACACAGTAATGTATATCCCAGCTCCCCTGTACTCCATTATAGTGATATGACGTGTACACAGTAATGTATATCCCAGCTCCCCTGTACTCCATTATAGTGATATGACGTGTACACAGTAATGTATATCCCAGCTCCCCTGTACTCCATTATAGTGATATGACGTGTATACAGTAATGTATATCCCCCCTCCCCTGTACTCCATTATAGTGGTATGACGTGTATACAGTAATGTATATCCCAGCTCCCCTGTACTCCATTATAGTGATATGACGTGTACACAGTAATGTATATCCCAGCTCCCCTGTACTCCATTATAGTGATATGACGTGTACACAGTAATGTATATCCCACCTCCCCTGTACTCCATTATAGTGATATGACATGTATACAGTAATGTATATCCCCCCTCCCCTGTACTCCATTATAGTGGTATGACGTGTATACAGTAATGTATATCCCAGCTCCCCTGTACTCCATTATAGTGATATGACGTGTACACAGTAATGTATATCCCAGCTCCCCTGTACTCCATTATAGTGATATGACGTGTACACAGTAATGTATATCCCACCTCCCCTGTACTCCATTATAGTGATATGACATGTATACAGTAATGTATATCCCCCCTCCCCTGTACTCCATTATAGTGATATGACGTGTACACAGTAATGTATATCCCAGCTCCCCTGTACTCCATTATAGTGATATGACGTGTATACAGTAATGTATACCCCAGCTCCCCTGTACTCCATTATAGTGATATGACATGTATACAGTAATGTATATCCCAGCTCCCCTGTACTCCATTATATTGATATGACATGTATACAGTAATGTATATCCCAGCTCCCCTGTACTCCATTATATTGATATGACATGTATACAGTAATGTATATCCCAGCTCACCTGTACTCCATTATAGTGATATGACATGTTGTATACAGTACTATACTGTCCCCCCGAGTCCCCTGCGGTGGTGGAGAGGGTGTCTCCTCTAAGCGGAGGAGAGTGGACCTCTCCTGCACCTGTCCCCTCTTCTGTGCCGCAGAAGCCGGAAACCGGAAGTTGTAAACCGGAACTCGGCTTCACAATGAGGCTTGGAGTGCAGGTGCAGTCGCTCCATGCTTCATCTGTGCTCACCGCTCGCAGCCGCTCGCCACAGAGGAATTTCTCCTCGCATTTGGTGAGCGGGCGAGCGGCTTTTTCAAGCCCTGGCTTAAACAATACCAATTTCTTATGCAGCTACATAACTCAAGTTAGCTGTTGTACAAGCCGTAACTTGCAAATAAGAGACAAAGAAAGTTGTGTAGTGAACACCCACCTGACAATGTGCTGGTGTGCCGGAATGCTCTAACACATGAATCTGTCAGTCCAAGGAGTAGTGATATTATGGTGTTGAACAGATAACCATCATATAACACACTGTACTGACACTGTTGGACCAAAACTGATGTAAATTCACAGAAGTTCGATCGAAATTTTTTCCAGTATGATCCATGTCTGATCAAAGGATAATCTTCATTGTCCTGTAATAGACAGAGGTGTAGGCAAGCGATGAAATTACATTTTTCCTATCATGACAATACTGCATTAAGAGAAGCAACAAGCAAAAAAAAAAACCATGACGCAGGAAGCTACAATGGTCTAGGGTCAATTTTATTTAATTTAGGTTTATAAGTTTTTAACCAATACTTTATGTCTTTTTTATATACACAATCTTTGTTTTACAAGTAAACATTTAATACCACATAAATGATTCCCAAAGCTAAGTCCTCATGCACACTGGGCGTTTTAAAAACACCAGTAGCATTATCTGTATAAAGTCACATTAAAAACGCAAGTTTTTCCAAATTTTTTAGCGTTTTTGCATTCGCATTTTTCCGCGTTTGCGTTTTTTACAAACACACAAAAAAAAACATTTTGGCTCATAAAAATGCCCAAAACACCAGTTTGCCACATTTTACAGCTTT
Source organism: Staurois parvus (assembly GCF_062004578.1). Classification (NCBI taxonomy): domain Eukaryota; kingdom Metazoa; phylum Chordata; class Amphibia; order Anura; family Ranidae; genus Staurois; species Staurois parvus. The sequence continues at coordinate 6,512,623 of NW_028318430.1, read as the reverse complement.
TTGCCATGTTTACCAGCATTGGAGCATATTTACAGCTAAAAAACTCCTCTAGAAACTCCACCAGTTCTGTATTATTTCTAGCCAAAAAATGTCCCTGCCAAAAAAACAGCCTTGTGTAGGTCTACAATCTTGTCCCTGACATCCTTGGACAGCTCTTTGGTCTTGCTATGGTGGAGAGTTTGGAATCTGATTGTTTGATTGCTCCTGTGGACAGGTGTCTTTATACAGGTAACAACATGAGATTAGCAACACTCCCTTTAAGAGACTGCTTCTAATCTCAGCTTGTTACCTGTATGAAAGACACCTGGTAGCCAGAAATCCTGCTGAATGATGGGGATCAAATACTTATTTCCCTCATGAACATGCAAATCAGTGCTTAATTTGTAAGACATGCATTTATTTTCAATTTTTTGTTGCTATTTGTCTCTCAGTGTTACAATACACCTACCATTCAATTTTTAGACTGATCATTTCTTTGTGAGTGGGCAAACATTTCCTTCATACTTATTTCCTTCACTGTACCTCATCCACAGGAGGTTTACTTCTTTGTGAGTGTATTTGAATGTTTGAACGGATTTTTAGATTGCATTATTTCCAAAATGATATGTCAGCATTCACTTCCTGTAGTCCACCTCTCAGAAGCCTTCACTTCCTTGTTGCATCACAGAATAGGGTGTGATAGGGCATGTTCACCACTCTGGACCACACCTCCCTCATTACAGTACTATCTGTCTCCCGTCAGCTAAGTAGTACAAGGATCTGTCTGATTTAATACCAACTGAATAGATTGTTCAGGTGTGTCCTATTCCATAGTTCTGGTAAAACTAAAGGAAATTGTACAAAGATTGTACAATCAGATTGCATAGTGTATAGCAATATTTATACAAATACATAGGAGGGAGTGGATGGAAACACTCAGTTGGTAAGCTCCGTTCACATCTCCACATAGTGAAGACTCACATTCCCGCATGCATTTATTTTGGGTGTTTTGCAGCGTTTTCACTTGTCACACATAGGGCAGTCCATTCACTTGAATCACCCCAGAGAAGCTCCAGAACTTTTTTGGAGCGGGTCACTTTGCATTACTGTAGTTTTTGATGTGTTTGGCACACCTGGGGTGCCTTTAACAAGTAATGACAACACAAAATCAATGCACATTTGCAGAATGTTTCTGAAAGGCAGGCAAAGCGTGCATTTTGTGTGCAGTCTGCCATGCGTTCGGAAACATACAGATGTGAATGGAGCCTCCTTGTTGTGTGTAAATGCACCATTTCAGACCCCATTCACACCAAGAGTAGCGGGAGTGCATGTTTTTGAGCTCGTTCTTCCAGTGACAGACATAAGGCAGCCCATTGATTTCAATGGACTGCGCTACACGTGGCAAAGTAGCTCAAAAGACATTTTGGCATGGTGTGTTACACGTTTTGCTGCATTTCTCGCCTGTATGCTTGTTTCTGTGTTTGGTGTGCCAGTTAATGACAGTAATTTTAGGTGTATAAAGGTGGCCATACACTATACAATCTGATTGTACAATCACTCTACCTCTAGATTTACCAAAACTATATAATAGGAGAACACACTGTCAATCCAATCACTCTATATCCAATCAAGCTGGCCCTTGCACTACATCAGGGTGTCCTGTGGGCTGCATGCAGCCTGAGCCTATCTGAAGGGACGCTGGGGTAGCCAAGTACATGCACGTGGGCAGAGATCCCAGGGATGCTGTGAAAAAAAAAGTTGATGAGTGAAGGGTGTGTGCTAATGAGATCAGTGCAGGATGTGTGTGCTAATGAGATCAGTGCAGGATGTGTGTGCTAATGAGATCAGCTAGTAATCTGCTTCCAGGGGTACCACTGGCTACTCTGCTGACATTCCAGGAATTTAAAAAGCTTTCTAAGAAATTTACCAAGGGCTAAGGTAAGGCCTTGTTCTTCAGATCAAAGAGAGCTGAGGTACATTAATGGTATATTGGTGCATAGGGGAGCTGGATTTTATTAAAAAAAAAAAAAGTGAACTTAGCCTTTAAATCTCTGACTGAAAAAAATAACAATATTAAAAAAATGGAAACACATTTTTGACCCTGAACATTTAAAAAAGCCAATATATATTCTTTTGAGGGAGAAGCAGAGCAAAAAAAACTTACATTTTAGCAAATCCTTTTTCAGAAACATAATTAATTTTTTTTAAAGTACTGTACAATAAACTAAAGTAAGTCATTTATCTGACTTTGTCAATACAGTGTGCCCAAATGCCAGGACAAGGTCATCCAGCGCGCAGGGTGAATATCCCAAACAGCACAGGGTGCCAAATATGCCAAACAGAACAGGGTGAATATTCCCACGCAAAGGTCAGGACTGAATAATTGACAAAGTGCAAGTCAGGAGCAAAAATAATGTACAGAGTATAGGAATCAGGAGTGGACAACATACACTGCAGGGGTAAGGAATATGTTATATACAATGTGCAAGAGTGTGCAAACTACAAAGTGTACAGATGAGAAATATATACATACACCCTACTGCAACAGGTATTTCACACCTACACACAAACACTTGTGTGTGTATATATTGTGTGTGTATGTGTATATATATATATATATATATATATATATAAAACCACCAATGACTTTCTCTTTTATAATAAAGTTTTAAATACCAACTCAAGAAAAATAAAAAAATCCACCCTTGCAGTGGGGCCTCCTGTACTGCATGGATTAGGGGATCATGGTTTAGATCATTTATTAGATCATGGATACGCTAGGAATATGCTGGGACTTTTCAGGTTCTACATAGATGTATTCCACATACACACGCCTCCTAGATTGTAAGCTCGAAAGAGCAGGGCCCTCGATCCCCTCATGTTTTGCATTGTATTGGTATTGTTCTGTCACATGTTCTGTCCCCCTTTGTAATGTACAGCGCTGAGCGAACCATTGGTGCTTTATAAATACTGTATAATAATAATAATCTTATTAAAAGGAATGATTTTTGTGTGTGTATGTGGAATACATCCAGGGGCAGACTGATCATTTGGAAACTCGGGCACTGTCCGAGGGCCCAGGGTCTGTAGGGGGCCCCATGAGATGCCCTGGTACCTTTTTTCATAGGCTTTTTTGAGTTTGGCCAAGGACACAGGGGCCCCATGATCCCCTATTGCCCGGGGGCCCCATGAGTTGTCAGTCCGCCCCTGAATACATCTATGTGGAACCTGAAAAGTCCCAGCATATTCCTAATATAATAAATAATGTTATTTTCTCTTTCAGTAAACCTGCACTGCAAGATGTGGTACAGGTTTACAGCAAGAATTACACCGTCTGGAAGGCAGAAGATGTCGGGACTTACAGGAGGAGAAAATGTAGTCTGCAACCTGTCATCTTCATTCTTCCCAGGGTGAGCTCTGATGTCTGCTGGGCAGGAAGCAGTGACTGGGGCTGCAGTGTAGTGTTGCTTGCTCTGTCCACCTGTATTGGAGCTCTTAGGCTACGTTCACACCAGCGTTGTGTGCAGGCGGCAGAGAGGCGTTTGGGAAACGTTTTTACCTCTTCCCAATTGCCTCAGACAATTCTGCACATTGCAGCACATGGTGCTGTTCTAACGTGAGCGTTTGCGTTGCGTCACGGCAAAACGGACGCCTCTGGTCGAGTCAGGAGGCGTTGAAGCTTCCTAGCTTCCTATTCTAGTCTATGGTGCCACGCGGCGGCGGCGTTTGTGGCGAGGTTGCAATGCGGTTGCGGGGCGTTTGCGGAGCTGTAACGCCACTTAAACTTCATTATAGGCGTTTGTGGGGCATTTTTAACACTCAGCAAACTCCTAGCAACCGCCGCTATACCGTGCATGCGGCGTTTGCAGAGCGTTTGCCGAGTGTTAAAAAATGCTCCGCAAACGCCGGACCAACGCTTGCCAAACGCTATAGGGGCGTTTGGCAAGCGTTGGTAAAACAGTCAAGTGTGAACGAGCCCTTGATGTTACAGCCCCGATCTAGCCGGCAAGCCTGAGAGGAACCTGTGCCCCAGAGAGGGTGTGTTTCTCCTTTCCAGAAAGGGATGTGCTGCTGCCATAGAGAGGAAGCTGGCAATAGCTATGGGCGCATCCTCAGCTCTGCTTTTGTGCAGGCTTTGGCATCACAGAAGCATAGAGTGATGTAACCGTGCCAGAGTATTTCATACAACAGATTCTTAAGCATGCTGGCAACTTGGCGCCCCCTCCCACACGGCACCTGGGGCAGGTGCCCCTGCCGTCCCCCTTTGTCCCAGCCTTGACTGTGCCAGTGTGTGTGTGTATATACACAAGTATGAGCACTCAATATTACCAACAGATACTTCTTCATACAGTTAACACAAACGGATTTACCATATTTACTGGCCAAGTGATGGTTAAAATCCATGGGAATGCCATGAACTTCTTAAACCGCAAGCCTGTTTCCTGTGAAAACAAGACAAAGATCCAAAGGCAATGGGTGTCATGATTCCGAGCTTGAAAGAATATCGGTTCTTAAAGAACAACAATAAATGTGACTAAAAGTTAATTTACCATTTAAACTCATTGCATGACATCTAATAACAGTATAAAATACTCATATTATTTGTTTAACTGCAACAATGTATGGTTGTACCTGCAAACAGACACAGACAATTCCATTTGTGTTTTTCTGTCTTTTTTTACACACCTCACTATAAACAGACTAGTTATCCTTGTTTGGTACATAGTTTGTTTCAATAGTCTGAAATTGCTTTATGGAAATTGGAATAAATGTGATAATGTGTAACTACCATGTGATTTCAAAGGAAAATATTGAACTTTACAAGGTATAAAGTATTTCTTTTATTAATCAAGGCTACTGTTTAATGACCATGAAATATGTGACACCATATAAGCATACAGTGAAGGAAATAAGTATTTGATCCCCTGCTGATTTTGAATGTTTGCCCACTCACAAAGAAATGATCAGTCTAAAAATCGAATGGTAGGTGTATTGTAACACTGAGAGACAGAATAGCAACAAAAAATTAAAAAGTTAGAAAAAAATTAAAAAGTTAGAAATGCATGTCTAACAAATTATGCACTGATTTGCATGTTCATGAGGGAAATAAGTATTTGATCCCCTTCACAAAACATGACTTACTACTTGTTGGCAAATCCCTTGTTGGCAATCACAGAGGTCAGACGTTTCCTGTAGTTGGCCACCAGGTTTGCACACATCTCAGGAGGGATTTTGGCCCACTCTTGGAAGATCCTCTCCAAGTCATTAAGGTTTGGGGCTGACATTTAGCAAACTCGAACTTTCAGCTCCCTCTACAGATTTTCAATTGGATTAAGGTCTGGAGAATGGCTAGGCCACTCCAGGACCTTATTGTGTTTCTTCTTGAGCCACTCCTTTGTTGCCTTGGCCCTGTGTTTTGGGTCATTGTCATGCTGGAACACCCATCCATGACCCATTTTCAATGCCCTGGCTGAGGGAAGAAGGTTCTCGCATTGCCCTGTCCATCGTCCCTTTGATGCGGTGCAGTTGTCCTGTCCCCTTAGCATAAAAACACCCCCAAAGCAGAATGTTTCCACCACCATGTTTGACAATTGGAATGGTGTTCTTGGGGCCATAGGCAGCATTCCTCCTCCTCCAAACACGGTGAGTTGAGTTGATGCCAAAGAGCTCAATTTTGGTCTCATCTGACCACAATACTTTCAACCAGTCCTCCTCTGAATCATTCAGATGTTCAGTGGCAAACTTCAGACGGGTCTGGACATGTGCTTTCTTGAGCACCCCTGTGGGCATTGCAGGATTTCAATCCTTGTCGGCGTAGTGTTACCAATTATTTTCTTGGTGCCTGTGGTTCCAGCTGCCTGGAGATCATTGACAAGATCCTCACGTGTAGTTCTGGGATGATTCCTCACTGTTCTCATGATCATTGACACTCCATGAGGTGAGATCTTGCATGATGCACCAGACCTAGGGAGACTGACAGCTGTTTTGTGTTTCTTCCATTTGCGAATGATTGCACCATCTGTTGTCACCTTCTCACCAAGCTGCTTGGCGAGAGTTTGGTAGCCCAGTCCAGCCTTGTGTAGGTCTACAATCTTGTCCCTGGCATCCTTGGACAGCTCTGTGGTCTTTGCCATGGTGGAGAGTTTGGAATCTCATTGTTTGATTGCTCCTGTGGACAGGTGTCTTTTATACAGGCAACAAAATGAGGTTAGCAGCACTCCCTTTAGGAGACTGCTTCTAATCTCAGCTTGTTACCTGTATGAAAGACACCTGGTAGCCAGAAATCCTGCTGAATGATAGGGGATCAAATATTTATTTCCCTCATGAACATGCAAATCAGTGCATAATTTGTTAGATATGCATTTCTTTTGAATTTTGTGTTGCTATTCTGTGTCTCAGTGTTACAATACACCTACCATTCAATTTTTAGACTGATCATTTCTTTGTGAGTGGGCAAACATTCAAAATCAGCAGGGGATCAAATACTTATTTCCTTCACTGTATAACCTTTGCCAAATAACACTGGCCACTAGAAGCACACACTTTTCCTAAATGATGTAAAGAACTTTATATGGCTGGCCTGTTTTGCTAACATGGACAGCAGAGAAAATGAACACACCTGAAGCTTCAGGCATTTCACTAAGAGCAGAAGATAAAAGGGACAAAATTAGAATAAACTTGCCAGGAATAGAACAGCCTAGTCCATTGTTACACAGTCCGAGAACCACAAAAGTAGAATGAAAAATAGAAAGATCAATGATTGTTTTGCTTTATTGATTTTATAGTCTAAAATACTTTTAAAAACAAAGCTCTGTACACCCCAAATTGGTATTTGAGTTTATGGGAGATACTGTAGAATTACGAATCTGAAGGTGAGAACTGTAAACTAGAATTCCCATGCCTAACCAGCTTCTAAGGCAATTACTCTCTGTGCTTGATTTATTTAATTTGTGTTCAATCATTCAAAAATGATAGAAAAAGAGAACATACAGAGGACCCCTGCTGCATGGGGATAACTTAAAATCTACAGTGACAGAAACAAAGAAGATAAGGATAACCCTCACGATTCCTAAAGATGTATAGAAATCTAAGAATAAATCGTAAGTAATCGAGCGCTGGGTAAATGATAAATTAGCCGCTAGCATATACAGGTAAACCTCAAGAACCCATGAAAGAATACCGTATATACTCGAGTATAAGCCGACCCGAATATAAGCCGAGGTACCTAATTTTACCACAAAAAACTGGGAAAAACTATTGACTCGAGTATAAGCCGAGGGGGGAGGAATAGTGCCCCATCGTTGGTGTCAGTGGGGGGAGGAATAGTGCCCCATCGTTGGTGTCAGTGGGGGGAGGAATAGTGCCCCATCGTTGGTGTCAGTGGGGGGAGGAATAGTGCCCCATCGTTGGTGTCAGTGGGGGGAGGAATAGTGTCCCATCATTGGTGTCAGTGTGGGAGGAATAGTGCCCCATCGTTGGTGTCAGTGGGGGGAAGAATAGTGCCCCATCATTGGTGTCAGGGGGGGAGGAATAGTGCCCCATCGTTGGTGTCAGTGGGGGGAGGAATAGTGCCCCATCGTTGGTGTCAGTGGGGGGAGGAATAGTGCCCCATCGTTTGTGTTAGTGGGGGGGAGGAATAGTGCCCCATCGTTGGTGTTAGTGGGGGGGAGGAATACTGCCCCATCGTTGGTGTCAGTGGGGGGAGGAATACTGCCCCATCGTTGGTGTCAGTGGGGGGAGGAATAGTGCCCCATCGTTGGTGTCAGTGGGGGGAGGAATAGTGCCCCATCGTTGGTGACCCCTGCTCCAGCCTGGGCTCGCTCGCTCCCTCCCTCTCCCATGGTACACACTTACCGGTCAGATGTCTTCCTTCTCCGGCCGCTCTCCTCCTCTTCACTCGCTCGATCTTCGCGGTGCCGCTCGGCTCCTCCTCTCCAAGCTCCACCTCCTCACCGGTGACTGGGCGCCTGTGTGCCTCTCCTGAGCTACAGTTCCGGCGGCCAATCACCGGTGAGGATTGATCCCGGGGGTGTGTCCAGATGACAGGGACAGCATGTCATCTGCAGACGTTGACTCGAGTATAAGCCGAGGGGGCCGTTTTTCAGCACAAAAAATGTGCTGAAAAACTCGGCTTATACTCGAGTATATACGGTAGGTAGAAAAAGTTAGTGCAATGTTTGTCCATTTCCACTATCACAGGAGCCACAGATTTTCTTCATCACAAAGCATCTATTGACTGTTTTTTGCACTTGTCACTTTAATTATCCCATATATGGGGATTCAAGACCTATTCATTACTGTGATTTAAGGTTTATTTATGTAAGGATGTGTTTTTAGTTCCACTAGCGCTGCATATTTATATTCGATGTATAGAAATCTGGCCAAGTTACAAGGCTTCCCAAACTCCACCCAAAAGTGAAATCCCATTTAATGATTGCGGCAAACAACTGGATTCTCCTTTTTCATATTTCTATATGAGTAACGATGAATGAAATAATCACTGTGCAATGGTTTTGCTCACAGCAGCCCCGATCCTCCTCTACTTTGGTTCCCTGTCAGTAGAAACACCCAAGCAGGCTTGCTCCCAAGCCACTGTTCTGCATGTCCATTCATGCACAGGGCTCTGCCCCACCCCCTCTCTCTCCTCATTGTCTCAGCCAATGAGGAAGGAGAGTCCCTGGAGAGCGGAGACTTTCGTGAACATCTCTGGATCATGATGGGCTCAGATAAGTATTAGGGGGGCGGGGGAGGGCTACTACACACAGAAGGTTTTTTACCTTCATGCATAGAATGCATGAAGGTAAAAAACCTTGAGACTTTAAAACCACTTTAAATACAGTATATCATAAAGTACTGTATGTTAACACATTGGTTTAATTTATATTAAAAAGTCTATCATACAAGCATTTAAAGTACAATACTACCTCATCAAACTCTTCAGTGAGTTTCTGCATAATTTCTCTGTTATTTGGATTTTGGAACAGTTCTGCTGTGACCACTCCTAGGGAGACATAAAAAGGATTAAATATTAATAATGATTAAATGTATTCTTTACCTAATCTATTAAAAGGTGTTGTACAAAGACAAAAACTGGATAAGCTAAAGTACCTTGGCATCCTGAACACTGGATATAGAAGTTAATAAGGTCAAGTAAAGCTGCATCCCTATCCTCTTGATAGGCTTCAATCCAGTCATCTACAACAGACTGCAGGGAAACAAAGCATTCGCATTACCATGTCTAGCTTTAAAAAGATATGCAGAGTGTAATAAGTGTGTTTCTGCTACAGCACCACAGAATGATAGTAAATGAGTTCCTGACCTTACTAAACAGGTCATTAAACCTAATCTTGGCTAATATTAAATTGCTCTGAATGTCAATTAAAAAAATACATATAAAAATATTTCAAAGAAAGCTTGCATATTTTCCTAAACAAAATAAATATTTTTCAAAATTACTATTGCATTAGGAAGCATTACAGGTGAAAGGACAAACTTTGAAGGGGTTCAGGCAATTGGTCATCTCTGCTCTCTCCAAAATGGAAAAAGAATTTCCACAAAATAATCAGTTATGTTCCAAGTATAAATTGGAAATTGTTATCTTGTCTATTGTCTCTGCTGACCAAACCAGGGTGCTTCCATTGCTAACTTCCTTCTCAAAGTTCTCCTTCTATTTTAGAAAAATCCTTTTTACTGAGATCCCCCACCCAACATTATCAAGTTAATGATTGAAGATACTATTTAAGGTGGTTTTGTGTATTAAAAATGTATCATTACAATTTTAGACAATACATTCCAAGGAAAACATGCGTTGTCCCATGTTAAAATTGTCATAATAAATTCTTGGACTTTATCTAAGCATTATCAATTATCCAGGATACTTTGGATTATTCTGAGATGGTTTTGGGGCCCTTACCATCTATAGAGTGCTAAAGGTCTCAGAGACAGAAATATTCTTGTCATGCACTGGTTGTGTGACACAACAAAGAACAAAGAGGTGTAATACAGATCATAGTCAGCGGAAAGAACACAACATAAATCACATAGACACTACAAGGTATGAAATTGATTGATTCACTGAACCACTATAAGCGGACTAAATTACTACAAGACCATTAAAACCTTGATAACAAAAATTAAATTATGTTTTCATTTCCTTTTTTCCCCCTTCCTCTTCCCTGTTAATTGCAAATAAGGAAATAAAGTCATGATCCAGGTGTTGTGATGCCACCCAATTTTTTCCAATTGACAAAAGAGTACTCAACTGGGGAAGGTTCCCCATTGTAACAGAGTAGCCAGTAGCTAATAGAATAAAGGGGAAGAAGAGGTCTGCAAGGAGAACACGGCCTGCCGCTCTGGGGAGGAGGGGGGGGGGAACAAGCCATCAATGTACAGTCGTCGTGGGAAATTAAAAGAGGAGAGGGAAAAAAAGGGGAAAGGGTGCAAGTTGTGCACAGTGAGAATCCTAAGGGAAGGGGAGTAACATAGGGAGAGGAAGATCATAACTCAGTTCCAACTACAGGCAGGTGGAAATGAGGTTCACGATACCGTCTTACTGGGTCCCCCGCTGACTATATTTTTAATATCAAGCAGATGTACAGATTTATGAATTTATGATGACATTCATCCAATCATATTGAACCTGCTAACTGCATTCTTCTACTGTCCTTTTTTACCTTCCTTATTTCTTACTACTCTGAATCCTCTCTGAACTCTGAATCTGTGCTTGGAGATTTTACAGAAGTATTCTGGAAGTCATGCTGATTCTATGGCATCCATACTTTGAGCCACTGTCCTGGAAAAAGTATTTAAGTAAAGTTAAAATCTCCATTCTTGTTCCAGGTAAGCTGGGTTGACTGCGCTGTAGCTCTGCTACCTTACATTATCCAATTATGTGCAAGCAACAATGCTGTTTTTTATTTTTCTTGCAAGTGATTTGGTATTCTTTGCAAAGTGCAATATCACCACACACTAAATTCTGGGGAAAATTCCCTTGCAAAGTGAATCTCCTATTTGCCTTTAGTAAATCAACCTCAGTGACTCAGAAAGAACTGAAGCTAATAAAGCAGAATGACAGCAAAGCAATTAGCATTTGCATAGGGATATGTGAGCATTGACAGCCTGTATAATTTCTAGAGCGACATGGTTCCTTTTAAGAGTGGGACCTGCAATCTCTCACTGTCTTTTACTGGGATAAAATTAAATTTTTACCCAGATCAAGTGATTGCCCATGTCTACTGATTTTTCACAATGAACCCAGCTGGGGGGATGTGGGGGGGGGCTTCAATCAGGGATATCTTTCCTAAGCCAATATTGTTCACCCCACCCATCTACCTCCCCCCAATAAACATTGCACCATCTATTCCACTGCCCTCTGCATTCCATAAACCAGGCACATTCATCCAAGCTGAAAGTTCCTATTCGTGGACCCACCAGCAGATCCAATTGCCTTCTGATATATATATATATATATATATATATATATATATATATATATATATATATATATATATATATATATATATATATATATACATACATACATACATACATACATACATACATACATATATATATATATGGACACCCTTACAAAGACAGTGCATATTAGTTCACCTTTCAGTTAGCTGAGGCAAAGTTACTAACAGCTCGTTTTGTGACTTCTCACATTGAAGCGTATTTATAAAGCGGTGAATGTAATTTTCACCAGCATTCAGTGGTGGGAAATCAATTACTGTCAATATAAACTTATTTACCAGGAAGATTTACCTGTGGTGAATATTTGTTGAATGTCAGATTCACTACATTATAAACATGCCCTGTAATGTGTACAAATAGTACCACATAATTTAAAATGTGCTTCTGACACAGAGTATGATTTATGCCTATTATTAACATTATAAAAATGCTGAGGTAAAAAAAATATATATATTAAAACATACAAATCCCCTAGTAAACAAATAACAGACTTCAAACGGATAGGTGCCTCTTTTCCCATGGACCATCTCTAAAAAGCCATCCACTATCTGCCATTGGATAAGGAATGATATCATTGGAACATTTAAGAATGAAATGTAGCTCAAAAACATAATGAAACATATTATTGGTAATAACAATAGAACCTACCTGTATTGCTCTTTTGCCAATGCTGACAACTTCAAACAATGTCACGGCTTCAGGTATACCTCCATCAGATATGTGACTATCCCTGCTTCGCCTGGAAGAATTTCTTCTTGAAAGGTTTTCAGACTGTTTCCGACTTTTCTTGCTCTTTTGTAAAGATATGTTATTTTTAAGTTATGATCTTTGTTTAGCAAAAAAACACAATAAAGCCTTAGTGGGGTGACAATAAGGTATTTTAAAAAGCAAAGTTAAAACAATCACTAAACTACTAATGGTGTCCAGAAAAGGTTGCAATATTGCTAAAATCAGAAATTTGTACCTTAAACTAAATGATATCCAATGCAATATGGCAAGAATCAAGTGAGGACCTTGCGGGGTCCCTAAAATTGTAACTCCTGAAGCATGTACTCAATAACATCATCTCTTCCCGTGTTAAAAATTCTATTCAAACTTTCAATGCATGTTTCTCTGAATTCTGTGATTGGTGGCTTAGTACTTATTAGCTTTAACAAGATGTTTTCTGTATGTGAGAGACAGTAAGAAGCCTGTAATGTGTGTGTTGATGAATTTCACTCCTGAATCACAAAAGCAGGGATTCTCAGATCACCAGATTACTAACATAAGAGACTGATATGGATTGGTACATCAAAGGAGAACTATGGTCAAAGCTCTTTTGGCCATACTTCTGTGGGTCACAGGACTGCACTTAGTTCCGAACTCCTGTGGCCCAGATTCACCCAACAGCTGGCTAAAGCCCGCTGTCAGTTGACATCACAGAGCCAGTTCAGACTCTGCAAGGATCTAGATAATAATGTAGGAATCCACCCAGATTCCTGACCGGTAGCTTTCTCAGCCTATCAGCATAGTGCTGAGAGCGTGAGCTAGTCACTTCCGCCCCCTCCAAAGTCTGGATCTCCACTGAGCACTGGAGGCGCAGAGCAGAGAGTAGTGACAGACAGTCACTACACCGTGCTCAGAGCAGACCCAAGAACTGAGCAATCAGCCATCTTTGTTCACTCGGTTCTAGGTGTAGAGGCAGCGAGGGACAGCTGCAGCATCGGATCAATGCTGCAGTCATCTAGGTAATCGTGCATTTTTTTTTTTGTAAACCTGCACTTCTCTTTTAAGACCTATATGAAAAACTAAAAGACCAAGGAGTTAATTTACTAAAACTGTAAAGTGCAAAATATGGTGCAGCTGTGCATGGTAGCCAATCAGCTTCTAACTTCAGCTTGTTCAATTAAGCTTTGACAATAAAACTAGAAGCTGATTGGTTTCTATGCTGCACCAGATTTTTCACTCTCAAGCTCTAGTAAATCAACCCCTAAGTATGTAGGTTGTGCCCACAAAACATTCACAAATGCATATTGTTTACATAATTTTTCTAGATGAAAATGACTGAGAAGCTATTACTTTTTTATAAAAATTTGTAATGGAAATAATGGCAGAACAGGGCAGAATAAGTACTACAGACGGCTGTTTCTCAATTGTTAAAGTGCATCTGACTATGCTTATGGACATGCGGTGCCCTCAAGTAAAGGTAGCAAGGTCACTCTTGGGTGGTATCAAAGCGACAGATGAGCTGTAATAACCTACCGGAGTGGATGACAGTTCCAGCAGTCCGTTCTCTTTAGTTGTGCTAGGAAGGGAATTTGTATGTGTATTCTCTCTGTAATTATATATAAAAGGTTCACAATTCACTTAAAATATTATACATGCAGAGATTGACTTTTTAAAATCTATAAGTAGTCTTCCAAAAATATCTATGCCTTTGTATTAAGCACCAAAAGGATTCTTCAGCAAATTATTCCCTGGTGAAGTTTGACATTAAACTGGTCTGAAATGGAACACTGAAATTAGAAAACTGGCAATCTGTTTCTGGTGACCTAGAGGATTTATGATTTTACAAATGACTTGCTATACTTTGTCTAGATAACCGTTTTCTTTACAACTGTGATATTTCTATTTATGCACTGTAGATGCAGTTGATAAATCTTCCATTACTGAAGAATTTAGGCACCAGCTTTCAAAAGGCTGATAAACAAAGATAAACTGTTACAGGAACAAAATTGTTAAACAATTCCCAGATATAAAAACCTGATGATTTAATTCCAAGGTCATTCTCATTTCTTTATACTAAAACACAAAGATTATACATGTCTGTTGACTATTGGATGAATTGGCAGTGACCCTTCGCACAGAAACAGTGCATTCCAGGATTAGTATTGACAGCATATGTATCTACAGTCTGAAAGACTGACACTTCCAACAGCAAGGTATATACCTACATTAGAAGGACTAATTTACTAAAGTGCAAAGTAAGATGAGATACCCTCAGTCTGATAGCCAACAGCTTTCAACCTACTTTCTCTCTGAGCCCAGGTTGTCCTGGACCCACACTTAGACTGTTACTGGACAGTGAAAGGAGAAGCAGCACAATGTAGAGATTAGCTCTCTATCATTCTGCTTTACCCACCTATCTGCACATGAACTCATTGGCACCTCTCATACTCCAGCCCCGCTGTACAGGGACTGCAAGACGCTGACACCAGGTGAAGTCCAGGTACTTGCTTTGCTTCTATTTATAAAATGTATTTAATGATATATTATGGGTTCAGATCTTGAATTACTGTGTGGCCTTTTTATCTGCATAGAGCTCAGATTTACATTTTTCTAACATATACAAAGCTTCTGTGATAACATTTTAGCCTGCCTCCTCCAACCCCTGAACCTTCCCATTGGCCATTGAGGATACCTTCACATTTGAAACTTTTACCAATGAGACCCCCAACTGCACAATTCTGGACAAATGCTATTATTTTTGCAGATGTCCCAGGCATACAGTATGTGCTTGCCACTAGGAGTTCCCTGCATTGCTATTCAGGATGGATGTCATTTAAATGGTGAACACCTTGCAGCTGTATAATTTCAGTAACATGCCCTGGTACTTGTATACTTGTTTGTTCATAGTTCTCCTTTTCTAAATTTCAAGGTGACATTTTGTTGCACTAACTGTGCAGACGTCGCATCTGGTGTGCAGTGTGGAGCAGCAGGAAGATGAGCGGGAACTGAACTAGAGTGCAGACGGCACACGTGGTGTGCAACATTGAGACACTATAGCAGAAGGGACCGAAGAGAGAGGACTGAGTGGCAGAGGATCAGCAGAACTGGAGGACAAGAGTAGGAGAAACTAACCATATCGTGTGGTGTGCCGTGTGGGAGCAATATTGCTGGAGGTGGGTGGGGACCAGAGAGAGAGGAGGATCAAACCAGAGGATTAGCAGAGCTGGGGGTAATTACTGAATGGGAGATCAGCAGAGCAGGGGGTTACTACTCAGTGGGGATTAGTGGAGCTGGGGGTTACTACTAAGCAGGGGATCAGTAGAGCTTGGGGTTACTACTGAACGGGGGATCAGCAAAGCTGGGGTTATTACTCAGCAGGGCATCAGTAGAGCTGGAAATACTACTGAGCAGGGGATCTGCTGAATGAGGATACTAATAAGCTGGGGATCTGCTGAATGAGGGTACCAATGAGCTGGGGATCTGCTGAGTGGGGGTACTACTGAGCTGGGTTCTACTGAGCCCCTTTAAAACAAA
This sequence comes from Staurois parvus, assembly GCF_062004578.1. NCBI lineage: Eukaryota > Metazoa > Chordata > Amphibia > Anura > Ranidae > Staurois > Staurois parvus. The sequence continues at coordinate 6,496,927 of NW_028318430.1, read as the reverse complement.
TAAACAACACACAGAGGACATTTACCAAGCTTCATTAAAGCTTCATAAAAGCCCACTGAAGCATCACAAAAGCATCAAAAACACATCCAAAAAGCATTCTGAAGCAATAGGAGCTTTAAGTCAAAGCAAGTGTAAATGAACCCTAAAACAACATGTCAAGTTTATTTCAAGGCTTTCTGTAATTATTGTTAATAAAAATGACCTCTATAGTTCAACCTGCAGCCAACAATTTTTTTTAAAACTGACAAAAAATGCTCAAGCATGAGTTCCTTGTATGGGGGAATTCTGTCCATTGTTTGTGAACAGAACTCCCCTAGAATGTCACTCCCTGTTCAGATGAATGGCTCACAAAATAACAGAACTACCTGTGTAGCTAAAGATTACCCACAGGACTTAGCAACAGAATGGAATACATATGGGAGTATATATAAACAAATATTAGCAGGTAGAATGTTTGCTAAATTAATCTTGAATGTAACTTTAATTTCAGACATCTTTATTTGCATGCTTACTCTAGGTTATGGACAAGGGGTAAGTACAGAGGAAATAGTGTATACATGGCAGCCAGCAAGCTAGCATTTGAAGAATAAGTATCAATAGCAGCCTCTGTGTCTCTCTCAGGAAAAGTATCCTTTAATTAATGATTCCACTCTGCTGCCCTAACTACAAAAGCAATCTGCCCCTATAGTTGCTGCTCCTACACACCACAACCATTTTTCTCAGTAGAACTGTAGACTGATATTCACCCCCTCTGGATCTATACTCCTATAGTCAAGCTGCTAGCAGAGTAGGCTGACAGTTTGCCCTACTCTTCTAGTCATTGGTTTAGTTGTACTGATGCAGAGTGGGCTAAATGTCCTTCAGCTTTGCCATGCCCTTTATAGCTTTCATGTCAGATCCTGTTAACAGCATACAAAGGCTAGCCAGTTGATTGGGGTGGGAAAATGGCAGCATAGAGCAGATAATCTAAGGGGGCAGGATGTATTAATCACACCCTGGTGCCAAAGAAACTTTTAAAGTACCTATTTATCAAGGACAGACCCCCTAGCCAGAATGCTAATAACACATGGAGCTTTCACAAAACGTCTGTGATGAAAGATCCATGGAGATCCATCATTTAAAAGCAAAGTTCACCTTTTTCACTAAAATACATTATGCTGTCTAGGGACCCATGCTGTGCAGTTTTCATATAGTGTTCTTAGTTTTAATGCCTTATCAGTAGGTGAAGAGCAAGACCCCCAAAGTCTGCCAAAGAAAATTCCCAGCAGAGTGATCAGCCATATCCTGTTCAAGTTCAGGGATGCGCCAAGCGGTAGATGCTCACTCTCAGCATCACATTAGTGAGCCTTCAAAGTAAGGATATGATTTGAAAACTGTACTGCATTTTTAACACACTGGGGCCTCTAGACTGCATAGTGTATTTTAGTGAAAGAGGTGAACTTAGCCTTTAATGGGCAATTGCACAAACTCTAGAATATCAAGTGACATACACGGACATAAATGGACTTTGCATGTTATCCTTCATGCAACTTCCGTAGATGTCTATATAGCAGTATTGTTAATGACAGTTACTATTACATTTGGATGTAAATACCCTCAAATTAAAGCTGACAGTCTGTAGTTAAAGCACATCTTGTTCCTTTCATTTCAAATCCATTGTGGTGGTGTATAGAGCCAAAATGTTAGAATTGTGTCGATGTCCCAATATTTATGGACCTGACTGTATGTGCTTGCCACTAGGAGTTCCCTGCATTGCTATTCAGGATGGATGTCATTAAAATGGTGAACACCTTGCAGCTGTATAATTTCAGTAACATGCCCTGGTACTTGTATACTTGTTTGTTCATAGTTCTTTTATAAATTTCAAGGTGACATTCTGTTGCACTAACTGTGCAGACATCGCATCTGGTGTGCAGTGTGGAGCAGCAGGAAGATGAGCGGGAACTGAACTAGAGTGCAGACGGCACACGTGGTGTGCAACATTGAGACACTATAGCAGAAGGGACCGAAGAGAGAGGAAAATACTAAAATACATCATGCTGTCTAGGGACCCATGCTGTGCAGTTTTCATATAGTGTCCTTAGTTTTAATGCCTTATCAGTAGGTGAAGAGCAAGACCCCCAAAGTCTGCCAAAGAAAATTCCCAGCAGAGTGATCAGCCATATCCTGTTCAAGTTCAGGGATGCGCCAAGCGGTAGATGCTCACTCTCAGCATCACATTAGTGAGCCTTCAAAGTAAGGATACGATTTGAAAACTGTACTGCATTTTTAACACACTGGGGCCTCTGGACTGCATAGTGTATTTTACTGAAACTTCATGCAACTTCCGTAGATGTCTATATAGCACTATTGTTAATGACAGTTACTATTACAAAATAAGTGCTAACATTTTCACATCTTACTTTTGACAAAGGTCTGAGGCTGGATTAGTCACAGTTATCATCTTCTGTATGGTGCCATCAGTGTATAAAATAAATCTTCTTTACTCTTCACATGCAGTCTCCTGAAGACATGAATATTACAAATAAATTATGTCAATACACACATTATTACCTAATTACCGTAAGTACACTGAGAGGTAAACATTAATATACACTATAAAGTATACATATAGATCAAAGGCTGCACAATACCAGTTTAATTTCATTTAAAAGAAAAACAATATAAATGGAGAGAATCCCCAAGTAGACCAACCACTATGAATAGTATTATGTACAATATATATATATATGCTGTGCAGTGCTTGCTTATGTTTATGATGCTAAGGTTGACCAGAGAGTCAAAGGGGCTTAAACTAACCCCTGGTAAGGGTGTCATGTGAGGTACCTGCACCCCCTGCATACTCTCCTAGCATGAGTCCATTAAATTATAGGTCCAGCAACAATTTGTGTATTTATTTATACTTATAGAAGAACTCTCGCTTAATTTTTTTGCAGGGGACAAAGCACATGTAGTACTTTTCCCATAGTCAGACAGGGTCCCCCATCCTTTTGTGTGCCCCAGGCCCCATCCTCGTGCCTAGTGACCCCATAGCAAGCAGCTTTCTATAGGGGCACCCAAGCAGGCTCAGTCCCAAACCGCTGCTCTGCGTGTCCATTCACACACGGATAGTGGCTCACTAGCAAGGGTCAATGGCTATCACTGCTGTCAGCCATCAGCCAAAGAGGATTGGGGTGAGGCTCAGGTAAGTTTTAGGGAGGCTGCTGCACACAAGATTTTTTACCTTCATTCGTAAAATGCATGAAGGTAAGAAACCTTAAGCCTTTACAACCACTTTAATGTATATCTCTAGCCAAAACTTTTTGATTTGTTTTGAATCAAGTAGAAAGGGGTAAGAATCCTTATCTTTTTTTAGTCTATTGTCTGTCTGTGCCATTAGAGTTTTCCATTAATTTCCAGTCCAAAAGACACCAATGAGTGAGAGGAAATCTTCCCAAATTTGGAGTAATCCCCTCTTAGACACCAGAACAGGTCTTCCTATTGCAAGATTTCCCCTCACTTCATGTTATGGTAACAACTGTAAAAGCTTGAACTTCCAAACACTTTCCAACAATATTCACCAGGACAAATAGAGAGGGTGCATCTTTTCATAGAAGAGCACAGACAGCAGTGAAAAACCGGAAGAAGCAAAATCAGCATATCCAAAATCCAGCAAATAAAACTTTACTTTTTTTTCTGCTTCCAAATAAAATCAATACAGCAGCAAATATAAAATGTGCCACATCGATTTTAGTGTTGAATAGCATGTACTACACCCATGGTTCTTCCCACTGGCCCCTAAGCCCTAAGTCGTCACATTTACTGTTATGACAGGCATCTGACATACTGGAAAGTGTGTGCTGAAGATTCTGCTGGAGGTCAAACAACCTTTCCCCCTCTTTCACTAAAAATCACGTTCCAGGAGGCAGACCAAGAATTTTAGGCAGAGTTCCAGGAAGTAAAAAGTCTCTATGGGACGCTTCCAGAATGTACCCACCATACAAATGTTGGTGACAGAGTCTCTATGGGATGCTTCCAGGATGTAACCACCATAAAAAGATGGTGACAGGGTCTCTATGGGACACTTGCAGAACATGCACACCATAAAAAGTAGGTGATAGGGTTTGTATGGGACGCTTCAAGAGCATACACCCCACAAAGAGCCAGTGATAGGATCTCTATAAGAAGCTTCCAGAACATGCACACCATAAAAGTAGTTGATAGGGTCTGTAAGGGACGCTTCAAGAGCATACACCCCACAAAGAGCCATTGATAGGGTCTCTATAAGAAGCTTCCAGAACATGCACACCATAAAAAGTTGGCGACAGGATCTCTATGGGACACTTCCAGAACATGCACACCGTAAAAAGTAGGCGATAGGGTCTCTATGGGAGGCATCAAGAGCATGCACACCTTAGAAAGTCAGTGATGGGTTCTCTATGGGATGCTTCAAGAACATGCACCCCATAAAAAGTGGGTGATAGGGTCTCTATTGGACACTTCCAGAACATGCACCCCATAAAAAGTAGGGGAGAGGGTTCTCTTTGAGATGGTTCAAGAACATGCACACCATAAAAAATAGGCAATAGGGTCCCTATGGGAAGCTTCCAGAACATGCACCCTATAAAAAGCTGATGACAGGGTCTCTTCAGGACTCTTCCAGAACACGCACAACATAAGAAGTTGGTTGCGGGGTCTCTTTAGGCCCCCCCAGAATTAACCCACCATAAACAGGATCTCTATAGGACACTTCCGGAATGTAGCCACCATAAACAGGATCTCTATAGGACACTTCCGGAATGTGGCCACCATAAACAGGGTCCCTATAGAACGCTTCCGGAATGTGGCCACCATAAACAGGGTCCCTATAGGACACTTCCGGAATGTGGCCACCATAAACAGGGTCCCTATAGGACACTTCCGGAATGTGGCCACCATAAACAGGGTCTCCATAGGACACTTCCGGAATGTGGCCACCATAAACAGGGTCCCGATAGGACACTTCCGGAATGTGGCCACCATAAACAGGGTACCTATAGGACACTTCCGGAATGAGGCCACCATAAACAGGGTCCCTATAGGACACTTCCGGAATGTGGCCACTATAAACAGGGTCCCTATAGGACACTTCCGGAATGTGGCCACCATAAACAGGGTCTCCATAGGACACTTCCGGAATGTGGCCACTATAAATAGGGTCCCGATAGGACACTTCCGGAATGTGGCCACCATAAACAGGGTCTCCATAGGACACTTCCGGAATGTAGCCACTATAAACAGGGTCCCGATAGGACACTTCCGGAATGTGGCCACCATAAACAGGGTCCCTATAGGACACTTCCGGAATGTGGCCACCATAAACAGGGTCCCTATAGGACACTTCCGGAATGTGGCCACCATAAACAGGGTCCCTATAGGACACTTCTGGAATGAGGCCACCATAAACAGGGTCCCTATAGGACACTTCTGGAATGTGGCCACCATAAACAGGGTCTCCATAGGACACTTCCGGAATGTGGCCACCATAAACAGGGTCCCGATAGGACACTTCCAGAATGAGGCCACCATAAACAGGGTCCCTATAGGACACTTCCGGAATGTGGCCACCATAAACAGGGTCCCTATAGGACACTTCTGGAATGAGGCCACCATAAACAGGGTCCCGATAGGACACTTCCACAATGTGGCCACCATAAACAGGGTCCCTATAGGACACTTCTGGAATGAGGCCACCATAAACAGGGTCCCTATAGGACACTTCTGGAATGTGGCCACCATAAACAGGGTCTCCATAGGACACTTCCGGAATGTGGCCACCATAAACAGGGTCCCGATAGGACACTTCCAGAATGAGGCCACCATAAACAGGGTCCCTATAGGACACTTCCGGAATGTGGCCACCATAAACAGGGTCCCTATAGGACACTTCTGGAATGAGGCCACCATAAACAGGGTCCCTATAGAACACTTCCACAATGTGGCCACCATAAACAGGGCCTCCATAGGACACTTCCAGAATGTGGCCACCATAAACAGGGTCCCTATAGGACACTTCCACAATGTGGCCACCATAAACAGGGCCTCCATAGGACACTTCCAGAATGTGGCCACCATAAACAGGGTCCCTATAGGACACTTCCAGAATGTGGCCACCATAAACAGGGTCCCTATAGGACACTTCCACAATGTGGCCACCATAAACAGGGCCTCCATAGGACACTTCCACAATGTGGCCACCATAAACAGGGTTCCTATAGAACACTTCCAGAATGTGGCCACCATAAAAGCTAGGTGACAGGGTCTCTTTAGGACTCCTCTCTAACAAGCAGGGACACAATAGAAGTAACCATTGCTGTGTGGATTCCAGCCATGGCTGAGACTGTCCCGTATACACGGATAATCCCATGTCCGGGCAGGATTCGTCCCACCTCTGCAGCCACATGTGAATAATGACAGGCTGTACATGACTGCAGTTGTCACAAGTCACCCATTAATGAAGAGGCACTACAGCATGCATTGGAGAACATGGCGACCAGTGGTGTCACCTCAGCTACCTGCAAGGGTTAAGTCATGACATCACCCCGTCAGAAAGCGGCGTTCTGGCTGCGTGGGCCTGCGTAGACCCCCCCCCCCCCCCCCCAGTATTAGTAGATGGAGGCTCGCGCTCGGTATGTACTATATAGTGCGCTGAGTGCGCTCATTACCTGCGCTGTGGATGTGACAGGCCGGCTGTGGACACACCTCCCCGCACTGCTCTCCTCTGACCTGTATTGTCCTGGCTCTGCACTGCCCGCCCATCATTCTTCCTGCTTCCTCCTTCCTCCTGGACCAGCAGTGTACAGGCAGCCAATCACGGCACAGCTCTCTGAACTGTATAGGAGCGCTGTGCTGTATGCGGACGCAGATCCTTCCCTTATCCTGCTGCCATGGTACTGATCAGACGGATCTCCGAGGGAAGACAGTGTACATTCTATGGGAACTGCTGGGAGATTAGTGATATCCCTGCTGTGTGCTCAGCCCTGCTATCGTGACAGCTAGACTTGTAACAGTCTGATCGAGACATTCTTCATAGAATCTAACAATTATCAAAAAAGACACATGATCAAACGATACAGGCAAAAGCCATCAATTTCTTCAAAATGATTCTGATTGGTCTGGACAGATATTCTGATCATAGGAAAGTAGATAGAAACATAGAAAAGTGACATCAGAGAAAGACCAAGTGTCTGCCTTTTTTTAGGTATTTTTTTTGTTTGTTTTTGGGGGGTTTTTTTTTGGGGGGGGGGTTGTTAACTTTTTTTGCTTGAGTATAGATTTGATAGGTATAGATAGGTTTGTACCAAGCATGTTTGATGCTATTTACTGTTGACTGGCTCACTAACTCTGCTGGAAGTTTCTAGCAAGCATCAACTACTCTTTCAGTAAAATAATACTTTCTGAGGTTAATTTTGAACTTTCCTCCAGTTTGTTTAAGGTCATGTCCCCCGTGTTGTTGATTTGGGTTTCTTGTTGATAATACTGCCCTCCTGAATCTTACTCACCCCCTTGATGTAGTTATGGTCATGTCCCCCGTGTTGTTGATTTGGGTTTCTTGTTGATAATACTGCCCTCCTGAATCTTACTCACCCCCTTGATGTAGTTATGGTCATGTCCCCCGTGTTGTTGATTTGGGTTTCTTGTTGATAATACTGCCCTCCTGAATCTTACTCACCCCCTTGATGTATTTAAGGTCATGTCCCCGTGTTGTTGATTTGGGTTTCATGCTGAAAATACTGATCTCCTGAACCGTATTCACCCCAACCACTTGCCCTCCAGAAGATTCCCCCTTCCCCCCTTCCTGACCAGGCCATTTTTTGCAATACGGCGCTGCATTACTTTAACTGACAATTGCGCGGTCATGCAGTGCTCCACCCAAATGAAATTTATGTCCTTTTTTCCCACAAATAGTGCTTTCTTTCTGTGGTTTTTGATCACCTCCTGTGTTTTTTTATTTTTTTGTGCTATAAACAAAAAAAGACTGACAATTTTGAAAAAAAAAAACAATATTTTTGACTTTTTGCTATAAAACATGTCCAATAAAAACATTTAAAAAAATCTAATTTTGTCATAAATTTAAGCCAAAATGTATTCTGCTACATGTCTTTGCTAAAAAAAAAAAAAAATCCCAATACATGTAAAGTAATTGGTTTACGTGAAAGTTATAGCGTCTACAAATGGTGGTATATATACTGAGATTTTTTTTTTTCTACTAGTAATGGCGGTGATCAGCGACTTATAACAGGACAGCAGCGGGTATTCTGACACTGGGGGAAACTGACTAACTGCCACTGACCTCCCCAGTGACAGCAATACATGCCAATAAAAAGCACTGACACTGTACTAATGACACTGGGTAGGAAGGGATTAACTTTTGGGCAATCAAAGGGTTAACTGCGTGTGCTGTGTGTGTTTTACTATGTGTGCTGTGTGTGTTTTACTAGGGTGGCAACCTGTTTTGTATCTCTCTGCACAGCAGAGAGATACAAAGCAGCATGTCCATGCTGACAGAGGAGAGACCTGTGTTGCTTACACATAAGTCTCTCCCTGTCAGCTTTACCCAGCAATCACTGAGTGCCGGCCAGGACCCAGTGATTGACATCCCTAGCCGCCAATAGTGGCGCAGGTAGGGCAGCACGCAAGCTCACGCCCCCTACCCGGAAATGCAAATCACGTATATATACGTGGTTTTGTGGAGCCCTGCCGCCCTGTAGCAGTATTCCTGCTATAGGTTGGATGGGAAGCAGTTAACATGGTAAGTCACCTCATTCTGACTACTGCACTCTGTATGCTGTGCTATAGATTTCAAACTTTGGAATGGTGCACTCCCTGCATACAGTATTAGAGGTCAGGAAAACCTAACACACTTTGCTGGAATCCAAGATGAAATCAGTTCATCAGGGGAGCCTGGGAGCAGATAGAATTGGATCATGGCCAGGAGAGGGGGTGATTAGTGCAATGAGTGGCAGGCAAGCAGTTAAGGTCATTTCCTTCTGTTCTTGGTTTTGGTTTTGTGTTGAAAATCCTGCCCTCCTGATCCTTATTCACCCCCTTGATGTATTTAGAGGTTTCAATCATGTCTCCCCTTTCACTTCTTTCCTCCAGACTGTACATGTTAAGTTCCTGAAGTCGCTCCTGATATGTTTTATCCCCCAGACCTTTCACCATTTTTGTTACCCATCTCTGGACTCGTCCTATCTTATCAAAATCTTTTTGTAAGTGAGGTCTCCAGAACTGCACGCAGTATTCTAAATGAGGTCTAACTAAAGATCTATATAGGGGAAACAGGACCTCCTTCCTCCTGCTGGTGACCCTTCTAGTGATGCATCCTATTCACTTTCCCCCCTGCCTGGTCACACTGTTTGCTCATTTTGCAGTCATCTGAAATAAGTACCTCCAAGTCCTTTTCCTCTGAAGTGTTGGCCAACAATGTACCCCTAATGTTGTACTCTCTCAAGGAATTCTTTTTCCCAAGGTGCATTATTTCACATTTAGAAACAATGAACTGCAATTTCCACTTTTTTGACCAATCTTCCAGCATAGCCAAATCATGTTCCATGTTACAGACACCTCCAGGGATATCAACCCCATTGCACACCTTTGTGTCATCAGCAAAAAGGCATCCCTTACCCAATAAACTTTTAGTTATATCACTTACATATAGATTAAATAGAACGGGACCTAGTACAGAGCTTTGTGGTACACCGCTAGTGACTGGTCTCTGTTCTAAGTGAACACAGTAGATAGATCTACATTATCAAGGGCTCATTCAAAAATACTGCATTTAGATGTATACAGCATATAACTGTACGTATCTAAACCCAGCACTATAGGAATCAACAGGACCATACACACAATTGTGTCTACAAATGAAAATATGTGGCATGTTTAGTAACGTAAAAAAAAAAAAAAGGATGCAGCTGCATACAGGTCCACACATATCTGTAGATTTGATGAGTGTGTGCATGTAAATGCATGTATACATATGCATGCATAAAGTCTTTCAAAGAATTCTCATTGGCTGAGACAGATGCGGGAGCCATTGGCTCCCTCTGCTCTTAATTTCAGGCAGTGAGCCAATGAGAACAGAGGGGGGCAGGGCCGAGCCACAGCTCCGTGTGTGAATGGACATACGAAGCAGCAGATGCCCCCCATACCAAGATGCTCACTGTGGGGGCACTCGACAGGAGGGAGGGTCCAGGAGAGTCTGTGGGGGACCCGAGAAGAGGAGGCTATGGGCTGCTTTTTGCAAAACCACTGCACACAGCAGGTAAGTATAGACATGTTTGTTATTTATTTATTTAAAAAAATAAGCCTTTAGAATTATTTACTATGCTTCAGTTATGAATGAACACAGTCAGTGATTGGTACCAATCACTCAGGAAGGATGGGATCAGTAAATATAACTTATTTACCACCCCACCTTCCCTGGCTTTCTATCCTGAAACATCCCTCTGTGTGCCCACCCCCACAGCAACTGGCGAGAGAAAGAGGAGGGAAACCAACAGCGATTCAAAGGACAGGAGCACACAGGGAGGCTTGGGCAGCAGAGGGAAGAGGATATTGGACAGAAGAGAGGGTGATTGGTACAACATATATAGGAACTAACCAGGGCGGACTGACCATTTGGAAACTCGGACACTGCCCAAGGGCCTGGGGTCAGTAGGGGGCCCCATGAGATGCCCCTGGTACCTTTTTCATAGGCTTTTTTTAGTTTGGGCAAGGACACAGGGGCCCCATGATCCCCTATTGCCCGGGGGCCCCATGAGTTGTCAGTCCGCCCCTGGAGCTAGCCCAAAGCGTTCAGTAGGGAGAGGAGGAGAAGCCAGATTTTAGCTGCAGGGGGAGTCACAAGGGAAAAATTCCTGTAATTGCCCCCCCCCCCCACATTGCATTAATCACCCCCTCTTCTGGCCATAATCCAATTCTATCTGATCCCAGGCTCCCCTGATGGACTGATTCCAGCACAATATGTTAGGTTTTTCTGACTTCTAATACTGTATGCAGGGAGTTCACCATTCCAAAATTTGAAATCTATAGCACAGCAGTCAGAATTAAGTGGCATGCCATGTTAACCACTTCCCGTCCGCCCTATAGCAGGAATACTGCTACAGGGCAGCACGGGTGAGCAAAATCACATATATATTTATAGGGGGGGTCTGCAATTACAGAGGTCAAATCGGTGCAGTTCCAACTTGGTCGGAGCCACACCAATTTCTAAAGTAGTATATGTACTACTTTTGGTGCGTTTTGCATAGAGATCTGTGTCAGATGTCCGCAGATGGCAGAGACAGGGACAGCTTTTTCATATATTGATATGAGCAATGTGATTGCTTTCCCCATCATCACTAGGTATACAGTCATCCTTTAGAACAGTGGTTCTCAACCTGTGGAACCACGAGACCCACATTTGTCCTTGGTCATTAAGTCATGACCCCCCCAAAAAAAAAAAATGAATTTCCGAAAAATTGTAATTTATTCCACAAAAAATAACTTGTGCAGTATTCTACAGCGAGTGAGGAGAGGAGAGCCGGTAAGCTGTACGGCTTCCCGAACTCCAGCACAGAGCCCACCCACCACGTCAACGTCACTCACAAGGCACGCGCACAACGTCCCCGTCGCCTAGCAACCGCGCCGCTCAGGGTATAGCAGGCTGTTGTGCCGAGTCAGTCATTCTGCAAACCGAGGAGACAAGAAGTGGAGTTGTAGTGTCCTGCAGTGCAGTGGAATACGTATGGGAGGCGGCCTCAGGGAGGGCCAGCCATGGCTCAGCAGCTAGGATATTGTAGCCATTCATCTCCGGGAGCCGCACAGCCTCACATTTCCTCATTATAACACAGCTCTTCCCCGGGTAGGAGAATGTGCAGCTCATGACATTTCGGATCGGTGCAGTTACAGTGCCGATCATCTGGAACACACGAGTGAGAGGGGTAGATTTAATGGGCGGCGGAAGATCAGGCCAATCGGGGACAGGGACATGTCATCTCTATGATGGGGGGGCAGATCTGCATGTGGGCGTATCTGCATGTGCGCCTGAAGATGGATAGAGGAGCGGTGTCTCGGTTCCTAAGACCATCGGAAATATGTGTTTTCCGATGGTCTTAGGTGACCCCTGTGAAAGGGTTGTTCGACCCCCAAAGGGGTTGCGACCCACAGGTTGAGAACTGCTGCTTTAGAACAACCTTTCTCAAACTTTTTTATCCCAGAGGAACCCTTGAAATGGTTCATATCTCAGGGAACCCTTGCTAGGATTAGTCCATTGGGGGTCACTAGGTAAATGCCCCTTACATTGGTGGTCAGTGGGAAGAACCCTTGCTAGGATTAGTCCAATGGGGGTCACTAGGTAAATGCCCATTACAATGGTGGTTAGAATGGCACTATTATAGAGAGCTTTCAAGATCATTGGTGCCATGCTACTGGCTCTGCCAAGCAGTGATGACCTGGATCTACAAAGACACCATCAGATGGGAGGTCCATTAATTACAACTCAAGGAACCCCCAGCAATCTTTGAAGGAACTCTAGTTGAAAGTGGCTGCTTTAGAAGCTTATTTATATATAGTCATAACATTCTATCCAAATAGTAATGTTCTGTGTACTAGATGTGATCCTAACAGTAAGCTGGCCATACACGTAGAAAAATTCATTGTTGCAACATGGGTATAGTAAGGAGTAGCTGCATGCCCTTCTTTAGGTGGCAGCACAGTGGCTAAATGGTTAGCACATCCACCTAGCACTACCTGGGTCATTGGTTCAAATGCCAAACCTTGACACTATCTGTCTGGAGTTTGCATGTTCTCCCTGTGCCTGCATGGGTTTCCTCTGGGTACTCCGCTTTCCTTTAAAGACATACTGGTATGTTCATTGACTGCTGTCTAAATTGGCCCTAGTATGCATGTGAGTTATGGACCTTGGATTGTAGGCTCCTTGAGGGCAGGGACTGATGTGAATGTATAATATATATGTAAAGTGATGTGTAAATTGACAGCCCTATATACTGTAAATACAGGTAATAAATAAAAATAATAAAATAGGTAGTGGTCGGGGGACAGCAAAATGGTGTTACAATGTCGAGCTTTTACCATCAACCTGGCAACCCATGTGAAGGAGCCCTAAAGGAATGGTAGGTATAAGGTGCTACACAGGGCTGGCATTAAAAGTAAATCTATTGCTTTTCCCTGCATGTGTGTCTCACAGGTTTAAAACCTTTAAAAAAAAAACTAAAATTGTGCCCCTAAAACTGTTAAATCCTGTTATACCTTGTTTCATTTTGTTATATTGTAGTTTATTTACATTGTTTTTAACTTTATTGCTGTCAGGTGTCAGGTGGGATGACATAACCCCTAAGGTTTATTATGGAGTTAAATAGGAACTTTTTAACTTGTCGGGTTGCTTTAACTGACATCATAATTCAAATCAAAGCTGACCCATTTGATCTGCAGATGAATGAAACAATGTAGATACAAATGTAATACTGCTACTTTGTATCTATCTTGAATCTAAACAGCTTTTATAAATATTGTATCAAGTCCATATTTTGACAACAGCAACTTCTACAGCTGTTGTATTTACTATGATTTTGACAGCTAGGAATTGCAGGCAAGTATGTGTTGGGACGGGTTATCCTACACACCCTATGTGCTTCAATTACGTTTTTGGGGTGTGTGCAGCAAGTGTCCACAAGTAGGAGTTCATAGTAGAAATTATGCCTGAAGAAGCCTTCCAACTCTAGGCATTATGTCAGGCAGGCAATTTTAGAGAAGAGATTAATTATGTAGCTAGCAATTTAATCAGCAGAGCCACTGGCTTTTTGTCACCTAGAAGTGATGCGTTGCTGCTACAAGCTAAACTAATGCTACAGCATTGGGTTGGTGAGCTTTGCTACAAATCTCACCTCTAAAATGAGTTGAATGAACAGCAATTGTCGCTGGGGCTCTTCTCACTGACATGAAACACTAATCTTACTGAAGATGGGAACATGAAACAATACTGATTGTTCCCTGTCTCTAGACCCTGTAAAGGGATACTATATTGTTTGTTTATTTATTACAGGTACTTATATAGCACAACGTCAATTTACACAACACTTTACATATACCGTATATCTGTTTTCCCACCACCCTATAGCAGAAATACTTCTACAGGATGGAACAGTGCACAAAATCACGTATATATATGTGATATTGCAATTCTGGGTAGGGGGCGCACGTGCGCGCTACCCGCACCGCCATTGGTGGCCTCACCTGTCGATCACTGGGTCCCGGCTGGTGATTCCCCACCAGCTCCCAGTGATTGCCGTGTATCACCGACAGGGGAGAGACCTGTATGTAAACAATACAGATCTCTCCCCTGTCAGCTCCTGTACATTGCTTTGTATTGCTCTGCATAGCAAAGCAATGTGCTTACACAGTAAAGCATGCACACAGCACACAGTAAAACACAACACAGCACACAGTTAACCCTTTGATCACCCCAGATGTTAACCCCTTCCTGCCCAGTGCCACAATGATCACTGTATTGATGTCACTGGGGATGTCAGGGACAGTTAGTCAGTTCCCCCACAGTGTCAGAATGCCTGCCACAGTCCTGCTATAAGTCACTGATCGCCACCATTACTAGTATAAAAAAAAATTCCAGTATCTGTAACGCCATTTGTAGATGCTATAACTTTTACATAAACCAATTAATTTACAAGTATTGGGGGGTTTTTTTTAGCAAATACATGTAGCAGAATATATTTTGGCCTAAATTGATGATGAAAATTTACGACATTTTATTTTTTACATTTTTTTACTGGACATGTTTAATAGCAAAAAGTCAAAAATATTGTTTTTTTTCTCAAAATTGTCGGTCTTTTTATTATAGTGCAAAAAATAAAAAATGCACAGGTGATCAAATACCACTAAAAGAAAGCTCTATTTGTGGGGGGAAAAGGATATAAATTTCATTTGTGTGCAGCATTGCATGACCGCGCAATTGTCAGTTAAAGTAACGCAGCTCTGTATCGCAAAAAAGGGCCTAGTCAGGAAGGAGGGTAAACCCTCTGGAGGGCAAGTGGATATTGTACATTCACATCAGTCCTCGTCTTCAAGGAGCTTACAATATAAGATCCCTAATTCACATTCATACATATATATACTAGGGCCAATTCTGACAAGCGCCAATTAACCTACCAGCATGTCTTTGGAGCACCCAAAGGAAACCCACGCAGGCACAGGGAGAACATGCAAACTTCAAGCTGGTAGTGCCGTGACTGATACAATAGCATGTATAGTCTTGCAAATAAGCTTTTAGAAAAAAAAATAACGATACTTCAAATTAAAATTTTAACATCAACAAACATTTTATTATCTGGCATCATGACATTAATATTAAAGTAATTACTGCAGCATTAGATTGTTTTAGACCAGAGGTCTCCAGTTGATGCACTCATCAGTATGACAAAGAGTAAGCCAGAACTGGCATTATTTCACTGGTTAGTTCTTCTGGGAGCAAAGAGACTGTTGTGATAATTGTCTGTGTTAAGCCCAGCAACCTGTAAATAAACACAAGTCAACTTCTGATCACCCTCTATAACACAAAGATAATTTAACAATAATGCTTTTAAGACCTAAATTGAGACATCTGTATAGTTAGAGAATAAAAAAGCCATGATTCATGAAGCATACTAGAAAGTTTATATTTTACAGGCTTTGAAATCTGATTTACACTATTCTACTGTAGAGGTACATGGTAGTGCCTTGCCATCCTAGGCTAAAGGACTGTGTGTTCCTATTGATACTTACACTGTGGGGAGACTCAGCCCTAGTCTCTGCATGCAAGGGTGACTCCATATGACATTGCAAATTAAATGAGCCACCCTGAAATAGGAAACCTGGCTCAGTAGTTATGGCACCAGCTTAAACTGGAACATTGGCAAGGCTTACAAGATAAAGAAGCTGCATACCACCAAGTGATTAAATCAAGTGATGAAAGTGCTTTAAAAACTGAGGGTTTAATATAATTGTAATTTGTCAGGAGCCACTGCAGCACCCTGGGGATGCATCAACATGTCACTTCTGTCATTTCAGATACTATATTTGTGGTGGGTGAGCCCATTGTACAGAGAGTCGTGAACAGAAGACCTGGATGTTTCATAACTATTGCTGTGTGAGTGTTGTCAACTGTAGCAATACGTTTTTTGTTTGTCTTGACAGGTTTTAATTAAGCAGACTGAATACATAAGATGCATATAACTCAGACATATTGGTTAGTTTACACCCGTACCACGTTTGCAAATATGCTGGTAAAAGTGGCTCTTGTCGTGATCCATCAAATGTAGAAAGTGCAGTCTTTACGGACTTAAAGTTGGTTTCAATGTCTCTCTTCAGAACATCAAGATAGAGACACCCATTAAAATAACTGAGAACTTTCTAGGAAAGAGAATAGAAAACAATATATTATGGCTGATGCGTTGTATCAAGACTGCTAGAAAACAGACTTACAAACTTCTAATATGCTGCAAAACACAGTTTAAGTAATCTATGATCCTGTATTCCTTCCACAGATGGAGGGCAATAATGTTGGGATGTGGTATTTATAAACAACAGGAGGGCAGGGGATGGCTGACAGCTAGCGATGGCATGAAGGGTACATTAAGGCATTGGGCATTAAGGCTGAACTAAACCCAATGTGCTTATAAAGAAAATTACATGTCTGCTTTTATGAATAATTTCCTGCCACCATTTTTTATGTTGAAATGTATGCATTGTAAATACATTACCAATCATTTCTATGTAATGCACATTGTTAAAGAAAACATACAATATTTCAATTGCTTTTTTATTTTTCCAATACACGTAATACTAAAAACAGGAAGATTAGAGTGGTTCTATTTAAATGAATAGTACTTAAAGTGGTTGTAAACCTCAGACATGAAGTATGAACAAATCATATCCCTCTATAGTGTGTACTTGCAGGGGCATATTTGCCGCGAGGCAAACTAGGCATTTGCCTAGGGCAGCACTTTTCAGGGGGGCAGTACAGCGGCAGTGCTGCCCACCCTTTCCCACGGAAAGGACACTTCTGTGAGAAAGGGACAGGGGCAGGGCCGCCATGGCTGAGGGACCGGCTGCAGAGGAGAGCGGAGTGGTGGGCGGATCCCCGGTGTGCACTCGGAGCGCGTGAGGGGCGGGGCCCACTGTCACTGTGCCGGGATCTGCAGGAAGGCCAGAAGGTGCCGCGAAGGAGGAAGCAGAAGAGGACGAGGTCAGGGGGGCGGAGCAGCTGCCGCCGGAGATCATGGGGGAGAAGGGACACAGGCACAGGAATGATCCTAGAATATAAAAGATGCGGCGCTATATCACAAATATTATTATGCAAAAACGTCCAAGATATCAATATATAGTGATTAGGTGACTAATGTGATCACAAACATTATGTCACAAGCAGAGTAACATGTAGTGCAAAATAAACAGTCTAAGTGACAATCCCTCTCCTTCGAAGTGCTTCTTCCATGCAGTGATAGTGAGAAGGGTAAGGCTGTGCACTCACCAGATTAAGGCTGTGCACTCACCAGATGCACAGTGTAACTGCGCATTTAGAGATAAATTTTCTCTACTGGATCCACTGGTAGCTCCTAAAGGTCAGGTCAGGCCAGGTATTCCTCCCCCCGCTGGATGTTGCTGACAATCCACGGTCTCCCTTTTGGGTGGCTCTATAGGTGATGAGTGACTCACCCATTTCATTTCTGTTCAGAGGTCTTCACACTCCTGTATTAACTCATTCTTAGCTTCCTCACTAATCTAGATCAGGGGGTAATTTGTGTTGATAAGAGGACATATGCCGTGCAAGCAGCTCTGTCTCTTTGAGAAGTGTATCCAGCTTGTCCTCCACCTAACAACTGTACTTGAGCCACCTCAAATCCTGACAGCATCTGGAGGAGCCGCTGCTGGACAGGTAAGTGCTTGGAGGACTGGTGCTCCCTCGGTCCTGTCTCACTGTCCCTAATACACTGCCCCCCACCTGTTCTACTTCCCTCCCCCGTCCCATTGCCCCCCCATCCATCACACTGCCCCCTGCCCCCACATGTCACCCTGCCCCACACCTGTTCCACTTCCCCTTCCTGTCCCCCACATTGTCCCACTACCACCCATCTGTCCCCACTACCACCCATCTGTCCCCACTGCCCCCACCTGTCCCTCTGTGCTCCTCCTGTCCATCTGCCCCTCACCTGTCCCTCTGCGTTCCTCCTGTCCAGCTGCCCTGATCCTATCCCATGCCCCCTGTCACGCTGCCCCCCACCTATCCCTCTGCTCTCCTCCTGTCCATCTGCCCCTAACCTGTCCCTCTGCGCTACTCCTGTCCCACTGCCCCTCACCTGTCCCACTGTGCTCCTCCTGTCCATCTGCCCCTCACCTGTCCCACTGCGCTCCTCCTGTCCCACTGCCTCTCTCCTGTCCCACTGCGCTCCTCCTGTCCCACTGCCCCTCACCTGTCCCACTGTGCTCCTCCTGTCCCACTGCCCCTCACCTGTCCCACTGCGCTCCTCCTGTCCCACTGCCCCTCACCTGTCCTACTGCGTGCCTCCTTTCCCGCTGCCCCGATCCTGTCCCATGCCCCCCGTCACGCTGCCCCCCCCCCCATCTGTCCCTCTGCGCTCCTCCTGTCCCACTGCCCCTCACCTGTCACTCTGCGCTCCTCCTGTCCCACTGCCCCTCACCGGTCCCATTGCGCTCATCCTGTCCCACTGCCCCTCACCTGTCCCACTGCCCCCCACCTATCCTTCTGCACTCCTCCTGTCCCACTGCCCCTCACCTATCCTTCTGCGCTCCTCCTGTCCCTCTGTGCTCCTTCTCATGTCCCACTGCCCCTCCCCTGTCCCACTGCTTTCCTCCTGTCCCACTGCCCCTCACCTGTCCCACTGCGCTCCTCCTGTCCCACTGCCCCTCACTTGTCCCACTGCACTCCTCCTGTCCCATTGTCCATCACCTGTTCCTTTGCGCTTCTCCTGCCCCGCTGCCCCCACCTGTCCCTCTGTGCTCCTCCTGTCCATCTGCCCCTCACCTGTCCCTCTGCGTTCCTCCTGTCCAGCTGCCCCGATCCTATCCCATGCCCCCTGTCATGCTGCCCCCCACCTATCCCTCTGCGCTCCTCCTGTCCATCTGCCCCTCACCTGTCCCTCTGCGCTCCTCCTGTCCCACTGCCCCTCACCTGTCCCACTGTGCTCCTCCTGTCCCACTGCCCCTCACCGGTCCCATTGCGCTCATCCTGTCCCACTGCCCCTCACCTGTCCCACTGCCCCCCACCTATCCTTCTGCACTCCTCCTGTCCCACTGCCCCTCACCTATCCTTCTGCGCTCCTCCTGTCCCTCTGTGCTCCTTCTCATGTCCCACTGCCCCTCCCCTGTCCCACTGCTTTCCTCCTGTCCCACTGCCCCTCACCTGTCCCACTGCGCTCCTCCTGTCCCACTGCCCCTCACTTGTCCCACTGCACTCCTCCTGTCCCATTGTCCATCACCTGTTCCTTTGCGCTTCTCCTGCCCCGCTGCCCCCATCTGTCCCTCTGTGCTCCTCCTGTCCATCTGCCCCTCACCTGTCCCTCTGCGTTCCTCCTGTCCAGCTGCCCCGATCCTATCCCATGCCCCCTGTCATGCTGCCCCCCACCTATCCCTCTGCGCTCCTCCAGTCCATCTGCCCCTCACCTGTCCCTCTGCGCTCCTCCTGTCCCACTGCCCCTCACCTGTCCCACTGTGCTCCTCCTGTCCCACTGCCCCTCACCTGTCCCACTGTGCTCCTCCTGTCCCACTGCCCCTCACCTGTCCTACTGCACTCCTCCTGTCCCACTGCCCCTCACCTGTTCCTTTGCGCTCCTCCTTTCCCGCTGCCCCTCACCTGTCCATCTGCCCCCCACCTATCCTTCTGCACTCCTCCTGTCCCACTGCCCCTCACCTATCCTTCTGCGCTCCTCCTGTCCCTCTGTGCTCCTTCTCCTGTCCCACTGCCCCTCCCCTGTCCCACTGCGTTCCTCCTGTCCCACTGCCCCTCACCTGTCACTCTGCGCTCCTCCTGTTCCACTGCCCCTCACCTGTCCCACTGCGCTCCTCCTGTCCCACTGTCCATCACCTGTTCCTTTGCGCTTCTCCTGCCCCGCTGCCCCGATCCTGTCCCATGCCCCCTGTTACGCTGCCCACCACCTGTCCCTCTGCGCTCCTCCTGTCCCACTGCCCCTCACCTATCCTTCTGCGCTTCTCCTGTCCCGCTGCCCCGATCCTGTCCCATGCCCCCCGTCACGCTGCCCCTTACCTGTCCCTGTGCACTCCTCCTGTCCAGCTGCCCCGATACTGTCCCATGCCCCCTGTCACGCTGCCCCCCACCTGTCCCTCTGCACTCATCCTGTCCCACTGCCCCTGCACTTCTCCTGTCCCACTGCACTTCTCCTGTCCCACTGCACTTCTCCTGTCTCGCTGCTCCAATCCTGTCCCATGCCCCCCTCCCCCCCCCCCCCCCCGTCACGCTGTCCCCTACCTGTCCCTCTGCGCTCCTCCTGTCCCATTACCCCTCACTTGTCCCACTGTGCTCCTCCTGTCCCACTGCCTCTCACTTGTCCCAGGGGTGTATTTGCCACGAGGCAAACAAGGAATTTGCCTAGGGTGGCACTTTTCAGGGGGCGGCACGGCGATGTAAGTATAATTGGTGTCAGTGGGAGTAATAGTGCCCCATCATTAGTGTCAGTGTGGGAGGAATAGTGCCCCATCATTAGTGTCAGTGTGGGAGGAATAGTGCCCCCTCATTGGTGTCAGGGGAGGAATAGTGCCCCATCATTGGTGTCAGTGGGAGGAATAGTGCCCCATCATTGGTATCAGTGGGAGGAATAGTGCCCCCTCATTGGTGTCAGGGGGAGGAATAGTGCCCCTCATTGGTGTCAGGGGGAGGAATAGTACCCCATCATTGGTGTCAGTGGGAGGAATAGTGCCCCATCATTGGTGTCAGTGGGAGGAATAGTGCCCCATCATTAGTGCCAATGGGAGGAATCGTACCCCATCATTGGTGAAAGTGGGAGGAACAGCACCCCATCGGTGTCAGTGGGCAGAGCTCTAATAGTAAGAGGTGGAGCCTAAAGAGGAAGGGGTGGAGTTTGCAGATGAAAGAGTGGGACAAATTTAGATGCAGGGGGTGTGTCTTGCCTAGGGCAGCACAAAACCAAAATACACCACTGTGTACTTGTCTCAATTAGGAGCACTAAGTGTCACTTCTGTTTGCTGACTCATTCCTCTGCCATTAGCATGCATCACTTCTGACCAATTTTCCTGACACCAAGAGGAAAATGGTGACAGGGCAGGGACCTCCAGCAGATTGACAGCCTAAGCTCTGTTCCTGTGAGCTGTGTGGAGGAGGGGGGTGTCCCTTCCCTCCAATCAGCTCCCAGATCTCTCCTCACTGAGCTCTGCAGAGTGTAATTTCAACTCTCTGCCCCCTTTTTTCTGAACTCTCAGGCAAGCTGTATAAATTCAGTGCTATGCACAGATGTAGAAAACAGAGTGCTACAGATAAATAGGTACAACTTCTGTAGGTAATTGAGAATTCAATTTTCAGCCCTGGGTTTTAAATCTTTCCTCAAGGATAAAGATGTGAGTTTCCTAATCTCACTTTTGAGTGGTTAAAGGGCATATTTGTTAAACAATTTGCAGAGATTATTGCCCTGTGTGAATAGGATCAACACAAAATGTTATAAGCTCTGTTCTCTCTGGGCCAAATGTTATTAATTCAAAATAAATAGATTGGTGTTGGAAAATACTACATTATAGCCACTAGACGGAACATACAATCATAGTAAACACATATTTATTTACTTTGCATCAGCTCTAGCTATTGGCCATAATGCTGTATTTTCCTGGTTCATGATATTTTGTATGAATGAATAGCATTTGATCTGAAAAGGAAATAGCCTAGTAATATTAGATTCGCCCCCATTCACATTGGGCGAATTTACATGCAGTTTCACAAGACAAAATAGCTCTGACAATTTTATGCAAGTACACGCCTAGGTGTGACAATCATGCTGTTGTTATTATGCTATACATTTATACCTTAGGAAAAAAAACAAAACAAGAAAATAAAATATATACACATTTGCATAACAGCATATATGAAGGAAACTGTAAGAATGACTGGTTTACTACTGCAGATTGGCATTGTAAAAGACTGTAATATTGTACAATCAGATGGCAGGCTTAAAGAGTAACCCCACTTTTGTTAAATAAAAAACAAACCCCTGTAGGTGATCAATGTACTTTGTAGAGATTTTAACAAACTCTGTAGCACATTCCTACCTATTGTTGCTGTGAAGAAATAGCTGTTTCTTTAACCATGTCCTTTTCAGACTAATTCTGAATGGGAGGGTCTGGGCAATTATAATCAGCTGGTGCACTCTCAGTGTTCTAATGAGAAAAGTTGCAGGGTTTGCATCCCTTAAAAGTAATTAACCCTTAGGGAGTATCTCACCAAAAATGAAATTCCTATTGCAGAGATGCCTACAATTTAACATGACAATTACATTTCTGGGTGTGTTCTATACCAAACACCTCCAGGTTTCCACATTGCATTGCATTTCTACAGAAAAATGCAGAGCTGCAGATTGAAAAGGAAAGGTCATTTTTAATAACATTACGAAATGGCTTATGTAGCAATTGTATGTACTATATTATTTTTTTTTATTATTTGCTATATTATTTTCCACACAAGTGGGGATATCCTTTAAGTCTACTAACAAATGCATTAGGTCAAATCAGCCCTGATTTCAAAACAACTTTATGGTGGGGATTAATGTCAATAGGCATGCTTGCTAAGCAACTTACATAGAGCACTGACAACTGATGGGCTACATATTTATGGCTTCCTAGGTGCTTCACATCATCCTCCAGCTGTTGGCTCAAAACCAGAAGCTGATTAAGTTTTCCTATGTGAGCAAAGTAATCTGTGTGGAAATAAACAAAATGAGGCAATAAGCAAAGGTTCGGTACAGACAGTTTATTGGCATAAAAATACAATCCCTATGATCTAGTATTTACTTGTAATTAAGTGTTCTTGCATGGCAAGACCACTTACTGTTATCTCACATATATATTCTTATTATTATAGCCAAATTTACCACCCTAACTCCTCCCACAGTTTTTACACTACATAGACAGTAATATATCGAAACGTGCGGATTGTTCCCGATTGGTGTGCTACTACTTTGTGGAACGTTTCGCCGAATGGTTCACGAAATATCAGGGTTTTTGTGGTGAAATTGGTTCCATAGGAATGAATGGCGGAATGTTCAAAACTAGAGTGGGAGCTGACAAAAGCTAGAGTGGGAGCTGAAAAATCAGGACATGATTTCTAAACTGCCATCACTCCCTCATTTTCAAGCCCACCTACACAAATCTAATATCAAAACGTTCACTGCTGCCACTAAAAATGTCCACGGCTAAGCCATAGTCCTGATAGGTTTCACAATATGACCATTTGTTTGCAACTCACGCCGCCCATTGACATTGTAGACTACTGGTGGAGGCAAGAACACTTCACACAGTTTCCCCAGAAATTGTAGCTTTTCTAGTTATATTTTGATATTTTATTGTTATTTTGGAAATTAGATGTTTTTAATTATTCTGCATCTCACCATCCATTGGAGGGCTCTCCAAAATATCAACTGGCCTTTCATAGATGATATATACTTCCACCCTTGGAAAAAGGAGAGATAAACCTGAAGTGTCCAGATAGTCCTACAATAGACAAGGAGATAAGAGCATTAACTTTACAGTATAGAAAAGAAAATTATTTTTACTATTACTTTTATAACAATAATAGTTTTAACGATAACGATACTATGCAGGAATTTTGAATTTGTATTGCACGATGCCCGGGAAATGTAGTGCCGGGCGCTGGGCAGGAAGTTTTTTTCAACCTTTAGCCCTGCTGTGGGTAAGCAGCAGGGCTTACCTGTCAGGTGACAGCATTCGGGCGGCTGCGCTGCCGCCCGATTGCTTTCACACAGCTCACTACCAGCCTCTGCCCCCTCCCTTGCAAACCTCCCCCCACCCCTTATGTCTGCCGGGCTCCGCTTGCCCATCTGCGGGCCTGGGACTGGTTCAGAGTGCACCAGCGGCTAGAAGGGAGAGAGGAGAGTGGACACGTCCACTCCTCTCCTCTTCTTGCCTGACCCAGATCTGATTACGACATCACTTCCGGGTCCCCGTTCACAGATTTCCCAATCATTGAGGTTGTATTGAGATGGTTAAATACGGTTTGGGTTTAAATTTTTCATTTTTTTAATCTGGGCAAGTAGATTGTCATGCAGTACAATTAGATTGAGGACCCAGATTTAGTCCCTGGACAAGTGTTTTTTTCCAAAATGTCCACACCCCTGCTATGTGAAAATTACTTCATGCTTTATGGTGTGTGTTTTGTTGAAGCACTGGGTTCAGGTTTGTTTGAAGACTACACACCCCAATTTGATATTGTCATGGATTGGATGAACAAAAATTGGACATACAGTATTTGCCCCCTTCCTGATTTTTTTTTTTTTTTCATATTTGTCATACTTAAATGATTTAGATCATGAAACAAATTTTAATATTGCACAAAGATAACCCGAGTAAATACAAAATGCAAAACATAATTGTCTCCCCCCACTCTCTTGCTAAATCATGAATGAACTGTGATTAACAACTTTTTTTGGAAAGCGGAGTTAAATTTCACTTGCCATACCCAGGCCTAATTACTGCCAGACCTGTTGAATCAAAAATAACTTAAATAGAAGCTGTCTGACAAAACAAAGCACACTAAAACAAATCTCAAAAGGGAACACATCGTGCCGCAATCTAAAGAAATTCAAGAACAGATGAGAAATAAAATAATTGACATGTATCAGTCTGGAAACAGTTACAAAGCCATTTCTAAGGCTCTGAGACTCCAGCGAACCACGGTGAGAGCCATTATCCACAAATGAAGAAAACTTGGAACAGTGGTGAACCTTTCCTACAAAAATTACTCCCCAGAGCACAACAGCGACTCATCCAGGAGGTCATAAAAGAACCCAGAACAACATCTAAAGAACTGCAGGCCTCATTTGCCTCAATTAAGGTCAGTGTTCATGGTTCAACAGTAAGAAAGAGACAAAAATGGCATCCATGGGAGAGCTCCAAGGCAAAAGCCACTGCTGACCATAAAGAACATAAAGGCTCATTTCACATTTGCTAAAAAAATCTTGATTATCCCTAAGACTTTTGGGCAAATATTTTGTGGACTAATGAGACAAAAGTTGAGCTTTTTGGAAGGTGTGCATCCCGTTACATCTGGCATAAAATGAACACCGCATTTCATAAAAAAAACATCATACCAACAGTAAAACATGGTAGTGGTAATGTGATAGTCTGGGGCTGCTGTGCAGCTTCAGGATCTAGATGACTTGCCATAATTGCCATAAATGATGGAACCATGAATCCTGCACTCTACCAGAAAATCCTGAAGGAGAATGTCTGGACATCAGTCCGTGATCTCAAGCTCAAGCACACTTGGGTTATGCAGCAGGACAAAATAACAAAACAAAATTAAGGTTTTGGAGTAGCCTATTCAAAGAGCAGAATTAAATCCAATTGAAATGCTGTGGTATGACTTTAAACAGGTTGTTCATGCTTGAAACCCCTCTGGCTGAATTCAAACAATTTTACAAAGTAGAGTGGGCCAAAATTCCTCCACAGCTACATGAAAGACTCATTGCCAGTTATCTCAAATGCTTGATTGCAGTTGTTGCCACCAAGTGTGGCGCAACCAGTTATTATCTTTAGGGGGCAATTACTTTTTTACATAGGACCAGGCAGGTTTGGACAGCTTTCTTCCCCTTAATAAATGAAATCAACATTTAAAAACTGCAATTTGTATTTACTTTGGTTATCTTTGTGTAATAATAAATTTTGCTTGATAACACTGTTCAACAGGTAAAAAGTTTTGGGCATAAAATTAGCTAATCTTACATAATTTTGGGGTGCTGAAAACTAAAATGACCCTAAAAAATGTTGATTGGCTCTAGTTTCCATGATATATTCACCCATCTAATGACGTAAGCCATTCAAAATTATGATGCAACTGCAGCTGCATATTGCGCAATTGATACTGGTGACCAATAGAAAATTGCATGTATACTGAGATGATGCAATATTAGCCTTTAATTGCATCACTTCACTGTATAAAAGCTGCAGTATCTGTAGCTGATTGTAGTTCGACAGCGTCTTTACATTTCGTTTTATGCTTATATAGGCTACTCAGTAATGCCTCGAACTTGTGTGAATAAAGCAGATAATTTCTGCTATATCTGCGGTGAAATAACTTTTATCTCACAAAAAAGGAGGATAACAGGAATGATTAAGAAAGCCTACAACTTGTATTTTGGCTGCAAGATAGGAGACCAGGACAAGAGCTGGGCACCACATATATGCTGCAATTCTTGTGGGACGGCACTGGAGCAATGGTTGAATGGAAAAAAGGCATCTATGCCTTTCGCTGTGCCAATGATTTGGAGAGAGCCAACAGATCATGTTAGTAATTGTTACTTTTGTATGGTGCCTCCAATTGTAAAAGGGCTAAATAAGAAGAAAAAGTTATCTGTGCACTATCCAAATATTCCATCGGCAATACGTCCAGTTCCTCATGGAGAGGGGCTACCAATTCCTAAAGCACCAGAATCCTTCGTGGTTGAGTCCAGTGAAGAAGAACCTGAAGCGTGTAGTCACGTGCAGTTGTAAGAGATAGCCCTTTCCTCGAATACAAGAGAAAAGCCAAGAGAAGCAAAACCGACACAAACTGAAGACAAAACTAGTGAGAATCCTAAGTATTAAAATGATTCAACTTAGCTTATGGCTATAATTTTTCTTGGTAATCCTATGCAATATATTATGCCATTTAGGCTTTGTTATGTAGTCAATATCACTTGCTTTATATTTGTGGAAAGACATCTATCTATATAATTATTGTGCATTATGTAGTCATTACGCCTATAGTAGAAAACTTTCCGTTTACAGAAAAACTAGAGCCAATTGACAAATTTCATTGTTATATTTGAACTCAGAATGTGAAATTCATTAAGAAATGCATCCTTTTGTTTCCAAAACTGGCAAAAAATAAAAATTTGTTGAACAGTGTAATCTGAATCTTTTAAATGTGACAAAAATTCTGAAAGGGGGAAAATACTTTTTCACAGCGCTGTATATTAGTTAGAAGGAGTTGTATTTCTCATTGTCTTCCATAAAGGCCAAACTCAATCCACAGCGTTTTTTTTTATAGTTTATATAAAGTCAAGTTATAGGTCAGTCTTTTTTAATTGCTGTATGAGTTCCCAAATGGTGGTATTCATCTCCACATCTTGATATGTTTGCATCTCTATCAGGGACATATTTTATTGTCACCAGTAAAGGAAGAGAGGGATAGTCTCTTCAATAGGGACATATATGGCAATAATATCTGGCCAATGTTCTAACCCTACTTCAACCAAAATTTAAACAAATGCTTGCACACTTGAAGAACTGTTTGGTTTAAACCATAGTAACCAATCAGATTTAAGCTTGTGGTGATAGCTTAAAAACGCTTATTTTACAGGCACCTGATTTTTAAAAAAAAAATTTCTGTCAGCCTGTAAAAGCACCTCTATGTAAGCCTATGTGGCCATGCACATGTAGATGTTTGCAGGCATATTAAAAGAGGAGCGTTTAGAGCCTGCAAAAAAAAAACAAAAATCACTTTCTGAATGCGCCAAAACGTGCAAAATGTGCATGTTTTCTAAGCTGTCTTCTTCTAGAAGCAAAGGTGGAAAAAATGTTCTGTGTGCATTAGGCCTTAGTTCTGAAATGTTTTCAGATGTTTACTACACAGGACAGTTGTTTGTTTTACTAATGCAGACAGAGAAACAATTCAACAATAATATCATTAGTATTATTTGAATGCAGTCAGTGTTTTGCTCTTTTGCTTTTAAGAAGAAATAGAAACATTTTTTTGGTCTATTCAGTTAATCTTTACCTCTAGGCATGGCGTTGGTTCAGGTAAATGGGTCAAACACTCTTTCATTCTTTCAAGAAGTTCTGAACCTAAACAAAAGTAAGGATTACTCATTTGTGATTTATTTGGTTTGTACATTCAAAAGAAGGAATAAGCAGGTGGTAGAGACACAATTTTAGCATTCCCAAACCAATCATCTAAACACACAAATTCAGCCGCTCAGGGCTATACACATGCCATGGCCGTTACACCTAGCTTTGCTGCTGTGGAAAACGGCATGTTGCATTCAGCAAGCGGTACTGATGCTGAATGCAACTCATTCAATTGAATAGGGCTGCACTGTGACTGGCCTGCAACTTGCATGCAGTTGAAGTGCAGTGGGTCAGCATTTTGAGAGTTAAAAGATGCAGTGAGGAATGGGAGTTTCTGGCTTCGACATTCGGCCATGCGCTGAGAAATGGAAATTAGGCAGCTGGATGGATCCCAACAATATGGTCGGAACCCTTCCAGAGCCTGGAGCGGCTCTGTGACATCAGCTAGTAGCAGGCTTTAGCCCGCTGTCAGCTGATTTTGGACTGAGAGTCTTTGCCATGCCAGTCAGGCATCTGAGTGGATTCTGACATTATTGTCAGGATCTTTTCAGAGACTGGACCTGCTCTGTGACATCAGCCAACAGTGCACTCCTGTGATCCAGAAGAAATGTATGGTAAAAAAAAGCTTTGGCCATACTTCTCTTTTTAAAAAACTCCATTGCCAAGAAATGCACCTGTATGTAGCAAACTTTAATTCACAATCTAGGTTTATTATCTAGATATCTAGATTTATATGCTTCTGTAACTTATCAGATATCTTTCCAAAATGAAGGCTGGGTAAGACATGGAGGAATGTCTATTAGAGAATCACAGGCAATAAAACAATGACTCGCATTCAATGGTATCACTGTTTGCATGAGACCCAATAAAATGTTCTCCTCAACTTGGTAGATACTGTAGATGTGAACATTGCAAGAGTAACACTGCACTCTGGTTTAAAAAAAAAAAGTTCTATTTCGGTATGTATTCTTAACTCAAAAAGTACCTTCTATTGCTCTCAGTCTCCTCCAGATCTCTAAATTCATTTGTTTTTGCTGCTGTGATCTGACTTTCTGTTAAACGGTGGGTACATTTTTTCTCCATGGTTCCACTGTATGTAGGAATATAGGGCCTCCGATAGGGGGATACCGCCCCTCCTTCTGTAGGAGGCCTGGGCACACAAGGGGGCTCAGACAGCAGGGGGATCGGTGTGGCATGGGGAAGGGGGGGGGGGTAATTGCAGAATGATGCCCTGTGCGACTCTCTTCAGCAGCTGAAAGCCAGTTTCTCCCCCTTTCCCTCCCACCGGCTTTCAACTGCTGGAGGGAAAGACTCAGACACAAGGCATCATTCTGTACTTGTCCCCTTGTCCCACCACACCGATCCCCCTCCCTGTGCTGTCCAAATATGATTCCCCCTGTGTTTCCAGGCCCCTCCTCAGATTTAGCAGGAATTTTGTAAGTTATGTTATGTTTGTGTTCACTAATAATGATTTTTGTGTATTTTTTTTTTTAAATATAGTTTTGATATTTTAGGGGGGGGGGGGCTGTCAGGTAGGCTGTATGGGGCCCCTTGATTTCTAATAGCAGCCCTGTAGAGATTTAGCCACCTCTCTTGCTCACTCCTGTGATAGACTATGAACTATGGGATTGTGATGGACTACGAAATATGGGTGTGCATAGAGTGACTGCAACTAAAGTGCACTGCTTGTTCCAAACAAATAGAAATGAGAGGGTAAAGGACAGGTTCAGACACCTATGAAGGACATTACAATGAGGCAGAAAAACACAGCAGGAAACAATTTAATGAAAAACAGATTACAGGGCCATTAAGTAGTGGATGTGTATGGATTATATTTGGAGAATAAGGAAATAATTTTCCCCTTTTCTCTACATTTAGGCCCCTTTCAGAAGGGGTGAACCTGTCAGCGGATCAGCCTGCTCAGCGGGGCATCTCTCCGCTGATCCCCGCTGAGCAGGTGGATGACAGGTCTGTGTCCACTCTGCTGCTGCAGAACGGACACAGACACTGCCGGCTGTCTTCTATGGGGCGGCCGGATGGCAACAGACCTGAAATATGTTAGAAATTCTTCCCTGAAGTGTTCTGTGTACTTGTAGCTTGATCAGAGACACACTTTAGAATGGTTGCTTGAAGAAACATTTAATTTCCTGCCGACGGGTACAAACTTGAAAAATATCACATTTTTAAATTTAACTCACCCAATGTGTGAAATATGTCAGACTCTCCAAAGCTTATATCATCTGCAACTTGTTCTTGAAGCTGGTCAGAAAAATAGGCAGTGTTACTTTGAAAATAAATATTTCTATATTACCTGTCAGTTCACAGATCTCAACCTGTTTTGAGAAATCTTTTATTGTGTGTCAAAAGAAATTTGTCAGTAACACGCTATACAAAGTCATCTTTTCTTTTGTTTGCTTTATGACCTGTCATGTTTCAGGTTACCTGTAGCAACCAGAATTGTGGCTGTTAGAATACCTGAACAGTGCCTGCGTCTAATTGGATACAGCCACTGTTTGGTTGACAATTTTGCACTCGGTTTTCACTTGGTTCCTTTAACATAAGCCCTACAGGGGCACCCATGGCTCAAATCAAGCTTTGTATGGCAGCCTTAATGCTGAAGTTTAGGTATGGCAATGCAATGCAGCAGAGCAGCTGCTCAGCATGGGACCCGGAATCTAGTAGAGATCACCTTAATAGCAGTGCCCACTACAGTAATTTCCAGCTTCAACATGGATCCCACAGTTATGGCACATACTGTACGTACTTACAGTACATTGGTTCAAGCTGGACCAATGTAACTGAAATTGCCAAATCTGGAATTCAGATTGCCATATCTGGTATGATCCTGCTGATAGGTGGTGTGCAGTGCTGAGTTATAGATGTACACTCATTCTCACATCACCATTAGTAACTACATTTGTTCTCTTAGAATTATTAAATCAGAGAGAA
Organism: Staurois parvus; assembly: GCF_062004578.1. Classification (NCBI taxonomy): domain Eukaryota; kingdom Metazoa; phylum Chordata; class Amphibia; order Anura; family Ranidae; genus Staurois; species Staurois parvus. The sequence goes on along the minus strand of NW_028318430.1, from coordinate 6,465,862 downwards.
TAGCGTTTTTTAAACCATTAAATGTGCAGATGTTATTTGAATAGATACCTACCTATTCTAGTTTGCATTTATTTATTATCTATTTTGTTAAGCCCTTATAATATATTTGATATTTTATCTCAGTCATGTCATCATATTTATGAAATTATATTTATCATTTTTTAAGACCAATTTATTTTTTTCACTAAACAAGTATCAGACCCCGATCTTATGAGTTGTTCCCAAGTATCATCTTGTTTCTATTTGGTTTAAAGCTTATGTATAACCTTTTTATGTTTTGGATAAAATATGAAAGGACTAGAACCTCTGCCATATTTTTATTTCTGTCTGTGTTCCTGCTAGTTATTTGTCCTTGGTGACTTCTGTCACCAAGTCAGAAAGTGATAGGAAATCCAAAATGTTAGTGTTGTCCCCAGAGCAAGAAGTGAGGGTAGATCTTCCAATGGGCACACCTTTTTCAGTGCCAGTTGTCTAAGAGGGAAATGCCCCTAATTTTTTAGAGATTTGCTCTAACTTCCTGCTCTGTCTCTGGGATAGGATGCAAAGAGAAATCTCCCAGAGGAGACAGAAGTAGCAAATATTTTAAGCCTTCCTTACTCTTTAAAAAAAAGGTTGGGGTGATACATACACTTTAATATTTAATATTATACATTATATAAGATGGGTTGTCAACAGTGTCATTATAAGGTATTTTTGGCCACTCTGTTTTTTCTTCTCTGCAGAGACAATTTTGAGCAATGACCTTACTCTGTTTGAGAATGCTGGGTCTAATGGATCAGCTTAGATCCATAACTATTTATTTATTATTTATTTCAAGTACTTATATAGCGCCGTCAATTTACACAGCGCTTTACACATATATATTTTACATTCACACCAGTCCCTAACCCTCAAGGGGTGTACAATCTAAGGTCCCTAACTTACATTCATACACATATTAGGGCCAATTTAGACAGGATCCAATTAACCTACAAGCATATCTTTGGAGTGTAGGAGGAAATCGGAGTACCCGGAGGAAACCCACGCAAGCACAGGGAGAACATGCAAACTCCAGGCAGGTGGTGCCATGGTTGGGATTCGAACCAATAACCCTAGTACTGCCAGGCGGAAGTGCTTACCATTTAGCCACTGTGCTGCCCTATGGGCTTCTATACCTAACACAGCCATTAAACTATATATGATTAAATACTGTAAGTCTGAATATGTGCATGCAATAAAATAGTTTTCCTTTTTTCCTCTTTTATTGAATCAAATGTTACTCACCTGCTGTACTTCACCTCGGATAACTATATCAAGCTGTGAACAGAGTGAAAACATCTCCAGAGCTACCTGCTTGCAGCTCATTTGTATTGGCCACAAAGGTTTCTTCACATTGACCGTCACTATGAAATGAGCAAAAAAAAATAAAAAATGGCAATAAAAACATACATTTATTAACCCACAGAGTAATTTATCAAGCTTGGGTTTATAGAGTGTAAGTTCCTGTGAGAAGCTGAAAATGGCCATTGAATGGTAGACCTGAGGACAAGCTGGAAGCAAATATATATATATATATATATATATGTATGTATATTTATTTATGATATATATGTATTGAACAAGAAAGGGAAACAAAGATATGCATTATATATATATATATATATATATATATATATATATATATATATATATATAAAAAAATTTGTGCTCACTGACAGATGATATACAATATCATGACAGATGACATACAAAACTGGTTTTATTTAAATCTTAAGAAGTGATTGTATATTCTTCCTGATTCTCTAATAAATCTAATTCCATTAATAGCATTACTTGCCCATTGCTTTGTTCTGCAGACATAAAGAGGCATAACTAACAACACTAAGAGCAATCCCTGCACTGTACACAACATGCAGACCTGCACCAATACCCTACCTTTACTACGTGAATGGTAGAGGCACGGCTGGCGCAGAGGCTGAGATTGACTCACAGCAGCCATCCTTACATAATCCACCAAGCATAGGGAGGATTCTTCTAAAAGCTGAGATTTCTGCAGCGTACAAGGCATGCAGTGTCTATTTTAGCTTCAGGGATGTGGAAACAGCAGAATGATGCTAACTGGATTCTGCTCAGCCAATAGCAGCTGCTCTTTGAAAAGGATGTGCAGACAGCATGCTCTATTAAACAATGCATGAAAAGCTGCAAAAACACAGTGGAGGATGCATAGGGGACTATGATTGTTATCTAATGACCTGAAAGCATCCAGAGGTAACTCCCAGAATCTACAAATCCCTCTGTACGCTCAGTTTACTTGTTTTAAAGCTATCTGATAATTACCATAAAAATGGTCAGTGATCTGCATTAAATAATTGTTATTTTTAACAAGACAATGGGAGTAATTACTAAAGAGATGTTTTTTTTACTTAGCCCAAAAAAATGTGTCTTGATCACCCAACTTTATGCAAAGGAATTTGAAATGAAGGTATTTCCTTTGCATATAATTAAATGTGTGGATGGAATAAGAAAAATGTACTCCATATGTTCTGCAGTACCCGATAGCAACCAAACTGTGCAGTGTCCATGAAGCGACCTCCTGTGTGCACAATTGCTGCAGGAGAGCCACTCAGCAGGGAGCCAAAAGCTAGTGAAAATCAGTTTAGTAGGTGCCTACTACAGTAATTTCCAGCTTCTACACCAGTGGTTGTCAACATATGTGCTTAGGGGGGGCTCAAATGCAACCCCTGACATCACCAAAGAGCTGCATATAATGTTCAATATGTGTAATACTTGAGAGGACTGTCAAAAACTGCAGACCTAATAAGGAAAATGAGGGTCCAAAAGTGTGGACATGCTGCATTTATGTCTGGAGATATGCTACAGAAGACAATGCAAAACTGGGAACACGAGACTAATAGAGATCATTGCTATTACCCTAATCAATGTTCCCACTACAGACTGCTAAGGTCCAGGGGCTGCACATCATATACTAAAGGGCCGTATGCAGCTTTTGGGCCGCAGATTGGGCACCAGGGTTCTAGAGAGATCCCATAGGTATAGCACATACATACTTACATTGGTCCAAGCTGGATCAATATAACAATGTAAAAATTGGGAAAATTGGCATATCTAACCTCCAGCTTTAAGAAAACCCTGCCATGTGAACATAAAAATGTATGCTCCTCCCACTGACCCCTACATCACTTAAAGTGGTTGTCCAGTCATAATGTAAAAAAATAAAAGTCAGCAGCTACAAAAACTGTAGCTGCTGACTTTTAAAAAACGGACACTCCAGACAAACCTGTCCCTCAATCCAGTGGTGTCCACACACCAGCCAAGTTCACCAACCATCCTGTGTGTCCGGTGCCGGCATCTTCAGCGTGGGCACCTGGCTGTGAAGCCGCAAGCTGTGCCCACTGCGGATGCACGTGTAGCGCTGCGCTTTGTGAATGGTCCCATAGTCTTCTGGGACCTGTCACGTGTCCCAAAAAACTATGGGGATGGAGGGAACAACTTCCACTTCTGATTGCTAGACGATCACAGCGGAAGTGGGAGTGGGTACCTGTCAAATTCGGGTAGCCCCCACACTTCCCAAAGGTGCCGATCCTTAACAGGGAGCGGGGACAAGGACTTAAAGCGGAACTTCCTCTTTTGGGTGGAGCTCCGCTCTAAGGACACAGTAGTGACATACCAAGACTCTGACACTGCTGGAATTGACAGTTTCTAAAGAATAATTCCTTATAGAAGTAAGTATTTACTAGCTTCTTAGTAAGGAACAGGCGAATTGGCACTTTTGTTTTAATGACCATGTCCTATCCCCGTGTTTACAGGTACTGCCTCCAGAAATGAAAGTGACATTAAAGTAGAACTATAGGCAATTTTTTATCATTATGGATAGAGCAAGGTCAAGTTATAACCCCCACCATCTGTGTCCCATTGCGGAGAGTTCCCTTCATTTCCTGCCTCACAGCCAAACAAGAAGTGAGAGGAAATCCCTGCAAAGTAAGGGAATTCCTTGGCGTCCCCCAGGTCACCAGAACTAGTGTCCCCATTTAAAGATTTCCCCTCTATTACTTTTCTGGTGACAACCCAAAATTTTACTTTCACTTTCAATGATAATGGTAAAAAGGACAATTAGAGAGGGTGCCCTAACAGGGGCACAGAAAGCAATGAAAGCTGACAGGTGTTCCAAACCCTTTACACTCTATCCAAAAGTAAAAAAAAATGCCTTTAATTACACTTAGTAATAGTCAGCCTCTCTTGCTCACTCCTAAAATGGACTAGTTGGATTATGGACTATGGGATTTGTAGTGTACATAGACCCGTGCACATGGTCACAACTAACATATACTGCTTGTCCCAAACAAATAGAAGTGGCGGTGGGGAGAGAGTTTAAAAAAACTTGTGGAGGACACATGAAAAATAGATTACAGGGCCATTAAGTAGTGAATGTGAATTGAATATTTTGGAGAAAATAAGGATATTGTTTATTGCCACACTAATTATTTGGCAGAAGCACAACTCATTGCTGCTTGAACCATGAACAAAAACTTTGCTTCAGTCTGTCCCTCAGAGGGCAACATCTCATCTTCTGTGCTACATAGAGGTGTTGAAGCCTGCCTATCAATCACCTCTGCAATCCTATGATCATAATGTGTCACCAACGCTGGAAATCACTGAAGGTACCCAGTAATAGCGCTATATGCAAGAAAACAGGCACTGAACCAGGCAGTAAAGACCAGCTTAATATATTGTCCCCTATATGGTTGGTATCTAGGCAAGCATAGGGTAGATTAAGAATGGTAATAGCAATTTAGCATACAAAGTGATTACCAGTAAAGACTAGGCATATGATGATATGTGGTGTCCAGATCAGTGTAAACAGTAGCAAGGCCACCTCAAGTGCAGCAGTGAGCAGTAGTAAAGTTTAGTCTACCAAGTGCTGGAACTATACTGCTAGAGTACATTTATGGTAAGATAATGGTTCGGTATAATGCGGTATAAAATTTGTATAGGTGCTGTTTAGGTTTGGAATAAGTGCGGTATAGAGTGCAGTATAGGTGTAGTATGGATTGGGTACACTTGGTCCCCTGCTCTCAGTGGCTTAATCTCTGCTAGCAGTATGAGCAATGAGCAAATAGCCCTCTCACCAGTCCCTGGGATGCTGCTGTGGCCTCTCACTGTAGAAGGGGGAGCCCTCGATCTCTCCCCGAAAGCTTTCGGCGATCTGCAGTGGGAAGCAGAGGGTGAGTGGATGCTCCAGTTCTCAATGGCAGCTGTGCAGATGCTGTGATGAGGGCAGTGGTGCACTGCTCCCAACTTTCCTCATACCCTGTCTCAGCCTTGGATCTCCACTGGTATGGTCTCCTGGCAGGCGAATATCCAGAGAGATGTGCTCTCTCTCTCTAACTCCCTTGGTACTATTACGCCCCCCAGGTTAGCCAGATAGGCTGTAGGTTGTTTTTGGTTTTTTTTAGACAGAGTCTGGGATGAGTCCACTTGTGAGTGAGGTCTGTGAGTGAGGCAGAAGTTCACCTCAGCACAGGCTTGGTGGCTCTAACAGGGCAGGGCTTCTGGAGTCCTCTCACCCTTCCAGAAATTTAAAGAACTTTCTGGAAGAGGGGTGGAGGAGGGAAGGAGGCAAAGACCTGCATGTTTAAGGGCTCCCCGACCAATTCCCAGGCAGAAGGCCAGGGCAACTATTAAAAGTGGCAGAGCCTGTGCAGCAGAGTCAGTTTCGGGTGGAAGATGGAGTAAGGAAGGCTGGAGTGTGTAGCCTGGGAGAATACCCTAGAGAGGGGACCTACCTACAGGCTGATTGCTAAATGAGAGGATCTCTACTGCCTCAACGTCTCTGGAGAAGGACAGCGTGTGTGGCAGGGAAGGAGCCAGCCCAACAAAAGGCCTGAAGGCAGCCACCAACCCATTAAGCTATCAGGAGAGGACAATGTAATGGCTGGGAGGGCAGTCGGGTGCAAGACTCAACTAGCTTCTCATTCAGGACTGTTTTAAATTTGCAGCTCTTGGTCCCCTTTGACCAGGAATTCCCTCAAGGCAGCTGAGTGAAGAGGAGGAATCATTCAGGGTCCGAGGAGGTACACCAAAGGTGCTTTAGCACCCATTAAAGAGAGACTGTTGCTATCCACATTTTTTTACATAGTTGCTAAGGAGTTTGCCCTCTGTTTCTGCAGTTTCTCAGGCATCCCATTAACCCCTAGACCCCATCCAAATTTAAACCCCTTTAAAAAAATCACAAAAACGAGCTTAATGACTGTTCTTTGACACCAGTGTACAAACTGTTGAAAATGTGTGTTGCCTGGCCCTGCATAGCTTAGGGGGACCCAAAACTAAGCGAGTCCTAAGGGGGTAATGCTACAGTACCAAGAGGAAGAACATTCCCAGGCGGTTTAAGTAAAATCATCTCTCCACTCCTGCTGCTCAGTGCCTATCAGGATCATTAGTGTAAGGAGTCTATTTGTCCCATCATTTTGCTGCCATTACAAAGTCCCAGGAGTCCCAGCTCTCTGCATAGAAGTCTACGGGCTTCCTTGGCTTTAGCTCTCCCCCTGCTGACCGGAGAAGAATGGTGCAGCATAGCAGCATTATCTCAGTAATCCTATGTTCACAGTTATGCAGGTTGCGTTTTGCGCGTTTTTGCACTTGCATTTTTGTTGCGTTTTTGCCACGTTTTTGATGCGTTTCGCGTTTTTTTCTCTTTTTTTACATTTTTCTTGCCTAGCAAGGCAGATTTTAAGCGCAAAACGTAGCAAAAACGCAGCAAAAACACAATACATGCTTTTCTACGGCATTCCCATTGAAGTCTGTGGAATCATAAATGCAACGTTTTGCGTTCAAAACAGCCCTGACCCTTTCCAAAAAACGCACCAGGTGAAAACGCTGAGATGTGAACCTGTCCCATAGGAAATCATGTTAAATGGACTGTACTGCATATCTGTAAAACGCTGCAGAAAATGCATAGGTGTAAACCTAGGGTAAAGGAGAGCAGAATAAAAGGCAATGTCCCTGTCTCAATATTTCTGTAGCCCAGAACCTGGCTACACTTTGAATTTTCTGAATGAATGCAAAATATTCTCTGATTGGATAAAGGGGAGAGTGTGACATCAAAGCCCCGCCCCTTTGCTTCATTCAGTCAGAGAGCAATTTGCATTCATTCAGAAATTGCAAAGTTTTCTCTTAAAAGCAAAGTACAGTATTTATAAAAAGTAAACAGCCATACTCACCTAGGTGGATGCAGCATCGATCCAATGCTACATCTGTCCCCCGCAAGCTCTAAACTGGGAATTTGATGTCCACTCTGTGCTCTGCCCTTCCAGTGCTCACTGGAGCACCAGACTGTGGAGGGGGCGGGAACAGCTGACTCAGGCTCTCAGTGGCATGATGAGAAGCTGAGCCAGTTACTTGTCAGGCACATGGGCAGATCCTGACTTTATTGTTGGGATCTCTGCAGAGCCTGGACTGGCTCTGTAACATCAGCCAACAGCAGACTTTAGCCCTCTGTCAACTGAATCTGGGTCACAGGAGTGCAGAACTAAGTGCACTTCTGTGACTCACAGGAGAAGTATGGCCAAAGGAGCTTTGGCCATACTTCTCTTTTAATGGCACCCTGCTATCTTAACCTCTTGGCGCTGGCCGCACGCAAGTGTGCGGTCTCCTGGCGTCTGGGCCTTGAGGCCGAGCGGCTGCACATTTGCCTGCAATTAAGAAAACATATGTGCTGAGAACGCGTGCCGTGCGCGATCCCAGCGCACATGTCCGGTACTCACGGAAAGGTCCCGATCTTCTCTTGCGATCGGGATCTTTTCCAATCATGTGACTGCCATGACAGCGAATCACGGCAGTCACATGACCCTAAAACCCCGCTCCACCTCCCGGCTTCTGAAACCCTTAAAGGGCTGGGAGGCGCCGACGCCAAGGGGTTAAGTAAGCAGGAGTGCAGTTGTTCTCAACAATGACCTGCAGCATATCTGCATACGTACAGGGGTTCCTCATGGCATGCCGGTATGGATAGTTTCTCTATTAGAGCCTACATATAGGAATTTGCCTATATAAGGTCCTTTTCACATTATCAGCCTGATAATTCATTTCTATGGAACAGCGGATGTAGACGGACTTGTGTCTGTTTACACCTGCCTACCTCTAAACCGATCTGATTCACTAAACAAAACGAAAGGGAATCCACCCCCCTCTGTCTAGCAGATTGGAGAGCAGTCAGGTGAAACGGACAGCTGGTCCATTTACACCCAGCCACCCATAAAGCAGACCTGTCTGTGTCCATGTCCACCTAGCTTAAATGGGGTGAACACAGACCTGTCATCCTCCCACTCTGCTCAGCAGGGGATCAGTTGACAGATCCCCCACCAAGCAAAAAAGAGTTAAGCAGAGGTCAGCCCATGTGAAAGAACCTAAGGGTACTGATATTGTAAGCATCCCACCCTCTTTGCAGTTGTGTGATGCAGGGCAGGGAATGACCCAACCTGCACCTGGATTAAAAAAAAATAAAATAAAAGTTTGGATAGAGATGATTTCGGAGGATGCCCAAACTCATATCTAGGTGTACAGAGTCATTCATTTGAAAAACAGGATTGGAATATTGGAATGCATACTCATATTTTCTTAAAGTGTAATGGCAAAACTTTTTTTTTTGTTTTAGATAGAGCGGAGAGGGATTAAGACACCTGACAGTTTTCGTTGCTGTCTGTGCCCCATTAGATAAATTCCCCCCTCTCAATTTTTCGATTTTGACCTAAAGGGACACTTTTTGGATGCCATGGACTTTTCTCAGTTTCCAGGCAGGCAGGGCACAGGACAAAGCACCCGGGACAAAATGTATGTGAAATGGTTTGATACAGTAATGTTATACTATGTGATTTTAGTGTATTTAGTGAATGTCACTTTTTAACATTTTTAAATTTCACACCGGTTCCATCCCCTGTACGTCCCGACTCTCGCAGGAACCGGAACCCAGCAGACGGATGCCGGCATCAGCCGGAGGAGGTGGCTGGGGACGCTGCAGGGGGGACATCGCGGGAGCGAAGGACAAGGCAAGTGCAAGAGGGAATCCCTGAGCAACGCTGCAGGGTAATCTCAAGTGTAGCTCGGGGTTACTGCTTCTGGTACTGAAAGTTAACCCCGAGCTACACTCAAGAATACTGCCAGGGAGGTTAATCATTAATCTACACTCAGTACCCCATAATGACAAAGAAATGAAAACAGAATTTTAGAAATGTCTGCGAATTTATGGAAAAGGAAAATCTGAAATATCACATTGGTATTACCCTAGGTTCACATCTAAGTGTTTTCTGCAGCATTTTGCAGAAAATGCTACAATCCATTTAACATGATTTCCTATGGGACATGTTCACTTCTCCGCGTTTTTACCCAGTGCGTTTTTTGGAAAGGGTCAGGGACTTTTTTGAATGCAAAAAATTAAGTTTTGGGTTCTATAGACTTCAATGGAAACGCTGCAGAAAAGCATGTAGTGCGTTTTTGCTACATTTTTTTATGCATTTTGCATTTTAAATCTGCCTAGCAACAAGAAAACTTTAAAAAAAAAATGCATCACAATTGCAGTACAAACATGTCAAAAGCGCAGGTGCAAAAACACAAAGCAGAAACGAGTCAAACGCAAACTGCATAGGTGTGAAGCTATCCTAAGTATTCAGACCCTTTGCAACAACACTTGAAATTTAGCCCAGGTGCCTCCCATTTCTCTTGATCGTTGCTGATTGCTTGATTGGAGCCCACTTGTGGTAAATTAAATTGATTGGACATAATTTACAAAGGCAAACAACTCTCTATAAAAGGCCTCACAGCTGACAATGCATATTGTATTAGAGCAAAACCCATGAGGTCAAAGGACCTACCTACAGAGATCAGAGACATGATTATTGCAAGGCACAGATCTGGGGAAGGCTAGGAAAAATGCTGCACTGAAGGTTCCAAATAGCACATTGGCCTCCGTAATTCTCAAATGGAAGAAGTTTGGCACAACCAGAACTCTTCCAAGAGCTGGTCGCCTGGCCAAACTGAGCAATTGGAGAAGAGTTTTAGTAGGAGAGGTGACCAAGAACCCAATGGTTACTCTGACTGAGCTCCAGAGATCCTGTGTGGAGATGAGACAAAGTTCCATAAGGACAACCATCACTGCAGCCCTCCATCGATCTGGGCTTTAAGGCAGAGTAGGTAGACGAAAGCTCCTCCTCAGTGCAAAACACATGAAAGCCCACTTGGAGTTTGCAAAAAAGCACCTGAAGGACTCTTAGATTGTGAGGAACAAGATTCTCTGGTCTGATGAAACCAAAGTTGAACTGTTTGACCTCAAACAATTGCCCAGTGCCATCATGGTGAAGCATGGTAGTGGCAGCATCATGCTGTGTTTTTCAGCAGCAGGGACTAGTAGACTGGTCAGGGTTGAGGGAAAGCTGAATGTAGCAAAGTAGAGAGATATCCTCAATGAGACCCTGTTCCACAGCACCCAGGACGCCAGACTGGGCTGAAGGTTCACCTTCCAACATAACAACGATCCTAAGCACACAGCCAAGACAACATAGGAGTGACTTAGGGACAACTCTGTGAATGTCCTAGAGTGGTCCAGCCAGAGCCCTGACTTGAACCCTATTGAACTTCAACTCTGGACAGACCTGAAAATGGCTGTCCACTGACTGTCTCCTTCCTACCTGACTGAACTTGAGAGGATTTACAAAGAAGTATAGCAGAAAATCCCTCAACACAGGTGTACAAAGCTTGTCGTGTCTTACCCAAAAAGACTCCCGGGTGTAATTCAAGGTGCTGCAACAAAGTACTGAGTAAAGGGCTTGAGTACTTAAAGTGGAGTTCCACCCAAAAGGGAAAGTTCTACTTTAAATACTGGTCCCCCTTTCCCCATGAGGTATTGGCACCTTTGGAGAGCAAATACCTAATTTTGGCAAGAACTGCTGCTGCGATTGCCTAGGTGATTGGAAGTGGAATTTGTGCTTCCCCCCATCACACATCCCAGAAGACTACGGGACCATTCACAACTTTTGCCTTTAGTTCTACTTTATTTCAGGAATCCCTTGCATGGGATACCAATGATTCACACCTTTCTGAAACATTTATTTTATTGTTCCTGTTTCCATATGTTGTAAGGAACAGGTTGCTTGCAACATATAGCTAAGAAGCCCCTAGAGAACATTTTAACCACTTCCTGACTGCCCTATAGCAGTACTGCTACAGGGTGGCAGGGCTGCGCAAAATCACACACACACACAAACACGTGAGTTTGTATTTCTAAATAGGGGGGTGCGCACCGCCCTACCCGTGCCGCCATTGGCAGCTACAGCTGTCGATCACCGGGTCCTGGCTGAAGATTCCCCGCTGACATCTGGCGATTGCCGAGGAACACTAACAGTGGAGATGTCTGTATGTAAACAATACAGATCTCCCCCGTCAGCTCCAGCATGCTGCTTTGTATTGCAGAGCAATACAAAGCAGCATGCTTACTTAGTAAAGCACACACAGACAACATAGTAAAACAGCACACAGTTAACTCTTTGATTGCCCCATGTTAATCCCTTCCTGCTCAGTGCCTTTTATTAGCACCGATCACTGTAATGTCACTCGGTATGTCAGTGGCAGTTAGCTCCCCCCAGTGTCAGAATGCCCACCGCAGTCCTGCAATAGGTAACTGATCACTCATAATATTATAAAGAAAAAAAAATTCCAGTATCTATACCGCCATTTGTAAACAGTATAACTTTCACATCAACCAATTCATTTACATGTATTGGGATTTTTTTTTAGTAAAGACATGTTGCAGAATACATTTTGGCCTAAATTTATGACAAAATTTGATTTTTAAATGTTTTTACTGGACATGTAAAAAGTCAAAAAGATTCTTTTCAAATTTTTTGTTTTTTTTTTGTTTATAGCGTAAAAAATAAAAACCACAGAGGTGATCAAATGCCATTGAAGGAAAGATCAATTTTTGAGAAAAAAAGGACATAAATTTTAATATGGGTGCAGCGTTGCATGACCGCATAATTGTCAAAGTAACACAAAAAAATGGCCTAGTCAGGACGGGGTAAATCCTCTGGATGGTAAGTAAAGAAGGCTAAGATCTGATTGCTGGATATAGAATCGACCATGAACACACAATAACTCCTATAGAGGTCACCCCTGTGCGTTCTCGCTGGTTCTATCGCACTAGTACTATACACTGAGGTATTTTATCGCGTCTTATCAACCACATGCCACCTCCCTCAGTGTAGTGACACGTGACTAGAGTTCCCGCCCCCTCAGCACGTGTTCTCACTGGCAAGTCACATGATCACATGGAGCCGGGGCTTGTGTACAATGTTCCTCCGCCGGTTGCTGGGAGTAGTGAGGGGATGTTACGTGGTGCGGAGGGTCACATTGGTCCCGGGCAGCTGTCGGTATGGTGGTCACGTGGTGTCGTTCCTCGGTCCTGAGCGGCTGTACGCCTTGGGGCTCCGCACATTGTGGAGGGGAACGCCGAGCAGGAAGTCTTGGTCAACGGGGGGCTGGGATGGAGGGAATTACGGGGACTCTGATGAAGAGGACGAGGATTTGGAGGAGCTTCTGGTTTCTCCGACGCCCGCCCTCCATGGGGCGCAGAAGATTTTCATTGTACATCCAAATGTTAAATGGGGGGCTAAGAAACCGCATGACACCACTGGTAATGATGATAATGGGGACATTGGGGGCTGTGAGGAGAGGAGCAGGGCTTCTCTGTCACCTAGGACAGGAGGGGCTACACCCAGTGTGATCACAGAGAGGGGCTGCCTCCCATCTGTGCAGTGTGTTAATGCCATTTCCTGTTTTAGGTGCACGACCATTGACTAATATGGGATATGTGTTTTGATGACAGCGCAGCAAAGATGCAGCATGCAGGATTCCATTAGGATGTGTTCTAGTACAGTTCAGCGGTAACCTGCCTAAAAAGCATGTCAAATATGCAATGCTGGTGGTGGTTTACATCTAAAGTTGGCCATATGTCATACCATCTGATTTCTTTAAGACTCCATTCACACTTGTGCGACTTTGGAACCAGGATGTGACTTGTCCAGACCCAAAGTTGGACCTGCTGTTGCATGTAAAACATTCAGGTGTGACTTTCGTGCAACTTTTGAGGGTTAAAATTGAAGGCTATGTTCCTCAAGTTGCATGAACGTCTGACCAAAGTAGTGTATGAACTCCTTTGAAGTCGATGCAACTTTTAAAGCGGAGTTCCAGTCATTTTAGTCAGCGGTTACAAAAAATAGCTGCTGACTTAAGAAACACACTCTCACCTGTCCCAGGGTCCAGCAATGTGCTCACCCAACGTGTTCCTTCTCTCCTGCTTGCATCAGCATCTCAACCAGGGCTGGATCTAGCTTAATGTTGGGGTGCAGTAAAAATGTCGGGGCAAAGGATGGGAGGTCAGCAGGGCAGAGGATAAGGCAAGCATTTTGCAGGGCAGTGTACAGAGGGTCAGAAGTGTGGAGGACTGGGGTCAGTAGTAAGTGAAGCAGAGTTCAGGGATATGTAACCTTCAGTAAAAAATGTCAGGGGGGCAGAGGATGGGAGATCAGCAGGGCAGTGTACAGGGGTTAACAGGGCAGCGGATAAGGCAAGCAGTTTGTAGGGCAGTGAACAGAAGCTATTAATTTGCAGGGCAGTGTAAAGATGGTCAGAAGGGTGGAGGACTGGGGTCAGTAGTAAGTGAAGCAGAGTTCAGGGATATGTAACCTTCAGTAAAAAATGTCAGGGGGGCAGAGGATGGGAGGTCAGCAGGGCAGTGTACAGGGGTCAACAGGGGAGAGGATAAGGCAAGCAGTTTGTAGGGCAGTGTACAGAGGCTATTAGTTTGCAGGGCAGTGTACAGAGGCTATTAGTTTGCAGGGCAGTGTACAGAGGCTATTAGTTTGCAGGGCAGTGTACAGAGGCTATTAGTTTGTAGGGCAGTGTACAGAGGCTATTAGTTTGTAGGGCAGTGTACAGAGGCTATTAGTTTGCAGGGCAGTGTACAGAGGCTATTAGTTTGCAGGGCAGTGTACAGAGGCTATTAGTTTGTAGGGCAGTGTACAGAGGCTATTAGTTTGTAGGGCAGTGTACAGAGGCTATTAGTTTGCAGGGCAGTGTACAGAGGCTATTAGTTTGCAGGGCAGTGTACAGAGGCTATTAGTTTGCAGGGCAGTGTACAGAGGCTATTAGTTTGCAGGGCAGTGTACAGAGGCTATTAGTTTGTAGGGCAGTGTACAGAGGCTATTAGTTTGCAGGGCAGTGTACAGAGCCTATTAGTTTGCAGGGCAGTGTACAGAGGCTATTAGTTTGCAGGGCAGTGTACAGAGGCTATTAGTTTGCAGGGCAGTGTACAGAGGCTATTAGTTTGCAGGGCAGTGTACAGAGGCTATTAGTTTGCAGGGCAGTGTACAGAGGCTATTAGTTTGCAGGGCAGTGTACAGAGGCTATTAGTTTGCAGGGCAGTGTACAGAGGGTCAGAAGGGTGGAGGACTGGGGTCAGTAGTAAGTGAAGCAGAGTTCAGGGATATGTAACCTTCAGTAAAAAATGTCAGATGGGAGGTCAATAGGGCAGAGGATACAGCAAGCATTTTTTAGGGCAGTGTACATAGGGTCAGAAGGGTGGAGGACAGGGGTCATTAGTAAGTGAAGCGGAGTTCAGGTATATGTACTCTCCAGAGGCCAGGAGTGTGCAAAGCACAAAATGCACACTTCTCTTTGTCTTTAAAGGATCAGTGATTGCAGATAGATAATTTTGCCCTCTTTAACCACTTGCTCTCCAGAGGATTTACCCCCCTTCCTGACCAGGCCATTTTTTACGTTACGGCACTGCGTTACTTTAACTAACAATTGCGCGGTCATGCAACACCGAACCCAGATTAAATTTCTCCTTTTTTTTTTTTTCCACGTATTGAGCTTTCTTTCGGTGGTATTTGATCACCTATGCGTTTTTATTTTTTGCGCTATTAGCAAAAAAAACCCAACAATTTTGAGAAAAAAAACAATATTTTTGACTTTTTGCTATTACACATGTCCAGTAAAAAAATTTAAATCAAATTTTGTTATAAATTTAGGCCAAAATGTTTTCTGCTACATGTCTGCTAAAAAAAAAAAAAAAATCCCAATATGTGTAAATTAATTGGTTTACGTGAAAGTTATAGTATTTACAAATGGCGGTATAGATACTGGGATTTTTTTTTCCTACTAGTAATGGCAGAGATCAGCGTCTTTTAGCGGGACTGCGGCAGGCATTATGACACTGGGGGGGGAACTAAATTGGTGTCATTGACAACCCCAGTGACACCAATACAGTGATCAGTGCTAAAAAAAAAAGCACTGACACTGGGCAGAAAGGGGTTAATGTGAGGGGTGATCAAAGGGTTAACTGTTTGTAGGGAGTGTTTTACTAGGGTGTACATATATATAATTTATATATGTACACTATATTGCCAAAAGTAATGGGACACCCCACCAAATCATTGGATTCAGGTTCTCCAATCACCTCCATGGCCACAGGTGTATAAAATCAAGCACCTAGGCATGCAAACTGCTTCTATAAACATTTGTGAAAGAATGGGTCACTCTCAGGAGCTCTGAATTCAAGTGTGGTACTGTGATAGATTGCCACACCCTGCAACTAACTGCTGGTGATATTGTAACAAAGTGGAAGCAACTGGGAAAAACAGCAACTTAGCCACAAAGTGGTAGACCATGTAAAATGACAGAGTGGGGCCAGTGCAACTTTTGGCACAAACGTTGCCAACTGTCTGCAGAGTCAATAGCTAAAGACCTCCAAACTAGGTGTGGCCTTCAGATTAGCACAACAAATCATGCTTCTCTGGCAATTCGATGGCTGTGTCTGGCAGTTGCCAGAACAGTACTTGCCTGATTGCATTGTGCCAAGGATAATGTTCGGTGGAGGGGGGGATTGCTTTTCAGGGGTTGGGCTTGGCCCCTTAGTTCCAGGGAAGGGAACTCCTAAGGTGTCAGCATACCAAGATATTTTGGAAAAATTTATGCTCCTAACTTTGTTGGAACAGTTTGGGGATGGCCCCTTCCTGTGCCAACCTGACTGCGCACCAGTGCACAAAGCAAGGTCCAAAAGACATGCATGAGCGGGTTTGGGGTGGAGGAACTTGACTGGCCTGACCTCAACCTGATAGAACACATTTGGGATGAATTAGAGCAGAGACTGCGAGCCAGGCCTTCTCTTCTGACATGAGTGCTGACCTCACAAATGTGCTTCTTGAAGAATGGTCAGACTTCCCATAGACACCACTCTAAATCTTGTGGACAGCCTTCCCAGAAGAGTTGAAGCTGTTATAGCTGCAAAGGGTGGGCCAACTCAATATTGAATCCTACAGACTAAGACTGGGATGCCATTAAAGTTCATGTGTGTGTAAAGGCCGGCATCCCAATACTTTAGTACACACGCTGTAAAATAAGTAATGAACATGTCACCATTTTTCTAGGTAAATATATTTCTAAAGGTGCTATTGACATGACATTTTCACCACGTCGGTAACGACCCATGCAATCCATACATACAAAGAAACCAAAACAAATTAAGAAATTAAGTTATCTGTAATAAAATGGAATGACACAGGAAAAAAGTATTGAACACATGAAGAAAGGGAGGTGCTAAAAGGTATGGAAAGCCAAGACACCAGCTGAAAACCATCAGTAATTAGCAATCCTGCTCCTTGCCAGTGCAAATTAATATCAGCTGGTTGTCTTAACTGATGGCCTATAAAAAAGGTGTCTCATTACCAAGGTGTCACACAATAAAAATCTCATGATGGGTAAAAGCAAAGAGCTCTCTGAAGACCTTCGCAACCTTATTAATGCAAAACATACTGATGGCATTGGTAACAGAAGGATATCTAAACGTCTGAATGTTCCAGTGAGCACTGTTGGGGCCATGAACCGGAAGTGGAAAGAACATCATTTCACTATAAGCCGACCACGACCAGGTGCTCCCTGCAAGACTTGACGGGAGTGAAAATAATTAGAAGAGTTGTCCAAGAGCCAAGGACCACTGGTGTAGAGCTTCAGAAAGATCTGGAATTAGCAGGTACAATTGTTTCAAAGAAAACGATAGGTAATGCACTCAACTGCCATAACCTGTATGCACGCTCACCACGCAAGACTCCATTGCTAAAGAAAAACCATGTTGAAGCGCTTTTAAAATTTGCAGCACAACATTTAGACAAGCTTGTGAAATACTGGGAGGATATTGTCTGGTCAGATGAGACCAAAATTGAACTGTTTGGATGCCATAATACACACCATGTTTGGAGGTCAAATGGCACTGCACATCACCCCAAAAACACCATACCAACAGTGAGGTTTGGAGGTGGGAACATCATGGTGTGGGGCTGTTTTTCAGCATATGGTACTGGCAACTTCATATGATTGAAGGAAGGATTAATGGAATGTACCAAGATATTCTTGATAAAAATCTGTCATCTACCAGGATGATGATGAAATGAGGGTGGATATTTCAGCAAGACAATGATCCCAAACACAAAGCCGAGGAAATTCAATTGGCTTTAAAGAAATAAAATAAAGCTACCAGAATGGCCCAGCCAATTACCTGACTTGAACAGGAGGTATTAAATAAATTTCAGTTACTGTGTGCAATAATGTTTCCCTGTGTCATTCCATTTTATTGCACATAACCTAATTTCTGAACTTACTTGTTTTGGTTTCTTTGTATGCATGGAAAAATGGTGACGCATTCAATACTATTTTACCCACTCTGTGTGAGCCTACTTTCACACCTCTGTTTTTAGGTACTCCCAATTTCCACGGAATCGGTGAAAGCGCAGGAGAACTGCATTCTCACAATGTGTAAAAACACATGTTGATGTGCTACCATTTAAGGCTCCATTCACATGTGTGTAGCAATTTTGTAAATTTTGTCTTGTGTTTTTATGCACGTATGCAAATGTTTGTGCACAATTTGGTCAGGCGGTTTCTGGCCTTTTGAGTTCTGGTGATTTTTGTATTCGAGAAGAGAGAAAAGTTTCATCTGTGACATCAGTTGTTGCCATGCCAGAAAAACACTCTTGGTCGCGCGTTTCCATGTGTTTCTATGGAAATGCACAAAAAATGCATCGATCTGCATGAATGGAGCTACAAAAGTAGCGCCAAAACCTTCTTTTTTTTTTTTTTTTTTTTTTTTATTAGGTGACTTGGAGTGGAACCATCTCCATAGAGTAATATTGATTTCTATAGATTTGCCTGAGTGTTTTGAAGCTTTGAGCTACAGAACGCTCAGTTGTGAATGGGGACTAAATCTATGAACAAGCATGTCCTTTGCAGTAAAATGCATAGGTGTGAATGAAGCCTAATACAGTGAAGGAAAAGTCTGGCCCATTCTTTCCTGAATAAACCTTTTTGTTCCCATTTGTTCTATTCGGAAGTTTCATTTTAACAGCTGCAATGAAGTGGGTCCTACACCCTGCTGCCTGATGATTCCTGTAATTATCTTCTCTCCATTGATGATGGATCCCCTTCATAGTACTGGATTTCTGGCACTGCAGGGGTTAATAGTTTCAGGTTTAACATTGAGGGTACATTGAAGAAAGTCTGGATAGGCGACTGCCCCTTTTTGTTCTCTCTTCTTTTGACAAATTCCTTACATTGTTTTCACAGAATGCAACACATTTTGGTGATTGGGGGGATGACTGTCAGTCATCTGCCACTCTCTCACTCCATTCTGAAGCCCACTTTATGGGCAATCCTGTGGGTGGAGGTACAGCCAGCACTGATCCTACATCCCCTCTTTAAGCTGACTTGGACAAGCAACGTTGTTTGTTCATTCGTGACAGTAAACGATCGTACAGTGCTGCGGGTGTGTGTAATCCGTGTATGTTTACAAGCAACTGCAGATAGCTGACACAACCCCACAGCACAGAGTAATCATTTACTATTGTGAATGAGCAGACAGCAGTGTTTGCCCATTCATAATAGTAAGGGCTTGTTCACATCATATGTGCATGAAAACTGATACGCAGATTTTACTTGCACAGACATCAGTTTTCATGCACACTTCAATGAGTTTTATATACCTTGCAGATTCCTGCTCAGAAAAAATCTGAATGTGATACTGGTGTTGTGGTGTGAACAGGACACATAAAGAACAATTGATTTTGTTGTGCCCTTGCAAAACGCATGCAGAAAAAATTACATCTCTGCTTGGTGTGAATGAGCCCTGTCTGGAAGGTGTGTAAACACAGTCATGCAGTGCTGCCTGTTCTCAACCGCTTCCTGACCGCCCTGTAGCAGAAACACTATACTAATATATATACACGTGATTTTGCATTTCCGGGTAGGGGGCATGCGTGCCCTTCCTGAGCTGCTATTCGCTGTCAGTCACCGGGTCCTGGCCGGTAATTACTCACCGGCGCCCGGTGATTTCTGAAGATCTCCGATGAGGAGGAGAACTGTTTTGTTTACAAACAGTTCTCCTAGCGGTCAGCTCGGGCCCAGCACAGCCATCCAGAGCAGTGTGATTTACAGTGCAGCACACTGACACCGCCACCTAGTAAAACACTCCCTGCACACAGGTAACCCTTTGATTGCCCCTCATGTTAAACTGATCACTGTATTGGTGTCACTGGGGATGTCAGTGACACCAAGTCAGTTCCCCCCAGTGTCAGAATATCCGCTTCAGTCCCACTATAAGTCGCTGATTGCCACCACTAGTAAAAATAAAACCTAAAAAAATAAAATCCCAGTATATATACCGCCGTTTGTAAGCACTATAACTTTCACGTAAACCAATTCATTTACACAAATTGGGATTTTTTTTTTTAGCAAAGATGTAGCAGAATACATTTTAGCATAAATTTTATGACAAAATTAGATTTTAAAAATTTTTTACTGGACATGTTTTTAATAGCAAAAAGTAAAAAATATAGGGTTTTTTTTCTTATAGCGCAAAAAATAAAAATCACACAGGTGATGAAATACCACCAAAAGATAGCTCAATTTGTGGGGGAGAAAAAGAACATAAATTTGATTTGGGTGCAGCATTGCATGACCGCGCAATTGTCAGTTAAAGTAACAGTGCCGTAATGCAAAAAATGGCCTGGTCAGAAAAGGGGGATAAATCCTCTAGAGGGCAAGTGGTAATAATAAAAGATACCCAGAGCTGTGTATTTACAAACAGCAGCGCAGATTTTGTGATCTGTTGTGAATAGCAGTGTTGGTCTCCTGGCTGACATTTTCTGGCAGAAGCTAACAATGTCAGTCACAAACCTGTTTCCATGCTAAGCATCACTTTCAGAAGGTTTAGCAACTCGATTTTTGCCTTTTGCTGGTAAGGCTGTCCGTTTCAGATTGAGTCTGCTAATCTTTACTTGAATGAGAATTTTTATTTGATTCATAAGTGCTGGTGTTTATGATAAATGTTAGCTTTAGAATCCAATGTGGAATTGCAGAATAGAATACCATTTACATAGTGAGGTAGATTTACTAAAACTGGTCCACTCAGAATCTGGTGCAGCTGTGCATGGTAGACAGATTCTAACTTCAGCTTGTTCAGTTAAGCTTTGACTAAAAAAAAACCTGGAAGCTGATTGGTTTCTACGCAGAGCTGCACCAGTCTATGTGCCATGCAGGTTTAGTAAATGCCCCCCCACTGTCTTTACTAATGGCCTTGTCTTTTTTTCCAGCTGAACTTTTAGTCGCTGAAGCAGTGACTCTAGTACACAGCATTCCTAACTGGATAGTTGTGGATAAGCTAATCATGTCTACAAAATCACCTGATCAGAAATACATTTTTGGAAAGGGGAACTTTCAGACTCTTACAGGTAATATATTGAAAATGTTGTTTACACTTACAGTGGATATAAAAAGTCTGCATGCTCCTGTTAAAAAGTTAGGTTTCTGTGATGTAAAAAAATGAGACAAAGATAAATCATTTCAGAACTTTTTCCATCTTTTAATGTGACCTATAAACTGTACATCTCAGTTGAGCAACAAACTGAAATCTTTTAGGTGGAGGGAAGTAAAAATAAAAAACGAAAATATGGTTGCATAAGTGTGCACACCCTTAAACTAATACTTTGTTGAAGCATCTCTTGATTTTATTACACCACTCAGTCTTTTTGGGTATGAGTCTTATCAGCATGGCACATCTTGGCTTGGGCAATATTGGCCCACTTTTCCTTGCAAAAACACTCCAAATCTGTCAGATTGCGAAGGCATCTCCTGTGCACAGCCCTCTTCAGATCACCCCACAGATTTTTGATCGGATTCAGGTCTGGGCTCTGGCTGGGCCATTCCCAAACTTTCATCATCTTCTGGTGAAGCCATTCCTTTGTTGATTTGGATGTATGCTTTGGGTCGCTGTCATGCTGAAAAATAAAGTTCCTCTTCATGTTTAGCTTTCTAGCAGAAGCCTGAAGGTTTTGTGCCAATATTGACTGGTATTTGGAACTGTTCATAATTCCCTCTACCTTGACTAAGGCCCCAGTTCCAGCTGAAGAAAAACAGCCCAAAGCATGATGCTGCCACCACCATGCTTCACTGTGGGTATGATGTTCTTTTGGTGATGTGCAATGTTGTTTTTGTGCCAAACGTATCTTTTGGAATTATGGCCAAAACGTTCAACCTTTGGTTTCATCAGACCATAACACATTTCCCCACATGCTTTTGGGAGACTTCAGATGTGTTTTTGCAAATGTAGTCGGGCTTGGATGTTTTTCTTCGTAAGAAAAGGCTTCCGTCTTGCCACTCTACACCATAACCCAGACATATGAAGAATTCGGGAGATTGTTGTCACATGTACTACACAGCCAGTATTTGCCAGATATTCCTGCAGCTTCTTTAATGTTGCTGTATGCCTCTTGGCAGCCTCCCAGACCAGTTTTCCTCTCGTCTTTTCATCACTGCTGTGCCATATTTTCTCCACTTGATGATGACTGTCTTCACTGTGTTCCATGGTATATCTAATGCCTTGGATATTCTTTTGTACTCTTCTCCTGACTGATACCTTTTAACAATGAGATCCCTCTGATGCCTTGTAAGCTCTCTGCGGACCATGGCTTTTGCTGTAGGATGTGACTAAGAAAATGTCAGGAAAGGCCTACTAGAACAGCTGAACTTTATTTGGGGTTAATCAGAGGCACTTTAAATGATGGCAGGTGTGTACTGACTCCTATTTAACATGATTTTGAATGTGATGGCTTAATTCTGAACATGGCTACATCCACAGTTATAAGAGGGTGTGCACACATATGCGTGTCCCCCCCCTAAAAGATTTCAGTTTGTTTTTCAATTGAGTTGTACAGTTTATACATCACATTAAAGGTGGAAAAAGTTCTGAAATTATTTATCTTTGTGTCATTTTTTTACATCACAGAAACCTGGCATTATAACGGGTGTGTAGAATTTTTGTATCCACTGTATGCTTTTTTGCAGTATATTTGGATCTAATCGGTCATGGCACTAAATACATTCACCTAAAAATAGACCAGCTACTGTCATGTTTGCTGTATTGAGAGAAAAGACATTCGCGGAAAGCCGAATTTAGTGTTTCTAAATTATATAGCTTTGAGGTAATGTTGCAACTTTTAGAAAAGTATCATTCTGCAAGGTGAATTGGCCATATTGCTTGGTGCAGAGCAAAATGCACAGGCTTTATCAATGCCTGGAAGCACAATGAAGTCTATTAAGAAGTGGAAGGTATTTGGTACAACACAGACCCTCCCTGGATCAAGAAGCTTCAAACTGGATGAAAGAGCTAGGAGGAAACTGGTCAGAGAGTCTACCAAGAGGCTCTGAAGCAATTGCAGGAATTTGACAGAGTGGCCATTGTGTGCATGTGACAACAATATCACAAAAAACAAACCGGTGTTTCTCTGCAGCAGGGACTGGAGCACTTGTCAGGATGGATGGGGCAAAATACCATCAAATACTTAAAGAAACTCTGCTGCCCTCTGCCAAAAAGTTGTCAATGGGAAGAAGGTTTAGATTCCAACATGACAATGACCCAAAGCACACAGCAAAAATGACCACACAGTGGTTGAAGGAGAAAAAGGTGAATGTCCTTGCATGGCCTAGTCAGAGCCCAGACTTAAACCCCATTGAAAATCTGTGGAATGACTTGAAGACTGCAGTCCACAAACGGTCATAATCAAATTTAACTTAACTTGAGCAGTTTTGCAAAGAGTGGGCAAATATTGCAAAGTCTAGATGTGCAAAGTTAGTAGCGACTTATCCCAACAGACTAAAGGCTGGAATTAAAAAAAAGGTGGTTCAACAAAATACTGACACAAGGGGGTGTACCTTTTTCCAATTTGGGATTGTTTTTGAATTTTTTTTTTTTTTTCTGACAAGTTGGTGTTCTATCTTTTACTTGATTGCTGTAATTTGCACATACAGCTGGATAAAACAAAAACTGTAGGGAAGAAATATAAGTGAGCACTTCTAAGAAATAGCTTCTAGCACCAAAAAGGTGACACACTAACCTTCTAAAATCGAACAGGAAAAAGAATAGTGACGCACTATATAGCACTAGATTAAATTACGTTTATGAGTGAAAAATCATCAATACATGAGATACAAAAAATGAGCGCAAATAGAATATGTTCAAAAAATCACTTGCAGTTACTATTCTATATCAATGTTCAAATTCAACATCAATCCATATATCATAAATGTACCATCCTCCACCCTTATGCATTCACCAGAGGGCTAAAATACAGATGCATGTATTATAGACAGCGTTGTATAATCCAAGCACTAGCTCCAGCGTTCCAATTCCTGTTTTTTTTGTGTCAGGTATTGATGATTTTTCACTCATAAGGTAATTTTATAGATTAATCTAGTGTTGTTTAGCGCTGCACTATTTTTTTTTTTTTTTTTCAAAACAAAAACGGTCTTCATTTCTAGCTGCAAAGAAACACAATGTGATTATTTTAAAGTGGGTGGGACTATTTTCGATACCTATTGTAAATAATAGAGATAAGTGCAGGTGATATGCACCTCTTTGGAATTAACTCAATGTATGCCTGCACTTTTCACAAAATTGCTGAATTTCTGGAATTAGAGTTTAGTAATCAAACTTGTAACTCCTGTTTGTGTTTGGTTTTTTTTTTTTTTATAGAAAAGATTAAAGGACTTCCTCAGATTACTGCAGTTTTTGTGAACGTTGAAAGACTATCTGCTTTGAGTGAGGTAAAGCTGCAATATATGAAATGCTTAGAATGATGTAATTTGCAATTTTTAAATAAATCCATACATGAATAACTATTGTTAAATCCTACAAATGTGTCTCAGAATGTTTCAGTAGCTGAGTTTTCACCCATTGAGAGAGATGAAGTTTAATACATTTTAGGTTATACTACTGCCTACAGGAGAATTGGAAACTGTAGGCCAGCCTAGGATATAACCCCGATTTACCAGCATGCCTCAGTTTTGTGCTAGTGTCCTAGTGGGATGGACTTGGCTTTTTAGCTTTTGTTCATGTCAAGGCTAGTCTTTGAAGTTTTTCTAGCTACTTTTTTTCTTCAATCGAGATCCACCTATATAAAATTGCTGCTGCTGGTTTTATTCACCGACTGGCAGCTATCTGGTGCAATGTTCCAGAGCCTGGCTTTTAGACTGTATCACAACTTGACACCACTGGACTGTACAAAGAGGGGTTGAGCCTGGAAAATACTCTCATGCCCTGGGCTCAGTGTAGGCACTTTATACAATGTATTGGTTAAGTTAGCTGTGGAGAGATTTCATGGCCTGGTGTCACTGGAATTTCCTCTGCCTTTTGAAGGCTCACTTGGTGAGTAGATCATTTAGGCCAGGCACTAGGAGCGCCCTCATTTTTCATATTACAGATCTTTATATAGCACCCACAATTTACGCAGTGATTTACATATATATTGTACATTCACATCAGTCCCTGCCCTCAAGGAGCTTACAATCTAAGGTCTAAATCATTAAAAGCACCTCCTACCTTCCTCGTACTCAGTTTTTCATTGTGTGTTTTTAAACTGGAAAGATCGTCAAGGTTTTTTTGTGTTTTTGTTTGTTTTTTTTCCTAAGCTGGTTGACTTTGGTCAGGTGGTCCCTCCAGGTATTCTGGATGAGGTTTTTATGGGGGGTTCCCTCCCTTTTTTTTTTTTACATGGGATTTTCTTCTGTGGTTCAGGTCTGCCCCCCCAACCTGGGAGTATGACAAAATATTGTTGCTCAGCCTCTACCTGTCTGAGTGGGTTTTGTACACAAAACCTGGATGTCAAGTGGAAGCAGTTGTGCATTCCTGGTATTTTGGTCCCCTATGTAGTGAAAAAAAAAAAAAAAATAACCCTCCCTCCCCCAATAAAAAAAATTCTGAGGACACCCATATGTTACATATCCTCGCTCACGCTGGAGTGAGAGCAATAATTCAGGGTTAACTTTAATCTCATGACCCCATAACAGGGGCTATTAACGCTTTGCCTGTGGAAATTTAAGTACCAAAGTTTGTCACAGTCATTGGCGCATGCGATTTTAAGGCTTGACATGTTGGGTATCCATTTGCACAACCTCATCTTTGATATTTTATCTATAAAGCGAGTCCTATATTATTATACAGGATTTATATAGCGCCAACAGTTTGCTCAGCGCTTTACAATATAAAGGGAGACAATACAGTTCAATACAAGAGGGTTAGGAGGGCCCTGCTCCTCCGGAGCTTACAATCTAAGCATATTGCATTTGTGTGCCCTCAAAAACTTTAGTGTATTATTTACTGAAATTTTGAACTTGGTAAACCGTTGTATGAGCCCTAACAGGCACCCACCATTTTAGTCGGAGGAGTGTGCAGCTCAAAAAAAAAAATTAAGCAAGCAGCATGTCAGAAGAGCGAAATTATTCCAAGACACCTCCCTGGGATACATATATACAGTGGGGATCAAAAGTTTGGGCACCCCAGCTAAAAATTTGTATTAACGTGCATAAAGAAGCCAAGGAAAGATGGAAAAATCTCCAAAAGGCATCAAATTACAGATTAGACATTCGTATAATATGTCAACAAAAGTTAGATTTTATTTCTATCATTTACACTTTCAAAATAACAGAAAACAAAAAAAATGGCGTCTGCAAAAGTTTGGGCACCCTGCAGAGTTAATATTTGTGCCTGGTAGGTGACTTCAATCCCTCTTCTTTTCTGAGTTTAACCGCTTCCCGTCTGCCCTATAGCAGAAGTACTACTACAGGGTGGCACAGGTGCTCAAAATCACGTGTATATATACACGAGATTTTGCATCTCCGGGTAGGGGGCGTGCGCGAGCCCTACCTGCACCGCCATTCGTGGCCTCAGCTGTCCATCACCGGGTCCCAGCCGGTGCCCGGTGATTGCCGAGCCTATCCGACGGGAGGGGGAACTGTTTGTAAACAAAACAGTTCTCTCCCGTTAGCTCCTGCACACTGCTTTGCATGGCCATGCAATGCAGTGTGCTTACAGTGAAGCACAAACACACAGCCCAGTATGTAAAACGGCACACAGTTAACCCTTTGATTGCACCACATGTTAACCCCTTCCTGCTCAGTGCCATAGTACAGTGTCAGTACTTTTTATTAACCCTGATCACTGTATTGATGTCACTGGGGATGTCAGTGACACCAAGTCAGTTCCCCCAGTGTCAGAATACCCGCCGCAGTCCCCCTATAAGTCACTGATCACTGCCATTACTAGTAAAAATAAAAATCCCAGTATATATATATCGCCATTTGTAAACGCTATAACTTTCATGTAAACCAATGAATTTACATGTATTGGGATTTTTTTTTTAGCAAAGACATGTAGCAGAATACATTTTGGCCTAAATTTTATGACGAAATTTGATTTTTTTTTTTTAAATTCTTTTACTGGACATGTTTAATAGCAAAAAGTCAAAAATATTTTTTTTTCTCAAAATTGTCAGTCTTTTTTTTTTTTTTTATAGCGCAAAAAATAAAACCCGCACAGATGATCAAATACCACCGAAAGAAAACTCAATTCGTGGGGAAAAAAAAAAGACATAAATTTCATTTGGGTGCAAAAAAAGTAACGCAAATAATGGTCTGGTCAGGAAGGGCGGGGGGGTAAATCCTCTGGAGGGCAAGTGGTTAAGAGCTGGTGGAAGTGTTTACTGAGGGCTAGCAGTGTCCCTTTAAGAAGTGACCCTGCTTCTCTATAGCCAGTGGCCGTGTATAGGATGGGAGTGCACTCTCATGAAAGAGGACGCTTGTGCATTCTCATTTAAGAGAAAATTAAGAAATAATTCACACCTGTAAGAGAAGGTCCAGTCCACATATACAGCTGTTCAGGGCTTTGAGTCAAGACTGGCCATGGGAGAAGGCAGCTGGATGCAGGGGCAACTGTCGGTGTAGCTAGAAGTACTCTGGGGTGTCAGCTCAACTCGGTCCACAATGCATTATGATTTAGAGGTCCAGGTGCAGAATGTAATTGGCTGATCAATGTGCAGAGAAAACTGTCCCAAGCAGGCTGGAGGCTCTTGTGGAGGAGAAAGCCAAGCGACCAATCGCATCCTCCCTGTTATGCAGATTGCTACTACTGGAAAGAACAAAGCCACAAGCTGAATACCTGCATGTACAAGGTCCAGTCCAGGAATTGGATGACAAGAAGGCAGTGGATCCTTGCTGGCTGTGCCGTAGAGTCTGCATGCAGAGAGAGCGGTCAGAGAAGGGCTAGAGGTGCTGGAAATGGGGAGGGTTTGCCTTCAGCAACCAGTGAGAATGAAAAGGAGAGGTTCAGGAGCTCTCTGAGGATATTACAAGGAGTCAAAAAAAACACAAACTATTTTATCAAAAGTAACTTACAGGGCCATTAAGTAGTGGATGTGTTTGGAATATTTTTGAAGAATATGGATGTTTAGTGTCATTTTAGAGCCTTAAAGAGTTCCAGCGTTAGATGGTGTGGCAGACTGACAGCTACAATATCCAGTCTGCGAAAGGCAGGTCTTATTTAAAGGTGCAGATCCCTAGGAAAACATTTTAGCCCAAGGAACTCCATAAGGCAGCAGTTCAAAACCTGGGGGTCGCTACCCCTTTGGGGGTCGAACAACCCTTTCACAGGGGTTGCCTAAGACCATCGGAAAACACATATTTCCAATGGTCTTAGGATCCGAAACACCGCTCCTCTATCAGTCTTCAGGCGGGTCCGCCCACATGCAGATACGCCCACATTTCCCTGGACCGCGATGTGTGGGTGGGATGACATGCCGCCCCTGTCATCTGGCCACACACCTGGGATCACTTAACAGCTCCGCCTTCTCACCGGTGATTGGCCGCTGGAACTGTAGCTCAGGAGAGGCACACAGGCGGCCAATGACCGGCGAGGAGGTGGAGCTTGGAGATGAGGAGCCGAGCGGCAGCGCAAAGATCGAGTGAGGGAGCGGTCGGAGAAGGAAGACAGCTGACTGGTAAGTGTCTGTACCGTGCAGATGGTGCTGCTGCAGCAAGGTATGCTGGCTGTAGATGGGAGAGGGAGGGAGCGAGCCCAGGCTGGAGCAGGGGTCAGCAAGGTAAGTATCATTGGTGTCAGTGGGAGGAATAGAGTCCCATCATTGGTGTCACAAATACCAATGATGGGGCACCATTCCTCCCACTGACACCAATGATGGGGCGCTATTCCTCCTCCCCACCCGACACCAGTGATGGGGCACTATTCCTCCCACTGATAATAATAATGGGACACTACTCCTCCCACTGACATCAGTGATGTAGCACTACTCCCACTGACACCAATGATGTGGCACTACTCCTCCCACTGCAAAATTACAGATATGAAGTAGCAACAAAAATAATTTTGTGGTTGGTTGGGGGTCACCACAACATGAGGAACTGTATTAAAGGGTCGCTGCATTAGGAAGGTTGAGAACCACTACCATAAGGGTATCTGGTCGGTTGTTTTCAAGTTATTTTCTTTTATGTCCCTTCATTTAGATGTTTTAGTAAGGAGAAATCAGAAATAACAGGTTATCTGGCCTACTCTGTCTGGCAACTATTGATGCCATACCTCCCTGTGTGAATGCCAGGGTGTCTGCTCTTCTGTTCGTAACAAAGACATACAACTGCTGTAAAGGACCTAAGAAGAGAGATTACCCAAACCATAAATAGATATTTCTTAGCACACCTAAATACTTTTAAAGTACAGGAGAACTTCTGGTCAGGAACTATAGTCCCCAAATAGAGATATTATCTGAAGATATCCTCTAACAAGTAACTAAAAGAGCTGCATAGAACTAGCACACTACACTGTGATGTTCATTTTTAATGAATATGTAAATGTTGCAAACAAAATTGCTTTCAGTATACTTGCCATAAATAGCAAAACGATCTGAAGTTTTCCTGTACTATTTTTGGTGTGCTATGAAATATCTGTTTATTGTTTGTACATTGCTTACCACAGTGCTGATTCTAGACATGCTGCACTAGGTGTGTCTAGTAAGTCATGGACAGTTTGTAGTGCGCCCACTGATGGTTATGATATCTTTAAGCCATGGCTTCCTTCAGAAAGGCTGATTCACCTTTTATCATTTTGGATAGTCCCAGGAAGGGCACGCTGGCTACCTCTTCCACTATCTTTAGGTGGCTCAAGCAGACCATCGTTCAGGTTGTAAAGGTTTCCCCTTCTCAAGTTAAAGCTGTATTCAACCCAAAACCAAAAATGTATTACATTGCAGCTTACCAATCATTAGGTGTGGTGGGTGCATCAGTTTTCATTTTTTAGACTGTTTCTTTGTTTTCAACTGGTGATCTGGCCAATAACACTCCACTCTGGAGGAATAGACACAGCAGACAGCAGCATTGTCAGTTGTGGGGGGGGGGGGGGGGGATTTAAAAGTATTAGCAGATTTGAATACAATAACAAATTGTAGCCAAACTCCAGCTCACACTTTATACTCATACTATACTTATAAACTGCAATATATTCAATGTTTGCTTTTGGGTTTAATACTGCTTTAGAGTTCTCTTTACTAGGACAGTGATCGCCTCCTTGGGCTTTTCAGCATTAAGCCTCTGTTTCCCAGATTTGCTGCCACCTTGTCTTCTGTTCACACTTTTCTACCAGATGGACATTTCTCTATCATCTGATGCCAGCTTTGGATGTTGAATCCTTCAGGCTCCTCTACTGTTTATGTTGAGCCTGGTAGCAGTTGTTTGCTGTGTTGCCCACCCTTTAGTTGGACAATTTTCTGTCCTGAAGGGTTAGAATTTCCTGTGTACCTTGATCAATGAGAAAGAAAATAGGATTTTGCACACACTGTAAAATTCTTTTCTTTGAGTTCATTGAGGGACACAGTTCCTGCCTGTTTTATGTTTATACTCTTGGTACTGCTTTGCTACAAAACTGAGAAATGTTGGTAGTAGGATTATACCCCAACTTTTTTTTTCCCAGTGTCTAATCCCCCTGTAGGCTGTAGTATAACCTGAAGGTTTAAGACTTCCAATCAACTGCAAGAAAAGGATTTTATGGTGGATACAAAAATCCTGTTTAGAATTTAAAGTAAACCTGTTACAAGTCTCAATTATTTTACCTGCGCATAATATAATGGAAAAGGTCATAGGCAGTGGTTATCTTTTGTGAAGTCTGCATACCAGGTAATTGGAATATTCAGAAATTGAAGCAGTCCAGTAAACACCAAGCCTATCTCTTCTACCAAACTTCCCTTTTTGTTTGTTTAATGTAATGGGCAACCTCCTTACCAATCATCATTTGCCTAGTTTTGGCTGTCTGCCTACACGGGCAACTTAAAGGATGAGGTGATTTTGTGCACCTGATGTCTCTCCTCAGCTTATTTTTGTGCACATATCTTATCTACTAATGTAAACATGAATATAAACACTTGTAACAATGTAAAACAAACTTGGAAAATGTGTTAGATTCTTTTATGCAGGCCATAGATGGGTCGTTCATCTGCCGAATTTTCGTCCGAATGAAAAATCGGCCGATATTTACACAGTGGGGCAATGCCGTTGGCCGGTTTTCGTGGATCTTCTCGTTTCTTTTTATCGGTCATGCTGAAAAATCCATGAAATATGGGCATTTTTCGTAAGCATTGGTGGCAGCATCCATGGCAGCAACAACCGATTTTCTGTTTATCGGCACACGATTTGGCCGATAAACGGCCCGTCTATGGCCAGCCTTAATGAACCTCAGTTGTTCTTTCATTTTACTGTATGTTCACTTGCAGAATGAACTGGAAGCAGCGTGGGGAGTGAAAGTTTTTGACAGATACACAGTGGTCCTTAAGATTTTCCAATACAATGCCCGCACAAAAGAAGCTAAGCTACAGATTGCACTGGCTGAACTTCCATTACTAAGGTAGAAGATCACAACTTTTGATTTACAATTGGTATTAAGACAGCCTATAAACGATTCATTTTTTTTCATTCAACCTATGGGTTGAATCAAAAAAAATGAGCCAATTCCCCCATCCACACATTCAATATAAATGAGGGAATCCTCCCGCTGAACTATTGTATTCTGCTGGCAGGAAGCCTTCCCTGCCTAAAGAATACAATGATCAGTGTTGCTGGCTATAGCCAGTGGCACTGATCATTCCGGAAATCCCGACAGGCTGATTGTACACAAGTTGATTTGTAGATCAATTTGTGTACAACCAGCTTGTCCATTTGTGTATTGTAATTCATCCAGTCCCTGCTGAACCGTCTGAATTTCAATCTGGTCAAAGCACCAAGATAAAGATATAGTTTATTGGAAAACGGCCCCAGCATGTTCCTCAGAGACTGTCACTTTGCCCATTTAGGTCTCTTGAAAGCCTACCTCCCACCCACTTATACTCATCTTTGCTGCACTTGACTCCATCTGAGATCTGGCTCTTTAAGTCTATTACTGGTGCAGATAAAGCAAGCTTCCATTTAGTAAACAGCAGTGAATCGCCAGCATTCTTAAGGTAGACTGCTCTTCCCCGAGTGCCTGTTTATAAAGCAGTGTAGATCGCTTCTCCTAATGAGGATTGAAGCATTTCTGCAAACGCTGAGAATGGCTGCTATTACTGTAATCTCATGAGACATAGCAAAATTTCAGTAACTGCAAATCTAAAAGTGAAAGTAAAACACGAAGCACCTCACACTACACTATGTAAAATGTAATAAAATAACAAAGTTAAAATCCCCCTACCCAATAAACAAATACAGCCCATAGATGCAAAACATTATTTTAATTAATATGTAAACATCAGACATGTAGCTAAACTGTGCTATTAAGGTGAGTTTGTGAAAACACTCATGTCATGCACCATGGTGAGCACAGCAATAAGACACTAGTTAAACAGCATCAGCAAGGCCTTTTCCTAGGCAAACATTTCAAAGTAGAATGAAGTTTCAAGACAGGCAAAAGGCAAGTTTGAGCATCGTAGACACAGTAGTTGACTACAGAAACTTATTTCAGCAGATGAAAGATATGTTCTGTTTGTTTCCTTTCGACATTGGAAGATATCTAGCATCAGCACAGAACTGTCTGGAAACCAAAGGGACCAGGTACACCCATCTACTGTCCAGAGAAGTCTGGCCAGAAGTGGTCTTCATGGAACAATTGCAGCAAAAAAAGACATACCTCTGATGTGGAGACAAGGCCAAGGGAATCAACTATGTAGGAAAGCATAAGAACTGGGGTGCAGAAAAATGGCAGCAGGTGCTCTGGACTGATGAATCAAAATTTGAATTTATTGCCTTCAGCAGGGTGCTTTTTTTTTTTTTTTCTTTTTTTTTTTTTTTTTGCAGAAAGGTTGGAGAGTGTTACAATAATATTATTTATGTTCAGGGTGAACATGCTCTCATCTCTGAAAGGGGCACCTTCATGGTACTGGGCAGTGAGCACAGGGCCCGCTAGAGGAGATCGGGCCCTCAGGCCACCCTCATGAAATCTGTTTCTGATTGTTTGATCAGAGACATATACACCAGTGGCCTGGTGGAGGTCATTTGTACGGCTCTGGCAGTGCTCATCCTGTTCCTCCTTGCACAAAGGAGCAGATACCGATCCTGCTGATGGGTTAACCACCGCCCGCCATATAGTCCAATGACGGGCGCAAGGTGGTTCTCTCGTTCTGGGAGGACGTCATATGACGTCCTCCCATTCTCACTGCGCGTGCGCAGCTCCGGGAGCGCGCGGCGATCAGCGGTGCGCTGTCCAATCACAGCTGATCACATGTAAACAGGGAAATGCCGGTTATGCTGTAGTTACATAACAGCATGTGGCAGTTTGCTTTGTGAAACACTCAATAGGCATCTTACTATAGGTAATTAGTGCAGTGCTGACCGTACACAGTAAACAGCCCCGCCAATAGTGGACTTACAGGAGTGCAAAACCACACAAATTTAAATATTAGTCCATACTAAGTCTGCAGGTGCTTGGAAAGAGGAAACGGACCAAAGAGTCCTCCACCATCCACCCAGTCACACAGTCTCTTACTAAAGGGTTGGTCAAAATGCGCAGTTATCAGGCCCAAACTATGTGAAGTAGACTCCCAAATATGACTTCTCAATCAATCCACTTTGTCTGCAGCACTTCTGATTTCAAGCTCTTAGATACCAAATCTCTCTCAAGGCAACAGACACCACAAAAGAGAAGAATGCCAGTTCATAGTGTAGTAAAACCGTTAACCAAAATGTATTCACAGTAATGCACTTTCATTCTTCATGGTAAAAGCATGTCAGTACAATGTTTCCAACCGACAGGATGACCATGGTCTGTGCCGGTGCGCGATGACTTCACACAACTGACTGCACCCAAAAAGATGTAATGTCCCCGACAAGATCTTTTTGGGTGGAGTCATGGCATGTGACTTCATTGTTCACCAGCACAGACCGCAGTCATCTTTTTGGTTGGAAACATTGTATTGACATGCTATGGACTAACATTTTAAATGTGTGTGGTTTTGCACTCCTCTTAGTCCACTGTTGGTGGGGCTGTTTGCTTATAATTAATGTTTTTATGTACTGTTAGCGCTGCACTAATTACATATTATATGATTATTCTGCCTATTGAATGTACTAGCTGCACTTTCTAACTATTTTTTGATACCTGAGCGCAAGTGTGTATGATATTTCTTACCATAGGTGCCTGTATGGACATAAGAGAGCTGCTGATGTCCAAACTGTGGTGGCACTAGAAGGGTTGATTCTCTCCCCTCCCATTTTATTGAGGTGCTTCCTAAACGGCCCATAGGAACTGTTATCAAGATTTAGGACCAAGAGATAGTGCCACATATATGCTGGTAGCAGAGCAATAAATGGTAATATACACAGATTAGCGATAAAGATTGCTACAGGTTAAAAACAATTCCTTCCACCTAAAAGACTAATGTTGTTCTTGTTATATAGGATTTTTATAGCACCAAAAGTTTAAGTGCTTTTATTATGGTATAATAATGGTTTAAACAAACAGACTATTTAAAAATACAGTATCT
Source organism: Staurois parvus (assembly GCF_062004578.1). Lineage (NCBI taxonomy): Eukaryota > Metazoa > Chordata > Amphibia > Anura > Ranidae > Staurois > Staurois parvus. Next base: position 6,431,435 of record NW_028318430.1, on the reverse strand, counting down.
GCATGTTTGTTTTTTTTGTTTTGTTTTTTTTTTCAATATATTCGAGGGGGAAGAGAACTTGACTAGTGTATACAATAGAGTATTTACCTTTCTTCCACCTCCTTGGAGTCTATCAATAATACAGTTCATGTGTATGAGATGGTGCATTTGAATTTTTGCACAGCTTAACAGGGTTGCTGTAATGCTGTGATATAATACAGCCATGTTGACATTCTTATTTTCTTTTTACAATGCCAGTGAGTTGAAAATTGCTTATTTGATTTTTTTTTTTAATTTTCTTTCCATTAAAGATCCAGAATAAGAAATGAAATGGCCCACTTGGACCAGCAAGGTGGAGGTTCAAGATATGTCATGGGGTCAGGTAAACCAGATTTTTTTCTTTTATAGGCAGTGGAATAAAGTGTGTGTGTGTGTGTGTGTGTGTGTCCCATAAATTAGCTTCTCTTATTTTCTCCCATTTGGTTGGTTATATAACATTGAAAACATTGTATTGTAGCTATTTACCTGCTTCTACGCTGCCCTACAGCAGAAATACTGCTACAGGGCAGCACCGGTGCACAAAATTGTGTGTGTGTATATATATATATATTTCACATTTACGCGGGCTGGGGGGGGGAGCGCGGTGGCATGATTTAATCCCTGAGGGATCAGTCATTCGATTTAGCCCAATGATGGTTGGCCTAAGTTGGATGATCAATCCCTGTCCTATCAGAGATCTTCCTGTACCTGTGTTTACAGTTACAGGAAATTGACATCTTCTCTCTCTGGGCACATTCCGTCCCAGAGAGAGAAGAATCAACCCACAGTGAGTAGAACAGCACACTTTTACAGTTTAGATAGGACACATTTAATCCCTTGATCGCATTTCCCCCCCCCCCCCCCCCCCCCTGGCCACTGTCACCAGTGTCATTAGCACATTGTACAGGTTTTTTGCTGATTACTGTGTTAGTGTCGCTGGCAACTTCAGATAGCATTAGCGCCCCTCCCAGAAAGCGTCAGATTGCCTGTCAGCACACCAGTAATCACAGTTAACCCCTTGATTGCCAGGAACACTCTCACATACACAATAAACCTCCATTGCTAGTGTAGCGTCTGAACTGATCAATATCTTTTATCAGATCAGCACTATACTAGCGTTCACATTAGTATAGTGTCCCCAAAAATGCAGCGTTAGTGGGATCACCCCCAGCACCTGTGTTTAGCCCTTACACTTACCCCTCTTCCCCCCCCTTCTTTCCCAGCAGCTGCAGTGTCAGTAGGTTAGTGTCACTTGATACATTGTACACAAAACCACAGTGTTTGCAGAATCATGCCTGATCTCTGTTAGCACTTGCCGATAAATTTTTTTTTTTTTTTTGTAGCGGTTCAAGCAATCCCTGACAGCCAGGTGCTCTTTTCCCCGCTAGTCACATTAGGTACCTAGAAATTTAGTGGCCAAAATGTCCAACGAAAGGTACCCTAGTGAAGAGGCCTACACTAGAGCAGGGCTTGAAAAAGCCGCTCGCCAAATGCGAGGAGCAATTCTTGTGTGGTAAGCGGCGAGCACAGATGATGGATGGAGCAGCTACACCTACGCTCCAAGCCTCATTGTGAAGCCGAGTTCCGGTTTCCAACTACCAGTTTCCGGCCTCTTCGGCACCACTGGCAGCGCCGCTGAGGGGACAGGTGAAGGAGAGGTCCACTCTCCTCCGCTGAGAGGAGACACCCTCTCCACCGCCACGGGGGACTCGAGGAGAGGTCCTATCTCCCCCGCTGCGGGGGGACACGAGGAGAGGCCCGCTCTCTACCGCCTTGGGGGATCACTGTAGAGAAACCACTGCACTGCCCTCACACAAAGCTCAGTGGCCTTAGTATACTGCAGTATACCTCTGAGCATAGGGCTACAAAATAAACTGTAAGACAGTTTATTTACTGTTCCAAAACACATTGATTTTCTTTGTATAATTTTCTGCTAAAATACAACTGGACTTTAGTGAATGAATAATAAAAATATAAAAGTATTATTCAAAAATTAGTTTAAGGAAAAACTGCAATAATAACTGAAAATATGTGCTCACTAACAAAAATCATATTGTCATATTAAAAAGTCTCTTTTTAAAGATGCAGGAGTTAAACAAAAAAAATACAAAATGTTCACTAGAGGTTTAAAGCTGTAAAACTTAATATTTTGATTGCACCCTATTGCTATTAAGCTATTGCTGTTATGTTTAAATTGACATAGTAAAGCTATGTTATAATTGCAGTTTTTTATATTTTGGACTCTATTCTAAAGAAAAATGTAATTTCATAAGCTTTAAGGGGGCATGGCTGGGGGCAGGGTTGGGGGATGGGGCGAGGGTGGGGTTGGAGGCGGACCTGGGCAAGGTTGCGTGGGGCAACTGGTGGAGAGTAAGGTTTGTGCCAGGCTAGTACGTCTAGACTCGAAATTTTAAGCCCTGCAATAGAGTACATCAGATGAGAGCAAAGGGGAAGACTTCCTGAAACAATCTACCTCAGAATACGAACCTGTAGACAGCAGCGGCACCCTGACAGATAGCTCAGACGATGGAGGAGAAGTCCCTGCTAAGATCAGGCGTACCTGACCCCATTACCAGGTTGCTGAGATGTTCCAAACGCATGATGACTCTCATATGCAGCAGATTGCCAGTACTAGTGCTGCTCTACCTTTTTGGTGAACTGGCAAGCACCAGCAGCCTAGTACATCCTGGTCATTCACATACCAGAACTGCAGTATCACTTGGTGATGTGGCGAGTCCTATAAGTGCAGTACAAGCTGGTGCGGTGGCAAACACAAGTAGTGTCCCATAGCCACCAAGAATTCTACACAGGTCTGTAGATCCCCTAGTATCCTTGCGGATGTGCTTGCAGCCCACAAATTCTGTAGCACCCGTACTTCCCCCATTCACTGCCCAACCTAGAATTCGATTGGAAACAGCAAATTTAAATAAAATAGTAAAAAATGCAGCGCAACAATGAAATGAATATAATGGTGCTTATTGTATAAACTGCAACCTCCTAAATGCTTATTTAAATAGTGACAATCAATAACATTTTTCCTTGCTTGTGATGATCAATATATGCTACTCATCATCTATTTTGATAAGTACATGTAGACCCCCATAAATTCTATAATATCAACTGTGCTTTGTGATATAAATACACCATAAATTGTGCAACTTAATAAATGTCAATTGTAGCGAACTGTCCCTTTAAATCCACAATAACTCCACGTGGACCAGTGTTGTCATATTTACTGTATATCATGATATAAATACAACATGAATCGTGCAACTTAATACAATATCAATTATAGTGAACTGTCCCTTTAAATCTGCAGTAACTTCACGTGGACTAGTGTTGCCACACTACTGTATACAAGTGTACGGTGCTCCTTAGTGCTCTTCCACCTCCTCACTTATGCACTCACCTCAAAGTTTGACCCATAGGGGTTTATTTACTTAAGCTGGAGAGTCCAAAATCAGACTCCCTTCTGCATAGAAACCAATCAGCTTCTAACCTCAGCTTGTTCAATGAAGCTTTGGCAATGAAACCTGGAAGCTGATTGGTTTCTATGCAGAAGTGAGTCTGATTTTGCACTCTCCAGCTTTAGTAAATAAACCCCATAATGACAGGTCAAACTGAACTTTTTCTCTTTTAACCCGGGTAGGTATAATGGTACACAGATCTTTCCACTCTATGCCAGCACCTTTATGTAGATCCAATCCACTCCACATTCATGTATTTCAAAATGGCGGCACGTGACCTTACAGTATACGGCTTGACGTCATCATCCTACCCTACACGTTACGTCACATCACGTGACTTTATCATGTAGGGTACACTGATGGCGTCAAGACATAAACCTGAAGGCCACGTGCCGCCATTTTGAAAGAGGGATTATTTATTTATTACAGGTACTCCTATAGCGCCGTCAATTTACGCAGCGCTTTACATATATATTGTACATTCACAAGTCCCTTACCCTCAAGGGGCGTACAATCTAAGGTCCCTAACTCACATTCATAGATACACATATTAGGGCCAATTTAGACAGGATCCAATTCACCTACCAGCATGTCTTTGGAGTGTGGGAGGAAACCGGAGTACCCGGAGGAAACCAACGCAGACACAGCAAGAACATGCAAACTCCAGGCAGGTGGTGCCGTGGTTGGGATTCGAACCAATGACCCTAGTACTGTCAGGCGGAAGTGCTAACCACTTAGCCACTGTGCTGCCCAGGATTACAGCATATATTCAACTTGGAGCACTGTATAGGGAGTTTGTAACCCTGTGGTGTCCCAGCAGGACACATTTTATTGCGAGTGGTTATATATTTTATATAAAGGCTATTTTTGGTATACATTCTACACTATATTCAGCGTTTTTTTTACATGAATGCGGACTGGATCTTGGTGAGATTAGATAATGTAAGGGCAGAGGAGATATCTGGAGTCTGATAGACCCCAGATTCTAAAAAAAAGAATATATGACCATGCCCATTGAAGGTTTAGGGGATATTTGTATTCCCTGTGATAGCGTTAAAAGTGATTAGAAAAAAAAATGAAAGGGACAGTGTAAAAATAATTTAAAAAAATCAATAACTTAAAAAAAAACCCAAAAAACTGCCCACGCCCCCACCCCCTGTGCACACGCGTGCGTGAACGTTGACCCCATACTCAGGAGAAGTAGCAGAATGTATTTTGTGGAGTAATTCCACATATACCCATAGCATAGGTGAGCAATAAATCATTTAAGTGACAATTTTGTGTTAAATTTTTTTTTTTGTCATTTTCCAAAAACTTATTCCAAAAATAAATTCTTCTATTGACTCAACATGCCTCTCAACAGCTGCAGGCATCATCCTGGTATAACCAGTGATGTTCCAGTATGTCGCTGGTCCTTGTTGGGTGTATATGCTAATATATATGCTATACTTTTAATGTGACAAAAAATATTATAAAATATATATGCTGAAGCATAGGGGCCATCCACCCACTGGCCACCCCATGCCCCAGTGCTTCGGCATATGTGCTCTTTTTTTTTTTTAACTGTGGATGAAAAATCTCATTCAACAGCGTTGCCCACACCTACTTTTGTATATTCTGAGAGCAAGACCCTGTTGCTGTCACAATAAACAAGTCGGTGCTCCAGCAGAATGACTTCCTCATTTCTCAAGCAGGCTTTTTCCCCCTTTCTAAGACTGGTATTTACAAGCCGTTGGGGGAAGCTGCAACGATTAGGTTGCACGCTGCCACGTACATCAGTTTCAAGATTCTACAAATGTCTAAATAGTGGCACACTTGAATAAAAATTGTCCACGTATAAGTGGTACCCCATATGGCAAAAGGATGAGGCCAAGTCCCAAACTATCTTGCCACTGCTCCCCATGTAGTCTGGACATCAGGGGGGCTCCACGTAAATCCCTCGTAAATCCGAAACTAATATGTATAGCCTGTTGCCCTCTCACAGGTCTTTTACATCTTGACCCCATATATGGCACGCTTGCAGGGGAGAAATTGTTTGAGTGGAAGGCGGCCAGAAAAATTAATTAGGGACTCATCAACACAGATGTTTTGCTGGGGAGTATAGACATCTGCAAATTTTTGGTTAAGGTGATTTACGAGGGGCCGAATTTTGTGGAGCCGGTCAAATTCAGGGTCACCCCGAGGACGACAGTGTGTGTTGTCATTGAAATGCATAAAACACATTGTACTCTCATATCTATGCCTGGCCATGACAGCAGAGAACACGGGCATACGATGAATGGGGTCTGTGGACCAATACAAATGCAATTCATTTCTTTTCGTAATGCCCATGTTGAGGGTTAGGCCCCAAAAAACTTTAATTCATAAACCTGTAATGGGTTTCCATGCGAATGGTCTGGCAAGGTTTGAAGTTGGGTTGGTGGCGATAAACTGTTGTGCATATAAATTGCTTTGATCCACAATCAATGCATACAGATCTTCCGTGGAAAACAACTCCAAAAAATCAAGGGGAGTATTTAAATTTACTGTTTCCACCTGAATTTCGGGTTGGGCAGTGAATGGGGGAAGTACGGGTGCTGCAAAATTTGTGTGCTACCAATCGGGATTTGCGAGCACATCCAGAAGGATACTAGGGGCTCTACGGGCCTGTGTGAGAATTCTTGGTGGCTGCGGGATACTACTTGTGCTCGCCACCACACCAGCTTGTACTGCACTTATGGGACTCGCCACGGAGCACCTGGCTGTCAGGGACTGCTTGAACCGCTTCAAAAAAATTTACCAGCAAGTGCTAACAGAGATCTGGCCTGATTCTGCAAACACTGCGGTTTTGTGTGCAATGTATCAAGTGACAGTGACCTACTGGGGGAGAAGGGGGAGGGGGGTTAAGTGTAAGGGCTAAATGCAGGTGCCAGGGCTGATCCCGCTAATGCTGTGTTTTTGGGGACACTATACTAATGTCAACGCTGATATAGTTCTGATCTGATCAAACATATTGATCCGTTCAGACACTACACTAGCAATGGTGGTGTATTGTGTATGTGAGTGTGTTCCTGGCAATCAAGGGGTTAAATGTGATTACTGGTGTACTGACGGGCTATCTGGGAGGGGCGTGAAAACCATGGGAGCGCGAATCACGTGTGTGTGTGTGTGTATGTATATATATATGTATGTGTGTGTATAAGGAACACCTAAGAGAGCCCATTTTTCACAGTCGAGTAAAGCTATGCATTTTTCTTTCTCCTCTGTTGAGGGTTGCAGAAAGTTTTTAACCTTTTGGGTTATATTAATGCCTACAGAACAGATTTTGCCCGAGGCCTTACAGATTTCTGATTCATTGGCCATAGAGTTTGAGTTGCCTCAGTCCTTGACTTGGGAGCTTGCCCCTAAGGAGTTGCAATCTACTGCTATTTCTCCCTAGTTAAAGGAGCACATTTTGGCTCTTATTGTAGTGCAAACTTTAAAACTCCTAAGGCTGCAAAGACTTTCCCTTTGCACCCGCTTTTGAACTTCTTTGCCTTTTGGGTTCAACAACAAACCTGGACAGTTCTGTCTCCAGGTGCAGGGATCCTCTAGTGCAGTGATGGCGAACCTTTTTGAGCCCGAGTGCCCAAACTGCAACCCAAAACCAACTTATTTCTTTCAAAGTGCCAACACTGCAATGAAACCTGAATATCGAGCTTTTGGTTTAGAAAAAACAACTCGTACAGTAGTGCAAACTAATTAACAGTACAGGGATGACCAGAGACTGCGGACACAGTACAGGGATGACCAGAGACTGCGGACACAGTACAGGGATGACCAGAGACTGCGGACACAGTACAGGGATGACCAGAGACTGCGGACACAGTACAGGGATGACCAGAGACTGCGGACACAGTACAGGGATGACCAGAGACTGCGGACAGTACAGGGATGACCAGAGACTGCGGACACAGTACAGGGATGACCAGAGACTGCGGACACAGTACAGGGATGACCAGAGACTGCGGACACAGTACAGGGATGACCAGAGACTGCGGACACAGTACAGGGATGACCAGAGACTGCGGACACAGTACAGGGATGACCAGAGACTGCGGACACAGTACAGGGATGACCAGAGACTGCGGACACAGTACAGGGATGACCAGAGACTGCGGACACAGTACAGGGATGACCAGAGACTGCGGACACAGTACAGGGATGACCAGAGACTGCGGACACAGTACAGGGATGACCAGAGACTGCGGACACAGTACAGGGATGACCAGAGACTGCGGACACAGTACAGGGATGACCAGAGACTGCGGACACAGTACAGGGATGACCAGAGACTGCGGACACAGTACAGGGATGACCAGAGACTGCGGACACAGTACAGGGATGACCAGAGACTGCGGACACAGTACAGGGATGACCAGAGACTGCGGACACAGTACAGGGATGACCAGAGACTGCGGACACAGTACAGGGATGACCAGAGACTGCGGACACAGTACAGGGATGACCAGAGACTGCGGACACAGTACAGGGATGACCAGAGACTGCGGACACAGTACAGGGATGACCAGAGACTGCGGACACAGTACAGGAGATGACCAGAGACTGCGGACACAGTACAGGAGATGACCAGAGACTGCGGACACAGTACAGGGATGACCAGAGACTGCGGACAGCACAGGAGATGACCAGAGACTGCGGACAGCACAGGAGATGACCAGAGACTGCGGACAGCACAGGAGATGACCAGAGACTGCGGACAGCACAGGAGATGACCAGAGACTGCGGACAGCACAGGAGATGACCAGAGACTGCGGACAGCACAGGAGATGACCAGAGACTGCGGACAGCACAGGAGATGACCAGAGACTGCGGACAGCACAGGAGATGACCAGAGACTGCGGACAGCACAGGAGATGACCAGAGACTGCGGACAGCACAGGAGATGACCAGAGACTGCGGACAGCACAGGAGATGACCAGAGACTGCGGACAGCACAGGAGATGACCAGAGACTGCGGACAGCACAGGAGATGACCAGAGACTGCGGACAGCACAGGAGATGACTGCTGACCTTTGGGGAGGGAGGGGGAGCGGGTACCTGAATTTGACAGGTACCCGCTCTTACTTCCGCAGAGTTTTTTTTTTATCTTACCTGTTCCTTTATCCAGCCGCGCGCTGTCTTCCCGGCTTCTGTAGTGTGGGCGCTCGTCGGACAGCCGGATGCCCAGTGCGCATGCGCGAGAAGCGCTGCGCTTTGTGATTGGTCCGGCGGCTTCTGGGATCTGTCATGTGTCCCAGGTACCGCCTTACCATTCACAAAGAGCACTGCTTCTTGTGCATGCGCACTTGGGACCCGGCTGTCACGCACACTACAGCCGGGAAGACAGCGCGCCGCTGGATTCTCCTGGCGTGCCCACAGATAAGGCTCGGCGTGCCGGCTGTGGCACGCGTGCCACGGGTTCGCCATCACTGCTCTAGTGCATAAGTATCCAAACGTTTCAGTATGAGAGACACATTGTTTATTTTACAAATGTTTGCAGGGGGTTAGTTAGCCTCAAGAGAGACCAATGCAGTGAGATTGAGGACTTGCTGCGGGCCAGAAAAAAATGACGTAGCACAGGTAGTGGAAGCAGTGGATGCCCTATTGGGATTAAGGTGGTTTTAAAAACGAAAGGTTTTTACCTTAATGCATTCTCTGTATTAACGTAAAAAAAAAAACATTCTGCTCTATTTATTGCTCTAATCATTAAGCAAGAGTACAGTTCAAACCCCCTTTCCCCCTAGAATCATGGTAACATTTAAGTGGCTACAGGGAGAATGTCTGTCTGGTTTTCTAGTTCCCTTTCCCAGCCTAGTGATTGGACAGTAATGGAGCAGTAGCACATGATGAGGTCATCTATCCTGCTAGCAGGTTCACAGATTGACAGCACTGTGCAAAGTAGTAAAGCTCCAATTAACTTTGCATACTGATTAACCTTCTTCCAGTCTGAATCCTGCTGCACAAGGAATACCAGGAAGTATAGATAGATTTGCTTGTGTATTAGCTATATTTAAAATAATCTTTTATTTGAGAAACAATTGAGTAAAGTTTTTGTTTTGTTTTTTTACCCCAGATGTATATAAATGTAATTCTCTTTAAGGTGAAACATTAATGGAGATCCAGCAAAGATTGCTGAAGGAGAGGGAGCTAAAGCTTAGGAGAGCTTTGCAGATACTAAGGATGAAGAGAAAACTACTTAGGACACAGCGCAAACGGCGGGAGATTCCAATAATCTCTGTAATGGGTTATACCAACTGTGGTGTGTATATCACTTGTTTACCATGTATATTACAATATTATAAGGGAAATGATACATTGTAGTTGTGGTCTTGTTGTATTTGCAGGAAAAACAACCCTGATAAAGGCACTCACTGGCGATGCAAGCCTTCAGCCACGTAACCAACTTTTTGCCACACTTGATGTCACAGCCCATGGTGGATTGCTTCCTTGTCGTATGCCAGTTATATATGTTGATACCATTGGCTTTCTCTCTCAGCTTCCTCACAATTTGATAGAGTCTTTTTCTGCCACACTAGAGGATGTCATCCATTCGGTAAGCACTTTGATATGAGAACAGCTCTATAATGTTTGGAAATGATAGATGGGTGTATCCTCAGACATACAGCCCATAACATTCTATATTAAGAGTTCTACTATAGAGTCAATCAGAGAATGGAGAGAGGAAAATGGCTATCCCTGCTCAGATATTTAACATGAGCCCAGGGAATACGATCCTGCAGCAAAGCAACCCGATGCTTAGCGTCAGTGACAAGCTCTACCTCCTGGTGTCGTCACGTTCAGGAGTGTGGTTGGGGGATAAGAGCTGTCTCATATTGCCATTGCTACAGCACTGGAATAAGATCTATGCTGTGGAGACTTGGTGGCACCATGGGGACAGAATGCCACAGCAAGTAACACTGTCTCCCTGCACATAAGCAATGGTGGTGTGGCGTGGGCGGTGGCATCCAGTTTCTAGATAAAACAATAGATAGGAATACAGCCTATTTTTAATCATTTTAGTTATTGCAAAAAGCTGTCAGGCAACATTATATTCTTGATTCGGTTTTGGTAAAAGATGTTTTTTGAAATATTGAACTTATTGTAGTAAATTCATCATGGTAGAATGATAGTAGTTTATCTCTGGTACAGCTGTTCAGCAACTAACTCATGTATGGTTTACATACCAGGATTTATTCATTCATGTGAGAGATATAAGTCATCCTGAAGTTATCAATCAGAAGAAAACTGTGCTGAATGTTCTCTCCAACTTGAATGTTCCCCAGAAGCTTCTTGATACCATGATTGAGGTGCACAATAAAATTGACTTGGTTGACAAGTAAGTGAAATTGATTTTGTGTAACTCCATTTGAACCACTTCAGCCCTGGAAGATTTACCCCCCTTCCTGACCAGGCCATTTTTTGCAATACGGTGCTGCATTATTTTAACTGATAATTACACGGTCATGCAACACTGTACTCAAATTTATGTCTGTTTTTTTTCCCACAAATAGAGCTTTTTTGTGGTGGGTATTTGGTCACCTCTGTGGTTTTTTACTTTTTGTGTTATAAACAAAAAGACTGACCAAAAAAAAAAATAATTTTTGTAATTTCTACTATAAAACATGTCCAATAAAAAAAATTTAAAAAATCAAATTTCTTCATAAATTTAGGCCAAAATGTATTTACATATTTTTGTTAAACAAAAACACATTTTTTTATACTAGTAATGGCGGCGATCAGCGACTTATAGCAGGACTGCAATATTGTGGCGGACATTTTTACACTAGCTTACACTTTGTGGGAACCAGTGACACTAATACAGTGATCAGTGCTAAAAACACTGATCACTGTACTAATGACACTGGCTGGGAAGGGGTTAACATCCAGGGTGATCAAAGGGTTAAGTGTGTGCCTAGCTATGTGCTTGGTGTGCACTCGGTGGTGCTGGTACAAGGGGAAGTGATGGATCGTGTTTCCAGCTTTGCAAGAACACATGATCGATCACTCCCCATGTCACAACAGAGCTCTGTCTATGTAAACATTAGCAGAGGCTCTGTTGTTTCTCCCTGCCCAACGATCGGTGGGTACTGCCTAACATCCGTTTGCCTGGACGCGCAGATCGGCTTCTGCTATGACAGTTCACAGAAGAAGCGATCCGCCTGCGGCATGCACACCCCCATGAGGATATATATATATATATATATATATATATATATATATATATATATATATATATATATATATATATATATATATATATATAATATGATATGATATGATTTTGCACAGGAGGACCACCCTGTAGTCTCTACACTGCAATAGGGTGGTTCATAAGTGGTTAATAGCTCTTTATTTTCCAGTCTGTCTTGGTTTTATTTTCATGCAAGAAATAAATACAAAGATTCAGCAAGAGATGGTTTCTGTGTGGTTACATGTCTGAAAGCACAATTCAGAGATAAATGTTTCAGCATGGGATGGATTTAGGAATTTATTTTTATCTATTGATGGACATGTGTATTTGCTAATGAAAATGTACAGGTATCCATTATTGCTCAGAGAAACAGATCAAAGGTTCATTTACGAGAACACTTTTTAGATTTCCTGTAGTTAATGTGTGAAGGAAGGCCAGATTAAAGGCTAAATTCACCTTTAGGGAAAAATAATTTCACATATTTTTGCATTAAAAAAAATGTGCATTTATTATTTTGCAAAGCATTGCACCTGTGGTCAGTGGATCACGGATGCAATGTCAGGCTTCTGCAGCCATGCCCTCCAGCTTTCTTGCCCATACCTCTGTATGGGCTTTCTGTTAGAAAGCTGGAGGAAGGAAGTGTCAATGCGCTACTAGGGCACTAATCAGCAATCCACTCAAAACTGAGAATCCCTCATAGTCCTTTTAAGGACTAGTTCAGCCAAAGAGGATCTGCCTCTTTTTAAATGTTTGACTAATCCTTTAGCTACAGTTTCCTCATGCACATTGTTGAAAATTGTTGTTTTCATAATTCCAAACACATGGCACTGGCTGCAGTGTCTAAACTAGGGGTCTCCAAACTGCAGCCTGAGGGCCAGATGTGGCCCTTTGCTAGCCTTTATCCGGTCCTTGGGGCACTGACACCAATAATGGGACACTATTTCTTCCACTGATAACACTTATGGGGTACTATTCCTCCCATTGATACCAATGATGGGGCACTACTCTTCCTCCTCCTGACCACTGCAGAAACAAGTCACACTTAATTTAACCTCCTTGGCGGTGTTCCCGAGTGTAGCTCGGGGTAGAATTTCTATATCAAGAACGGTAACCCCGAGCTACACTCGGGCTTACCATGCAGCGTTCTCTGGGGGTCCCTGCAGCACTTACCTTGTCCTTCGCTCCCACGATGGGTCCCCTGCAGCGTCCCCGTCCATCTCCTCCAGCGGATGCCGGCATCTGGCTTCCGTGTTCCGGTCCCCGTGACGTCGGAACGTTCGGGCGGCGGAACCGGCGGGAAATTTGAAATTTTTAAAAAATGACATTTTTGCTGTCATTGCTGTTTCACTGCATTTCACATACATTTTGTCCCTACTGCTTTGTCCTGTGCCCTGCCTGCATTTTGAATGTTCTTTCTGCCTGGAAACTTAGAAAAGTCCATGGTGTCCAAAAAGCGTCCCTTTACGTCAAAAGCGGTTTTAGAACAGCGATAGTAAATCAGAACCACTTGCAGAATTGAGTGATAATGATTCGTGGGGAAATTCGTCATCAGACACTGAAAACGATTTTGCGACTTTGCTCAGCGATGTGCGAATTTGCCTCTGTATTTCAAATTTCAGTGTTTTTGGTTTGATTATATTATTGAATTAAATTTATTATTATATTATTATTTTTTATGATTATTTATTAAATTATAATTTATGATTTCGTGTTTCAAGTTTTATCATATCCGGAATGTTTAATAGACTCTTTTTCGGATAGATTTCAGTGAGTTATTCCTAAAAATTACAGCCTACAATTAAAAACTACATATTTCCATGCAAAAAAATGGTACCTCTTTCAGCACAAAATTCCTGACATGATCATACCGCCAGGGAGGTTAAAACAGGCAAGATCCACACTTTTCATTGCAGTCTTGCCAGTTTATACCACCGGGTTATTGTGATTCAAATGTGAGTAGTTCTGGAAAAGTGTGGAGAGAGATTCTCTTCCTTCTGATAACATTATATGAAACATATGATAACCTAGTAATACAAGATCCATACTGAACATGGAGTTCCCAGAGTCATGGTGCTCTCTCCTGAACCTATGTTGTTCCATCTGAGCAGAATGTAGCTTTGTAGCCACGTTAACTACTAATATATAGTAGAGAGGCTGGCCATGTGTTGGAGACTTAGTATAACAACTTTTTTTTTTTTTAATAAAAGAGGTTGTATGATATTGCACAAAAAAGTCACTTACCTCCTCTTTTGGCAGTCCCCGCCTGCACTGTTGGCTTTTCTCTATTTCGGGTGCCTCCTTTAATAAACTGGGTGTTAAGGAGGTACCTGTGAGTGGACACTTCCAAGCTGGGCTGTGTCCACCTATGGACACACAACATTGGTAAGCAATGTCCTGCTTCCTCATAGGAGTTTGACAGGAGCAGGAGCAGCCTATGTTTCTGCTGCCTTCAGTTTCTCCTATGAAAGCAGGAGGTAAGGGGAGTGGTGATGGAGCCAGAAACTGTGATGTGGCAGTGACATGGAGTCAGTTAAGTGTTTAAGGAAAGGGGTGGGGGGAGAGAAGAACAGATTTTTTTTTTTTTGGGGTGGGGGGGGGGTTGGGGTTTTTTTTTCTTTTTGTTTTTTTTTCTTTGTTTTGTGTGTTTTGTTTGTTTGTTTTTTCGTTCGTGCATTAAGGTCAAAAAAACATTTAGACTTAAGAACCACTTTAAGCTTGCTTTAACTCATTGATTGCCTTGATACAAACTCATACATCATTTGCTACCTATGAGAGGAACAGCCAGGATGTATAGGATAACTCCTGGGATATTAAAGGATTAAGAAGATCATAATTAGGTGGCAGGAATTGTCACAAGACAAACCACGTGTGATTAAAGCAGAGCTCCACTCAAATGTGGAAGCTCCACCTTTCTGTCTCATTCCAACCCCCCCCCCCCCCCCTCCTGCTCTGCTGCCACAATTGGCACCTTTTTGGGAGGAGCAGGTACCTGGTTTTGACCTGACTGCACCCCAACACCCCCCGCAGTCTTCTGGAACATGTCCAAGGTTCCAGAGGAATGCAGTCCTTCATAAAGCACAGCGCGCTAAGCCCAGTAGGAAACCAGCGGTGAAGCCAAAATGCGTCAGTGCCAGTTCCTCTTAGTCAAGATGGCGGCACCAGCACCTGACAGCTGAAGAATCTGCTCAGGATGAGGACACTGCTGGCACCCTGGACAGGTAAGTGCCCTAATATTAGAAGTCAGCAGCTACAATATATGTTGCTGCTAGTTTTTAATTTAGGGGGGGCGCGGGGGCCAGAACTCCACTTTAAGCTCTGACAGAAGCAACCATTCCCAGTCTCGTGTGTTGCAAGCTAGATCTGGAACAGTGAAGCCAAAGAGTGTCAGCTAAATGAGTGATTGGCTGCTTCATGAGAAGTTATTCACATATTATTTTTGCTTAGACTATAGATTCTGTATCATTTTTATTTTTGTTGAAGGAATTGTTTTAACCATTCTACACATGAAACGAAGGATGCAGCTGTTTCTGTGTCTGCACTTCATGGATCTGGCTTGGAAGACCTCAAACAATGTATAGAGACGGGCTTGATGGAAACCACAGGGAGGATAATTACCACAATCAGAATAAACCTGGAAAGTGTTGAATTAAGGTATGTGAGGTTATGCAGGCCCACTAAATTTGTCAATCTGTTCCAGTGTATGACATCTTCAGATCAACATCTAGAATCATTTAACATAAAAAAAATACATTGTTGAAAACGGGTAAATACACTGCGTAAATACATGTGTGTGAACTTCAAATACAAAATAGAGACTAGTGAAACCACCTATTAAAAAGAAACAATTACTGTATATAGCAAACACTCTTCCTATATTAAGTGTGGATGTTGACAGATCTGAATCAGAGGTCCCCCAACTTGGAGTACCCTCATCACCACAGAGTCTCCCATCAAAGTCCTTATTACATCAGAGCCCCTCAGCCACATAGTCCCCTCTTTGCCCTATCTTTAGGCTTCAGCAGTGAGGCAGGGGGTAGGAGCTGGTATGGAGGAGTTAGACTTCAGTCCTCTTCTGAATGCTGGGGGTGGCCCTGCATGGCGCCTGCCCTGGATCAGTTGCATGCGTTACCATGTTGTAGAGGGGCTGATTGCTAACCCCATAGCGATGAATGACTGTGTGTCCTGTCCTAACACGTCCTTGGTTAATATGGTGCTGGTGGCCTTCCTGTCCGCACCATGATAACTGATGATGCTGATCCATGTGTTTGACATCGTTCCCCGCACTAAGCTAATATGTAAGTTGAGGTCTACTGGCTTAGAAAATGTAGCTTGTAAATGGATAGAAAACTGGCTAAAAGACCATACTTAGAGCATTCAAATAATGATTCATTAACAGCTACTCTCTAAAGCTTCTAATAGTGTACTCCAAAGTTCAGTGTTGGGACCTTTTACTTTGTAGCCTGTTTATAAATGATACAGAGTTTTGGATTAAAGGTACAATTTCAGTATCTGCAGATGATACCAAGTCATTACATGATGTCTCCATGCTGACCTGAATGCACTGATTGGGCACCTATGTGGCAAAACAGGTTTAATATTGATAAATGTAAAATTGTGCATACATCCTATATTCAAGGACTAGTACAAATGCGGATTCAATTTATTGAGAAGGATTTAGGCTTTCTAGTAGCATGTAGTGCAATACCTTTAAAACGGGTATAGACTTTGAGAGAGAGATATAATCTGACCTTTTACAAATCATTAGTAAGACAGTTTTGGACACCAATTCTTGTTGTGAAACTAGGGTTGCAGCCAAGAAAGTGTGTAATTGATAGAATAATTCAAGGACGCTAATATCTTACAGCTCATCTTATGTATTTTTCATAACATAAAGAGAGTTGTAAGTAGTGAGTGCCCTTGAAGTATTTCTATGAATTACATCATATATAATATGTGAACTGTTTCAAGTGTGCACAGAGACCTTACACTATGGATTACATGGTAAGAAAATTCTTGGGATCTACTTGGGCAAACCTGTTTTACACTAACATGTGCCTCCCTCCAAAGGAGTGCCTCCCTCCAAACATTGTTTTAGTCAATGTTAATTGACACTAACTAGGGGCATATAAGACACTGGCTGGAATAGGTTTGCGGAATTAAAGCGGAGCTCCAGTCAAAGATTAAAAAAAAATAAAATTCAACAGCTGCAAAAACAGCCAGTCACCTGTCCCATGATCCAGCAGTGTACTCCCTGCAGCCAGTTTGACTGGCCATCCTTGCTCCCCAGTGGAGCTCCACCCAAAACATGAAGTTCTGCTTTATTTTCCCTTGAGAAGGGGCTTTTAAGGGGGGATATATGATCACCTTGTATAATTACATACACATAGTGAACTTTAAGATCATTGTAAAGAGCAATGTAATAAGAGAGGTTTAACCTCCATTTATTTTTATGGCCATACACTGATCTGTACTCAACAGAACGTAATTGAGTTCTCTCAAAAGGGATGGTTTCATGAAGATGCCATTTTTTTTGTATAATGTGCACCGTGTCCCGAATATAAACATCTATACCAGTAAGAGAAAAGAAACATTTTTTTGATGCGCAGACTTTGAGGAATAATATCAATGACATCAGTACTATTAAAGTTACATTTTTATTGAATACAAAATATTAAAAAGATAAAAACATAAAATATTGATTTGCTAATCCTCTGAATTGGGCCTCAAGCCCTAACCGACAAGTACCCCTATATACCACTGTATTGTCTCCATAAATTAAACATATCAAATGCAATTGTTCACAATGAAGAGCAATGTCTGTAGGAAATAGAAGGGATTTCACTGGTCCAAATGTGTTTTGCGATGTCTCTTCTTCAAGAGACCTTCTGTCAAAAGGGACATGTTGGGGAATTTTTTAATCCGCTTTAGCCACTGATGAGAGTATTCATGAAAGCAGCGGCGCAGCTGTTCAAATACCGGTGGTGAGTGAATTTCTCATATGATTTGTGCGGATGGAGAAATCTATTCTGTTTTTTTTTTCTGCCCACTATCTATGGACAGCATAAGACCTGTAAAAATGTTGAATAAACTACCTCAGAAGTTGCAAACAAGGTGCAATAATCC
This sequence comes from Staurois parvus, assembly GCF_062004578.1. NCBI lineage: Eukaryota > Metazoa > Chordata > Amphibia > Anura > Ranidae > Staurois > Staurois parvus. The sequence goes on along the minus strand of NW_028318430.1, from coordinate 6,413,615 downwards.
CTTTCTTTGCAACTCTTACTTTGTACATTGGAACTTAGGATAAATAGACAGCATTCTTTATTGGTCTTCCATAATCTGTCTGTATAAATGTACTGGTGTTTTCATACAATTGTATATTTCACAGATTCGGGCCTCTTCATACACACTATTCAGCTGTCATTTACTTTCATTGTATAAAGCAGGGGTCTCCAAACTTTTCAAACAAAGGGCCAGTATACTGTCCTTCAGACAGGCCGGATTAGGGCTAGTGAGGATAGAAAATGTCCTGGCCCCAGGATCAGTGAGAATAAACATGGCCTCGGGGTTGATGGTCAGTAGGAGGAAGAGTAGTGCCCCATCATTGGTTCTAGTGGGAAAAGTAGTGCCCCATCATTGGTTCTAGTGGGAAGAGTAGTGCCCCATCATTGGTTCTAGTGGGAAGAGTAGTGCCCCATCATTGGTTCTGGTGGGAAGAGTAGTGCCCCATCATTGGTTCTGGTGGGAAGAGTAGTGCCCCATCATTGGTTCTGGTGGGAAGAGTAGTGCCCCATCATTGGTTCTGGTGGGAAGAGTAGTGCCCCATCATTGGTTCTAGTGGGAAGAGTAGTAACCCATCATTGGTTCTAGTGGGAAGAGTAGTAACCCATCATTGGTTCTAGTGGGAAGAGTAGTAACCCATCATTGGTTCTAGTGGGAAGAGTAGTGCCCCATCATTGGTTCTAGTGGGAAGAGTAGTGCCCCATCGTTGGTATCAGTGGGAAGAGTAGTGCCCCATCGTTGGTTCTAGTGGGAAGAGTAGTGCCCCATCGTTGGTTCTAGTGGGAAGAGTAGTGCCCCATCGTTGGTTCTAGTGGGAAGAGTAGTGCCCCATCGTTGGTTCTAGTGGGAAGAGTAGTGCCCCATCGTTGGTTCTGGTGGGAAGAGTAGTGCCCCATCGTTGGTTCTGGTGGGAAGAGTAGTGCCCCATCGTTGGTTCTAGTGGGAAGAGTAGTAACCCATCGTTGGTTCTAGTGGGAAGAGTAGTAACCCATCGTTGGTTCTAGTGGGAAGAGTAGTAACCCATCGTTGGTTCTAGTGGGAAGAGTAGTGCCCCATCGTTGGTTCTAGTGGGAAGAGTAGTGCCCCATCGTTGGTTCTAGTGGGAAGAGTAGTGCCCCATCGTTGGTTCTAGTGGGAAGAGTAGTGCCCCATCGTTGGTTCTAGTGGGAAGAGTAGTAACCCATCGTTGGTTCTAGTGGGAAGAGTAGTAACCCATCGTTGGTTCTAGTGGGAAGAGTAGTGCCCCATCGTTGGTTCTAGTGGGAAGAGTAGTGCCCCATCGTTGGTTCTAGTGGGAAGAGTAGTGCCCCATCGTTGGTTCTAGTGGGAAGAGTAGTGCCCCATCGTTGGTTCTAGTGGGAAGAGTAGTGCCCCATCGTTGGTTCTAGTGGGAAGAGTAGTGCCCCATCGTTGGTTCTAGTGGGAAGAGTAGTGCCCCATCGTTGGTTCTAGTGGGAAGAGCAGTGCCCCATCGTTGGTATCAGTGGGAAGAGCAGTGCCCCATCGTTGGTTCTAGTGGGAAGAGTAGTAACCCATCGTTGGTTCTAGTGGGAAGAGTAGTAACCCATCGTTGGTTCTAGTGGGAAGAGTAGTGCCCCATCGTTGGTTCTAGTGGGAAGAGTAGTGCCCCATCGTTGGTTCTAGTGGGAAGAGTAGTGCCCCATCGTTGGTTCTAGTGGGAAGAGTAGTGCCCCATCGTTGGTATCAGTGGGAAGAGTAGTGCCCCATCGTTGGTTCTGGTGGGAAGAGTAGTGCCCCATCGTTGGTTCTGGTGGGAAGAGTAGTGCCCCATCGTTGGTTCTGGTGGGAAGAGTAGTGCCCCATCGTTGGTTCTGGTGGGAAGAGTAGTGCCCCATCGTTGGTTCTGGTGGGAAGAGTAGTGCCCCATCGTTGGTTCTGGTGGGAAGAGTAGTGCCCCATCGTTGGTTCTGGTGGGAAGAGTAGTGCCCCATCGTTGGTTCTGGTGGGAAGAGTAGTGCCCCATCGTTGGTTCTGGTGGGAAGAGTAGTGCCCCATCGTTGGTTCTGGTGGGAAGAGTAGTGCCCCATCGTTGGTTCTGGTGGGAAGAGTAGTGCCCCATCGTTGGTTCTGGTGGGAAGAGTAGTGCCCCATCGTTGGTTCTGGTGGGAAGAGTAGTGCCCCATCGTTGGTTCTGGTGGGAAGAGTAGTGCCCCATCGTTGGTTCTGGTGGGAAGAGTAGTGCCCCATCATTGGTATCAGTGGGAAGAGTAGTAACCCATCATTGGTATCAGTGGGAAGAGTAGTGCCCCATCGTTGGTTCTAGTGGGAAGAGTAGTGCCCCATCGTTGGTTCTAGTGGGAAGAGTAGTGCCCCATCGTTGGTATCAGTGGGAAGAGTAGTGCCCCATCGTTGGTTCTAGTGGGAAGAGTAGTGCCCCATCGTTGGTTCTAGTGGGAAGAGTAGTGCCCCATCGTTGGTTCTAGTGGGAAGAGTAGTGCCCCATCGTTGGTTCTAGTGGGAAGAGTAGTGCCCCATCGTTGGTTCTAGTGGGAAGAGTAGTGCCCCATTGTTGGTCTCAGTGGGAGCAATAGCGCCCCAAGGGCTGGATAAAGGATAGCAAAGGGCCACATCCGGCCGCCCCCAGGCCGCAGTTTGGAGACCCCTGGTATAGAGTACTGTAATCTGGGGGCATTAGTATAGGTCAAGTGGTGTAACTAACTTTCTTACCTGTTCTGATCTTTCTGTATGTTTTTTTGTTTTTCAGCTGGCTTTACAAAGAGGCTTCAGTACAGGAAGTGAAAGTATTGCCAGAAGATGGTGCAGCTGACGTGCTTGTAATAATAACCAATGCTGCTTATGGAAAATACAAAAAACTGTTTTGTAAATGAACATTTGCACTAGTTTTAATATCCCAGGGCTTGAAGTGCACTTAGACTGCTTTCCTGCTGTTTCAAAATATTGTGGACCTAGAATGTGAAGTGCACTTAGTCCTAATTACGATTTCAAAATGGTTTGGACAGTGGTGAATATTTATACAGAATATATTTAAAGGCTTTAAGCACTACAGAAGAAAGTTATGCCCCTAGAAGCCTGGGGTTGTATATGTAAATAAATGGATGTTTTCTTAAAAGAATCTTTGATACAACTTTATTAGCATTGTCCTGTAAAAATAAAACACATTTTCATAGGGTTATTTGTCAGTGTCTTCAACTGTTTAAGAATCATACTCTATGATTAAGAATGTTTCTGTGTATACTTTCAACATAAGAAGATAGCAGCAGTACAGAAAAAAATGTAGCAATATCAACAGATTGCATTCTGTTAAAGCAGAACTCGTGGCTAGGTCACAGGTCTTTTCCCTTCTCTAGGCAGAGGTCATTGACTCCTGCACTGAATGGCACACACAGACTTAGGTTCCTGCACACTAGCATTTTTTTTTTCTGCTCCAAGAAGCTAAATAGTGTTATCCTATGTGTCCATGCACACTACTTTAGGCTATTAGCATTTTTTGAGTTTCAGCATCTAGCAGCAGAAAAAAAATAGGTTTTGTAGTTTTTTTTTGTTTTTTTTTGAGCGTTTTCCAGCACTAAAAAAAAACCTAAATGGTCCTAAATGCTACCAAAACGCACCTGCTTTTTTTTTTTTTTCTAGCTCTTTGGGGGTTTTTTCCTACATGTACTATAAAACCACTATTAAAATGCTAATGCTCCTAAAGAATGCTATTACCTAAGTGTTTGGTTTTTTTAAAAAAATTTTTTAAGGTAAACTTAAACAAAAATGCTAGTATGCACGGAGCCTTGAACTCACAAAGAGTTTCTTGTAACCATGGCTTTCCTGTGCTTTCGGTTTGTGTACGGAATGCTTCCAGGAATTGAGTTTCAGCTTTGTGGGACAGAGCTCTGAACAAGGAATCCCCTGCAACAGGAATGTAATTTTTGATAAATTTACAAACGCTTTAAACTAAATGGATGCAAGAGCATTGTCTTTTCATGTTACAACACAGACTTACTTAGGTGATTATGAAGGTAGACCTGTGTTTCTCAACCTTTTTTCAGTCAAGGCACCCTCTAAAATTATGGACAGTCCTGAGACACCCACTAAAATTACGGACACCCCATTCTAAAATGTAAAAAAAGCTATTTTCTAATTGTTTTTAATAATGCAGAAACTTTCACGCATGTAGGACACCCAACATCAGAGGTGATTTATTCTTCCAAAGCAAATACACTTTTGCACACTGCTACGGACTGGTATTCTAATGTTTCTCGTCTCCATCACTCAGCTAACGTGACCACAGCACTGACTGAGAGGGACAAGGGAGGGTTAAACAAGGATGTTGTGCAGGCAACCAACATCCTCCTTATCAACTGATGATGTCATTGGCTGGCAGCTAGAAGGTGGTAATGGTGCACAATGAAAGTCTGGCTTTGTGTAACTAAAAGGCAGGCTTGTTCCACCCACTGGCTTGTATACAAATTTTGGGCAATTTTTAGGCACCCTGATTTGAAAAAGAGTGAGGTAGTAGTCAGTTTTAGAGCATGGTAGGCCTAAATGTATTCTTCTAGAAAAATGTAAGCCTAATGTACTTGTACATCCCGCATATAACCAGAATTGCATTTAGAAAAATGACACCATATTATGTAGCATCTTAAACACAAAGTGTAAAGCAACCCATAGATGAGTCTTTTTTTTATTTTTTTTCATTCAACCAGCAGGTTGAAAAAAGAAAAAAATATGACTCCGTTCCCCCATCCACACGCACCTTGTGATGGCCGAATCCTCCCTCTAAGCTTTTGTATTCTGACAGCAGGGGGACTTCCCTGCTGTCAGAATTCACTGATCAGGTAGGGAAAACCAGTCAGGGTGGTTGTAAAACAGTCGATCAGTGGACTGACTTCTGTACAACCAAAATGCCCATATATGGATCAACATTTGGCCGATCTATGTATGGCCGACTTAACTGTAATACAAACTTTTGTTTTTATATTGTGCTGTTTTGAACCTCCGTCTGGCTTTTACTGTTTTTGTGCCTTTTGGGGATGATTATCCGTTTAAAAAAAAAAAAAAAGTATGTACATGCCACAATTCTACAGGGATTCGAAAAAAAAAATACAAACACTGCATGATTTGCAGGTGTGAAAGTGACATGTTTCACATTGAAAGCGGAAGTGATGTAACATTCTTTTGCTTCAGCAGTGTGATGAGACACCCAGCTAACAGGTGGGAAGCCTCATTTTCTTCATTCACTGCATGTGCTGCTGGTAATACGGAGTCATGTCAGAGCTTACTGAGCTTCAAAGAGGGCAAATTGTTGGTACCTACTTAACTGGTGCCTCTGTGTCTGAAGATGCTAATTTATTTTCTGTGTTGTGGGAGGGAGTGAAGAGCTGATTTGGAGGGAAGGGACACACCCCCATTCACGCAACACAAAGGAACTGAGCTGAGGCTGGTATCTCTCCCCCCTCACCTTTTTAGCTCTTGAGGTCAGGAACACTTCTCAGAATTGACTGGTGCTGATAACCGAGGATCAAGACCACAGAGATATTGCACATAGTGCTTTGGAGAGAGGCAAATAAACACTATACAGAAATACGTGCTTTGTTCAGATTTCATGTCTGAGGTTTACAACAACTTTAAACAATGCAAGATATCTGGCCAGATATGCTGCAAACATTTACAGGGGTATATGACATGTATGTTAAGCAACATAGTAATAAAAAAAATGGAGCATTTAACACGATTTTAAAAGATAAGTTCGCCTTTCGTATCATACATCTACCCCCCCCCCCCCCAATCCCCAGATCTGACTGTAAACGGGATCTTCTCCCCTCAGAAAAACATTCCTAGTTTTAAGTAATTTAAGAGTCATTCAGCGTGCGCTGAATGTGAAAACTACAGGTACCGATATCCTTCGTGGCTGCTGGCTTGTAATTCTCAACAAACAGGGCGCTGTTGAGCGCTCTTAGTATTTCATTGAGTCTTCCTGTCAGTGTGCAATTGCTTGCCCCTACAAGCAGAAAGCTTCCACAGACTGTCTGCAAGAGCCCTGCATACCACTGTAGGTGCAAGGTTTTGCAGGCTCGTATTAAAAAAAAATAAATGCACATTTTTAACCTCTAAAAAAGATATACATTTATTATTTTTTTTTTTTTTTTACAAATGTGAACTTATCCTGTAAGGCTCAGTTAGATCACTACATTTTAGTAGGTAGCTTTGCAGTTATTTTTCTAAAGACATAATTCACTATTATAAAGTTGTAAGTTTTGATTGCTAATATAATGTGTATTATTAATATACTGTATATTGGCACGGAACTCACAAGGTTAACAGCAAAATGTTAATTACATGCTATTATGTGGCTGAACAGTTGCAGTTCAGAAACATATCTAACATATTTAACCTTCAGCACTATAATGAATAATCAGTTTTGTATGACAAATTACTTTAAATCTCAACCAAAATGACTCAACTATGACATTTCAACCATAGGTTGCAGGTTAGTCATCCTTATGTTAGGCTTGCTGCAAAGGAAATAAGAAGGAAGACTGAGTCAAGAAATACAAACTTATAACAAGCTAAACTGTTTCCTAGTTTGTGAGCAGCAAAATTGTAACTTAATTCAGCATGTTATGTCTATTGTCAGTTTTTATGCAACAGCAGCTTCTGATTGAGGTCTATAACATCAAAAACAAACTGGCCAGAGCCTATGAGGTCCTCGGCAATGATGTTGGTGGCATCTTTGCTAACTCCAGGATGTTGCATCTGCACCCAATTGTTCAAGAATGGGAGTTTAGGCAATGTTAATTTCTTCATGGACCCCAGTGGGTGTTTTAAGACATATGAGGTGTTTTCTGTCAAATTAAGACCAGCAACAAAAAATCCATCTGAAACAAGAAATGTATAAATGTTCTTAAAATTAGAATAGCACGCAAGACCTAGAAAAGTACACTGCTCAAAGAAAATTAAAGGAACACTTTTTTAACTCCTGGGATTTTGATCTGGTCAGTTAAGTAGCAGAGGGGGTTCTTAATCAGTTTCAGCTGCTTTGGTGTTAATGAAATTAACAACAGGTGCACTAGTTGGGTAACAATGAGGACCTCCAAAACAGGAATGGTTGCAAAGGTGGAGGCCACAGACGTTTTTTTTCCTACTTTTATGACTGTTTTTTGTGGAGAACGTTATGCTTCCTGTAACATCGTTCAGCATGACCGTTTTGGTGGTGGGTCAGTAATGGTCTGGGGAGGGATACCCATGGAGGGACGCACAGACTTCTACAGGCTTGGCAATGGCACCCTGACTGCCATTAGGTATTGGGATGAAATCCTTGGACCCATTGTCAGACCCTACGCTGGTGCAGTGGGTCCTGGGTTCCTCCTGGTGCACAACAATGCCCAGCTTCATGTGATGAGTGTATGCAGGAAGTTCCTGGAGGATGAAGGAACTGATACCATTGAATGGCTCCCACGCTCGCCTGACCTTCATGCAATAGAACACCTCTGGGATATCATATTTCAGTCCATCTGACGCCAGCAGGTTGCACCTCAGACTATCCAGGAGCTCAGTGATGCCCTGGTCCAGATCTGGGAGGAAATACCCCAGGACACCATCCATCGTCTCAATAGGAGCATGCCCAACATTGTCAGGCATGCATACAAGCACGTGGGGGCCATACAAACTACTGAGTACCATTTTGAGTTACTGCAATGAAATTTCAGCTAAATGGACTAGCCTGCTACATCATTTTTTCTCTTTGGTTTTCATGGTGTCTGAATTCAGTCCTCTGTAGGTTGATCATTTTTATTTCCATCAAACGATGGGGCATCCTTATGTTCCTAACACATTACCCAGTCCATATCAGTATAGATATCCATCCTGATATTTTTCCCCATTGACATCTGATGTGTTTTCAAAGTGTTCCTTTAAATTGTTTTGAGCAGTGTATTTAAAAAGTTTTAAAAGCCTAGTATTATTGAAAAATAAGATATTTTCAAGCACTAAGAAAATGCACAGTTTACTTTAATGAAGCGGAACTAAAGTCCCACAGTCAAAAATCAAATTGCTAAAAGTCTATTACAGGTAATTGTACTGTATATAATGCTTATGCAGTGCTTTACATACTAATCATTCACATCGGTCCCTGCACTCAAGGTGCTTACAATTTAATGTCCCTATCTCACAAGCATACATACAAGCACACACTAGGGTATATTTTGACAGGAACCAATTAATTTACCAGCATTTGGAGTGTGGGAGGACACCACAGTACCTGGAGGAAACCCACACAGGCACAGGGAAAACATACAAACAGCATGAAGTTTGTTTTTCAGGAGAAGAGATGTAGAAAGTCTTATTTGCTCCTAGCAATGTGTTATTCTTGGCATTGCAAGGGCAGGGTCCAGCATTGGAGATGATGTAATCAGCAAAGAGTCTGGACCTGTCATTGCTGGAGGAGTGCACATTAGGAGATAAGTGTGCCATAATACACAAATATGCTGCACATACTTGCACGTTATGCCAACAGCTTTCCAACAGACTTTAGTTCTGCTATAATTTATGACACTATTGTATTCTCTAATTATTGTAGACTGCATTGCGGTAGATACTAAGATGAGTTTTACACAGTTTGAGCTTTCTGTTGCAAAGCATTTCAAGCCACTCTTACATATTGTCTTATATTTAGCAGCTGAAATTTAGTCAATAATCTGATTGCATGGTAAAAAAAATGGAATAAAGTCCTCACTGTGTTTTTATCTATCTATTAGGCATTTGCATTTCAGATTGTTTAGAAATACTTCCACTAATAGAAATGGGTGTTAGATTGCCTAATCTCTTGATGTGTCTTTTTCTTTTAATTTTCAGACATGGCCTTTAATGTAACCATTTAACCAAACCTTAGTTGGTCCTGGTGGATAAGTTTTTCAGAACAAGCTAATGTAAGCACTAATGCATATGCTGTTACAGCAATAGCATCAGTTACTTTTCTATAACTAAGACAACAATAGTACCTGGTCGTCCAGAGTGCTTTTTCTTCTCCAGGAAGCTAATCAACGAGTGCTTATTTGTTGTATTTGCCCACCAGTAAGGTATAGAAGGCCACAGGTATACTTTTTTTAATGCCACATTGTTGTCATAAGAAACAATAACTTGGAATCCTTTTTTCCACATGTTCCTTAGTGTAGGGGGTTCCTAGACAAACATAGTAAACAAGTATGTGCTCAGTGGCAATCAAAAGGTTTGTTGAAGCGCCTAAAGCTAAGCCTTTAAATTATGGGATAAAAAAACATTTCTAAAGTACTAACACAATCTACAAAATATACTGGATATTTAATGTTAAGACATTTGCTTAGATCTTTTACAAGAATAAATTTGAAGAGAAGATTAGTACTGGAAGAATAATAGCTGTAGGAAGACTGGTTACGCTTTCCCTTGAAAATTAGCTACAAGTACTGTACTTGCTTACTTATACAGTTGTGTTCAAAATAATAGCAGTCAGACATCACTAACCTGATCAATCACTGTTTTTGGTAGAAATGATATTTCTACATGGCAAATGATTTACTAGCAGGTGTAGTAGAGTAATAGAAATCTGCTGATTTTGTGTAATTGAATCACTAATTGAAAGGGGCATGTTCAAAATAATAGCAGTGTGGAGTTCTATTAGTGAGGTCATTCATTCTTTGAAAAACAGGTGGCAATTATTGCCCTTATTTAAGGAAGGAAGGCAGCAAATGTTGCACATGCTGGTTACAGTGCATTTCTCTCTGAAATTCTGAGGAAAATGGGTCGTTCCAGACATTGTTCAGAAAAACATATAAAGAAGTGCAGAAAATGATAGGCTGCTCAGCTAAAATGATCGCAAATGCTTTAAAATGGCAACCAAAACCTGAAAGACGTGGAAGAAAACAAAAAACTACCATTCGAATGGATAGAAGAATAGCCAAAATGGCAAGGACTCAGCCAACAATCAGCTCCAGGAAGATCAAAGAAGGTCTAAAGTTACCTGTGAGTACTGTTACAATTAGAAGACGCCTATGTGAAGCCAAGCTATCTGCAAGAAGCCCCCGCAAAGTCCCACTGTTGAAAAAAAGACGTGCTGAAAAGGTTACAATTTGCCAAAGAGCACATTGACTGGCCTAAAGAGAAATGGCGCAACATTTTGTGGACTGATGAAAGTAAGATTGTTCTTTTTGGGTCTAGTGGCCGGAGACAGTTTGTCAGACGACCCCAAACACTGAATTCAAGCCACAGTACACTGTGAAGCATTGTTGCGCAAGCATCATGATATGGGGATGTTTCTCATACTACGGTGTTGGGCCTATTTATCGCATACCAGGGATCATGGATCAGTTTGAATACATCAGAATACTTGAAGAGGTCATGCTGCCTTATGCTGAAGAGGAAATGCCCTTAAAATGGGTGTTCCAACAAGACAACGACCCCAAACACACCAGTAAACGTGCAACATCTTGGTTCCAGACCAACAAGATTGACATTATGGAGTGGCCAGCCCAATCCCCGGATCTTAATCAAACAGAAAACTTGTGGGGTGACATCAAAAATGCAGTTTCTGAGGCAAAACCAAGAAATAGTGAAGAACTGTGGAATGTAGTCCAATCATCCTGGGCTGGAATACCTGTTCACAGGTGCCAGAGGTTGGTTGACTCCATGCAACACAGATGTACAGCAGTTCTCAGAAACAGTGCCTATACAACTAAATATTCATTAAGTGATTCAAAGGAAAGCAAAATCTTTAAACATTTTTCAGTTTATATAGTGAATGTTTGAGTTTGTAAAGAAGAATACAGACACTGCTATTTTTTTGAACAGTCTAATATTCACTTTTCTTTAATTTTTTTTAGGGGAACAACACAATTTGATATATTTTTCTTCATGTTTTGATTTGGAATAGAATGTGTAGTGTTCCCAATGCATTTGTGTGTATGGAAATAAAAGCTATTAGAAGGATTTTGAGCTTTATTCGCTTTTTTCAATACACTACTATTATTGTGAACACAACTGTAAGAAACAGATCCTCACAAGTCTATGGAGTTCAGCACCATTTTCCAGGCATGTTATTATCAGAGCTGTGGATCCCTGGAGTTGCTATCTTGGATTTGGGACCCTGCTGTGACTTCAAATGTAAGGTTATGCACTTGGGGGCTAAGAATATGCATGCATCATACATACTAGGGGGGGTACAACTGGGGGAATCAATGGTGGAGAAGGATCTGGGAGTTCTGGTAGATCACAAGCTTAATAATGGCATGCAATGCCAAGCTGCGGTTTCTAAAGTGAGCAAAATCCTCTCTTGTATTAAGAGGTATAGACTCCAGAGAGAGAGATATCATATTACCCCTGTACAAATCATTAGTAATACCTCATCTGGAATATGCAGTTCAGTTTTGGGCACCAATTCACAAAAAGAACATTGGGGAATTGGAGAAAGTACAGAGAAGGGCAACCAAACTGATAAGGAGGAGGAGCTCAGCTATGAGGAAAGATTCTCTCTTGAGAAGAGGCGATTAAGGGGGGACACGATCAACATGTATAAATACATCAGTGGTTCATATACTCGGTGTAGAGCTATTCAGCCTGAGGTCATCACAGAGGACGAGAGGGCACTCTTTACGTCTGGAGGAAAATGTAATGTAATAAATATAATCTCCGAAACACGGAAAGGTTTCTTTACAGTGAGAGCTGTGAAAATGTGGAATAGACTCCCTCAAGAGTTGGTTCTGGCCAGCTCAGTTAACTGCTTCAAAAAAGGCCTGGATTCCTTCTTAGATACACAGAATATAACTGGTTACTAACATTTATAGGTAAGGTTGGATCCAGGGAATATCCGATTGCCTCTCGGGGGATCAGGAAGGAATTTTTCCCCAGCAGGAGCAAATTGCATCATGCTTCTTTTTTTTTGCCTTTCTCTGGATCAACTGTGGGTATAGGATTATAACTTTTTTTTTTTTATGGTTGAACTTTTGTCTTTTTTCAGCCAGACTAACTATGTAACTTTGTAAATGAGTCCACTCCTCAATGCACATGCATGAGACCGAGCAGCAGAAGGAATAATGTCACATATCCCTGGAGGCTGCAGGGACTAGTCACCAAGAGGCTGGGAGTGGGCCTAGGTTAGGATTTAGTAAATTGAAGTGGGTACCATCCCAAAAACCTGAAATTTATAGGCTGTGGGAGGGGAATGATTAGAGCAACTTTTTGTTTTCAGGTGAGGGTCCACTTTAAAGATTAGGTTAACCTTTAAGAAAATAAATAAATAAATGCACATATTTTTGCAGAACAAAGTGCCTGCACATTGCACCTGCAGTAGATCAGGAGTGTAATGCCAGGCTCCTGCAGACTCTTCCTCCAGTACCCTACCCTTATAGAAGTGCAGGCTTTCAGTTGGAGAGCTGCAGGAAGTGTCAACAGACTATGAGTACAATGATTACCACGCTTGTGTTCCATTGATAACTGTAATTCCATCTGCCACGATGGAAGGGTGGACTTGTAGTTCATTCATTCACTGATCTCTGTGAATGAATGCCACGGCTGTGCAGGCAGAGCTCTTGGACAATGAAAGGAAACCTCCTGCGCTATAGTGGATGTCCTACTAGTAGCAGCTCACACTTGCCTTAACCACAAGGTATATGAAACAACAAAAAAAAAAAAAATAACAAAAATTTTATTTTCACTATTTTATATTTTTTCACTATTTTATATTTTTTGTAGTTTCATCTACTTTGTGGTTAGAGCTCTTGGACAGCCGTGCTGATTTCAAAAGTGGTGTTGGTTGCAGGGGTGAAAACCCCCCACATACTGGCATGTGGGGAAAGAGGACACTCTGGGATGAGGGGGGGGAGGGGGCTTTGCTTTCCTTAGCAACATGTGAAACGCCCTGAAAATTGTTGTAACGTGTTGAAAAGGTGGACTTATCCTTTAAAGAGACCTTGTCATTTAAAAAGAAAATCTGGTGCATGTATAAAGTATAGGCACCTACAGATGTTTTTTGTGTCTTTCTATATCATTAAAATTTTGCCACAAAATGGTTAACAATGTAAAAAAGTGAGAATTTTAGTCAGTACACTTTAATATTAGCTTATATTAACTCCTTCATGCCTGAAGGCCAAGCAAACCTTAGTGCCTCAGCCCAGTTTTAAAACTTTGGCATGCGTTATTATAACTGTACATCACAAATACTCTGTGTATGCAGGTGGATTATACCTTTTCTTTTTTGTTTTTTGGTGGCTTTTATTTGGTGAAAAATGGTAATAACTAGCCCCTGAAAACTGGCCCATTACAAAAAAAGTAAATAAAAATAAAACAAATTCTTTTACGCCTGATGTTCGTGGCGATACTACATGCATACAGTATGTATATATTATTTATTTCAAAATTGGACCGCGCTAAGGTCACAAATTGACAAAATAAACTGTGCTATCTTTAAAATGATAACACTGAGCAGAATACAAATAAAATAAAAGTTTGCTCAGTGTTATCATTTTAAAGATTGCATAGTTTATTTTGTCAATTTGTGACCTTAGTGCGGTCCAATTTTAAAATATATAAGATTTTGTGTTTAGAAATTCACATATAGGACTGCTGCTATATAGGTATCTTATATATAGTTAATTTTTTCACATATATGTTAATTAATTTTTTTCCTAAGCGCAACAGCGCCCCCTTTTTTCTTTTAAACATATGTATATATTATTTGTTTGTAATTGTGACAGGGAATGTTTACATTCTCCATACCTAAAAATCCCCATAACCTATATAAGGCTAATATTCCTCCCCTGCTACGCTCCATAAAAGCATCCTTTGCCCCTTGGAAGCACTTTAATATTTCCTAGAATAAGGCCAATAAAAATGGTAGCCTTTCCTAAACTTTTTTTTACCCAATGCAGGTCCTCCCTCTACTCCTCAAGCACTCAGTCATTAAATATGTTTATAAGATGTTCCAAGAATTCCTCTGGGGCAGCAGAAGAGCATCAATAGGTCTATGTAGTTTGCAACAATCTCCCAGTAATGGTGGTCTTAAGTTTCCTGACCTGGAACTGTACATATTACCGTCTCTAAGTACATAAGATGCTGGGGATTCATGGTACCTTGATGTACAAAGACACTGATCAAAATATGACCCTCCGGAACAACCTGCTGTATGTTCTTCATATACAGTACATAAAGAACTCCTGCCCATGGTGGTGTCAGCAAAGCCCATCTTGTAATACATGTGGTTGGCGTGGCATAAAATATGCACATGTTGCCTAATAAACAGCCATGCGTCTCTCCCCCCACCCCCACCTTGGAACAACTCGGACCTCCCAGAATTTTCCAGCCTTCCCTATAAGCAGTGGCACCTTGAAGGTCTTTGCTATATCAAACTCTTAGTGAATATCAACAAGCAACCACTTTCTTCTAATGTAGCCCTAGAAATATTTCCTTCTTTATCCAATCATTCATTTCTCGTTTTTACAAATGAAATCATACAATGCCCCTATTCTTAAAAAAAAATAAATAAATCTCAGAAGGATTGGGGAAATTCTTTGGATACACGTCTGGGATATCCTAACCCAGATAAAAAAGCAATTTGTATTCTATACAATTTTTTCAGACAGCCAATGAAGTAATCCCCTTTAAATGGACCGGGAATATTCCCCCGCTTTTGATTGGTGCCCTTTTAAAAATGCTGCGTTTGGGGCACTATCAAAGCCACAATGTATCATAAAATTATGCTTCAACTTATCCATCAGTCTTATATATCTTTGCATTGTTCCTACTGTTTGCCTAATTAATTTCCTGGACATTAAAGTGTTACTAAACCCACAACAGTACAATCAGTCTGTATATACAGTAAAGCATGCTTGTTATACTCACTGTGGAACCTAAGGGGTTAATCCTCTGCATTGTGTAAAAACGCTGTTTGATCCTGTCTTCTCTAATCCTCTCTTTCTTCCAGTGTCCCCTTTTTATCTCCTGATAAGACATATTGTGTGGAGACACTCTGCTCATGCTCAGTTTGGTGTGCATTGCTAGAGAGGTTTTTATTTCTTGTGAGAGTGCATGTGATCATCACAGGGCCAATCAGCACTGTCCAAACAGAGGTTCAGGGGTTCTGAATCCTCCTAGAGCAGAATGAAAACTCCTCCTACAAGCTTTAACCAGTGCACTGCTGGGACACTGATAGAAGTCACAAGACAGCTCTAACTGCTGATGAGAAAAGGTATTTAGCAGTTTATATTTACTAAAAATAATTGCATTTCCATGTTCTGTGTGCTGTGGGAGACCAGATATAGTGAATACAGGATCCTGGGTTTAGTAACACTTTAACATCTAAAGGGGCTGAAAGCAACTGCTAACTATCATATCCCTTGTGGCACGGAAGACTATTCTACATAAACGGACCTACCCAGAACCTCCTAATGTTTCTTTATTTATAGCGAAATTATCCTACATTGTTCACATGGAATGGGTGGAGGCCTCCTTGCATGAAGAAATTTGAACCCGCAATTCCTTAACATTTGTGAATCTTTCATTAAAGCTTTGCCTGTGGAAACTCAACAATCTATAATGCAATGCATTCAACATACTCAATGGTATCTACTCAGACTCCTAGCCAATGACATTCCACACCTCTCTTAATTTAAATTACACATGTTAATCTAAAAATTGATACCTCAGCCCAGGGGCGGACTGACAACTCATGGGGCCCCCGGGCAATAAGGATCATGAGGCCCCTGTGTTCTTGCCCAAACTCAAAAAAGCCTATGAAAAAGGTACCAGGGGCATCTCATGGGGCCCCCTACTGACCCCGGGCCCTCGGGCAGTGCCCGAATTTCCAAATGGTCAGTCCGCCCCTGCCTCAGCCTCTTCCCTTTGCTTGCTGCTTACTAGTCTGACTTCCATCCATTCAAATATTTCTTAATGTACACCACTAGATCCAGCACTGCCAAGTCTCTCTCAACTTATACTAACATACTGTATATTGTCTTTTTTTATTAAACTTGTCAGCCAAATGTTGTGGCCATTGTTCTTAATTGCATCCTCACAATAAAATGTAATTTATCCACCTCCCGCCCGCCATGTAGTAATATGACGGACGCAAGGTGGTTCTCTCGTTCTGGGAGGAAGTCATATGATGTCCTCCCATTCTAACCGCGCATGCGCGGCTCCCGGAGCACGCAGCGCGGCGATCGGCGGTGCGCTGTGTCCCTCTGACACAGAGGATCACCAATCCACAGCAAGAGCCGAAGATGTCGGCTCGGTCATGTGATCAGCTGTGTCCAATCACAGCTGATCACATGTAAACAGGGAAATGACGGTTATCGGCATTTCTCTCCCCACGAGCTGTCACGCTGACAGTACACGGTAATCGGCATTCCTCGGAGGGGACATGTACACAGATCATCAGAGCACTGATGATCAGTGTGCCCTGATGATCTGTGTAGCCCCAGCAGCGCCACCTGTCAGTGTCCATCAGTGCCAGCTCTCAGTGCTCATCCATGCCACCTGCCAGTGCCACATCAATGCCACATTTCAGTGCCCATCAGTGCCACATCAATGCCACATTTCAGTGCCCATCAGTGCCACATCAATGCCACATTTCAGTGCCCATCTGAGCTGCCTTTTAGTGTCACCCATCAGTGCCAGTCAGTGCCACCTATCAATGCCAGTCAGTGCCACCTATCAGTGCCGCCTATCAGTGCCAGTCAGTGCCGCCTATCTGTGTGCATCAGTGCTGCCTATCAGTGCCACCTAACAGTGCCAGTCAGTGCCGCCTATCAGTGCCAGTCAGTGCTGCCTATCAGTGCCAGTCAGTGCCGCCTATCAGTGCTGCCTATCAGTGCCAGATATGAGTGCTGCCTTTCAGTGCCCATCAGTGATGCCTATCAATGCCCATCAGTGCAACCTACCAGTGCCTCCTCATCAGTGCCCATCAGTGCCACCTATCAATGTCCATCAGTGCAGCCAATCAGTGCACATCACTGCAGCCTCATTAGTGCAGATCAGTGAAGGAGAAAAATCACTTATTTACAAAATGTTATAACGAAAACTAAGAAAAAAACTTTTTTTTTTCAAAATTTTCAGTGGTTTTTGGTTTGTTTAAGAAAAAATAAAAAACCCAGAGGTGATTAAATACCACCAAAATAAAGCTCTATTTGTCACAAAAAATGATAAAAATTTCATATGGGTACAGTGCTGCATGATCACGCAATTGTCATTCAAAGTGCATCAGCGCTGAAAGCTGGAAATTGGCCTGGGCAGGAAGGGGGTATAAGTGCCCTGTAGGCTAGTAGTTAAAAAAATAAATAAAATTGTTTACATTCTTTTCTGACTAGGAGAAAAAGATGCAATGTATTTTTTTCTCCATTCAGAGGAGAAAGAGTACAGGGTCGGGTTTTATTGAGTGATCAATGCGACTGCTAATCACAGGCTATCACATCGATCATTAGTACGAGACCAGGAGCCATCAGTGACAGCTCAGTCTCCTACTGGGAGGTCCTCCTGCTACATACTTTTGTTGATCTGATCAAATCAGCACTGCTGTAATCTTTATATTATAAAAAAAAGTGTGATAAAAATATTGCAGCATAGCTATTAAACATAGGTCCATAAAAGTGGTTTTAAAGGTTCAGCTTTAAAAAAACCAAACAAACATGTCATACAATGCAGCACCAATCCTTCTCCTCTTAAGTCCCCTGCCGGTGCTTCTGGCTCCTCTCACCACTGAGCTGCTTGCTCTGGGGGAACTCTCGTGTATGCTCGCTCCCGAGCTGCCTCAGTGCGTCTATGGAACACACACAGCATGGATCATCCCCGACCCCTGCTCGCTCCTCACTGGCTGATTGACAGCAGCGGGAGCCAATAGCTCCTGCTGCTGTGTCTCAGCCAATAAGGAAAGGCTTGTTTCTCATACACCTTGCTGGATTGGGATCAGCCATTCCACGGCTTGAGAGCGTTCCCGGCTTCCGGAAGCACAGCCAAATCTAGCAGTCTCGCTCAGGAGTGGAGCAGTGGATCCTCTGGACATGTGACAGCCTCCAGATGCAGCAGTAACACTGATAAGTGCTTCTCCTCTCTCTAAAATGTGAGTTTCCAATTGTCCTACAATAAAGCCTTTTGTTGTTTGTCAGTGCGATTTGGCAGCCCTTTCATATGAATGGATTGAAATTAGCACCCAACAGCACGAAAAGTAGTGCCCGCACTACTTTTGAATACCGTGCCACACCAAATCGCACCGGTACTGCAGTACCATGTGTCTTGGTGCCCACAAACGCATGGTGTTGTGATCTGCATTTTGGGTGCTGGTAACAATGTATTAGCACCTGCAGCAGATCGCAAAGATGGGGAAAAGTGCACGGAACACTCTTTTCCCATACCGCATTCTGATGTGAATCAATCCTTAAAAATACAATGTAGGATAAGCATAATCTGCGATTTCTTGCTGTTCTGATACCATATATTATTAGCAACCACACAAAATAACAGCTATTGGTTAGATGCCTAAAATTTGTAGTTATCTTAAGTGCAGTGACAGGGGTTTCTGCATCATAAAAGTGATTCACAATTGCACATACTTTAAGAGCCTACTTAGACATAGGCAAGAAAGATTTGAATATATATGTTTTTTAACCTTACATATTTTGGACATAACCTGGATCCAAATATCCTTTGTATGCAGCTAATTAGATGCATATGGTGTACTGGGGACATCGATTGTAGGTTACGACATGCTAGGATGAGTATCTCCTTTGGGTTCTTTGTCATCCAGTCTGAGATCTCATTTAGAATTTCCTAAGGTGGGAAAAAGCAACAAACAATTATAATAATACACAGGGTTTATTTTATTTCTTTTCAAAGAGAACATCAATTTAGCAAACATTGCTTCCAGTATAATACTTTTAATATAGTGTAAATTGTAATTAGGAACTTTTCTTATTGATTACTTACCTTAATTATTAAGATGTAATTTCTCTATGTTTATAAACTAAATCTATTTATTTGACTGAATGGTTTCCATAGGAAGACATGATTTGATTCATACTCCAGTTACAGTAAGTAAGCAATTACTTACCTCTACAGTCAAAAATGTATACAATCCATGTATGAAATATAGGTTTGGAGAAGGAATGTCAGGCCTGTGAGCTATTCGAAGATCGACGTATCTTATACCAGCATCCAGCTGCTGAGCAACAGTTAAAGTCTAAAAATTGAACAAAAACAATTTAAACATTTTGTACCAGTACAGGTTAATGTATATTAAAAGATAGATTAATATATCAGAACAATCCCCAGTAACAGTAGTAATTAGGTTTACTTTATGATAACAGCCTTCTGAAACAGTATCAGTACATTTTATTTTACAAGTCTTAACAAAGGCAGAGCTGAATACCTGCCAGCCACATACCCTGGATACAGATGTATTTTGTAACGCTTGTGCATACACATTCAATCCTGAGTTTACATAAAAGTTTTATTTCTGGAAGTAAAAAGGAAATGTAAATGTCTCCTTATATTTTAATAATTCCTATTATTTTACTAATTAAGGGCTCTTGCACAGGAGCAAGTATAGCATATGAGAATATTTTCTGTTCTTTGCATGCGCCCATACACTACACTCGTGCTTTTGTCAACAGTGATGTATACCCAATTACGCACAGTCATTCATGTCTATGGGAGGCTGTACGCAGCATCTAGGCTCCTGGTCAGGGCAGAGACACTGGAATTTATGCTTCATAGGCCCAGCCACCCAGCAAGAGCCCCTAAACTGAACTAGTTCGCATATATACATTTTTCACTTTTTTCTTTTCCCTAAAGTTACAAGAATTCTGTTGGAACACTCGATCATTCTGCCATTTTTAAAACTCCCTATATAAAACTCCTTATATTTACTGCTAAAGTTGCCTGCAAAAGTGTTAAAAAGGAAAGCATATCTAATTGTTTGTAACCTCCAGTCTTCAGGATGAGCAATGGGCATCCTAAAATTGATACTAGGACTTCAACCATTGTAAATCCAATACAATATTATTAAAGTGGAAGATAAAGCAAATAACAATTATTCTTAAAAATGTGGCCTCCCCCCTCCTCCAACCTATCCTGCACGGCCAGTATAAAAAAGCTGTTTAAATACCTTTTGTTTTTAACCGGCTCTGATGAAGTTACGTGATCCAGCAGCTCCGACTCCCCTGTGTCAGAGAGCAGAAGCTCCTGCAGGGGAAAGGAGAGAGCACCAACAAGAATGGGCAATAGGAGTTGTCAAATGCTCCCTTACAGTCAGAGCTGCCATATCGCTTAGACCAGCAGTCTCCAAACTGCAGCCCAGAGGCCAGATGCGGCTCTTTGTTTGCCTTTATCTGGCCCTTGGGGAAATTTTCCTCCCACTGATACAATACACTATTCCTCCCACTGACACCAACAATGGGTCATAATTCCTGCTACTGACATCAATTACTGAGCACAATTCCTCCCACTTACACCAATGATGGGGCACTATTCCTCCCACTGACACGAACAATGGAACACTATTCCTCCCACCAGGACCAATGATGGGGCAATAATCCTCCCACTGACACCAACAATGGGGCACTATTCCTCCCACTGACACCAACAATGGGACACTATTCCTCCCACTGACACCGATGTGGCACTATTCCTCCCACTGACACCAATGATAGGGTTCTTTTCCTCCCACTGACACCAGTCATGGAGCACTATTCCTTCCATTGACACCAACAATGGGACACTATTCCTTCCATTGACACCAACAATGGGACACTATTCCTTCCATTGACACCAACAATGGGACACTATTCCTCCCACTGACACCAATGTGGCACTATTCCTCCCACTGACATCAATGATAGGGTTCTTTTCCTCCCACTGACACCAGTCATGGAGCACTATTCCTTCCATTGACACCAACAATGGGACACTATTCCTTCCACTGACACCAACAATGGGACACTATTCCTCCCACTGACACCAACAATGGGACACTATTCCTCCCACTGACACCAACAATGGGACACTATTCCTCCCACTGACACCGATGTGGCACTATTCCTCCCACTGACACCAATGATGGGGCTCTATTCCTCCCACTGACACCAATCATGGAGCATTATTCCTTCCACTTACACCAATGATAGGGCACTATTCCTCCCACTGATACTAATGATAGAGCACTATTCCTCCCACTGATACTAATGATGGGGCACTATTCCTCCAACTGACACAAATGATGGGGTGATATTCCTCCCCCTAATGCCAAAGATGCATTTTTTTCTCCCACTGATGTCAGAACAATTTCTATTTCCAAAGACCACAGTCTGCCCCCCCCCCCCCCCCCCTAAAGCCTGAAGCACAGTAAACTGGCCCTTTGTTTAGAAAGTTTAGAGACCCCTGACATAGACCACACTGGAACGGTTATAAAAAAGCATAACTTATCACAAAAGTCGTATTTTCATATAGCTAGTCAGGTAGAAAAAAAGATATAAGTCCATCCAGTTCGACCAACAGTAAAAAAAATAAAAATACAAAACCTCCATAAAAACAATCATATATTCACATTTGATCTCAATAAACGCAATAAAATTCCCTATGAATCATGGTCCAATTTGCTCCAATGGAAAAAAAAAATCTTTCCTGTTCCCTCAGAAGGCAACAATTTTCTTTAGGGTGTCAAAAGTTAAAAGTTACAAATAATGGATAGTGTGTGGAATAAATTGGGTTCTTTATCACACCCAACCAACAAACTAATCAGCAGCTGCCAACTCCTGTGGTGCAGCTGACACTTTTGGACTGCCTTATTTTTCTCAACATCTTCATTATTAGATCCAAAGAACAAGTTATTATTAATGACCAAAGATGATTGTCACACCTTAAAGCCTGATTTCAGACAAAATTATTTTTTAGGCCTTGGACAAAATGGGAAAAGGTTAGAGCCTATGTAAGTTGTTTTCTGTTGTCTGTGACTCCATTGGGGAAACGTCCTCTTGCATCTTTTCCTAGTGACATGTCATGAGAACAGGCTGTGGACAGTAATCCCTCCAACAAGCACATAGGGAGCAATAAAACCCTGATAGAGTGTTGTAACTCTCCAACGGTAAAAAAAAAAATGCATAGTTGTGCGTCCATTAGGAAGACAGTAGGTCATGTCCCCTTAGGTTGGCATGGCACCTTTCCATTACTGGCTGGAAAGTACTTTTTCAAGTTTTATATTTCTAGTGCAGGGGAATGGAAATGTAATAATCAATGATTTCTGGATTTGTTAAGAAAGCCAATGGCTAGCAACCAACAAGCGTAATGCCAGTAAAGGCCCTGGCCTGTGTGATCTGTCCACATATCTAGGTCTGGGCCTAAAAAACACTTGGTCTACAACAACTATGAATACCATCACATTAGGAAATTAAAAAAAATTATCGTCTAAAAAAAAAATGATGTACTTCAACATCTGGTAAGTAAATTAAGGATAGAAATACAGAAAATAATACTTAGAAGTCCTATGGGGTTTTTTTTTAACAATATACAGGTTAGTGATTTAACAATATATGCAAAATGTTATAACTCAAAGATCAGTTATGGTTTCTAAACATCAAAATAAATATAAAATACATACCTGTGTCATACTCCATCGTAATATTATTTTGCGTGTTATTTCCCTAAAAATAGCAGCAACTTTGGCGAATCTGGAATCAAGTGGTGAATATCTGTCTAAACAATAAGTCATGGTGTCATGGCTCCCTGATAAAGAAACATACAAATAATTATAGGATACAAAGTCTTCCTCTTGTAGAATCAGGTTTAATTAAATAATCAGGTTTACAGTTTACGTTTAAATCTATACTTTTAGCACAATGGCTTTTTGGGGAGAACAGCTGGTTTCCAAGATGGTCTTGTTATCAGATCAATTTAAAAGTGATAAGGATGATTTATTTTACATATTTAACTTCTCAAAATGTGTCAAGGTTTAGATAGCCTTATATTTTTAATTGTACAATTGATAACAATAAATGTACATGGAAACAGTCATATTTGCTCACTGCATACACAAGCTTTGCTTTCTGCTTTGAGCTTCTGTCCACAAATTATAGCATTGCTTTACTTTACTGCTCCTTCTTTCAAAGTAATCCTGAGTCAGCTGAACAATGTACAATGCATGGCTATTATCTTATCTCAACTGAGACAAACAGAATAATTGCTCTTTGGCACTGAAAGCTCCCTCTAGTGGCTAAGCTACAAATCCCAGTACTTAAAGTAGAACTATAAGCAAAACCTTTTTTTTGGATAGCGCAAGTGAGGGTTATAACCCCTATCAGACTATTGTTTTCCCCGTATTCCCCATTGAAGAGATTTCCCTTCACTTCCTGTCCCATAGCCAAACAAGAAAGTAACAGGAAATCCCAGCAAATTAGGGGAATTCCTTGGGCCCCCCACAGGTCACCAGACCTAGAGTCTCCCAATATAAGATTTCCCTTCTACAAGCGTACCTCGGTTTACAAACGCCTCGGTTAACGTAATTTTCGGTTTACGAATGAAACTCCATTGAAAATAATGGCTCGGTTTACAAATGTTTTTATCAATACGAACGAATTGGTTTTCAATGTGTTTACAATTTTTTTTGTAATCATGTCCCTATACAGTATTTATGCCTTTAAAGGGCACTTTATAAAGAGTTTTGAACAGATAAGACTTCTTTTGACTTCTGACCTCCGGAACAGATTAATTCGTTTTCAATGCATTTATGAATTTTTTTTTAATCATGTCCCTTTATGCCTTTAACCACCTTCCGCCCGCACTATAGTACAATGACGGGCGCAAGGTGATTCTCTCATTCTGATAGGACGTCATATGATGTCCTACCATTCTCACTGTGCATGCGCGGCTCAGGGAGTGCGCAGTGTGGCGATCACCGGTCCGCTGTGTCCCTCAGACACAGCGGATCACGGAAAGAGTCGAAGATGTTGGCTCGGTCATGTGATCAGCTGTGTCCAATCACAACTGATCACATGTAAACACGGAAATGCCGGTTATCGGCATTTCTCTCCTCTCGAGCTGTCACGCTGACAGCTCGAGAGGAGAGGAGAGCTGGTAATCGGCTTTCCGCAGAGGGGACATGTACACTGATCATCGGGCACTGATGATCAGTGTGCCCTGATGATCAGTGTGGCCCCAGAAGTGCCACCTGTCAGTGCTCATCAGTGCCATGTGCCAGTGCCCACCAGTGCCACGTGCCAGTGCCCATCAGTGCCACATCAATGCCACATATCAGTGCATACCAGTGCACATCAATGCCACATATCAGTGCCCATCTGAGCTGCCTTTCAATGTCACCCATCAGTGCCAGTCAGTGCCACCTATCAATGCCAATCAGTGCCACCTATCAGTGCTGCCAATCAGTGCCACCTATCAGTGCTGCCTAACAGTGCCAGTCAGTGCCGCCTAACAGTGCCAGTCAGTGCCACCTATCAGTGCCAGTCAGTGCCACCTATCAGTGCCAGTCAGTGCTGCCTATCAGTGCCGCCTATCAGTGCCATATATCAGTGTCATGTATCAGTGCTGCCTTTAAGTGCCCATCAGTGATGCCTGTCAATGCCCATCAGTGCAACCTACCAGTGCCTCCTCATCAGTGCCCATCAGTGCCACCTATCAGTGTCGATCAGTGCAGCCTATCAGTGCCCATCACTGCAGCCTCATTAGCGCACATCAGTGAAGGAGAAAAATCACTTATTTACAAAATTGGATAACAAAAACTAAGAAAAAAATTTTTTTTTTCAAAATTTTCAGTGGTTTTTGGTTTGTTTAAGAAAAAATGAAAATCCCAGAGGTGATTAAATACCACCAAAATAAAGCTCTATCTGTCTTAAAAAAATGATAAAAATTTCATATGGGTACAGTGTTGCATGACCGCACAATTGTCATTCAAATTGTGACAGCGCTGAAAGCTGGAAATTGGCCTGGGCAGGAAGGGAGTATAAGTGCCCTGTAGGCTAGTGGTTAAAGTGCACTTTATAAAGAGTTTCGAACAGATAAAACTTTTTTTACTTATTTCTGACCTCCAAAATGGATTAATTTGTTTTTGAATGCATTTACAATTTTTTTTTTAATCATGTCCCTTTATGCCTTTAAAGTGCACTTTATAAAGAGTTGAACAGATAAGACTTTTTTTTTTTTTTACTTTTTTCTGATCTCTGGAACGGATTAATTGGTTTTCAATGCATTTATGATTTTTTTTTTTTAATCATGTCCCTTTATGCCTTTAAAGTGCACTTTATAAAGAGTTTTGAACAGATAAAATACTTTTTTTTAACTTTTTTCTGACCTCCGGAATTGGTTTTCAATGCATTCCTATGGGAAACCGCGCTTCGTTTTACAAATTGTTCACAATACGAAAAGTCCCGCAGGTACACCTGTATTAGTTTTCTGGGGACAACCAAAAATGTGGGACTTTCTTTTCCTTTCACTTTCAATGATAATGGTAACCAGGACAAATAGAGAGGGTGAAGCCCCTTAACGGGGGGCACAGACTGCTCTAATCTGTCTCCACTATCCAAAACATAAAAAGTTTTGCCTGTAGTTATACTCTAAAGTGAATCTGCCATAAGAGAAGCACAAATATTCTCCTCATTTTTAGAAGGATAAATGCCTGCTTGTGAAAGAAATGGTAAACTCTGTATATACATGTGTATATATCATTTTGTATGCTTTGTCTACTGCAGACAAGTACTAGGCATTATATTAACTCATCTGCCACCTGCTCACATTCCAAAGACCTCGATAAGAACTATCCCACTGTATGTGTTGTCTACAATTGCAATAATAATGTGATACCTACACATGCATCATTATAAAAAAAGCGTCATGGCCTTGAACAACTATGTTTTCTGGGTCAGTAAAGCTGGAAGATCAGCATCAACATCCAGACAATTGTGATTTTCAGGAGAGTTCAGCAGTCACAACCTCCCTGTTTAATCAGTACAAGCTTTCTTTCATTACAACAAAAACATGAAGAGCAAAATTGTAAGAAATGTGAATGTGCAAGGCAGTGTTAATTTTGACATCAAATTTCAATTTAGTCATAGTCTTTTGAATACAATGCCAATTTAATTTTAGTCATATTTTAGTCATCTGAATTTATTTTAGTCGACTGCAATCTCCAGTACATTTAAGTCAACTTATATCATTTTAGTTGACTACAATCTAATGGGTTTAGTAAAAGCGGAGTTCCAGTCGCACTGTGAAAAAATAAAAGTCAGCAGCTACATGGAAAGCAACATGTCATGTCTTTGTTTTGACTGTGATCTATGGCTGTACATGCTCTAAATGCTTTTGTCTTCTCTTAAAACAATAAAGTATTTTTGGAAATAAAAGTCAGCAGCTACAAAAACTGTAACTGCTGACTTTTAAAAAACAGCCACTTACCTGTCCCACGATCCCGCAGTGTCCTCCCCCCAGCCCATTTCACCAGCCATCTGGTGTTCCAGGCGCTGGCATCTTCAGTGTGGGCTCATGGCTGTGACAGATTGCTGCTTCACAGCCGGGTGCCCACTGTGCATGCGCGAGTAGAACTGAATGGCCCCGTCCTCTTCTGGGACCTGTGACATGTCCCAGAAGCAGGGGCGGGCTGACCATTTGGAAACTCGGGCACTGCCCGAGGGCCCGGGGTCAGTAGGGGGCCCCATGAGTTGCATTCAAAAAAAGGGGGTTTACTGGCTTACTGTTCCCCTCTTCACGCTTATTATGCTTACTGCATTTCATACATGTGATATACGTATATCCATAGTATAATTTTTGGATTCCCTGTTCGGGATTCACCATTATGATATTGGTGTTAATTCATTATTTAATATTATGGTATACCTATGGTATAATTTTTGGATACACCTCTTTTGGGAAGTGTTTACCTATGTGTTTGTACTACAGAGATATTAGACTCTTGTAGTCACTTTCTCTGTTGCACATACATTTAGACCGGTCTTGATGTCATTTTATATGGTTTTAGGTCTGTGTGTTATTGTCTCATACTGAGGTGATGGTAAACCAGGGCGAATGCCCATATGTCATATTTATATCTGTGTAATAAAGCATAATTTTTGGAAAATTTTCTGAGTGTCACGGTCTGTTCATAATGTAGCCGCTTTTCTGTGAATCTCTTTTCACAAACCCCCTTTTTTTGAATGCCTTTTTTGGCTACTGAATGGAAACCAAACATTGGGTGACACGATAACTTAATTAACAACCTCTTAATAACTACCTATAGTATATAGGCCCCATGAGTTGCCCCTGGTACCTTTTTCATAGGCTTTTTTGAGTTTGGGCAAGGACACAGGGGCCCCATGATCCCCCCATCAGCGCCATGAGTTGTCAGTCCGCCCCTGCCCAGAAGACTACAGGGAGGGAGAATAGGAGGACAACTTCCGCTTCCGATCACCTATGAAATCACAGTGGGAGTGGGTACCTGTCAATTTCAGGTACCCGTTCCCCAAAGGTGCCAATCCTTAATGGGGAACAGGGGACTAGTCCTTAAAGCAGAACTTCCCCTCTTGGGTGGAGCTCCGCTTTAAATTGTAATCCATAATTTAGGCACTTCTCTAGAATTTCCAAACTCATTATGTACTCCTGGAGTAAAATTCTAATAACATTTTATTATTTGTGGTGTTGAGGCTTGAACATGCACTAAAGACACAGATTTAGCCATTGTGATAAATAATTTTGATGTTAAATTTCGATTTTGTTTTAGTCATAGTCTTTTGACTAAAATGCTATTTTAGTTTTAGTCGTATTTTAGTCATCTGAATTGTTTTAGTTTTAGTCTATTTTAGTTGACTAAAATCTCCATTACATTTTAGTCAACTAAAATAATTTTAGTTGACCAAAATCTAATGGGTTTAGTTAAATAGTAATCCATAATTTAAGCACTTCTCTAAAATTTCCAAACTAATGTACTCCTGGAGTAAAATTCTAATAACATGTTATTATTTATGGTATTAAGGTTGGAACATGCACTACAGACACAGATTTAGCCATTGTAATAAATAATTTGATGTTAAATTTCAATTTCGTTTTAGTCATAGTCTTTTGACTAAAATGCCATTTTAGTTTTAGTTGTATTTTAGTCATCTGAATTGTTTTAGTCGTATTTTAGTCATCTGAATTGTTTTAGTCGTATTTTAGTCATCTGAATTGTTTTAGTTTTCGTCGTATTTTAGTCATCTGAATTGTTTTAGTCATATTTTAGTCATCTGAATTGTTTTAGTCGTATTTTAGTCATCTAAATTGTTTTAGTTTTAGTCGTATTTTAGTCATCTGAATTGTTTTAGTCGTATTTTAGTCATCTGAATTGTTTTAGTCGTATTTTAGTCATCTGAATTGTTTTAGTCATATTTTAGTCGACTAAAATAGTGGTAATTTAGTCGACAAAAATAACACTGGTCTAAGGGCTCATTCACACCAGTGAGTGTGCATTCATGTGCACATAACGAGTGCCGGTGTGCTCTGTGAACATGCGCCGCCACATGCTGCAATGGCTGCAATGCGTTATTAAAACACACTGCAGTGTTTGCTTTTTATCAGCTGTATGTAATTCTTATGTGCTGCAGAGCATTGTGATGCATTACAGCACATTGAAATGTGCTGTACAAAAATGCAATGTGTTCTATGTGTTTTTCAGTGCACACCAATGCACCACATTGCACTGAAGATAAGGGAAATTGCCTTGTTTTTGCACTGGGCAATGCTGCTAATGCTTTTACTGGTGGGATCTAAAGATTAGAAATTTTGCAATAGATTCACAAAGTTTTTAAGAAAACATACTTAAAACGTATGAAGTCCTCATGCACACTGGACATTTTTACAGCTGCTAATTTTGGCTTTTGAAGTTTTTTTCTACAGCCAGTAAACTCCCCAGCAAGTTATCCTATGTGTCCATGCACACACAGACTGTAATCAACGGTTTTTGGCAGACGTTTTTTGGCTGGAAAAAAACCCTAAGACAAGTGGGTTTCTAGAGGAGTTTTTCGCTGTAAAAAAAAGCTGAAAAACGCGGCAAAACGTCGTAAATCACGGCAAACCAGAGTTTTTGGACTTTTTTTGACTACAATAAAAAAAAAATTTTTGGTAAAAAAAAGACTAAAAAATTCAAACGCGAAAAAACATGGCAAAACGCTAATACAAAAATGCTAAAAAAACTCACATTTTTAACGTGGCTTTACACAGCTAACATTACCAGCGTTATTGAAATGTCCAGTGCGAATGGAGACTTAGTTTCAAGATAAACACTGCAATAATTGTTCAAAATATGTGCTTGATAAAAGTACACCGTACTTCCTTGTTACAGCAATGAAAAATGTTTACCCTGTCAAGACAAAAGAGGAACCTGACACTTAGCACAGGCATAGCAAAAGTACTCACTATGGCATTTTCAAATCAAAAGGTCTTAAAGTGGAACTAAACCCAATCAATGTAACTGCTTGCCAAAGCAGTTACATTCAAGGCATGCTATGAATGATAATTGTCACAGTTGCTTGTGCAATTACCCGAATCGTTAAGCCATCAAATAGCTGGTCTCATAACTAATCACATGTGCTGAACCATGACAATTTCAGATGAAACAGAGGCAGCTTCCTTGGCTGTAAATTATAGGAGGGTTTAGTTCCACTTAAGCTGGTCATGCACAGTACAAATTTTAGCCAATTTCTGCCGGCTTGGCCTAAATATGAGCAGGCACTGTTACGTTTGATAAAACTTATAAAGTGATATTAAAGGCAAATTATAACAAAAAAAAAACATAGTATACATACCTGCACTGTGCTTTTGCACAGAGTAGTCCCGATCCTCCTCTTCTCAGGTCTCTCGCTGGCCTCCCGAGTGCCCCCAGAGCAAACAGCTGTTTATGTGGGCATGCAAGCAGGCTTGCTCCTGAACCACTGTTCTGCATGTCCATTCACACACAGAGGCACGACTTGTCCCCGCCCCCTCTCTCGCCTCATTGGCTCGCTGGCTGTGACTGTCAGC
Organism: Staurois parvus; assembly: GCF_062004578.1. Taxonomy (NCBI): domain Eukaryota; kingdom Metazoa; phylum Chordata; class Amphibia; order Anura; family Ranidae; genus Staurois; species Staurois parvus. Next base: position 6,383,630 of record NW_028318430.1, on the reverse strand, counting down.
AGCGGAAGCCAATGAGGAGGGGAAGCCCCTGGAAAGCCAAGACTCTCATGCACATCACTGAATCATGATGAGGCTCAGGTAAGTATTAGGGAGCCAATGAGGAGGGGAAGTCCCTGGAGAGCCAAGACTCTCATGCACATCATGGAATCATGATGAGGCTCAGGTATTAGGGAGCCAATGAGGAGGGGAAGTCCCTGGAGAGCCAAGACTCTCATGCACATCACTGAACCATGATGAGGCTCAGGTAAGTATTAGGGAGCCAATGAGGAGGGGAAGTTCCTGGAGAGCCAAGACTCTAATGCACATCATGGGATCATGATGAGGCTCTGGTATTAGGGAGCCAATAAGGAGGGGAAGTCCCTGGAGAGCCAAGACTCTCATGCACATCACTGAATCATGATGAGGCTCAGGTAAGTATTAGGGGGGCTGGGGGGGCTGCTGCACACAGAAGTTTTTTTACTATCATGCATAGAATGTATGAAGGTAAAATCCTTCAGCCTTTACAACCACTTTAAGAGGCCTGTCTGAAGTGTCAGCTGAACAGTGTCTACATTCTTTCAGATGAAGGCACTATTTGGGTATTGGGGCTCGGCATCGGAGATTGATCCAACTGCCCCGTTATTGTAAATGGAGGAGTCTGTTAGATTACTTTGCTCAGCCTATAGGCTGAAGGAGATAAAAAATCTTTGTATGGGCAGCTTTAAAAATAGGGAACACAGGTTGCCATTGGGGAACTGGAGAAAGTACAGAGAAGGACAACCAAACTGATACGAGGCATGGAGGAGCTCAGCTATGAGGAAAGATTAGAGGAACTGAATTTATTCTCTCTTGAGAAGAGGCGATTAAGGGGGGATATGATCAACATGTATAAATATATCAGTGGTTCATATAGTGAACTCAGTTATTCACCCTGAGAACATCACAGAGGACAAGGGGGCACTCTTTACATCTGGAGGAAAGAGATTTAATCTTCAAATATAGAAAGGTTTCTTCACAGTAAGAGCTGTGAAAATGTAGAATAGACTCCCTCAAGAGTTGGTTCTGGCCAGCTCAGTGGATTGCTTTAAAAAAGGCCTGGATTCTTTCTTAGATACACAGAATATAACTGGATACTAACATTTATAGGTAAAGTTGATCCAGGGAATATCCGATTGCCTCTCGGGGGATCAGGAAGGAATTTTTTTCCCAGCAGGAGCAAATTGGTTCATGCTTTGCTGGGTTTTTTTCCTTCCTCTGGATCAACTGTGGGTATAGGATTATAACTTTTTTTTTGTAATGGTTGAACTGGATGGACTTTTGTCTTTTTTCAGCCAGACTAACTATGTAACTATGTGACCGTGGTTTAAAGTGTATTTCCACTCTTGCAGTCGAATTTGAAAAAAACTTCACTATGTTATATATGTGTCTCTATTCACACAGCATAGCTATTTTTTAAATATTTCTAACCCTTTTGATGTTTCTGATGAGAAAGTGTCATGACGGACTACAAGAATTTCTTAACTAGCTCAGTGTGGTCTGCCCCAACTGCTCGACTTCTTATTAACATACAATGGAGAAGCCCAGCTCCTAAACCTTTAAACTTTTGTTAAGAAGGACAGTGTTCAAATCTAGTACAACTGATGAGATGATATCAGCCTGCACAGTAAAGACAGGATTATACATGGTATACACAGCTTCCCAGCCCCCCCTCATAACAAAGAGAACTAAGAAGGATTTTTCCTTGCTGAAGGTCCACAAAAGAGCATAAAAAAAAGTAAGAAACTATTTTTATCTTTAAGTTTTGCTATGTGAATTGGGACATGTAACAAATGAAATAAGTAGTATCCAAGTTTGGCTGCAAAACTGGAAATACTCTTAAAGAATATGTAAACCTAATATTTCATATTCCTGATGTGTGCCTGCTGTAGCATGTAATTGTATGAAAAAGCATCCTGTTCTCTTTGTGTTGCTTCATTTTTGTTAAATCCCTGGTGTTCCTGCCAGTCCTTCAGCTTTTCCATTGAAAACTGACCACACTAGGCATAAGAGCACAGCGTGGTCAGTTTGCTGTCTGTGCTGGGAACTCAGTGTGCTCTCCTCCAATGATCAGACTTGTCCAGACCCACCCTCTTCTTCCCCCCACACAGTCTTTCAATGGGAAGCGCATTGTGCTGCTGCTTCTCTTCCCTCACCTCTCTGTGCTGCTGTGAACAGAGAGTATGTGATCACTTTTTAAAATGTTTTTTTTTCACATCTATACACAAATGTTTTGCCTTTTACTTCTACTATAAACTGAATGGGTTTACATATACTTTAGGGCTAAAAATGAATATATGTTGATAGTGTTACACCTCCAAAAGTAACAATGCCCTTGATATTCTGTACTAAATAGGCACGTAGCTTTCCTGTATGGAAATATTACTGCATGTATTTAGGGTCAATATTTTCAGAAGTATTAAAAATGCTGCTTGAATCTGCTGGTCACGTCAAAAAAAAGGCAGCCGCATGCTCTGTTACCCATCATTAATGTCCCTCTGACAACACTAGAAAACAAAGTTTTTCTAAAAATATAAAAACGTGCAGTTTGTTTTAGTGCATGTGTGACAATTTCAACATTTGTAGCTTTAAATTGAACCTGTGAGCAGTCTATGGATGTTCAAATGTTTACTTTTTGTTAATGAGCAACAATGAGCTTTAAAACAAGCCCTCAGTGAACTCTGGAGGCTGTTAATCATGGAACCCTTAAAGTTCACAACAGAAGCACTCAAGTCACTGAAGTCATTATCTCAGACACAAATCAGAGATGTCAAACTGGCGGCCCTCCAGCTGTTGCAAAACTACAAGTCCCATCATGCCTCTGCCTTTGGGAGTCATGCTTGTAACTGTCAATCTTGCAATGCCTCATGGGACATGTAGTTTGGCAACAGCTGGAGGGCTGCCAGTTTGATACCTGTGAGGGAGTCTAGCTCATCCAGCTCTGCCCTCCCAGAGGGTCTACATTATGTTTAAATTAGAGATTAGAAGACTGGAAGGCTGCCGAGTCACTGCAGGGAGGGGTGACAGCATGAGCTGAGCTGCTGACAGTACCACCTGAAGAACTTCAGTTGTTCTGCTTTGAATTTCGAGGGTAAACTGCTCCGGTGGCTACAAAAGATCAGTGAAGGCTTGTTGAACAGCTTATTTATTACTTGTTAAGAACATGGAAATATTTGAATGTCAATTGCATGACCATGCATTTACTTTCACACATGGGCAATTTGAATGGCGGGCAAAATGGCCACGATTCTGCGCGCGATTCAAAACGTCCATGTGTGAATGCGGCCTTTCAAGTCAACAAGCCTACAAATAGGCCCCCTAACTCCCACATCCCCTTGTCCTGCTGTTGTTTACAGGGCAAGATGGACTGAAACCATATTGAAAACATCAAAATGCAATGTTTCTCTATACGGAACTGTAGTAAAGGAAACTTAATGCTGCTCCTACCCTCACTGTAAGCCCTATACTAACTATCCTGTAGAGAAAAGATGTGCATGCTTACTAATTCTGAGGGTGTTCTGGTCCAGTCACATGATTGGCTCCCAGTGCTGGATTTAGAGTAGAGGAGGGACAGCCAACAAAGGATGCCCCATAGTAAACCTATGGATGATGCCATCACATCTCTCCTCTTCTCTCTAGCTGACTGCTGGAGAGATCATGTGACCGGACTGGAGCGCCCAAGGAGTAGGTAAGTATACACATCTTTCCTCTACAGCAGGGGTGTCAAACTGGCGGCCCTCCAGCTGTTGCGAAACTACAAGTCCCATCATGCCTCTGCATTTGGGAGTCATGCTTGTAACTGTCAATCCTGCAATGTCTCATGGGACTTGTAGTTTGGCAACAGCTGGAGAGCCAGCAGTTTGACACCCGTGCTCTACAGTGTAGTTAGTACAGAGCTTAGAATGGGGTAGGAGTAGGTTTAAGTTTAGATATGAGTTAACTGGACTTCTACTTTAAAGTGTAAATAAAAGGTAAAGCTTTTTTTCATTTTGGATAGAGTGGAGAGGGATTAAAACACGTCAGTTTTTATTGCTGTCTGTGCCACAATTAGAGAGATTTACCCTGTCTATTTGTCCTGTTTACTGTTCATCCAAAGTGAAAGTAAAAGAAAATCTCAAATTTTGGGTTGACACCAGAAAAGCAATAGAGAGGACATCTTCCAATGAGGACACTAGTTCTGGTGATACACTGGGATTCCCTCACTTTGGAGGAATTGCCTCCCAATTCCTGTTTTGGCTATGGGACAGGAAGTGAATTAAAATCTCCCCAATGGGATACACATGGCGAAAAAAAAACCTGAAAGTGGTTATAACTCTCCCTTACTCTATTCAAAATGAAAATAAAAGGTTTTGCCTTTAGATACACTTTGAATTGATTACATTTGTTACTACTGTATAGGCAAAATTTAATGTGAAACTGAAATGGCCTAAAAACACTGCTTAGGTAACAGTGTGGATGTTCAGGTATGTTGTGGCGCCTGTAAGTACCTCTGTTAGGTCTTTAAAAATTAAAGAAAAAATCTTTAAAGTTATCCTTCACCTTTAAGCCTAGAAACAAGCTGTTCTCTTAGATTGTAAACTGTAATTCCTCTTGAATTAAACTGTATTGTAGCTGTAATGTCTGCCTTAATTTTCTAAAGCGCTGTGCAAACTGTTGGTGCTATATAAATCCTGTATTATAATAATAATACTAATAATACATGGGAATTTGGCTTTTTTCCAAGTTGAGGTTAATTTCCACGCCCTATTGACGTTAAGGGACAACTATCAGGTTGCAAAGATTAACCACTTGCCAGCCGCCCTAGAACAGAAGTACTGCTACAGGGCAGCACAGCTGCACAAAATCACGTACAGTGGATATAAAAAGTCTACACACCCGTTAAAATGTCAGGTGTCTCTGATGTAAAAACAAATGAGACAAAGGTGGCATGGCTTGGCAATGGCGGAGTGAAGAAGTGTCCTGCTAGAACTTGTGACTCCCAACCTGGCTATTATCACTGAAATTCCAGTTTCTTACCCATCATGAGCCACCCTAAACACTAAAAAACCAGGAATACCCAATGGACATTGTCAGCTGCAGAAATTAGGCGTTTCTTCCTGGAAGGCCTACATTCATCGCCCGCATCGGAGCTCCTGGAGCCAAGTGGCGCCTCGAAGCCTAACATTTCACACACCTCGCCTTCCATGGCTGATGCACAGCAGAGTCTGGCTCCATAACAGGAGTGCCTGTGATCTTTGCCTCCTCCTCTCAGGCATCAAGTAGCCCGAGCCCTTCCACACACCCTGCTCGGGATGAGGTGGACCTATTGGCACTAATTCCGGCCCTCCCCACCAAATCGGACATCAAAACTATGCTGTTCAGGCTGGAGGAATAACATTGGAAAGATTACCAGCAACTTCACACTGAGGTTCGCCAATTAGATGACCACCTAACTAAAGGGAAGAACTCGGTAGCCACATTGGAGCAAAGAGTCACTTGCCTTGAACAGGGTCACTCGACCAAAGAAGAACATCTAGTAGAGCTGCAACTCCACGTGGATGATCTAGAAAATAGGAGCTGCCGCAACAACTTAAGACTTCGCAGCATTCCAGAAGCTACCGGCCGGAAAACCTGCATGACATGGTGACTTCGGTCTTACAAAAAGTCCTGGATGAGTCCCCTCAGCCCACCCTGGAGTTTGATAAGGTACACAGGGCGCTGGGCCGCAAGCCAACCAACCCTAATCGACCAAGAGACATTATCTGCTGAGTGCACAGGTACACACAGAAGGAGCTGGTCCTTCGCAAAGCTTGGTCGGTAGGTCAAGTAGATTTTGAATGAGCAAGGGTCTCTATCCTGCCGAGTGTCTCTAGAGCTACCTTACAAGGGAGAGCCTTCCAAAAACCCCTGCTTGAGAAGCTGCACCAAATGGATCTTTCTTACCAATGGGGGTACCCATTCCAGCTTACCATCCGAAAGGGGGAACGTCCGTTAGATAACAGGAGTGTGTGGTCTCCGAGGTGATGTAGTGGCCATAGATGGGGGGATTGGAGACTCACACTCTTTACATGACTGCAGGAGGAGGGGATCTTATGGGGAATATGCCTACAGATGTTATTCACTATAAGGGATATTATTTTGATCATTGCCTCAGCATGTTTTCACATTTTAAATGTTTGTACTGGTTACCGGTTCAGGTCGGGGGATATATCATCCACGAGGTTAAATACAGAGGTTTGTTGGGGAGGCCAGCCTGAGGGCTTTAATGTTGTACCATGTAGTTCATATATGCTATAGATATTGTGCCTGGGGGCTCTTGGATATGAGTGGTTGACACATGTCTGAAGCCTTCTGGGGAACACCACTTTCGGCCCCTCCCTCCTATATCTTACTGCTTTTCTTCATTGACCCCTTTTCTCTCCCCTCACCCCTCCCCTTTTATTCCTGCTTTCGGCCCCTGGGCTCTCTTCTATCATCTGTCCTCTTTATCGAGGTTGATGTGGTAAGTCCTGCTGGATGGATGTTGTCAGGGGATTAAACGTGCCTGGAAGGGCTTTGTTTTTTTGCAACTAAGTTTACAGTTACGTTTGCACATGCTAAAATACGTATTGATTGGTAAGGGTCATGACCTCCTATCAAGCTACTTGTACGTGGTAGCTGAGAGTTTTAACAATACTTTGCATCTGTATCACTCTATCCTGTTTTACAGGTTATATTATTGATGGGTTGGGGTTGGGAGGGGGAGTCTCAGAACCCCATTGTTTCCAACCTCTCCTCTGCATAGGGAGGCTTTGCCCTATGTGTTTGTGGGTGCTTGAGAATAGCTCTATCGCTTTGGTGACCTAGATTCTGTTCTTAGGGGCCCCCTTCGAACCCCTAGTTTTATATTCTCTTCTTCATATCTATCCTCGATTGTTTTCTTCTTGCTTCTCTACTTTAGTGCTTTCACATCTACCCCTCTCTCCTTCTTCACCTCACCCCACTTTTTTTTTCTCCCCCTTTCTTCGCTCATGTCTCCCAGGCATCTCCCTGGGACACCCAGTGGGTTGGAGCTTACCCGCCTGCTATTCATCAACATTAAGGGGCTGAATACACCAGAGAAGCGCTCAGTGGTGCTCTCCAATTTACGACACCTAAAAGCTCATATCTGTTTTTTGTGCAGAAAAAAAACAACAAAACTTAGGGATCGCCTCTTTCCAACGGTGTATCACGGATGTTCTCCAGACTCTAAATCTAAAGGAGCAAGTATTTTGCTTAACAGGGTTCTGTGGGACTTTAGGGATCAGTGGTGTGATGCAGAGGGGCGAGCGCTATTTGTGAAGGGCTTGCTTGGTAATTCGATGTTCACTTTATTGAATTTATATCTTCCCATTTTGAACCAGATTACATTTCTAAAACTGGATGCCCGGTTGAAGAAAGAAAGAGCTCAACAAATTATTGACCTTCTGACAAAGATCCAGACATTGGAAATAGCCCATAAAAAATCTCTTGCACACAAGGTCCAATCAGAGCTCACGGTCTTGAGGGAGCAACTGAGTTCTCCGGTCATGGATAAAGCGAAGGCGATGCTTTCTAAATGTTGCTGCTCATTTTATGAACACGGAAACAAATGTGGCAAGCTCTTGGCACGCGCTCTGAGGGCTCAAAAGGCATGCACATTTTGTTCTAGAGCTCATAGATGATCACAACGGAAGGTCCACACAACAGAGAACATGGCTAGTGTCTTCCAATGCTACTACAAATCACTTCATATCCTTTCTATGGGAGCGACTACTGAGAACCCTGAGAAGAGTGAGACTATCCAACAATATCTGAAAGAGTCGGGCCTTCCAAGCATCCTGAAAGAGGTCGTGGCTTCCATGGAAACTCCTCTGTCAGCGATTGCCATGTCTCATATGAAAACTGGGAAGGCTCCGGGCCCGGACAGATGCTCCTTTCTTTATTATAAAATGTTCAGTCCTCTTCTTTCGTCACATTTTCTGGTGGCCTTCAATACAGTGGTTATAGGGGCAGTCTTTCTGAGAGACACACTCCGGGCACACATTTCGGTGATACCAAAGGAGGGCAAGGATCTACTTTATTGTCAAAACTACTGGCCTATTTCCCTCCTGAATGTAATTTGATCACCAAAATTCTAGCTCTATGACTGATGGACTCAATCCCAGGTTTGGTACATGTTGACCAAGTGGGCTTTGTCCATACGAGGGAGGCAAGGGATAACACAACTAAGGCCATAAACGTAATCCATGCGGCCAAAACCTGTAAAATATCTATGTTACTTCTATCTACTGATACAGAAAATGCATTTGAACGGGTTAACTGGATCTTTCTGAAGGAGACATTGAGACACATTGGTCTTGGACAGCGAATGATGCAGTGGATGCAAGCCATCTACTCCCACCGCTCAGGTGAAGGTGAATGGTCACCTATCTTCTTCTTTTGCGATCACCAATGGGACTTGCCATGTCAGCGGCAGTTAGTCAGTTCCCCCCAGTGTCAGAATGCCCAACACAGTCCCGCTAGAAGTTATTGATCACCGCCATTACTAGTATAAAAAAAATTAAAATTCCAGTATATATACACCGCCATTTGTAGGCTATAACTTACACGTAAATCAATATACACTTGTTGAGATTATTATTATCTTCAAAATTTTTTTTTTTGTTTATAGCGTAAAAAAACAAACCGCACAGGTTATCAAATACCACTGAAAGAAAGCTCTATTTGTGCGGGAAAAAAAATCACAGAAATTTCATTTTTGTACAGCGTTGCACGACCATGAAATTGTCAGATAAAGTAACGCAGTGCCATATCGCAAAAAATGGCCTGGTCAGGAAGGGGGGTAAATCCTCTGGCGAGCAAGTGGTTAAAGTGTATCTAAAGCCTTTTTTTTTTAATACAGTGGTGAGGAGTTTAAATAAGTCATGTTGATGACCACTATCAAGGGCTGAAAGTAAGAGGGAATCCAAAATTTTGTTTTGTCAACTGAGCAGGATTAGAAGGGAAGCTTCCAATGAGGATACCTGTTTCAGTGACAACTATCTAAGAGTGGATTTGCCTAACTTTGGAAAGATTTTCTCTCATTTCCTGTTGTGTCTATATAACGGGAAGTAAAATGAAATCCTCCCAGTGGGACAGGGGTCTGTGTAGGAGTTTAAATTCTTTTTCAATCTATGCAAAATGAACAAAATGTTGGCTTTACATACACTTTAGGTGAGGGTAAGATCAGGACCAAATCTCGGGACAAAGTATAGATTAATGAAAAAAATGAATTGGTAAACAAGTCTAAAAATGGCAAATGCTTTAACCTACCTACACATTTTATTGCTGTCTATGTCTCATTAGGGAAAATTACTTTTACTTGCTTTCCCATAGGGACAACAGGAATTAAATTAAAATCTGTACAAATATAAGAAATGCCCTCTTGGGCAGTTGAAAATAGAAAGGTATCCCTGTTAGAAGATTTCCCCATTATTACTATAACAACTAAAAATTCTGGATTTTCTCTTACTTTTTGCCCTGCTAAAATTGGTTACTAGGACATGGAGAATGTGCTAGGGACACTGAAAGCAATAAAAATATGACAGAAGTTCTATCCCTTCCATACTCCATCCAAAATTAGACCCAAAGACATGTGAGACACTATATGGTTGATTTATTAAAGGCAAATAGTCTGTGATCTGCAAGTGCACTCCAAGAAGGGAAGCTCTGCTGATTTCTATCATCCAATCATGTGCAAGCAAAAAAATGTTTTTTTTATTTTCCTTGCATGTGATTGAATATTCTTTGCAATGTGAAGCTTTACCTCATTAACTAACCTCTGGAGCAAGTGCACTTGCAGTGCACAGTATATTTGCATTGACATGAAGCATCAGGCACCAAGCATACACTGAGAGGGACGTGAAGTATCAGGCACCGAGTATAAACTGAGAAGGATATGAACATCAGACACCAAGCATAAACTGAGAAGGATGTGAAGCATCAGGCACTAAGTATAAACTGAGAGTGACGTGAAGCATCAGGCACTGAGCATAAACTGAGAGGGATATGAAGCATCAGGCACTGAGCATAAACTGAAAGGGATGTGAAGTATCAGGCACTGAGCATAAACTGAAAGGGACATGAAGCATCAGGCTGAACATAAACTAAACTGAGAGGGATGTGGGCATAAACTGAGGGATGTGAAGCATCAAGCACTGGACATAAACTAAACTGAGAGGGACATGAAGCATCAGGCACTGAGCATAAACTGAGAGGGATGTGAAGCATCAGGCACTGAGCATTAACTGAAAGGGACGTGAAGCATCAGGCACTGAGCATTAACTGAAAGGGACGTGAAGCATCAAGCACTGGACATAAACTAAACTGAGAGGGACATGAAGCATCAGGCACTGAGCATAAACTGAGAGGGATGTAAAGCATCAGGCACTGAGCATTAACTGAAAGGGACGTGAAGCATCAAGCACTGGACATAAACTAAACTGAGAGGGACATGAAGCATCAGGCACCGAGCATAAGCGGAGAGGGACGTGAAGCATCAGGCACCGAACATAAACTGAGAGGGACATGAAGCATCAGGCACCGAACATAAACTGAGAGGGACATGAAGCATCAGGCATTTCTTCCGGCTTATGATGTTGCTTCCACTTATACTTCACTTCCTATGTTTGCAAAAATCTGTAAAAGTGCAATGTACAGATCTGTATGGATACTCGACCTCCAGACCTAACTATGCCAGGGTCCATGAGGGGAATTTTGAAAGGCTTAAAAATAAAAAGTTAAAGAAATCCGAGCAAATTTTTTATTTTCCCATGCATTTTCCTGCCCACCTGCATGCTAGCAGTCTTGTGAATGGGCTGTTCCTGACGTCATGATGCCTATAGCTCAGCTCTGGACATGAGGACAGCAGGAACAGTCCACTGCTAGACGTGGGGGAGCGCAGTTTTCCGGAGGATCGGAGGAATGGATAAGTATAGATTTACCCTGAGCCCCTACACAAAACGAGCGCTTAAATAAAATAAAGTTTTAACTGGAGTTCTGCTTTAAATCTGGTGACAGTTTCTTTTTAATTTGTTATGCCAAGCAGTTATGCCAAGTATCAGTTTATTTAACTGGAAAGGCTTTTCATAGGACACAAAATGCCTTTTGTATAAAAGCTGGCAGAGAGGAAATTAATCAGCCTTATTATTTCTGGCGCATGCTACAAAAGCATAATTTCCCATTATTATTGATACTATATTAAGCATTAACATTACGCAAGTAATAATTTTATAAGCAAAGAAAAGAAAATGATAGAAAAACAAAACAAAACAAACAGTGCATTACAAAAATATGTATTAGAAGTACAGAAGAAACACAATGCAGTACCTGGGATTGACAAATCGTACAGAGGTATATCCCACAATGTTTCGCACAATTGTGACATCCATTGTTGGTTTTCTTGCACCGGGGTATCAGATTTCCGGGAACAGCTTTCCATTTTGTGGTTCCACAAAATGCTGCAAATGATCAAAAAACAATATGGTATTTGTGCGGGCATTATTTTTAAAGCGTTACTAAACCAACAACAGTAAAATCAGTCTGTAGTCAGTCTATCAGTCAGTAAAGCATGCTTGTTTTAGTCACTGTGGAATCTAAGGGGTTAATCCTCCGCATTGTGTAAAAAGGCTGTTTAATCCTTTTTTCTCTGCTCTTCCTCTTGTTGAAATGACCACTTGATATAGACTGAACCTATGGTCACATGCACATGCTCAGTTTGGTATGTATTGCTAGAGTTTTTTTTCTTGGGAGAGTGCATGTGATCAGCACAGGGCCAATCAGCACTGTCCAGACAGAGGGTCAGGGGTCCTGCATCCTCCTAGAGCAGAAGGAAAACTCATCCTACAAGCTTTAACCAGTGCTCTGCTGAAGTCACAAGACTGCTCTAATTGCTGATGAGGAAAGGTATTTGGCAGTTTATATTTACTAAAATAACTGCATTTCCATGTTCTGTGTACTGTGGGAGACCAGATATAGTGAATGCAGGGTCCTGGGTTTAGTAACACTTTAAATCAATTCACAGAAGGTGTTTCTATATAAAATGTGGAGAGCAGAAAGAACAATATGGAACAAAGCTAGAAACAGCCCACTATGCTGGATGAAGGTCTGGAAGTTCTCCCAAAATGTTCTTCAGCTTATGACTCTGGTGCCCAACCTGTAGCCCTCTGGCACTTATCGTGTGCTTTCTTTAACTTGCCAGTGAAAGAAAAAAGATCTAACGGAGATTGTATAATCAGATTGTAATGTGTGTGGTGAGCTTTAGGCTGATGATACATGGGTGATTCTGCCGCTAGAGATGAATCACCAATGGCAGCATCAGCGAAAAGGCTGTCTATGTGTACCAATGGAATTGTTCCCTCTGTAGTCGCAGCCAGTGAGATGTCACTCTGTTGCGGGCACAAATATTGCTGAATCTCGATTGCTAGAGTTGAGAATAACATTCTGTGTGTGTGTGGATACAGATGGAGCAATTTCATACAGAGAAACAGGCAATTTCTTAGCAAGCCTACCACTACCAATTTTGACAAATTATTAGCAGCAGGATTACAAATTGTTAGCGGCAGGATTACTAGCGGCAGAGCCGCTTGCGTATTATCATCCTTAAGGTAACCATACACGCTTTGATAAATAATCTATCTCTTTTCTGATCTATCTCTCCAAACAGGAATAACTGATCTACAGTATAAACCACAATCTATATAAACAAATCAATAGGTTCAGTTGTATAATACAGTCACTACATCCCTAAACATCATGAAAGAGAAAAAGAAGTAAAAAGACAATTAGGATTTTACCGGTGCTGATACCTTTTTTTTTTTTTTAATCTTTTTTTCGAGGAAAAGGTATCAGCCCCGGTAAAATCCTAATTGTCTTTTTACTTCTTTTTCTCTTTCAATATAGTCCACAATCTATTTGATTGATATGACACACAAGGGAAATGGGGTTCAAAAGCTGGAAGATGTAATCTTAGGTTACTGGTCACATCTCTGGTTTTACCATGTAATCTCATATTCTGATCAATCATCATCTCTTGGCACTAATCGCTAATGCCCAGGGGTGGACTGACAACTCATGGGGCCCCTGGGCAATAGGGGATCATGGGGCCCTTGTGTCCTTGCCCAAACTCAAAAAAGCCTATGAAAAAGGTACCAGGTGCATCTCATGGGGCCCCCTACTGACCCCGGCCCTCGGGCAGTGCCCGAGTTTCCAAATGGTCAGTCCACCCCTGCTAATGCCAACACTTCCCAGAGATTTAATCAGTAAAGTCATTGGCGATTTGTTTAAACTAATACTACAACACTGCATTGTGCTCTGCCATAAATCACTCTCCTTTTGGAGTTACGCCACAGAGGGGAATGCAGAGTGATTGTCCCTGGCAGTTTTGCCACCGTCACAAAGTGGTGCTGAATCTCAATCACTGAGAGACAAATTCCATTCCAATTCTTAGCAAGAGCCCATTCACACTTGTGCGACTTGTCACGCGACTTTGGGGTCCAAAGTCGCATGACAAGTCACACCCCGTGTTGACAAGTCGCATGACAAGTCACACCTGAATATTATATATGCAACTTGTGTGCGACTTTGTACAGCACAATCATCCTTGGTCAAAGCCAAAGTCGCATCAAAGTCGCATCAAGTTGCACCGTAAAGTGGCAATGAAAATCGCACAATTTTGAAGTCGCAGTGTGAATGGAGCCTAAGGCTGCCCATACATTATACAATTTCCCTTTAGATTTACCAAAAACATATATTATGAGGTCAAACCTAAACACTTTTTGTTTGTATGCAATCAGGCATGCCCTTACACTGCATCAATAACCAGTTCCCCGCCACCCTATAGCAGAACTACTGCTACAGGGCAGCAGGGGTGCACAAAATCATATATATATATATATATATATATATATATATATATATATATATATATATACATACACGTGATTTTGCATTTCCTGGTAGGGGGCACGCGATGCCCTACCTGCGCCGCCATTGGCAGCTACAGATGTCAATCATCAGGTCCCAGCCAGAGATTCCCTGTCGGCATAGGGAAATCACCGAGGAACAGTGAAAGGGGAGAGTCTGTATGTAAACAACAAAACAACACAGATCTCCCTCCTGTCAGCACTGAAGTGCTGCTTTGTATTTCTCTGCACAGTAGAAAGATACAAAACAGCATGTCTCCCTAGTAAAACAGCACACAGTCAACCCTTTGATTGCCCCAGATGTTAACCCCTTCCTGCCCAGTGTCATTAGTACAGTGTCAGTGCTTTTTATTAGCACTGATTACTGTATTAGTGTCACTGGGGATGTCAGTGGAAGTTAGTCAGTGCCCCCCCAGTGTCAGAATGACCGCTGCAGTCCCGCTATAAGTCGCTAAAGCGCTCAGCAAACTGTTGGTGCTATATAAATCCTGTATAATAATAATAGTCGCCAGTACTAGTATAAAAAAAAAAATCCCCATTATCTATACTGCCATTTGTAAATGCTATAACTTTCACATAAACCAATTAATTTACACGTATTGGGATTTTTTTTTATAGCAAAGACATGTAGCAGAATACATTTTGGCCAAAATTTATGACAAAATCTAAGTTTTTAAAACTTTTTTTACTGGATATATTTTATAGCAAAAAGTAAAAAATATTTTTTTTTTCAAAATTGTCGGTCTTTTTTTGTTTATAGCGTAAAAAATAAAAAAACACACTTCTGCCTGGCAGTACTAGGGTACCTGGTTCGAATCCCAACAACGGCACCACCTTCCTGGAGTGTGTATGTTCTCCCTGTGCCTGCGTGGGTTTCCTCCGGGTACTCCGATTTCCTCCCACACTCCAAAGACATGCTGGTAGGTGAACTGGCTCCTGTCTAAATTGGCCCTAGCATGTGTATTTATGAATGTGAGTTAGGGACCTTAGATTGTACGCCCCTTGAGGGTAAGGGACTTGTGAATGTACAATATATATGTAAACCGCTGCATAAATTAACGGGGATAAGTATCTGAAATAAATAAACGCACAGGTGATCAAATACCACTGAAAGAAAGTTCTGTTTGTGAGGAAAAAAAGGACATAAATTTCATTTGAGTGCAGTGTTGCATGACCGTGTAATTGTCAGTTAAAGTAATGCAGTGCTGTATTGCAAAATGGGCAGCACAGTGGCTAAATGGTTAGCACTTCCACATGGTAGCACTAGGATCATTGGTTCAAATCCCAACCACGGCACCACCTGCCTGGAGTTTGCATGTTCTCCCTGTCCCTGTGTGGGTTTCCTCCGGGTACTCTGGTTTCCTCCCACTCTCCAAAGACACGCTGGTAGGCTCCTGTCTAAATTGGACCTAGTATGTATATGTATGAATGTGAGTTAGGGACCTTAGATTGTACACCCCTTGAGGGTTAGGGACTGATGTGAATGTACAATATATATAAAAAGTGCTGCGTAAATTGATGGCGCTATATAAGTACCTGAAATAAAGTGGTTAAATGGTAAATCTAAAGGAAATTTAATTTTTAAAAAAATTGTATAATGTATGGTCAGAAGGAATCAAATAAACAAAAAAAAACAGGGAGGGAGATCACTCCAAAAAAAAGTCATCCTAGTCCATAGATGGTTTAAAAATATTCCAAAACAATTCCTGACAGTAGAAAATGTGAGGCTTGTTTTATGGAAATAAAGGACAATCTGCCGCGCAATGCAGCTTCTAGGCGATGATCAGATTAGGAAAGTGACGGATCCCTGCAGCCTTAGTCGTGTGCCCATCTGACACTTCCTAGGATTCTACCCCCAGTCACACGGGAGCAGACTGCAGCGATCGGTGCCGGCTCCCATCTGCCACTTCCTAGGAGGATTCTACCCCCCTCACACGGGAGCAGACAGCAGCGCAGCGATCGGTGTCGGTTCCCACCTGACACTTCCTAGGAGGATTCTACCCCCCTCACACGGGAGCAGACAGCAGCGCAGCGATCGGTGCCGGCTGTACTCACCAGAGGCGTCCACTGTATGTAGCAGAGACATGGAATCCAAGCCTTCCCTACATGCTGGATCCTGCTACAAATGAGGAATTTCTCTCTATCTGTACACACAGGGGCTCCCGGAGACAGCCCACCACTACAGCCATTGGTAGATCCGCAGCTCTTCTCTGCCTGCTGCGATGGAGAGACACATCCAATAGGGGCTGGCTCTCCCCTCCCTAGAAACAATAGTACATCCCCTCCCTGTCTGTCATCCTAGAGGAAGGATTGCAACATTACGTGGGGGGGGGGGGTGCTCAGCACTCACTTCCCTTAGCCTGATAGCTGTCACGGCGACATCTATAGGTGACTTGTGAAACGGCCAAAATCATGAAAGAAGTCTTCTGTAAACCCAATCATTCAAATCTCATATACACTATATTGCCAAAAGTATTGATCGGCCTGCCTTTACACACACATGAACTGATTATTATTATTATACAGTATTTATAAAGCACCAATAGTTTGCTCAGCGCTGTACATTACAAAGGGGGACAGAACATGCAACAGTACAGTAACAATACAATGCGATACATGAGGGGTTCGAGGGCCCTGCTCCTTGGAGTTTACAATCTAGGAGGGAGGGGATGGTGGCACAGGAGGAGATAGCTGTGGGGGAAGGAGTGGTAGGAAGAGTGGAGGAGATCGGCAAGTTAGCAGGGGGTGGGGTAGGCTTCCCTGAAGAGATGGGTTTTCAGGGTGCACCTAAAGGAGAGGAGAGTAGGTGATAATCTGATGGGTTGGGGCAGGGAGTTCCAGAGTATGGGTGACGCCCTGGAGAAGTCCTGGAGGAAGGCATGGGAGGAGGAGACCAGGGAACTAGAGAGAAGGAGGTCTTGTGAGGAGCGGAGTGTGCGTGCTGGGCGGTACTTGGATATTAGGTCAGTGATGTAGTTCGGGGCAGTATGCTACAATCAGGAGCGAACTGACAACTCATGGGGCCCCCAGGCAATAGGGGATCATGGGGCCCCTGTGTCCTTGCCCAAACTCAAAAAAGCCTATGAAAAAGGTACCAGGGGCATCTCATGGGGCCCCCTACTAACCCCGGGCCCTCGGGCAGTGTCCGAGTTTCCAAATGGTCAGTCCGCCCCTGGCTACAATGATGCTTCAGTGATGCTTCAATGATGCTACAATGATGCTGCAATGATGCTTCGGTGATGCTTCAATGATGCTACAATGATGCTTCGGTGATGCTTCAATGATGCTACAAAGATGATACAATGATGCTTCGGTGATGCTTCAATGATGATACAATGATGCTTCAGTGATGCTTCAATGATGATACAATGATGCTATGGTGATGCTTCAATGATGCTACAATGATGCTTCTGTGATGCTACAATGATGCTTCTGTGATGCTTCAATGATGCTACAATGATGCTTCTGTGATGCTTCAATGATGCTACAATGATGCTTCAGTGATGCTTCAATGATGCTTTTGGTGGTGCTTTTTTTGAAGGTTTAATTAAACTTTGTCATAGACTTCTATGGAGGCTTTTAATACACTTTGAAGCATCACAAAAGCGACATTGGGTACAATTTTTGAAGCAAAGCAGATGCAGCATGTAAACAGGACTGTAAGCTAACCATTTTATTTAGCGACAGATGCTTTGATTGGCGTTCAGAGTGCTTTTAAAAAAAGTGTGTCCAATGCCATGTTCTGAAGCAAGTGTAAATGAGTCCAAAAGATATGCTGTGATATTTAGCGGCAAGCTGTCAGTATGGGGCAGGGGAGATTGGGGGGGTAGAGAGGAGCCTCCAAGGATTGGACTGTTTTTCTAGCACTTCCCACAGATGTTCGATGGATTGAGATCTGGGGAACTTAGAGGCCATGTCAACACCTCAAACTCGTTGCTGTGTTCCTTAAACCATTCTCGAACCATTAGATGGGTGGTCATAAAGTTGTGGCTGATCTATGTATTTATGTTGGCATGTGGTAAATTGGTTAGCATGCTTACCTTTGAGAGACAGCCATCGTGTTTTCTATACATGTAGTCTGGAATACACAAAGCACCATTTTTGCAGTGTGGCAGGCACGGCCAGGACAACGGGTAGGCAGGAGGGGCAGCTGCCCCTGGAGAAGTGAACTGCACCAGTAAAGGACCTTTGCTGTCTGAGGGAGGGGAGCACAGCATGGTGTGTTCCCATCCCTGTAGCATTGTAGGTCTGTACGTTTTATGGAGGGAGGGGGGAATTGTACTGGGGACACAATTGTGCTAGAAGGGAGGGGTGTTGGCAAGCATGCAGTTCAACAATAGATTTTTTTTTTGGGGGGGGGGTAAAGCGAGGGGATATTTGCTGAGACGTGCCCACGTGTTGCGGGGAGGCGCCATTTTCATCTTCTCCCTGAGTACTAACTAACCTTGTCGCGGAACTGGTGGCAGGGCAGATTATCCTGCTGAAAGAGGATACTGACTTCAGGGAATAGCATTTCCATGTTACTCAATCAGCGACAATATTTAGATAGGTGGTACATGTCAAAGTAACATCCACATGAATGGCAGGACCCAAGGTTTCCCAGCAGAACACTGTCCAAAGCATCACATTGCCTCCGTTGGCTTGCTTTCTTCCCATACTGAATTCTGGTGCCATCCCTTACCCAGGTAAGTGACTGACACACACACTCTAAAAGAAAACATGATTCATAGGACCAAGCCACCTTCTTCATTTGCGGACACAAGAATGGTCACCCTGATCCGTCTTCAGCTACGCAGCCCCATACACAACAAACTTCGATGCCCATTTATTTGTCTTTCAACATATCAACTTCAGAGACAACATGTTTACAGTCTGCCTTATATATCCCACCAATTTCAGATGCCATTCTAAAGAGATAATCAATGTTATTCACTTAACCTGTCAATGGTCATAAAGGTATGGCAGGTCATTGTATACTTGGAAAGAAACCTGTATTGTGAAAGATTTAAAGGCTAACACTGACTATCATTCTCTAAAAATCCTAGGTGTCTGTCCTAATTCTCAATACTTTTTTAGTCACTGACCCAGAACTGACTAGGGAAGTCAAATGAAAACCCAGATCTCCTGAACTAAATACAGTTGCAAGAAAAAGTATGTGAACCCCTTGGGATTACGTGGAGTTTTGCATGAATTGGGCATAAAATGTGCTCTGAACGTCATCTAAGTCACAACAATAGAAGAACACAGTCTGCTGAACATAATACTACACAAGCATTAGATGTTGCCGTGGTTTAATTGCACATAACATATAAACATTCACAGTGCAGGGAAGAAAAAGTATGTGAACCCCTTGGGATTACGTGGAGTTTTGCATGAATTGGGCATAAAATGTGCTCTGAACGTCATCTAAGTCGCAACAATAGAAGAACACAGTCTGCTGAACATAATACTACACAAGCATTAGATGTTGCCGTGGTTTAATTGCACATAACATATAAACATTCACAGTGCAGGGAGGAAAAAGTATGTGAACCTTTGGACTTAATAACTGATTGACCCTCCTTTGGCAGCAATAACCTCAACCAAACGTTTCCTGTAGTTGCAGATCAGACCTGCACAACGATCTGGAGTAATTTTGGACCACTCCTCTTCACAAAACTGTTTCAGTGTAGCAATATTCTTGGGATGTCTGGTGTGAATCGCTCTCTTAAGGTCATGCCACAGCATTTCAATCGGGTTGAGGTCAGGACTCTGATTGGGCCACTCCAGAAGGCGTATTCTGTGCTGTTGCAGCCATTGTTTTGTTGAATTACTTGTATGCTTTGGGTCATTGTCCTGTTGCATCACCCATCCTCTGCGGAGCTTCAGTTGGCGGACAGATGGTCGTACGTTTTCCTGCAAAATGTCTTGATAAACTCTGGAATTCATTTTCCCATCAATGACAACAATCCGTCCAGGCCCTGAGGCAGCAAAGCAGCCCCAAACCATGATGCTCCCTCCGCCATGTTTTACAGTGGGGATGAGGTTTTGATGTTGGTGTGCTGTGCCTTTTTTTCTCCACACATAGTGTTGTGTGTTCTTCCCAAACAACTCAATCTTGGTTTCATCTGTCCACAGTATATTTTGCCAGTAGTGCTGTGGAACATCCAGGTGCTCTTTTGCAAACTTCAAACGTGCTGCAATGTTCTTTTTGGACAGCAATGGCTTCCTCCGTGGTGTCCTCCCATGTACTCCATTCTTGTTTAATGTTTTCCTTATTGTAGATGTGTCAACAAAAATGTTAGTATGTGCCAGAGATTTCTGTAGGTCTTTAGCTGACACTCTGGGATTCTTCTTTACCTCATGCAGCATTCTGCACTGTGCTCTTGCAGTCATTTTTACAGGACGACCACGCCTAGGGAGAGTAGCAACAGTGCTAAACTTTCTCCATTTGTAGACAGTCTGTCTTACCGTGGACACATGAACATCAAGGCTTTTGGAGATACTTTTGTAACCCTTTCCAGCTTAATGCAAGTCAACAAGTCTTGATCGTAGGTCTTCTGAGAGCTCTTTTCTGCGAGGCATGGTTCACATCAGACAGTGCTTCTTGAAACCAGTAAACCCAAAACAGGTGTGTGTTTTTTAAGGGCAGGACAGCTGTCAGAAACACATCCAGTATCATCACACTGATTGGAGTCAAGGTTGGCTCACTCCTGGCTCCAATTAGCTCTGGGAGAAGTCATTAAGCTAGGGCCTCACATACTTTTTCCTCCCTGCACTGTGAATGTTTACATGTTATGTGCAATTAAACCATGGCAACATCTAATGTTTGTGTAGTATTATGTTCAGCAGACTGTGTTCTTCTATTGTTGTGACTTAGATGACATTCAGAGCACATTTTATGCCCAATTCATGCAAAACTCCACGTAATCCCAAGGGGTTCACATACTTTTTCTTGCAACTGTACTTTTTCTGGATCAGTGACTGTTAAACTATTTAAAGGCTGAGTTCACCTTTAAAAAAAATGCACATCTTTTTGCAGGTAAAGAAAATGTGCATTTATTAATTTTTTTACACTGCAGTTTGTAAGACATTGAAAATCACAGGTGCAATGCTAGGATCCTGCAGACACTCAGTAAACTGTCTTCCCATACCTAGTATGGGCAGGCAGTTACTGAATGGCAGAAAGAATGAATGGACTTTCAGAGCTCACTGGCGCTCTCACAGTTCATTGAGAACTCTAAGCCCTCCGTTGCAATGAATTATGGTACTTGTAGTCTGTTCCTTCAAAGGAAACTGTGAATGAATAATACGTCCATATGAGAAGAACACCGTTTTTAAATTGTGACAGCAGGTGCAGGGAGAAGATCCCCTGCCCGCTGTCATGGGGAGGAGGAGATTGGGGATGAGAGGAGGATTCATGTTCCACCCTAAATATGGGGGGATATGTAACATGCTCCAAAGGTGAACTTGTGGATAAATGGTTAGCACTTCCACTTGACCAGCACTATGTGAGTTAGTTAAAATCCCAACAATTAGCAACAAATTAACAACAAATTGACAAAACAGTGCAGCAACAATCTAGGTTGAAAGAAAAACGAACAAAATCCAAAACAGTGCAACAACAATTAACAAATTAACAACAAATTAGCAAATCCCACTTCCGCTTGGCGAGCACTATGTGTGTTGGTTCAAATCCCAACCACAGCATTTCCTCCCTGGAGTTTGCATGTTCTCCCTGTGCCTGCGTGGGTTTCCTCCGGGTACTCCGGTTTCCTTCCACACTCCAAAGACATGCTGGTAGGTTATTTGGCTCCAGTCTAAATTGTCCCTAGTATGTGTATGTATGAATGTGAGTTAGGGATCTTAGACTGCACGCCCCTTGAGGGTTAGGGACTGATGTGAATGTACAATATGTATGTAAATTTAATAATAACTAATCCTTTGCATCAACATGACATCCATACAGCTGGCATTTTTAAATGAAGATCCCTTCTTTGGCAATCTACCTACATTCTAATTACATTTCATGTAAAAACTGCTGTTTCTGCAAGTAGATAAAATAGTACATAGGACTGTCAGAATTCGTTCTATGAATATGCTGCCTTCCATAGAGCTGCACAGAAGAGCAGTAAAGCGAACACTCCTTCAACACCACTCATTACAAAGTGCTTGCTTATGTAATACATTCTGGGATATCAGCAGACATGTACAGGCTGATGTCCCACATTGTACGGCTATATTTCTACAGCTGAGAAGACCCTTGAAATTCTCGTTATATGGCATACCTGAAAAATCTTGTTTACAAAAATGAAAAAACATGTTTACAAAAACATTTGTATTGACAAAGTAGTGCCCAATGGAGAAAGGTTTTATTCAGCTGGCTTATTCAAGCCAATTTCTTCATTACCATTTTATTTTCAGAGAAGGAAGAACTGAAGGGTCCCATAAACATCTTTAAAGGAATTGGATAGACATAAGTTATGCTATTGAGGCAAGGGACTTAAAACTCACAGGACCAGACAACTAAGTGCATAATACACCACGTATATTAAAGCTGAACTCCAAAGAAATAAATACCAATCAATTCTTTGTCCCTCCAGCATGTCCCAGGGTTCTTTCAGAGTAACATGGTTGCTTAAAGTGTTACTAAACCCACAGCCATAAAATGTCTTTATATTTTGTAAAGCATGCCTGATAAACTCACTGTGGAACCTAAGGGATTAGTCCTCTGTATTGTGTATAAAGGATGTTTGCTCTTGACTTCTCTGATCCTCCCCTTCTTCCAGTGCCCCTCTCTTATCTCCTATTAAGACATATGGGTGTCCTTTTATGAAACAAAGATCAGCGGCGATCCTGAGGATTGTTGCTGATCTCCGATCATTTGTGGTTTAAGAAACAGAGATGATCAGCGGAGAACATGTTCTCCGCTGATCATCTCAGCACACAGCTGGCCAGTATATGAAGGAGCGATGTCAGCCCTTCACTGGAGATCTGTGTTCTCCCTGAAGATTCTCCAGCCCAGAGCTGGAGAATTGGAGGAGCCGCAAATGAAGCAGTGATAATTTACCTCTGCTATCTATGGTATAGATACTGCAATTTATGCCATTTTTCTGCTATACAGCGCTGCGCTAGTTTACCGGACAATTGTGCGGTCATGCAATACGGTACATAAATAAAATTTATGTCCTTTTTTTCCCACAAATTGAGCTTTCTTTCGGTGGTATTTGATCACCTGTGCGTTTTTTTTATTTTTTGCTCTATAAAAAAAAAAAGGCTGACAATTTTGAGAAAAAAAAAACAATATTTTGGACTTTTTGCAATAAAACATGTCCAGTAAAAAAAAAAATTAAAAATCAAATTTCATCATAAATTTCAGCCAAAATGCATTCTGCAACATGTCTTTGCTAAAAAAAACCCCACAATACGTGTAAATTAATTGGTTTACGTGAAAGTTATAGCGTTTATAAATGGTGGGAAAGATACTCGGATTTTTTTTTTTTATACTAATAATGGCGGCGATCAGCGACTTATGGCGGCGATCAGTGACTTATGGCGGGACTGCTGGACTACGGCGGACATTCTGACACTGGGGGGGAACTGACTTGGGGTCACTAACATCCCCAGTGACACCAATACAGCAATCAGTGCAAAAAAAAAAACACTGACACTGTACTAATGGCACTGGGGAGGAAGAGGTTAACTTTTTTATTCACTGAAAGGGTTAACTGTGTGAGGGGAGTGTTTTACTAGGGGGCAGGGGTGTGCACTGCACGGGGACATGCTGATCGGGAGAGATAAACTCTTCTCTCCGGCTCAGCATGTCAGGAGCTGTCAGGGAACTGACAGAAAGCAGAGCTACTGCAGCCCTGCTCTCTGTCAGTGATTGCCGCTAATCGGCGGGACACGGCCGGTAATGACTGGCTGTGACCCGGCGACTGGCACCCACAGCCGGGATCGGCGGTGCAGGTAGGGAGGTGGCACGCCTTGTGCGCGACCCCTACCTGTTTTGCAAAAGCATGTTTTAAAACGTGGTTTTGCCCAGCCGTGCCGACCTGCCACTGTATTTCTACAGTGGCTGGTTGGCAAGAAGTTAACTGTAGTGCACAGCCATACGTGCCTGACAAATGGCTTATTTGTATCCCTATTGTGTTATTTCATGCCCTGGAGACCTGCAAGATTCCTTCATTGCTTATCACTGGTTTCCTCACCACCTCTCACAGTGTGTCTGCCTAACCTGTTTTATCACCAACTCTTCTCACTTTCTCCTGTCTCTCACCACTTAGACAAACAGGCACTACATTGCTTGCTTTGGAGCTGCCCAAGAAGTGCCCAATAAGAAATTCACTTGCCATGTACGCATGGAATATGCAGTTTGCCCTGTGTGGGGAAGAAGAGGTCAGATGTTGCATGCTACGATACATATAATCCTCCACCAAGGGCCAGAAGATATGAATTAATTAAGTACATTATGATAACGTTACGAGAATTAATAACAACATATCTCTTTATATTGCAAAGTATAGCTCCCAACTCTCCCTGATTTTGAATAAGTCCCTCTGTCCCTTTACCCTCCTCTTTTATCCCTCATTTTGGTTTGATTATATGGCACTATATAAATCCTATATAATAACAATAATCTCCAAAAGTAAATAACCAGAAAATGAATGCAGCAGTATTAATAGGGATTTAACTTGTACAGCTGGCCATACATGCATCGAACAGATTCCCCCATCCAAACAAGTGAGGTAGATGGAGGAATCTTCCACGCTGTGCCAGTGTAGTCTGACAGCAGAGACTTCTCCACTGTCGTAAAACACTGATCAAATGAACATTTTCCTACATTCTTGTTGGGCCAGTTCGTACCACAAAAACACACTCCAGATCCATTCTAGATGCATTTCTGCATGCGTGTTTAACACATTTTTATACAATCTGGTGTGTTTTGTGTTGCATTTTTTAAGCATTTCTGGATGCATTCCAGATGCTTTTTTTCTTCTTTTGTCCTCTTTTTTTCTCACTGTACTGGGGCCCAGTGTGATTTTGATGTGTTCCGGTACATTCTAGTGTGTTTTTTATGTGTTTTACCACGTTCCAGTACAGTCCAGTGCAGTAAAAAAGCAGCATGTTCCAATTTTTTTTTGGAATGCCCTGGAACTGAGTGCACTGATGTGAACTATGCCATTGGAAACCATATAACCTACTTTCCATGCATTTTTGATGCAAAAGAAACCACAGTGTACTGCATGTGGCGTGAGAGAGGTTGAACATTACAGATCAACTTCTCTCAAGGAGCAACGGCCATAGACAGGTCAAAATTGGGCCAATTTAGTAAACAATTTTGATCCTTCTATGGCCAGCATAAGCTGTCTGTAAGAGGCAAGATCGATCTTGGAGCTGGGTTTACCCTTTGCTTTGTTGTACAAAATAGGTCTAATTATATACAGTCTCTAAACATGCACTGAATATTACACAAATTAATGCATGGGAACAGTAACCAAAAACCTCTGACTTGCCAGAAATAAATGTTGAAATTCATGCTCTAAATTTAATAAAATGAAGTACCAAATCATCCTCTTCTTGGAATAAAGTAAACACTATTGACTGGAACTAACAGAAAAGTAAAAGAAAGCAAAACGACTTTGTTAATAGAGGAAGTAACTGTCATTGCCATGCATGAATGACTATCAAAAGTTTAAATAGCATTTAGCTAAACACTTTAAGGTTTGGAGTGCAAGCATTCGACTTTGTATTGAGCTGACAAATAATATTCAGACTTATCTAGGCTCTGTTCACATTTATATAGGTGGGAACAGGTCACCCGTGTTTTTGCTCATTTGATGCATCCCGTTTGAGGCAGAGACTTCAAATGGTTATCCTCTGCATCACAATGGCACAAAAGAAGTGCAGGCCCCCCCTTTTTTTTATTACATTGCTCTGCAACGCATGGCAATGACTTACCATGCATTCTGGTACATTTCAGCACATGATCAATGGTTGGTGCTTTTGGAGTGCCCTTAAGAATGAATGGCATCAC
The DNA here is from genome assembly GCF_062004578.1 of Staurois parvus. Classification (NCBI taxonomy): domain Eukaryota; kingdom Metazoa; phylum Chordata; class Amphibia; order Anura; family Ranidae; genus Staurois; species Staurois parvus. Next base: position 6,357,659 of record NW_028318430.1, on the reverse strand, counting down.
AGTGCTCCTGACAGAACATGGGGTGTTTTTATGAGCAGTGTGAACATGTGCAAAATCACACATGTTCCTATGTTGCATAAGTGTGATTGGGGCCTTATGAAGGCAATGTAGCTACTCCAGAATTATTTAATTGCTTTACCTGCTCTAAAGTGATGAACAATTATTTCTGAGTAGTTATTAAGGGTACTTGTGTGTTTCACCCAAAAATTCTAAATAATTGCCCTGTAATAGAAGACATGAAGGCCTCATTCATACCTTTGTTTTAACCCAAATTTGCCTAATATTATTGGATAAGTACAACAGATTATGGACAACTGTGGAAGTGTTGACTGCTGAAGACTGCCACAGGCAGTACTGATGGAAGACAGTCAAGTTCAAGAAAAACAACAGACTATATTCTGCACTAAAGTGTGGTGCCAATATTGCAGGCTGATGTTTTCTACTTCAGGTATCCCAAGCCTACAAACAAAAGTCCAATTCCCAGACACCCACTAAGCCATGTCCCCCCCTCAGACAGGGGTGATCCAGAAACACTATCTTCAAAAAGACAAAAGAGGGCACACCAGCTTCATGCGTTAACCAAAACACCATTTATTTAGAAGCTAAAAAAGGTAATTATACTCACAAACCGCCATTAAAGAAAGGCTCATCACAAATATCCACAGCAAAGAGATCCAGAACCACTCTGTATTCCTCCAGATGGACTGAGGAGATGTCACAAAGGCCGGCAGATGCTAATGTGTTTCGAAGGTGCCCCCTTCTTCTTCAGACATAAATGTCTGATGTACACTACATGTTTTTTAAAGCATCTATGTGTTAAGACAATAACCCCCCCAGCCCCACCCTTTATTGATGAGAGGGCAATGTGAGAGATGCTAACTAGGTAGTTCAGGTATGAGCCAATGTCTGAAGAACCTGAAATACAGCAGACATTCTGCTCAGAAGAAGAGGGGGCACCCTCAAAACATGTTAAGATTCTGCAGACCTTTGTGGCGTCTCCTGGTCCATCTGGAAGCATAAACAGTGTTTCTGGTCGTCTTCATTGTGGATATTTGTGATAAGCTTTTCTTTAATGTCCATTTGTGAGTAGAATTACTTATTTTTATCTTCTAAATAAATGGGGTTTTGGCTAACAAACAAGGCTAGTGAGCCCCTTTGTCTTTTTACAGACAGTGGACTTCAGCCTGCTGGAGAGATGTGCTTGGGCCTCATTCACACCTGTGACAACAATTTCCAGTGGGAGCCTCATAAAAATTAACAAGAGGCTGACAGCACCCACAACCATGTGCAGCTACTCATATGTAATCGGATATTACCTGTGGATGATTGGCCCTGGCGGCAGTTTGTTTGTGCCCCGGCTTAATCATCCACAGGTAATCGGTGCATGTTTGATTACATGTCAACAGATGTGGGAACTGTCAGCCTTGCATTGCATTGTATGAGGTATAAAATAATCCCTGTCCATTTTTTGCCATCTGTTTCCCATTTGGAAGATTTCCCTTAGTCTCATAGCCAAAACAGGAAGCGAGAGGAAATCTCTCAAAAGTGAGGGAATACCTACCTGGTTGACACCAGGGTCACCACAATTAGTATCACCATTAAAAGATTTCCTCTTTATTCCTATTCTGGTGACAACACAAAATTGGGGATTTTCTTTTCCTTTCATTTTCAGTGTTAACGGTAAACAGGAAAAATAGCGAGGGTTCTTCTCCCTAATATGAACACAGGCAGCAATAAAAACATGACAGGTGTTTTAATCCTTCTCTGTAAAAAAAAAAAAAAAAAGGATAGGCAGATAAACACTGATGACAATGAATGGGGACATCTGTTATGAAGTCTTTGGAGGGTCCTCAACTACATATGTTGACACGTCCACACAGTTACTCATATTTCAGGAATGCCATTTACTAAGCATACATGACACATTTTCCAGCAGAAAACAGTGAAAATATTAAAACAGTCCAATATATGGACCCTGCATTCACTATATCTGTTCTCCCACAGTACACAGAACATGGAAATGCAATTCTTTTAGTACATATAAAACTGCTAAATACCTTTTTTCATCAGCAGCTAGAGCAATCTTATGTTTTCTAGCAGTGTCCAGCTGAGCACCGCTTAAAGCTTGTAGAAGGAGTTTTAATTCTGCTCTGACTGTCCTATGAGGCTGACCTTCTGTCTGGATGGTGCTGATTGGCTCTTTGCCGATCACATGCATCCTTCCCAAAGAAGAAAAAAACTCTGTAGCAATACAGCTTAAACTGAGCATGTGCAGAGTGACTCAGAGAGCTCTATACTATCAGCAGATAAATTGGGGACAGTAGAAGAAGAGGAGGATCAGAGAAGATAGGATCAAACAGCCTTTTTATACAATGCAGAGGATTAACCCCTTAGGTTGCACAGTGAGTATAACAAGCATGCTTTACTGCATATACAGACTGATTTTATTGTTGTGGGTTTAGTAACACTTTAAGGCTTTCTAATCACCCTACAAATGATAATCTTTGCCTGCAATTACATGAAGGTTAGGATATTTGTGCAATGTCCAGTTTGCTATACAGTACTTGCAATGACTTACTTGTAGAACTGCTGACTAAGTATCACAAATATGTTTTGTCATCCTGCGATTAAAAAGTAGGAAAACGGGCACCCTTTTTTTCTTGCTGCATCACAAATGCCTTCCCCAAGACCACATATATGCTCTCACACCTGCTCTATGGTGCTAGATGTTGCATCCCAGTATATTGGAAATAGTCTTGGGCACCATTCATAGTAACATGGGCAATGAAAGTCAATTATATTGAATGCACGGAAAGCCTAATTGCCTCAGATAGGGGTAACCATGAAAATTTTCACAAAAACCGCTTCTATTGACAGGAATTCTCTGTCTCTGCTGAGTTTCAGGACCTTCTTCAAGGAAAGTGAATTGTAGGAGGAACAGAGACTGTATAGGTGGAGCCTCTCTCCTGTACTCTTGTGTCCTCCGAAACCTCTGTGCCACACACCACCTTTTCCTACCTCACTTCCTTCCCATTTTCCTTTTCTCATTTTTTTTCCTTTTTTATTCTATTACCCTATTCTATGACTCCTCTCATTTTTGACATATTGAATTTCAGATATGTATTTTCTAAATGGACCTACCCACATTTGATCCATTGTGGTTTCACATAATTCTCAATACGAGTGATTTAAATGGTTTATGATGAGCCAATTTACAGGGTTCAATATCACTATCTGTACAGTAGGTAAAAATACACAATGGCTCTCAATGAACTGTAAGAAAAAATATATATATTTTTTTTTTTCAGTGATGCTTGGCTAGTGCTACATGTTTCCATTATAGTAAATAGACACATTTATTTAGTAACAAAATACTAAAGAAAGGTTTATTCAATTGGATAAAGTATTAAAGTGTTAAACGTCTTAGCCATAAAGAATATATAAATGGTATTCATTTGCTTCATGTAGAGTAGCATTAATGTTAGCAGACACAGAAATAATGGTATTAAACAAGCTTGTCCTGTTCAACCAGCAAATTCAGTAGGTGGAATTCCTTTCACTCCAAGTCCAGTAATCTGTTATAAGAAAAATATTTGAAAACACATGATTTTAGTTGTATTCATTTATATAAATGCTACATTGCAATTAAAGTGTATACCACATGGATTTTTAAAAAGCTTATTGTGGAGACCCAGTGGTCTTCCTGTATGTAGAAAATATGAGCTTGTATGTTTTTTTTCCCTTAGACAACCAAGTATATTACTGGTCCATATATATGGATTGTAGTCCATCCTTGTCAAGGCCTCAAGGACTGCGATCCCTTGAAATGTTGGAGAGGATAAACTCTGTTTGCTTGAACACATACTGTACCTACTAAGGTTAGTTTGCTGCAGTACATCCAGACTGATACTTAACATCTACTAAAAAGTTTATTTGGATGGAAAACACACAAAAAAATTTTCAAGAGGTGTTCCATGCCTTAGACTACATGTACACTAGGCTACCCTGACCACCATTTTGCGTTTTCCCTTGGTCAGCGGTCAAAAAGTTCCTATCCTGAACAAGATTCTTCTGCGTTCAGGACAGTGAGGTTTAACCTCACCTAAACGCGCCAACTCTTAAATTCTGCTAAAAGCCTATGTGTACAAGGACACATAGGCATTTATGGAATAGAGTTTAGGAGCTTTGGAAACCAAAGCCAAAAGCTCCTAAACTGAAGTTTAGGAGCCCTAGTGATAAAAATAAATTTTGACCACTGGTCAGATATTAGCACAATCTCACTTTTTATCCTCATGCACACTGGACGTTTTGATAACGCTGGTAACGTTAGCTGTGCAGATCACACAAGAGCAGACTAACACACAGGACAATAGTACACTGGTATGAATAATGGACCACACCAGGTAGCAGAACTGCAGACCACACAAGAGCAGGCAGAGGTCAGGAGCACACCAAACAGACAGAAGATCAGACCAAGTAGCAGGACCATGGACCACGCCAGAGCAAGCGGGAGCATCAAACATGAGTGTATCAGATGAACAGCAGACCAGAACAAGCAGCAGGATAGTGGACTATGCCAACACATGGGGGAATATGTGAAACTTATGGCTTAAAGTACAGATCTCCAAACTTTCTAAACACAGAGCCAATTTACTGTGCTTCAGGCTTTGGGGAGGGCTAGAATGTGCCCAGTAGCTTCATTGCTTCATTGTCCCATACTGGGCCTCTTGGCTCACCAGCAGAAGTTGGCTTCCTAATTTTTTTTGTCGGCCTCTAGAACAATTGCTCAAGCCTGGGGGAGCCCGTTTGTCCCTCTTCAGGGGGTGCGGGACCGTATGACCACTATGATGCTCAATGAACAGATGTTGAGTATCTGTAACGACTCCCAATGGAAATTCTTGAAAATATGGGAGCTGTGGTTGCAATATGCCTTTCCCTCGCTCCCCCCAGCTAGTCTGGGGTTGTGATGTTGCTCGGTATTGGCGTTCTTGGACCCCTGCTCTTGGTCTTGTTATTTTTTTTCTTTTGTACTCCTCTTTCCTTTCTTTTTTCTGTTTGTTTTTGGTGTGGCAGTGGATAGCTGCCTTTAGTTTGAGTTACTGTTGGTGTTATGCTAATATTTTTGTAATTTATGTGCCATTGATGGCCCCTGCGTGAGCGCACCTTTTGCTCTGTTGGTGTTAGAACACTGTTTTTTCAAATTTTGAAGTGCAATTAATAGCCCTTGCATGGACTTGTTTTGTTACTCCTGTCTTAAACTGTTTAAAAATTGATAAAAATATTGAAATACAGCTTTATTTTTGCATTAGTGTTTAGTGGAGTTTTGGCGTGTTTTTTTAACATAAAGAAAAAAATTTGGGGGGGGGGGGTCAAAAAAGTCCAAAAACGCCGGTTTGTGGCGTTTTACTGCGTTTTTCAGCGTTAGAGCATTTTTACAGCTAAAAAACTCCTCTAGAAATCCACTAGTCCACTTGGGTTTTTTTCCAGCCAAAAAAGTTGATTACAGTCTATGTGTGCATGGACACATAGTATAACATGCTGGGGGGTTTAACAGCTGTAGAAAAAGTGTCAAAAGCCAAAAACAGCCACTGTAAAAATATCAAGTGAGTATGAGAAACCCTGCTCCTAGAGGAGTTTTTTAGCATTTTGCCTATAGAAGCAATTAATATTATCCTGTGTATCCATGCACATTAGGTACTGTAGTCTAGAGGCATTTTTGAAGTTCAGTGTTTAGAGGCAGAAAATAACCCTTCTGTTTTGTGTTTTTGAGAGCATTTTTTCTGGCAGGAAAAACAACTATAAAACACTCCTAAAATGATCCTAAACACTAGTACAAAAAAAATGCCCAATATTAGTGTTTTTTTTTCTGCCAAGAGCCAGTGTGAATTAAAGTGTGTGATAAAGAGACCCTCTAAGACAGCAGAAGAAAAAAAAACTAAAAAAATTAACCAACTTGGACTAGTTGGACATATGTCATGTAAACTATCTAGACAAAATATTTCACTTGTGACTTTGGTCTTGGATTTGTATATATCAGAAAACTGGCCCTGGCAGATTGTTATATGAATTTGCACAGAAAATGTATATTATATGCATTTATGTATTTCTTTAACCAGAACACAAAACAGTTCAAGCATTACACTAGTTTAATCACCTTGTATATTCCTCCAGACTGAGGCTGGCGTGCAGTCCATTCTTCATCCATGCCTTCACAGGCTGATGTCACATACATCTCTGAATAGTCTTTTCCTCCAAAACAGCAAGAGGTCGTCTTATCCACTGGAAGCTTTACAGTCTGGATCACCGTCCCTACAATACAGATTGGAAAGTTTGCCTCCAGAGCATGAAAACAGTATATGGCAGAAAATTAAGTTTATAACATTATAATGGAAATTGTTATTTATATATATATATATATATATATATATATATATATATATATATATATGTATTTATTTATATTATATACACATACACACACAGTATATCTCATACCAGCCTCAGGGTCTATGCGAATAACACGTCCTCCATTATAGCAGGCAACCCACAGTTTCCCTTCTGAGTCTATGCACATGCCATCTGGAATACCTTCATCCTTCTGTAATGCGTAGACATTGCGTCTGTTTGCTGTGCAAACAAACAGATTTTGAGATTCATATTGCATTGTGGCTTTTTTTTTTTAATTAAACTTAACAAGATTGCTATCTTTGTTGATCAAGGGTTACCAGAGTTGTTTCTACAGTTGGGATTGTTTTTTTACGCAAGATTAATTTATATGTTTCCAACATATTAGGTATTATATTGTTTGTGTGCACAAAGCCTGCATTTGGTAAACAATTGCTCAAAAATTGGGCAACATGAAAAATTGCAACTGCCACCATTATATTCACCAGGTTCTTCTTTCAGAAAATGTATAACTGTTTGGGGTTCAAAGTATTTTTCTAGTACAAAATGCAGATTTTAATATGTGAATTTTTTGTTTTTAAACTGGTCCTAAATAAAAAAAAAAATACATGCCCTAGATATGTATGAATATTGCCCTGTTTACAGATCTAATGGATTACTATGGTGTTCATTAAGATTTAGTGGTTTGCTTGGAGTTCTACCTTAAAGAGAAAAATACAATTTCTACACTGTAAAAGGACACAATATACTCTTACAGCACAGGGGATAGAGCTATGCAGCACTGATTAGATTACAAATTAGAAATAAAAACTTACATGTTTTTCCAGTTTTCACATCATAATCTAATGCATCCACAGCAAAGGAAAGGCTGTCTATGTAGTAGAGGGTTTTGTGATCCAAAGACCAGTCTATCCCATTAGAGATGTCAACCATATCAAAGTGCTTCACTACAGAGTGGTCAGGGTACAGGGTATACAATGAGCCTTGGTTTCTTTCTACGACTGCAGGGCGGATTTCCTGAGACATAGTCCCTAGGAAAAAGTAACACTAATTAACAAAGCTAACATATTTATTAACACACTCCAGGTAAACGTGTTCATTATTTCTGGTACTTCATTATTTACAAGCAGTGCATTCTTACTGGAGAAATGCACTGTGTGCCATTACTGACATTCCCTTTTAAATATGTGACTTGTCTAGCTGCCGTGATCACATTTCACTCTGCTGTTTTCAGTCAGTGACCTGGAACAGTACAGAGGTAAGACATTCTTATTTTTCAGACTGCTGCAAGTTTATTTCAGGTTTGACAATTAAAACACTCCATAGTTAAGCAACTAGCATTGTCAGAGGAAGACTAACAATAGCAGGTCCAATATTTCTCTTTTGAAAGGTATACTTAAAGTGGTTGTAAAGGCTCAATGTTTTTCTTTATACATGAAGGTAAAAAGCCTTCTGTGTGCAGCAGTGCCCCCAGCCCCCTCAATACTTAACTGAGCCTCATCGAGATCCATTGATGTGCACCACAGCCTTGGCTGTCCCAGGGGTCTCTGCCTTATCATTGACTGAGACAGCAAGCAGGAGCCTTTGGCTCCTGCTGCTGTCAATCATAGCCAGTCAGCCAATTAGGAGAGAGGGGGCGGGGCCAAGCCACATCTCCGTGTGTCCATTCGCACATGGAGATGCGGCTTGGCCTACCCCCTCTCCTCATTGGCGGACTGGCTGTGATTGACAGCAGCGGGAGCCAATGGCAGCAGACGTACCATATAGCAAGCTGCTTGCTCTGGGGGCACCTGACAGGAGGGAGGGGCCAGGAGAGCCTGAGGGGGACCCGTAAAGAAGAGGATCCAGGTTGCTCTATGCAAAACTACTGCACACAGCAGGTAAGTATAACATGTTTGTTATTTAAAAAAAAAAAAAATATGAACCTTTAGAATCGCTTTAAGGGTCCATGCACACTAGGCAGCAGAAAGTGCCAGAACTGCTGGCAGAAAAAAAGCTGAATAAAAACCGTTCCTATGGAGCATATTGTACATGCGTTTAGGCACATTTAGGCGCTTTTACTTACCTATGGTTTATAAGCATTTTCCCCAAAAACACAAAAAAAAAAAATTACACTTATAAACACTTGACACTGTGTTTAGGCGCATCAGGCTTTTTTGTGCTCAAAGACTCCTTTCAGAAATTTGATGGGGTTTTTTTTCCCAGCCTGTAAACCCAGTGCATCCAGAAGTATTCACAGCGCTAAACTTTTGCCACATTTTGTTATGTTACAGCCTTATTCCAAAATGGATTAAATTATTTTTTTCCTCAACATTCTACAAACAATACCCCATAATGACAACGTAAAAGAAGTTTGTTTTTTATTCTTTGCAATTTACTAAAACTACAAAAATAAAAAAAAACACATGTACATAGGTATTCACAGCCTTTGCTCAATACTTTGTTGAAGCACCTTTAGCACCAATTACAGCCTCAAGTTGTTCTTTTTTTAGTATGATGCTACAAGCTTGGCACACCTATTTTTGGGCAGTGTCTCCCATTCTTCTTTGCAGTACCTCTCAAGCTCCATCAGGTTGGATGGGGAGAGTAGGTGCACAGCCATTTTCAAATCTCTCCAGAGATGTTCAATTGGGTTCAAGTCTGGGCTCTGGTTCAACCACTCCATGACATTCACAGAGTTGGCCCATAGCCACTCCTTTGTTATGTGGCTGTGTGCATAGGGTCGTTGTGCTGTTGAAAGATGAACCGTCGCCCCAGACTAAGGTCCAGAGCACTCTTGAAGAGGTTTTCATCAAGGATGTCTCTGTACCAGGGGTGGACTGACCATTTGAGAACTTGGGCACTGCCTGAGGGCCCGGGGTCAGTAGTGGGCCCCATGAGATGCCCCTGGTACCTTTTTCATAGGCTTTTTTGAGTTTGGGCAAGGACACAGGGGCCCCACGATCCCCTATTGTCCAGGGGCCCCATGAGTTTTCAGTCCGCCCCTGCTCTGTACATTGCTGCATTCATCTTTCTTTCAATCCTGACTAGCCTCCCAGTTCCTGCCACTGAAAAACATCCTCACAGCATGATGCTGCCACCACCATGCTTCACTGTAGGGATGGTATTGGCCAGGTGGTGAGCGGTGCCTGGTTTCCTCCAGACATGACGCTTCGCATTCAGGCCAGAGTTCAATATTTGTTTCATCAGACCAGAGAGTTTTGTTTCTCATGGTCTGAGACTCCCTCAGGTGCATTTTGGCAAACTCCAGGTGGATGCCATTTGCCTTTTACTGAGGAGTGGCTTCCGTCTGGCCACTTGAGTGCTTGGTTACCTCCCTGGCTAAGCCCCTTCTCCCTTGATCACTCATTTTGTCCTGGCAGCCTGCTCTAGGAAGATTCCAGGTGGTTCCAAACTTCAAATGAAGGCCACTGTGCTCATTGGGACCTTCAATGCTGCAGACATTTTTCTGTACCCCTCACCAGAGCTGTGCCTTGATACAATCCTGTCTCGGAGGTCTACGGACAATTCCTTGGACCTCATGGCTTGGTTTGTGCTCTGACAAGCACTGTTAACTGTGGGACCTTATATAGACAGGTTTATGCCTTTCCTAATCATATCCAATTGAATTTCCCACAGGTGGACTCCAATCAAGTTGTGGAAACATCTCAAGGATGATCAGTGGGAACAAGATGCACCAGAGCTCAATTTTGAGTGTCATTTCAGAGGCTGTGAATACTTATGTACATGTGGTTTTTGTTTCATTTTTTATTTTTAATAAATTGCAAAGATTTCAAAACAAACTTCTTTCACATTGTCATTATGGGGTATTGTTTGTAGAATGTTAAGGAAAAAAATTAATTGAATCCATTTTGGAATAAGGCTGTAACATAACAAAATGTGGCAAAAGTGCTGTGAATACTTTCTGTATGCTCTGTATGCCTATAAATGCTCACTTAGGGGGTTATTTATTAAAATTGGAGTGTGGAAAATCTGGTACAGCTCTGCATAGAAACCAATCAGCTTCCAGGCTTTATTGTCAAAGCCTAATTGAACAAGCTGAAGTTAGAAGCTGATTGGCTACCACGAATAGCTGCTCCATATTCTGGTTTGTGTGCAACAGTTTGAGTATATCTCCACCATAGGCTAACATAGAGTTGCTTCTACTGGCTTAAAGTAAAAACTCTCCAAACACTTGTATGAGCAAGTGCATCCATTATGGTGCATTCTATATTTAGAGGAAAAGAATTACATTTCTTTGGATGATTTAATAAAGTATTTTTATTGTCAACGTTTCGATGAAGCTCAGCCCATCTTTCTCAAGACACTATACCATGGAAGTGAACAGACTAATAAACCCAAAGTCCCACCCACCAACAACACCCTCTAGTGATGACCTCACAGAGTGCAAGGTTAAAAGACACATACAGGGAAAAGGTAAAAAAAAAAAAACATCGCAAAAGGAATAAAACACAACAATTCATCAAAAAAAAAGCCAAATATACAAAATCCTAGCTGAAATCAAGCTATCAAAAATAGCTCCTACATAAAAATGACAAATTGCAAAAAAAGCGAAACAAAGCAGGTAATGAATACTCAACAGATGGCTGGCGCAGCACATGAACCATCCATAATAAGTACCATCAAAAAATACTAAACCAAAAAGTGATATGCTAGGACCAGGGGCGGGCTGACAACTCATGGGGCCCCTGGGCAATAGGGGATCATGAGACCCCTGTGTCCTTGCCCAAACTCAAAAAAAGCCTATTAAATAGGTACCAGGAGCATCTCATGGGGCCCCCTACTGACCCTGGGTCCTCGGGCAGTGCCCGAGTTTCCAAATGGTCAGTCCGCCCCTGGCTAGGACAACAAAGCAATAAATAAAAAAATGACCAACTAGCCATAAAAATACTACCCAAGACCAAACACCCCACATGTGCCAAAAATAAAAAATTATAGGAGTGTGAATAGCATCCCAAATAAGACCATAAATCCACAGAAAACACCAACAGTGTACAAAAACAGGAATACATACAAATGTACGTATTTTAAATCAATATTCCACTACCAGATAGAAGAAACCAGAGGACTCAGCTATATAAATAGTTGCAAAGGAGGAAGGAGGGTGAGAACCCTAAGACTAACACCACTAAGTGAAAAACATATCATCCGAAACAGGAGGAGTAAATGTGGAAACCTAGTGAGGTTCCAATGAAAGAAAAAGGGTCTGGACACCCAAAACACCACACAGAAGAATCAGTCTAGTATAGCACCTAAATAGCACAAAATGACATAGATCCGCAAAAAACACAGACAGTGCACAAAAATAAGAATACGTACAACGTACATAATACAAATCAATATTTCACAACCAGAAATAAGAAACCTGAGGATTCAGATATATGAATGGAGGAATGATGGTGGGAACCCTAGGACTACCACCACTAGGAAAAAAAACATACCATCAAAAGCAGGAGGAGTGAGTATGGAAACCAAGTGAGGTTTCTATTAAAGAAAAAGGGTTTGGGTGTCCAAACTCTTTTTACGGCATATCCACTGGTTAGGATAGCTTATAGCACTCTCAGTGTTAAATTTGGTGTGGCGCTTAATGAACGTTTAATAGGCAGTAAGAGCTAGCTTCTCCTAGTTATTCTATGTTGAATAATTAGGAAGAATCCAGTATTTTATCATGTATAAAAAGCACTTCAACTAACATGTGTCCTCATAAGCATAATTATTCTAATGATTTGTATGTATGGCTATTGAAGAACTGTAAGCAGTACACTAAGAGCAGAATGCTGAAAATAGACTGCTTAAAAATGTGTCCCTCCATATACATATCATCTAAGTTCTCCACTTGCTCTGCTGGTTCCCAGTAAAATGAAGATTTTGATTTGAGAATTGCCTGCAGTTTTAAATTGCAAAAAAAAACGGACCTACATATTTGGATGATGTAATGAAATGATTCACCCCTGCTTATTTCCTTCCTTCCCTTAAGAAAAGAAACCTGGTCTATAATAGCATCCACCTAAAATACTGCTCTTAGGGCTCGTTCACACTAGGCTGTTTTGCCAACGCTTGCCAAATGCCCCTATAGCGATTGGCAAGCGTTGGTCCGGTGTTTGCGGAGCGTTTTTAACGCTCGGCAAACGCTCCGCAAACGCCGCATGTGCGGTTTAGCGGCGGTTGCTAGGCGTTTGCCGAGCATTAATAACGCCCCACAAACGCCTATAATGCATTTGAGTGGTGTTACCGCTCCGCAAACGCCCCGCAAACGCACCGCAAACGCCGGCCGGGCGTTTGCGGAGCGGCACCATAGACGAGAATAGGAGGCTTCAAAGCCTCCTGACTCGACCAGAGGCGTCCGTTTTGCCGCGACGCGACGCAAACGCACCTGTTAGAACAACACCATGTGCTGTAATGTGCAGAGTTGGCAGAGGCGTTTGGGAAGCGGTAAAAACGCTTCCCAAACGCCTCTCTGCCGCCTGCACACAAGGCTAGTGTGAACGTAGCCTTACACTCTGCTCCAACCAAGGTTCATCCCTCAGCATTCCATATTTGAAAACATACAAAAGCCCTACGTGTTTATTCAACCTATATGACTCTGTATCTGTTTAAAATACTGTTCCTGCTTTAACAATATTCTATACAGGAATTTGATTGCTTGGGTGAAGAGAACTTTAAATTATTTTTATTTATTATTATTGTTATTATTATTAGTAGTAGTAGTACTATCATTATCATATTCAAATATACCTTGAGAATGATACTTGTATCTGGAAAATAAAATATTATGATTATTACAATATGCTAGCATTTTCTTTGGAGATTGATGCCATATATAATAAAATTGGTTTTAAGAAGAAGCTTTAAAGGAGAAGTATGGCCAAAAAACACCTTGTCCATACATGTCTTTTAAAATATTGACAGCTAGTTGACTTGGATATAACATGTATGAGGATGTCCTGGTTCAAATAAGACAAGTAAATATAAAATGAAAAAAAGTTGTACTTAAAGGTACAACCTTTAAAAAAAATAATACATATTTTTTTCAGGTAAAAAAAATGTGCATTTATTATTTTATTTCTTGGGGTCTTTAAAGCCATGCACCCACGATTAGCAGATCATGGGTGCAATGTCAGGCTCTTGCAGACTATCAGTACACTGTCTGCCTATGCCTCCCATACTGAAATCCAGGAAGCTCAAAGGACTAAGAGCTCTCATCAATGCCCTCGCAGATCATTGAGATCTACAAGCCATCAGCAGCAATGGATAATGGTAGTTGTAGGTATTCATTCACAGAACTCTGTGCATGAATGAGTCCACTGTGTGGGCGGAGCCCCACACAGCCACACTATTTTTATATTGTGACAGCGGGTGCAGAGAGAAGGTCCCTGGCCCACTGTCACAAGGAGGGGGTGGATCGGGAAGTGAGGTGGTGGATGCTCAACATGTTACATGCTACACCCTAAATATGGGTGGAACATGTAACATGTTGAAAAAGGTGAACTTATCCTTCAATTTAAATGCGGCTTTAAGGCAGCTTCAGTTAAGAGATATCTATTACTAAAGCAATTGTCTGAAGACTCAGACAATTGCTGCCAAAATACAAGGCCACGTACTAACTGTGGGACAATGAATCTGAAAATGTTCAGCTTGAGTATGAGTTCTAATCACTCAGGCTTACTCTGTGGCCTGGGAGACGTTGCTTCCATTGTGTTATGTAATTTAATGCTTAAAATTATCATTTAAAAACACAAGCTTGCCGCAACTCACAGCTGAATGCCTTACCAAATTATACGGTAAACCATTTATTATCAAAAGCAACACAACATAGGGTACACTCACTGGGAAGATCGCTGAAAAAGCCCCTAAAAAGTTTGTAATAAAAAACAGTCACCGGGTTATGGAGTATAAAGTGTAAAAGTATAATTTCCAAGATGCCTTAAATGATCATGAATTGTTGCAGCAAACACATAAATCAGGAAAATTTGAAAAACTATAAACAGACGAGAATAAAAGCAGTGTGCTAGATTGAGCAGATAAGACAAAGAGCTATGATTTGCCAGATATACATGGCAAATCATAGCTCTTTGTGAATAGTCTTTAAATCTTTTGTGAGAGCAATTCTATTTGTAAATGTTATAACTAGTAAATGTCTTATTTGCACGATCTAGTACACTTTCACTTTTTTCTTGTTTGTGGCTACAGTTTTGATCAATAGTTCAATATGTATAAGAAACTTAAAAAAATACCTGCAAAAAATCTTCCTTCAGGGTCAACTTTTCCATCATTAAAACGATTATTGGGCTTGTCTTCATCAACTTGGGCAAGAGTAGTTACTGACTGGTCTTCCCAATTCAGAGCAGCAAAGGTGGTGCCTGTGGCAATCACATAGCCACCTGACTTCCGAAGTCCAACAGAGCCAACTGGTTCCTCTACAAATGGAATACAAGGCATGAATCAATCACTAAAAAAAAAAATAAAATGTAAGATTAACAACTTCCAGTCCGGACACTTTTACCCACTTCCTGTCCAGGCCAATTTTCTGCTTTCAGCGCTATCACACTTTGAATGACAATTGTGCGGTCATGCAACACTGTACCCATATGCATTTTTTAGCATTTTTTGAGACAGATAAAGCTTTATTTTGGTGGTATTTATTCACCACTGGGATTTTTATTTTTTTTGCTATATAAATGAAAAAGTCCAAAAATTTTGAAAAAAGGGGTTTTCTTATACAATTTTTGCAAATAAATAATATTTCATCATAAATCTTGGTCAGAATGTATTCAGTTATCTTTTTAGTAAAAAAAAATAACCCAAATTAGTTTATAACCAAAAATTATAATTTTTTTTATATATTATGTTTTTTTTTCTACATACTGTCACCCTAGCAGTACAGTGTTACTTGTGGGGGGTGATGAAGATTTTTTTTTTTTTTACACTGATCGCTTTTACACTCATAAAGGCTGTAAAAGCAATCATTTCTCCTTCTCTTGCAGACATTGAGTACTACTGTGTGAGCTGTGATTGGTCACAGCTTGTCACATGGTACAAGGCTGTTGTGAATAGCCTTATACCATGTGACCTCTGTGATCATTCACAGATTTCACAAGTAGTAAGCAATGATGTCAGAAGTGACATCTTGTTTACTACTCTGCATGTGATCACTGATTGGCCAATCAGTGATCACATGAACGGAACCTCGCACAGAGGTCCCGTACGACGATTGGTGTTCCACTGTGTCCGTTTATGAACGGAAACCTGCCCCTGGACTGCCTCCTTCCGGCCGTTTATATACAGCAGCCGGACGGTAAGTGGTTAAGTAGGACCTAATGATTGCTGTACACCAGGGCCCCTGACCTCCACCGTGTTGCAGACTTCGATAAACTTCTAATGAAAGTGCTAAAATACCTATAACCAGGATTGGGTTCAGATGACCAGCTTCTTACTCACCACCACCTTTTTCCTCCACAGCTTCCACACTGATTAGCCTGCCTCTGTCTGAGCAGCTAATTAATGCCTCTGCTTCAGCACCCAATAAGTGCCTCGCACAGATCCCAGACTTAGCACATTTATTATGAGCTTTAGATAGGAGGCTACAGTAAAATCAGACATTAAGTCAGCTTTGATCATACATAACTCATCCACAATTTCAGTTTGCCTATTGTGATATTTTGATGTTTTCTACAAAACTTGTAAACCACCAATACACATTTCTCAACACAGACACACCTATATGGAGAATTCCTGGATCCTCTGGTTTCCTTTTATTATTCAAATACTGGTAAATCACACAGTTTTCCCCAAAAGGAAATATTTTATACATTGGATAAATGGGGAAAAGTTAACAATTCCCTTAACACACGTGGGATGTGGACAGTGTCTTGACAGCTAGGCATGCACAGCAATAAAAAACATCAGAAGTTCTAACCCCCTAAGGTACTTTTCTGAAAGCAACATAGTAACAATATTTATTTATTTTATTTCAGGTACTTATATATGGCTGTCAATTTACGCAGCGCTTTTACATATATATACACAGTTGCAAGAAAAAGTATGTGAACCCCTTGGGATTACGTGGAGTTTTGCATGAATTGGGCATAAAATGTGCTCTGAACGTCATCTAAGTCACAACAATAGAAGAACACAGTCTGCACTGTGAATGTTTACATGTTATGTGCAATTAAACCATGGCAACATCTATTGTTTGTGTAGTATTATGTTCAGCAGACTGTGTTCTTCTATTATTGTGACTTAGATGACGTTCAGAGCACATTTTATGCCCAATTCATGCAAAACTCCACGTAATCCCAAGGGGTTCACATACTTTTTCTTGCAACTGTATTTTACATTCACATCAAACCCTACCCTCAAGGGGCGTACAATCTAAGGTCCCTAACTTACACATACTAGGGCCAATTTAGACAGGATCCAATTCACCTACCAGCATGTCTTTGGAGTGTGGGAGGAAACCGGAGTACCCAGAGGCAACCCACGCAGGCACAGGGAGAACATGCAAACTCCAGGCAGAGGTGCCGTGGCTGGGATTCGAACCAACAACCCTAGTACTGCCAGGTGGGAGAGCTAACCATTTAGCCACTGTGCTGACAATAAGCCTATAATTAACACCCACCTACTGTATATACCTCAATGTAACCCATAGTAAACTGTGTAACGTTCCCCACTCCATAATGTCTTAGCACTTACAAAATAACCAAAAATCAACAGGGAAAAGCATAGAAAAATAAAAAAAAACGTGAAAATTAGTGCTATAAAGTGTAATAAATACCGCCCTCAAAAAAAAAAAAAAAAAAGAAAAGAAAAAGGTGCCCTGAATGTCCCTTTGCAGAGACAATCCACCTGCAGAAAAGCAGTTTAAAAAGTAAAATACTTTGTTTCTTCAATACCAGATCACGAAGAGTGTCAGGTGATGAACTTCACTACATGAGTACTGGGCAAGGGTGAGCTGACATTACTTGGCCAGATCCTATCCTTTTTCCTACATCAAAATTTGGCAAATTTCAGTTTGAGTTGGAGACGTTCAAATTTGAGTAGAGTCCAAAGCAGAAATAACAGTTCAACACTGAACTACACAAACTAATTTGATATCCCATGACACCATTTAAGGTAACCAGTGCATTTATACCATATAGAAATTACCCCTCTATTGAGACCATCAAGTATCACACACATGGGGGAATTAATAGGAAAAGACAATACTTTGAGTAAAGAGGAATTTTCAGCATTGAAATCATTAAAGAACGATAACACTATCATCATAAAACCAACTGACAATGGGAAACACTTGTCATTATGAACTATAAAGGCTATAAAGTTGGGATGGTAAATCTTTTGTCTCATTGGATCCTGTTACACATATTCAAAAAAAGTTCTGAACGGAGCTCCATAGCAAAGAATCGCCAAAGGATTACAGAGGATATTGCCAATTACCTTTACTTGGAACATCCAACACTCCCAGTGTTATACGGCCTCCTCAAGGTACACAAGATATTCAGTTCTCCATCTTTCATGCCCATAGTCTCTGGAAATCATTCCATCACTCATCCCTCATGAATACATTGACAAATTCTTACTATCGCTGGTACAAGCATTGCTTTCATACACACGTGATATTTGACATTTTCATGAAAAATCTGCTGTGATTGACAGCTTTGAAGCAAACTTCTAACTGCAGACTTCTAACAATCAACATTTAGTACACTTTATTCTCACTAATTTTGGTTTGAAGGCTGTTAAACACCTTTTGTTGTGCAGGACAGATGTTACTGTATCCTCCCAATTTATTTTGGAAGGCTTCTCTTTGGTTTTAGACAATAACTACTTTAGGTTTGAGAAACAATACTATTCAGACACCCTCTTATGCAAATGTGTTTCTTGGATACTTGGAGAAAATTTCCTGTACATCTTCCACAAAACTTTAACTATGAAATTCCATTTCTTGATGTTACGGTATTAGTCACTGGTGATCACCAACAAACTACACTTTACACCTATAGATGGGAACACACTCCTAAGGCTGGCCATACATTATAAAATTATCTTGTACAATCTTCTTTAGATTTTCCTTCAACTATGTAGTGCAAGGGCCTGTCTGATTGGATACAAATTGAAAGTGTTGTTTAGGTTTGACCTCATATTATATGGTTTTTGGCAAATCTAAAGGAATTTTTTACAGGAAAACTATATAACAGAGTGCATACCCCAGTAATTTGAAAGACAACTCACCGATCTCACAATTCTTCAGGGCAACCTCTCAGTGTGATTTATTTTTACATTTCAGCTGTATGGGCTGAAGGCCACTGTTGGCTGACATCATTCAGCCGGTCCAGACCTGGAAGAGATCCTGACTTTAAAGTTGGGATCCACTCAGATCCATGGACCGGCACCTGGCTCAGCCTCTCAGCGATCCGCTGAGAGCTTGAGCCAGCCACTTCCTCCCCCTCCACAGCCCGGAGATCCAGTGGGCATGGGGAGGAGCAAAGCAGAGAGCGGTAACTGACAGTCAGCAGCTCTCTGCTCATGGAGCATTGAGAAATTAGTAATCAGCGGTCTTTGATTGCTCATTTCCCAGTGTTAGAGACACCGGAGGACCGATGCTGCATCCACCTAGGTATGTATAATTTCTAAAAATAAAAAAACCCTAAACCACTCTTTTAATACAGTTAACCCTAAGAGTTTGGAACATATCATTCACATATACAGTATCTCACAGAAGTAAGTACACCCCTCATATTTTTGTAAATATTTTATTCTGTCTTTTCATGTGACAACACTGAAGAAATTACACTTTGCTACAATGTAAAGTAGTGAGTGTACAGCTTGTATAACAGTGTAAATTTGCTGTCCCATCAAAATAACTCAACACAGCCATTAATGTCTAAACCGCTGGCAACAAAAGTGAGTACACCCCTAAGTGACAATGTCCAAATTGGGCCCAAAGTGTCAATATTTTGTGTGGCCACCATTATTTTCCAGCACTGCCTTAACCCTCTTGGGCATAGAGTTCACCATAGCTTCACAGGTTGCCACTGGAGTCCTCTTCCACTCATCCATGTCGACATCACAGAGCTGGTGGATGGTGGAGACCTTACGCTCCTCCACCTTCCCTTTGAGGATTCCCCACAGATGCTCAATAGGGTTTAGGTCTAGAGACATGCTTCGCCAGTCCATCACCTTTACCCTCAGATTCTTTAGCAAGGCAGTGCTCATCTTGGAGGTGTGTTTGGGGTCGTTATGTTGGAATACTGCACTGCGGCCCAGTCTCCGAAGGGAAGGGATCATGCTCGGCTTCAGTATGTCACAGTACATGTTGGTATTCATGGTTCCCTCAATGAACTGTAGCTCCCCAGTGCCGGCAGCACTCATGCAGCCCCAGACACTCCCACCACCATGCTTGACTGTAGGCAAGACACATTTGTCTTTGTACTCCTCCCCTGGTTGCCGCCACACACGCTTGACACCATCTGAACAAAGTAAGTTTATCTTGGTCTCATCAGACCACAGGACATGGTTCCGGTAATCCATGTCCTTAGTCTGCTTGTCTTCACCAAACTGTTTGTGGGCTTTCTTGTCCATCATCTTTAGAAGAGGCTTCCTTCTGGGACTACAGCCATGCAGACCAATTTGATGCAGTGTGCGGTGTATGGTCTGAGCACTGACAGGCTGACCCCCCACCCCTTCAACCTCTGCAGTAATGCTAGCAGCACTCATACGTCTATTTCCCAAAGACAACCTCTGGATATGACGCTGAGCACGTGCACTCAACTTCTTTGGTCGACCATGGCGAGGCCTGTTCTGAGGGGAACCTGTCCTGTTATACTGCTGTATGGTCTTGGCCACCGTGCTGCAGCTCAGTTTCAGGGTCTTGGCAATCTTCTTATAGCCTAGGCCATCTTTATGTTGAGCAACAATTCTTTTCAGATCCTCAGAGAGTTCTTTGCAATGAGGTGCCATGTTGAACTTCCAGTGACCAGTGTGAGAGAGTGAGAGCGATAACACCAAATTTAACACACCTGCTCCCCATTCACACCTGAGACCTTGTAACACTAACGAGTCCCATGACATTGGGGAGAGAAAAAGGCTAATTGGGCCCAATTTGGACATTTTCATTTAGCGGTGTACTCACTTTTGTTTCCAGCGGTTTAGACATTAATAGGTGTGTGTTGAGTTATTTTGAGGGGACAGCAAATTTACACTGTTATACAAGCTGTACACTCACTACTTTACATTGTAGCAAAGTGTCATTTCTTCAGTGTTGTCACATGAAAAGATAGAATAAAATGTTTACAAAAATGTGAGGGTGTGCTCACTTCTGTGAGATACTGTACATGTTTTCTTGATGACCAATGACCAACACCGCCAGGGATTCACTTTTTAGCTTGCAGCATTGCTGTTCCTTCTGTGTAAGTGGGCATTTATAAATTTCAGATACCAAAAGTTTGCTTTTGATCCTTGGGTATATTTATATTTTTCTGAAGGCGGTATTTAGCATACTTTATAGCTCTACTTTTTTACTCTTTGTTTTCTTGCTTATCCCTGTTGTTTTCTAGTGAGATTATGAAGTCATGGGGGTGAGAGGGTGTTACACAGGTTACTATGGGTTATACCAGAATACACAGGTGTGTGTTAGGTACATGCTAATTGTTACCATGGTGCCTTGGGACATAGATCCTGCGAGGCTCTGAAACTTTGGTTTCTTTTGCCTCATGTGATGCTGTCTTACATGTGAAAGGCATTATGTGGAGTGCTGGTGACTTTGCCTCTTTGCATTGGTGTTCTGGCATGATGCCATCCATGACATTCACTTTGAGAACCCATCATTACAAGAGTATCTTGAGGTGTGCAGCTTCTTTTTAGACTTTATAGAAGTTCTAAGGCCTCATTCACAAGGGCATTAGGCCCACAGTCTGTGAAAGGGCTGTGTGTTTATGCACCTTCAGCTATGAGTGTTTGGGGGGTGCAGTGGCTGCTTGAACACAGCTGCTCCTCCCAATTTGACAGATGTGCAGGTGCAGGCAAGTGGTCCCCTAATGCAAAAATGGTGCATTTGGGGATTCTTACCCACACTCTTGACAAATTAGGATAGGTGGCTGTGCAGCAGCTGCATCTCCATGCACTTACATGTGCTGCCTGCACGTAAACTGCATAAACACAAGGTCCACCCTCAAACTAGGGGCCTAAATGCCTGTAAATGAGGCCTAACCCTTCTTCACCTTTGTAAAAAGCATTTTTTAGTGTGTTTCTGTTGAAAAGATTTACCATAATTTCCTGTCATGATGAGCAATTAGGGGGAAATCTTCCCAATAAAAACCTGATAGAGGTTTTTACCCTGTCCTGCTCTATGAAAAACAAAATAAAAGTTTTAGCTGATTTTGGGTTTAATGTCTTTTGTAAAGTGCTACAGGTATATGTCTGTACTGTGTACTATATGAACTCAACTTACTTAGATTCACTGTCTGTACTATTTTAGTGTTGGGGTTCCACCGGCAGACCTTCTGTCCTGTAATGTCAACGTACACCAACACTCCTTCTTTATCTTCCCAAACAGGAGACTCTCCAATCTTGTACTTTTCAGTGACAACACATTCTATCTTGATGGATGACATGCTTCTATAAAATAAGAATAATAACTAGATTAGGTATTTATCGAATAAGGATTTACAGCATGTTTATAAAATTCTGGTAAACATAGCCACATTTGCAGATGTTTTCAAGTGTTAAACGCAAAGTTGATGAATGTTGGTAAAGATTTCAATCGTCTCCAAAAAAAAAAAAAAATCAAACTCCAAAGGTAAGTTTATTAAATTAAAAAAACAAAAATATAATAAGCAACAGGGTATACAGCGTTGGATGCATAATACAGGTTCTACAGAATCAAAGAAAAAACAGATAGCAAGGACTACAAATATTTGTATACAATCCCATCAGTGGTACAATACAAAACTAAACAACCTAGCTGTGAATATACTGGGGAAGTCCCAATCTCAGGTGGCAAGCTAAATGCATATAACTTAGAACCCACATCCCCAAAGAGAAAGTACAGAAAAGGGTATAGGGTACCCCAATATTGCAGTAGCCTAAATCTTAATGTCCCCAGATATGGAGAAAGTCCAGGTAGACCAAATTCTATCAAATTTACGTAGACAACCTCTAGTAGTGTAGGTCAGTTTATACATAAGTAAGGCCTCAGTGACCAACCTAACCCACATTTGTAAAGTAGGAGTTTCAGGTTTTTGCTCAATAGCACAGGCAAACAACAAGGGGGTGAGTGGACACCCCTGTCGAATACCATGATGCATAGGGAAGGGTTCCATAACCTGATTATTGACCAGCAAATGTGCCATAAGGTGAGTTTGACCAATGAGATAAAGGTAGTGCCAAATCCCAACTGTTCAAGTGATACCACAATCCTAGTATCAGGGCCATCAGAAGTTATTTGTAAGTTAGTAAATAAACTGCGTAAATTAATGGCCATAGAGCTGCCGGGTATAAAATCCATCTGGTCTGAATGTGTAAGGGCATCAATCACTGAATTCAGTAGAGACACTGCATACTTACCTCTCTGACCAGCAGCAAGTCCAAAATACTCTCTTTAAGCAGGATACCCTTAGGCAAAGTCTTTAGCATTTGACACTTCCTGAAAGTGTTGAAATGCCCTTGTCCCCCGCTGCATGCTGTGGTACTTCCCACTGCCTATACCTCTCAACAGGACTCAGTAGTGATGTACTAGACAGTGGAAGGAATCACTGAGCACAACGGAGCATGCAGCAAGGACTCCATGAAGCGTCAAATGTTGAAAACTTGTAAGGAGGCTGTACTGCCTAAAGAGAGCAGAGTTTGGTCTAATTTCCCACTAGAAAGGTAAGAATTCTGTGTTTTTTTTTATTGCAGAACAATTCTTTATTTTTTTTTCTTTTTTGAAAAGCAACACAATCACTTTAATGTACAGTAGAAGGTTATTTTGGTGATCCTGCTGTGAATCGTGATAAATGTCAAAGGATGTGAAGGGTTTTATTTCCTCTGTCAAGGTCATGGATGGCACAGGAACTGACACTTACAGGCTGTATAGAAAATCACAAAATTGTAGAATTAAACTTTCATAGATCAACACGAAAAAAAGCAATCCAAGTGAAGAATGCACCTATTCACAAGCCAGCCCTCTGGCATCTTTCCTCGTTCGAACTTGTAGAGGGCTGACTAATGTCAGACAAAGCAGTGGAAACATCTGGGAAATGCACAGTTCATACTCATAATAAGCAAGTTGGAACAACATACTATCTTGACATTGTGGGAGTAGAGAGACTGCCTATATCAGTCCAGTTCCTCTTCACTGCAACTTCTTCTTATTATACAGTATTTCTAAAGCGCCAATAGTTCGCTCAGCGCTGTACATTACAAAGAGGGACAGAACATCTGACAGAACAATAACAATACAATGCAAAACATGAGGGGATTGAGGGCCCTGCTCTTTCGAGCTAACAATCTAGGAGGGAGGGGATGGTGGCACAGGAGGAGATAGCTGTAAGGGAGGGAGTGGTAGGAAGAGTGGAGGAGGTCGGCAAGTTAGCAGGGGGTGGAGTAGGCTTCCCTAAAGAGGTGGGTTTTCAGGGTGCGCCTAAACGAGAGGAGAGTAGGTGATAATCTGATGGGTTGGGGCAGGGAGTTCCAGAGGATGGGTGACACCCTGGAGAAGTCCTGGAGGTGGGCATGGGAGGAGGAGACCAGGGAACTAGAGAGAAGGAGGTCTTGTGAGGAGCGGAGTGTGCGTGCTGGGCGGTACTTGGAGATTAGGTCAGTGATGTAGTTCGGGGCAGTATGGTGGACAGCTTTGTACGTCAGTGTTAGGATTTTGAATTTGATCCGTTGCGCAATCGGAAGCCAGTGGAGGGATCGGCAGAGGGGGGTGGCGGAAACGGAGCGGTTGGAAAGGTGAATGAGTCTGGCAGCCGTATTCAGGATGGACTGAAGCGGGGATAGCCAGCGGCGAGGCAGACCAGTGAGGAGGGAGTTGCAGTAGTCGAGTCGTGATATGATGAGGGAGTGGATGAGCTGTTTAGTGGTTTCTGGAGTTAGGAATGCACATATTTTGGCGATGTTGCGGAGGTGGAGCCTGCACGAGTTTGTTAAAGATTGGACTTGGGGCTGGAAGGATAGGTTGGAGTCCAGAATGACACCAAGTACACTGGCCTGCGGGGCGGGTTTGATAGTGGCCTTGTTGGATGTGATGGAGAAGTCAATGGGGGGTGGTGTCCGGGCTGGGGGGGAAGACAAGAAACTCGGATTTGGAGAGGTTCAGTTTAAGGAAGTGGAGTGACATCCAGTCTGATATGTCGCTCAGTAGGTGTGTGATTCGGGCAGAGACCGAGGGGGTGAGGTGGGGGGTTGAGAGATAGATTTGTGTGTCGTCAGCATAGAGGTGGTAGTTGAAACCGTGAGAGTGTATGAGTTGGCCAAGGGAGGAGGTGTAGATGGAGAAGAGAAGGAGCCCGAGGACAGAGCCTTGAGGGACCCCAACAGAGAGGGGGAGTGAGGGGGAGGTGGTAGCATTATAGGTAACGCTGAAAGAGCGTTGTGACAGGTAGGATGAGAGCCAGTGTAGTTATTTGAGGAGGAGGGGGTGGTCGACTGTGTCGAAGGCCGCAGAGAGATCAAGCAGTAGGAGCACTGAATAGCGGCCATTAGCTTTAGCGGTTAGCAGGTTGTTGGAGAGTTTGAGTAAGGCAGTTTCGGTGGAGTGTAGGGGACGGAAGCCGGACTGTAGGGGATCGAGGAGGTTGTTGTCGTTGAGGTGAGAGCATAGGCTGGTGTAGACTAGGCGCTCGAGTTTAGATGTAAATGGGAGCAGGGAGATGGGTCTGAGGTTGTTCGGGTCATTGGGGTCCAGGGAGGGCTTTTTAAGTATGGGGGTGATGTGTGCATGTTTCAGAGGGGAGGGGAAAGTGCCGGAGGAGAGGGAGAGATTGAAGATGTGGGTGAGGGAGCTTAGGATGGAGGGGGAGGGAGGTCGTAGGAGTTGTGAGGGGATAGGGTCGAGGGGGCAGGTGGTGAGGCGGGCATCAGAGAGGATCTTGGAGACTTCCTCGATGGTAGTAAGGTCAAAAGTGCAGAGTGTTGGGGGAGCTTCAGTATGAGGAATGTAGGGTGGGGTGGAAGTGGAGGTCAGAGCAGTTGTGGGGCCGTGGGAGAGGGGCGATGGGGGATGAGGGGGTAGCTGAGTGAGAGGGGATGGGTTGAGAGGGCGTGTGAGCAGGGGAGGTAGAGTCAGTGGCCTGGATCCAGGTTTCCGTAATCGCCAGGAGGTTGAGGGAGCGGGAAACAAAGAGGTCGTGGATGGCGGTAAGCTTGTTGCACACCGATCGGGCGTTTAGGAGTGCACATGAAAACGGGGGGGAGATTTTAGGGAGCAGAGGGACAGATACTAAGTTGCAGGGGTTGCGGCAGGACGTGGAGGCGGGAGGGTGTTGTGTGGGTGAGGGAGGTGGTGGAGGGTCAGGATTTGGGGAGATGTCCCCCGGGGTTAGGAGGAGGAGAAGGGTGAAAAAGGTGGCATGGGAGCGGGATGTGCAGGAGCGTGAAAAACTACTAGTGGAGGTGTTCGGGTCAGTGGGAGAGTGGAGTAATAGGAGGAGGTGGTGGGTGCCGTAGAGGGGCGAAGGAAGCAGTGAGGACACAATATACAATTGTTTGGGTTGGGGCAGAGGGATATAGTGAATGGATTTTGGGAACGGAGGAGAGGAAAATGAGGAGTGGAACAGGCATTTTGGGGAGGCGATTAGAGCAGTAGTAGGGAGATGATAGCAATGGGGGGGGGGGGGGATGTACAAGTTTTAGGGTGGAGCAGATGGGTAAAGAAATGAGATTTGGGAACATAGCGGAGTTTTGATGAATAAAAGCAGCCAGTGGCTCAATAGCAATGGCAAACAGGGGGGAAGTGTGCAAATGGAGTGAAATTAGACACTAATCAAAAGTTATCTTTTACCACTCTTTCATAGTTGCTTATTGGCAGCCAATTGTTTAGCTATGTTTGAAAATTGCCTCTAACCTCTCCTTCAGAATTCTAAAAAAGTTTGACTAACTCATACCAATAATGCATACTGTAAATTCTCAGACTATGGCATTTCCCACAAAGTGCAGCACTAAGGTTCTTTGTTCAAACCCCAACCAACACACTACCTGCATGTAGCTTGCAATCTCAAACTGTGCTTGGTTTCCTCCCACACTTCAAAAGACATACTGGTAGGTAGGAACCTTACTTGCATGGGGCTTCTGGGACTGATGTGAATGTACAGCATGTAGATTGTTAGCGCTACATAAATACCCATAATAAATACTATTAATAATTAGCAATTAATATAAGGGCAAAACCACCAGCAGTTAATACAACCAAGGCAGAGCCCTATTTCACCATATTTAAAGCGGAGCTCCACCCAAAAGGGGAAGTTCTGCTTTAAGGACTGCTCCCCATTACGGATTGGCACCTTTGGGGGGCGGGGGGGGGAGCGTGTACCCGCATTTGACAGGTACCCGCTCCCACTTCCAGTCCGATCGCCTAAGGTGTCCTCCCTCCCTGTAGTCTTTTGAAACACGTGGCAGGTCCCAGAAGACTAAAGGACCATTGATGAAGCGCAGCGCTACTCGCGCATGCACAGTGGGTACCTGGCTATGAAGCCGCAAGATGTCACAGCCGTGTGCCCACACTGAAGATGTTGGCCTCCTGGAATACAGGACGGCCGGTGAAACAGGCTGCAGGGGACACACCGTGGGATAGGTAAGTGGCTGTTTTTTTAAAAGTCAGGAGCTATAGTTTTTGTAGTTGCTGAATTTTTTGACAGGGTGAGTGGAACTCCGCTTTAATGCTTTGGCTTCTTTACACTTTTCACAATTCTTTAACTTCTAAACCTTTAAAACATACTTGTTAATCAGGAAAGGTAACCACTAAAAGGAAAGGCCTTTAGTGAATATGCGGGAAATGTGACATTCGCTGTGTTATAAATTGTCATTTCACTATTAAATAAAAGAGATTGGAGAATGTCAATAAATGTTACTTTATTTGGTGAATATGTTCTATAAGGCTCCGGTTCACACCAATGTATTTTTAGTGCTTTTTGCAAAAACCCGCTACAGTCCATTTAACATGGTTTCCTATGGAACATGTTCACATCTATGCTTTTTTGAGCTGCTGTGTTTTTGGACAAGGTCAGGGACTTTTTTAAAAGCAAAAAGCAGCATTTTTGCTACAAAAGAGTTCAATGGAGAAGCTGCTGACATGCATGGTAGTACGTTTTTGCCATGTTTTGCATTTTTATACTGCCCAGCAACAAAAAAAAGTTCCAATTTAACAAAAAAAAAACAAAAAAACAAACAAAAAAAAAAGCTGAACAAAACACAAAATGCTGTAAAAACACGTCAAAAACACATCAAAAACACATCAAAAAGGCATCAAAAACGCATGTAGAAAAAAGCAAAATGAACTGCAAAAAGCACTGCAAAACAGACAAAAAGCAAACTGCATAGGTGTGAATGGAGCCTTAATGCAGTTAACAGGAAAGAGAGCGCACTGTGCATGTGCAACCCTTATGTAGCGCTGGGGGGGGGGGGGGGTGCTCATCCTAATGGCTGTTCCCTCCTAGTAAGAAGATAGGAGAGATCTATCAAAAGCATTTGCAGTATTTCTGTGAGGCTTCTGTCATTGCAAAAATGACCTTTATTATTATTATTATACAGGATTTATATAGCGCCAACAGTTTGCGCAGCGCTTTATAAAATGAACACAGACATTACAGTTACAATACAATTTGGTATAAGAGGAAACAGAGGGCCCGCTCATTAGAGCTTACAGGGGTACAAGGGTTGAGTGATACAAAAGGTAATAGCTGTGGGAGATGATCTGATGGAGGAAATAAAAGGCAGTTTACTAGGTAGAAGCAGGCTAGGCTTCTTTAAAGAGAAAGGTTTTCAGGGATCGTCTAAAGGTGGATAGATTAGGAGATAGCCGAACAGATTGGTGTAGGGAGTTCCATAGGATGGGAGAACCTCGGGAGAAGTCCTGGAGGCGAGTATGGGAGGAGGTGACACAGGAACTAGAGGCAGAAGGTTTTGGGAGGATCAAAGAGAGCGGTTTGGTAGATATTTTGAGACCAGGTTGGTGATGTAGCTGGGGGCAGAGTTGTGGATGGCGTTGTAAGTTAGAATTTGGAATTTTATTCATTGGGCGAGTGGAAGCCAGTGGAGGGATTGGCAGAGAGGTTGGTAAGGTGGATGAGCCTGACAGCAGTAATCATGATGGACTGGAGAGGAAATAGCCTATGTAAAGGTAAACCAATTAGGAGGGAGTTGCAGTAGTTGAGGCGAGAGATAACCAGGAGTGAATTGGGAGCTTTGTGGTATTGTTTAAAAAGGGGAGTATTCTGGAGATGTTGCGGAGGTTGACGCGGCATGATTTGGACAGGGATTGGATGTGAGCCTGAAAGGATAGTTCAGAATCCAGGGATACACCTAGCACCCTGGCATGCAGGAATGGGTTGATAGTGGTGCTATTGATCCTGACTGAGAAATCAGGGGAAGAGGCACTTGGGGGAGGAAATATTATGAGCTCAGTTTTAGATAGATTGAGTTTTAGGAAGTGGTGTGACATCCAGTCTATGTCTGTTAGTAAATTGGTGATACAGATATGTTAACAGAAGTGAGACACCACATCAAAATCTTTTTTTTTTCTTAGGTGAACTAACCCTTTGCAGCTTGCTGTATTATTACCAATGTCTAATAAAAAACAATCCTACAGAATATGAAAACAGAAAATGCAGTCAAATCATTGTCTAGCTTCAGTTCTCTTGGGCTGCATTCCTGGTAGGAATCTGAGACAGAACACTGTGGGGTAGATTTACTAAACTGGAGAGTGCAAAATCTGATTCAGCTGTGCATGGTAACCAGTCAGCTTCTAACTTAAGCTTTTTCAATTAAGCGTTGACAAAAAAAACAAAAAACTGCAAGCAGAGCTGCACCAGATTTTGCACTCTCCAGTTTTAGTAAATCAACCACTTTGCTTGGCGAGTTAAAGAATAAGTTCACATTACATAACATTACACCCATGTTCAGGTAGTAACATGTAACATGTTATGAAAGCACAACCCCTGTCCCCACCGATCCCCTGGTTTGATAGCTAGCGGGGGAACTTCTCCCTCTGCTGTCAATTAAAAAAAGAAATGTGGCCATCTGAGGCTCTGTGAATGAGAAACTACATCCCTACAGCTGTGGAGAACTGTGGTAGTTCGTTGATTCTTCCTTTCAGTTTATCTGCTTGTATGTACATCCTGTATGGGCAAGCAGATATACTTACAGATCTGCAGACCTGCATGGCACCAGTGATCTGCTGATTGCTGGTGCAATGATTTCCAGGCTCCTACAGAAAAAATAAATGCACATTTTTTTAACCTGCAAACAAAATGCGTATTTATCTTTTTTTTTTTTTCAAAAGACAAACTTATCCTATAAATCTGACTTAATTCCTTTTAAACTGCATATGTGGCTTGTGGCCTTGAGAGACATTAGTGGGAAAGCACTAAGTTATGCAATATGCACTGCATGATTGTACAGGAGCATAGACAGTGTCTATTGTAGTAAATAAACAATTGGAACTTTGTAAACACTCACAAGCACTTTATCCTAAAACAGGATCAGGAGGAGTTTACAAGTCTGATGATTAGTCCAGATACGAGACATGTAGTTTCAGTAATCTCAGCTGCACCATAACCCCCGCTTGACTTGAGAAAGAAGTTGATGCAGCACTAATTCTCCTTTCAATAGAACATTCTGTCTATTCTATTTCCTGCTACACAGTTTGTGTGGCATAAAGGCCTGGAGGATTAGATTGCACTGCAGTCCAGTATTACCAGTGATCTGAGCACTCCACCTACAGGAAAGAATGAAATACTTTACAAGCACACAAGATTCTCCTACATTATTTCACACTAAACTGAACTGCAGTTTACACGGCTTTGATCAATGGTCCAGCAATGCCTTGGATACTTTGGCGGATTTATTAAAACTGGTGCACACAGAATCGGGTGCAGCTGTTCATAATAACTGATCAGCTTCTAACTTCAGCTTGCTCAATCTAGCTTTGAGAAGAAAACATAGAAGCTGACTGGTTATTATGCACAGGTGCACCAGTTTTGGTAAATCCCTGCATTTTAATTTTTTTTCTTGTTGCTAGGCAGATTTAAAACACATCAAAACCATGGAAAAAATGCATCAGAAATGCAATACATGCTTTTCTGCAGCGTTTCCATTGAAGTCTATAGAAACAAAAACGCATCTTTTTGCATAAAAAACAATTCCCTGACCCTTTCCAAAAAAAACGCACCGGGTGAAAACCCAAAGGTGTGACAACGTCCCATAGGAATTATTAAATGGACTGTACTGCGTTTCTGCAAAACGCTGCAGAAAACGCTTAGGTGTGAACCTAGGGTAACTGCATATACAGACTAATTTTATCGGTATGGGTGTAGTAACACTTTAACTTATGCTGGCCACCCAGTTAGACTGTTCCAGATTTGATTTATGGGATTGATGTTTGCCACTAGTATCATAGTGGGAGGTTACTCTGGGGATTGATTTGGGATCTCTGCTTAATCTGTTGTGATTATATTAACCCTTCACGTTTCTGACTATAAAAGCTAGATTTGTGAATTATTGTTGAATATAAGATTTTTTTTTTTTTAACATTCTAAATAGTGGCAGGAAAAGAAAACATCAAGTTTTTTTGATCCTATTATGTATAGCTGAAGTTTTTGGTAATGCAAGGGTTAATTGAAAATGCTGAGCTTGCTGTGCATTTGGCACCTCCCGACAAAGTCATTGGGACAAAACTGTAGGCAGAGGTCCAGACATGGTGAAACATCATGCACAGAGGGAGCAAGTGCGCACACTGCAAAATGAAAGTCTTCATCCCCATTGTCCATTCAGCAGAGATTTGTCAATCTCTGCCTCTCAGATAAATTTCAATTGACACCAATGATCTTTTTAGCTATCTGTGAAGTGGTAATTCCTCCCAAATGCCCCAAGTGTAAGGAGAATTCTTCCCAATGAGAATCACACTAATGTATCATGAGCTGTGGATATAGTAAGTATTAGCAAGGGTTCCTCCATGTTGAGAAAGGCTGCCCTAGAATCAGCCTCCCCCCTCCTCGAACTTGTCCATAGTATCCATATTAGCCCTGTTTGAGTGTGTCCCCACACCATCAGTGACTTTCTATTCTTGTGAAATTCCAGTTTCAATGAGAAACTGACAATTGTTTCCAGCTTTCCCATTTAACACGATGTCTCACAATTGGTCTGTGCTTTGCTGTTTTCCATTCACCGATACTAACTTTGGACATTATGTAAAGCCTATCGATTGCTTAAGGTACGATCCTGAATATTGATCATTGTATGGAACATTTTATTGCATGTGTGCCTCCTTCAATTGATTGCATTTTTCATTGGAGACAGATGAAGTCACCATGTTTTCTGGTCCCCACATTGCCCCTAGTGGATTCTGTATGTATTTATAATTCTGAAAACATTATAGAATGCATACATTTATTTAAAAAATGGAAATGGTTTATTATGCACAGTTTTTCAGCAAATTAGGGTTTACATCTATGTTAAGCCATTGGTTTATTTGAAGTAGCCATATTGGACTTTGCTGTATGTTGTATGAGAAGTTAGCTTGCGTGGTCAAATATTTAACATTTTCTATATTCCCCGAATCTTCATTTGGTCCTCTTGCTTGCTGGTTCAGATATAGTAAAGCCTATGACCTAGTAAATAGTATAAATGCAAACCCAACTTATTTCTTAGGGGGACCGGGGTCTAGGATAATACCTGGATTTTCTGGACAAATGTAATAAAAGTGCTCCATGAAAACACAAACGTAGAATAGGCACCATTATGCCTAGTGAAATCAGGCTTAATTCATATGATCTATTCTCTACAAAAAAATAATGTAAAGCAATAAGCAACAATTACATATACATCTGGATGCACTGCCCATAAGGTACCAATAGACACATTAACAGGTATCAGATCTGGTGGTTTTCGGATGAATAAGGTGATGACCTCATGTCTATGTGTGAACACAGATTGCTGGTGTAGGTAATCATCAGATAACATAGAATACCTAAACTGTTCATTATAATTTACCCTATGAGTAACCAGGACCAGAGGGATCTGTGTGCTCCTACTCCCCATATGCCAATTAGTCAAACCTTTGTGCTGAATGCTAGAAACTTGATATGCAGAAATCTGGAGGCAGTCTGTCCATGCCTAAATATCTAACCGTGTTCTGCTGCCTTTGGCTGTATAAAGATCTCTTAAACAGAACATTTGAAATTGTCACATACATGAATTACTCTCATTACAGGTTGTTTCGAGTTTGTATAACAAATGTAATTTTCAAGGGGTTCTGACATACAAATTACAGCTGTTATCAGGACAATGCCTTACATTTACTACATGATATATAGGGGGATCTGTGCTATTTGTGATAGCCAAATTACATGTAGGAAATAGTGGGTGAAAAAAGGATAAACAGTTCATAATTACCTTTATATTCAATGGACCTAAATGGTTTGATTCTAAAATGGTTTAAAAAAGTCATATGGGTGACAAGAGCTTTATTAATCTGCCCACAATATAATTGCAGCTGTGTTCAAACTGTATTTTGCTATTTTGTGACCTATGTGACATTATCCATTAGTAGAAACTACAGTATTAGTAACTAAAACCAGTAGAAAACAAAAAGGTGTAGTTATAGAGAACATCAAAGTGACTCTAGAAGCAGAACAGGCAATGGATGACCATATACATCTAAAACTTTTATGTTCTTATTCTCAGGTACCTACAACAAGCTTTCTGACCAAAGTTCCAATATCCTAGCCATTCTAGCTGCTACTTGAAGAAAACCTTTTTCATCCAACATAACGATTTATTTATTGGATAGTGGGTGAATTCTCCAATGTAGATTGAAACAACCAATGTGTGTTTTTTTTTCCAGTCAATACCAAAAATGGAAAAATCCAAAATTTTCAATTAAAGTTTTAACAAATTGAGCTGTAAGTGGTTTCAGATTGTTGCACGATACCTAAATACTATCACAGATGCAGAAATGGTATACTAGGAATATTTAGTATCTATGTAGTTAGTAACATTTGCACAAGCAGTTGACATTATCTAATACTAATTGGTCTATAGTCCATCATTTTCAGTGTGAACAAAGGTTTTCAAATAAGATCCAGTACATTCTACAAATGCAGTCTACATAGTTCTCTTTTCTGTAACAAGATTCATACCCAGAAACATCATCTATGCAACAAATAGAACATAACAGAGTAGACCTTACAAATGGAAATCAGTCCCAGCTTCCTTAGGATGGCTCGAAAGTGCTGTCAACTTACAGGTTTATATTTGTTAGGTCTATTAATATTTAACTTCAGTGGATAAGGCACCTTTGAAACATCAGCTTAGTATGATTAACAAAATACTCTTGGCTAATCATCCAGAAACCTTAGGCTTCTTCAGCATTTTCTCCATTCTATAAGACCAAGTTTGGAAGTGGGTCAGAAAAAGGGCACGGAATATCTACTAACCCAGCACAAATCTGTAACCAGGTCCTTAGAACTGACCTACTGAGCACAAATTATGAACTGTAAATAGCAGACATGCTCAGCTTTATAATGTGGTTACTATCAACCTAACTTGTATGTACATGGTTTTTAACAACTAGCCTACAGGGCACTTATACCCCCTTCATGCCCAGGCCAATTTCCAGCTTTCAGCGATGACACACTTTGAATGACAATTGCACGGTCATGCAACACTGTACCCATATGAAATTTGTATCATTTTTTTGAGACAGAGCTTTCTTTTGGAGGTATTTAATCACCTCTGGGATTTTTATTTTTTCTTAAACAAACCAAAAACCACTGAAAATTTTGAAGAAAAAAAAAAAATTTCTTAGTTTTTATTATACAATTTTATAAGTAAGTGATTTTTCTCCTTCACTGATGTGCGCTAATGAGGCTGCAGTGATGGACACTGATATATGGCACTGATAGGCAGCACTGACTGGCACTGATCGGCACTGATAGGTGGCACTGATGGGTGAAATTAAAAGGCAGCTCAGATGGGCACAGATATGTGGCATTGATGTGCACTGGTAGGCACTGGCGCGTGGCACTGATGAGCACTGACAGGTGGCACTTCTGGGGCCACACTGATCATCAGTGCCCTGATGATCAGTGAACATGTCCCCTCCATGGAAAGCCGATTACCGGCTCTCCTCTCCTCTCGAGCTGTCAGCGTGACAGCTCGGGAGGAGAGAAATGCAGATAACCGGCATTTCTGTGTTTACATGTGATCAGCTGTGATTGGACACAGCTGATCACATGACCGAGCCGACATCTTTGGCTCTTTCCGTGATCCGCTGTGTCCGAGGGACACAGCGCACCGGCGATCGCCACGCTGCGCGCTCCCTGAGCCGCGCATGCGCAGTTAGAATGGTAGGACGTCATATGACATCCTATCAGAACGAGAGAACCACCTTGCACCCGTCATTGTACTATAGGGCGGGCGGAAGGTGGTTAAAGACTTCTAGCCATCACATTACATCCTACTCATTGTCCCACTTTGTGTGTGAGCCTCCAATGTACTAGCTGTTGCATATTGGTTGTTTCACTTTTCTTGAAGTCCGTTAACAATAGTCTACTTGAACCCAAATACAATGTCCTATCACAGTGTTATATTTTGACGCGTACCACTAAAGAATTTAAATAACATATGGTAACTGCCATCAGTTGTTACCTGTGCTTTACATCATTTAGCAAATCATAATAGGTCTTAGAATTGCATGCTGGCCTGTTTTGCCTGTAGCAGCCAATCAGGATTTCTCTTTCACATCTGAGCCTATGGGTATTTTCCCTTTCCAAAACACTAAACTGCAATGCTTAGATGTGCATCAGCCACAAAGAAAAGAATCAGGTTTCTATATGAAAAGCATTTTTATGTAACAAAATGCATGTGTTTTGTTGCATGAAAACAGGCAAGCATGAATAGGCACTAAAGTAAACTAAAATATTAGCATTTAACCTTGCTGAAGTTATACGTATGTGTTAACTGGGTCCAGTTTTCTTTCCTCTTCATGGAGATTTCTGTACATTGGCTAATCAGCATTTTAGCTGCATTTGTTCACATTGTGTACATCAGTCGGAACATAGCTACCCTGATTTATAACACATGTCCCTCATTGCACGCCAAAAGAAGGATTTTATGGAAAAACAAGATGTTTGACTTACCTTTTCTTGTTCGAAAGGAAACCTTCAGCTACCTGTAAGACAGCTTAGTATAACCCTCCTACTCCCACCAAGCCTCTGTTTATTAGCAAGCAATGGTAGGAGTGGATCACAAGAACAATAGGGTGGGACCTAATAACTTTGCAAATGTGTGAACAGACGACCAGGTGGCACTAGCCAACCTTGTGAAGTGTGCTTTAACAGAAAAAGGGGAAACTTTGTCCTTAAGTTGATTGGCTTGAATCATGAACTGCCTAATGCACATAAAAATAGTGGAACAAGAGGCAGCCTGTCCCATATGGGACCCCTCAAAGATGAGGAAAAGAGCACCAGTCAGACTGAGGCAGGAGCTGCAAGATAAAATCAGGCCGCTTTGAAAAAAAGTGGGCTTAGGCCTCAATACAGCCTTGTCCTTGTGTAACACAATAAAAGACTCCTTATAGGTTAAGGCAGTCAGCACAGAAACTCATCTTGCTGAGGTAAAGAGAAAAAAGAAAAACCAATTTGCTAGCAAGTACAAACATGAAAATATCTCTGATAGGTTCAACCTGGAGAAAAATTTGCTGTTTAATCTAGAGGCCAGGAAGTGGAGTTCCATTTATGTGTCCTCCACCTGCGACAGAGTTCTTGAAACAGTTCCAAGTAGAGACCACGCTCCTGAGTTCAGACATTAACGGCTGAACATGAAGTTCTACCCAACTTAGAATTGCTCACTTCCCTTATAGCCACAAGACTCTAGGTTCCTCCCTGGTGGTTGAAGTAAGCCACCTCCATAGCGTTGTACCCAGATCGGATGAGTCTGTGGTCAAGAGGTCCAATGCTGAAGGGATAATTGAATTGCTCGAAGATGACTAGGAAATAAGTTTCATCTAGTCACCAAGTTCTTTGCACTGAGAGGTTGATTTCCATACTGAAGACCTTGCATGCCAGGGGAAAGAAGGATTTCACTAACTACAGGGCTTCGGGAATGGTGAACAAGTTAAGCAGAACCCCTGAAGCCTTTCCCCATCCTGGACCAGGGTTATAAACACCTTGAATCAAGAGCTGGAAAAAGGCAGAGCTAAGGTCTGCTAGTTTTTTTCTTGAGAATGACAATGTTGGACAGCATAAACCAGGGCAGAGGTAGATATAGAAACTCTAGTTTGTAACATCTTTACACCATGCTTTGGACCCAGGCATCCAAAATGTACCCCAACAACATTTCCAAAAGAGGCCAGCAACTGTCCCCCCACTCTGAGAGATGGTTTGAAAGCCCTAGGAGTAGAGACATTGTGGCAGGATGATTTTCCATGCATACTCTTGGACAAAAGAAGTTTTTCCCTAGACTCCAAAGTAGAAGAATTCCTAGTCTGAGGCTTAACCTTTTGCTGGGACAGAAAAGTTCTCATTTACTTAAATGTAGTCTAGGAATGCTCTAAGGCAATTTATATCAAAAGGCATGTGCGGGAGTCACTTCTTACACAACTGTTCTGCAGCCCAATATTTGAGCCAATAGTCCCATCACATGTGGACTTAAAGGAGACCCATGTGGCAAACAATGCACAAAACATCCTCTAGGTCAGGCGTCTCCATACTTACTGAACAAAGGACCAGTTTACTGGCCTTCAGATTTTAGGGGGGCTGGACTGTGGCCATTGGGAGATAAAATTATCAGTGGTCGTAAACAATGAATCTTTGGTATTAGGGGGAGGAATAGCACCCCATTGTTGGAGTCAATGGGAGAAATAGTGCCCTATCATTGGTGTCAGTAGGAGAAAAAGTGCCCCTTCATTGGTGTCAGTAGAAGCAATAGTGCCCTGTTGTTGGTGTCAGTAGGAGGAATAGTGCCCAGTTGTTTGTGTGAGTGAGGGGAACAGTGTCCCATGGTTGGTGTCAGTGGAAGAAATAGTACCCCATGGTTGGTGTCAGTGGGAGGAATAGTGTCCCGTTTGGTGTTAGTGGGAGGAATAGTGCTTGTTGGTTATGTCAGTAGCAGGCATTATGCCACATTGCCAATGTCGGTCAGAGGAATAATGTCTAGCATCAGGGGGAGGAAAAGTGCCCCAAGGGCCAGATAAAGGCGAGGGGCTGAAGTTTGGAGCCCACTACTCTAGGTCATCCACACAGTAAAGCAAGGCTGTATACAAAGGGGGAGATTTACTTAAACTGGGGCACGCAATCTCTGCAGCTGTTCATGGTAGACAATCAGCTTCTAACGTCAGCTTATTCAAATAAGCTTTGACAATAAAACTTGAAAACTGATTAGTTTCTCTGCAGAGCTGCACCAGATTATGTACCATGCAGGTTTACTAAATAACCCCCATAGAATTCATGTGGATAAAACTAGTATCCTTAGCCATGACGCTTTAGATCTGATAGACAAAATGGCTGCAGTAGCAACTTGTAGGGTAGGGCCCGAAGGGCAAGGAGAGCCTTACTGTGTTTATCCACAAGATCTTTAAATGCCAAGAAATCCTCTACAGGAGCAGTGATAGTAATTTTTAAGACAGGAAATGACTGGATCCACTACAGGGACAGACCACTTCTTAAGGAAACCCTTTCTAAGACATTGCTGAGCAAAATGCTTGGGAGGAGTAAAGATCTTTTCAGGTTTAGGCCAATCCTTGTACAACAGATGCCGCAAAAGTGAGTGTACAGGGAAAGTTTTTGCTGGCTGTAGAATCCTAAGGGAACCCAGGCTGTTAAATTTTGGTGTAGAGGACATAAACTGTGCTAAGTCTAAGCATGTGTGTAATGCATCCACAAGGAGTAACTCAGGGAGTTATAGTGGTAGACCAAGAGTCCTCTTGCACCAGTTCATCCACAAGGGGTAGGATGCTCTTTTCCCCTGCTAACTATGCATAAGCAGCTGCAGTTCCAGGGAAAGCAGAGATGTTCTCTGAAGGAAATGGTGGGGGAGTATGCTTACAATCTCTGTTCTGTCAAGACCACAACTTTTTCCATAAACTGCAACATAGCTGTGCATAATTCCACTCTGGAAATTGAGAGCACATAGGGTGGAGTTAAGGGCTCCCAGGAAGGCACAGACACCAGTTGAGAAAGGGTCTGGGCTGTTAGTATCAGGTCTTTTAAAAGGGAAGTACTACAGGCCACCCCAGCACTACTGATTGATAATTGCCAAGGTCCACAGAGGTGCCACCTTTGCGCTTATTATCCATCACCTTGCAAGCAAGTGGATGATGTCCCCTTAGGGTATTCACAAAGCACCATTGCACAGGAAGAGAAATGCTTGAAGGATCTTACACCCTAATCTGGCGTCAGATGAGGCAGCATTGTCCATCTGGTAGAACCTGGATAACAGAAAACCAGCTGGTAGCCATAAAAAAATGGTAAACAAGTGCAAGATTTAGTAGAATGCACCAGGACTGGAAAGGGTGGAACCCGATCCCTGAGAACATAAGCTTGAATGATCATCTTCTCAAACTGGAACAAGACACATACACCTTTATGGGGTCCATCCAGGATGACAAAAAGGAATCAGTTTTCCAAAAATAAAGAATATCAAGCTGAACCACATCTAGATAATGGAAAGAAATTTAGTTTTGGTGAACCTGATACTGGCAGAAAGATAGGCGAAAAATATCCTGGTTGAAGTAAAGGTAGAAGCTAGCTTACACAAGAATAAAGTCCTGGGCCACATCACTATCTTGCCTCTATGTAAAATAAGAAAGGGTTCCTTGCAGGAAAAGGCTGCTAGTTCAGACACTCGCCTTGTAAAGGTAACGGCTGTAAGGAAAACTACCTTCTGGATAAGAAAAGCAAGAATGTCCCTAATGGGTTCAAGCAGCGGTTTTTGTAGCACAGAGAAACAGATTCCAATCACAAAGGAACAGAGAGTGGAACACTACATGGGAGACTCCATTTACAAAGGTCTACAAAGAGTTAGAGGACAATGACCTTTGAAACAATAGAAAGGGCAGAAACCTGATCCTTGATGGTGCTAAGAGCTAAATGATGGTCCAGCTGCAGGATGTAGAGGATTTGTCCCACGGAGAAACTCCTGCACTAAGACTCTTACCCAGTGTAGTATGCTTTCATGTCAAATGACAGACCTTGCAAGAAGTGCACTTAATACTTTTTTAGCATTGTAGTATCCTCAGACTCAGATATCCTTGTTCCTCAGAGCCTGGCTGTTAAAGACAGACTTTGAAATAGGATGGCAATTCATTCCTTGGGACAGAAGATCCTGATGATCTGACAGAAACCATGGAGCATCTCCCTTGAGTCTTACCAGGTCAGGTACCACGTCTGCATGGGCCAGTCCAGAGCAGAGGATCACATTACAGAAGGGGCACAATCCCTGAAACATGTAAGTTTGGTTCCCATCTACTGAAGTTTCAGTTTGGAACTCCTCTGCAGTCTCTCGCATGACTTCTCCAGCATCCACTCCAAAATGTTCAACCTGATGGTCTCCTCTCCTTTTGAAAGCTTCCAGTGGGCTGTCTTAATACATCTGGTGTTAGTTGGGATCATTATTGTTCGTGATATGCATTGATCAAGTTGTTTCTATTTAAGTGCAATTTTAATTTTTAAAGTGCTGTTATACCTTAACTTCCCATTGCCCTGTTTTTATTTTTACATGTATATTTGGTGTGGAGATATACAGTATACAGAGCTGCAAAGATAGAGTTGTTTTGGTTTCAGTGTAGTGGATAATTTAATGCAATGTCGTGGTAAATTTGATAACTGATCAGTTTAACCCATTTAATTCAAATTCATTTTGCCATTAAACCTATGAATGAAAATGCATTTACTTTTGGTTAAGCGTAAACATTTTCTAGATACCTGCAAGTAGCATCAGTTGGTCCTAGAGTGACTTGGAAGCCCCAAAACCCTGATCCTGCAAATATTGGTTTCATCCAGGGAGGTCCTCCCCTCTCCTACCCTACTGTCTAGTACAGTAAGCGTTTGACTTACTAGATGAAATTTTACCAGGTGGTGCCTATTATTAAATGCCAAATGTCACTAACAATTTGATGAGTAAAGGATTAGCTTTAAGAATGCCAAAAAATAAGGCTGTCAAATACATAATTTAATGAAAAAGTTTCTGTAAAACAAGGACATCA
This sequence comes from Staurois parvus, assembly GCF_062004578.1. NCBI lineage: Eukaryota > Metazoa > Chordata > Amphibia > Anura > Ranidae > Staurois > Staurois parvus. Next base: position 6,316,855 of record NW_028318430.1, on the reverse strand, counting down.
GAAAAGGCTCAGTCCATTTTTGAAAATTGAATATATATATACATATTTATATATGTAAAAACATAAAGAAATAAACAAAAGCTGAAGTAGAAATTAACACAGGAAGGATCATTTGATGGACACAAGGCAAACTCCTTCATTAACTTCAACAAAACATACATAATTTACAAATGTTAGGCAAACACTAGTGTTCATGTGGAATGAAATTGAGAGGCAACTTCTAGCAATATTTCATATGTTTCAAAGATTAGCACCAGTGTAACACTGTTCAGAAAATACTAAAAACAACAAATTTAGGGACCATTCACAACATTGCATTGCAATAACGCACTTTATATGCATTGGTGGGCTTGGGGGCCATTTATTTTAAAGGACACAATGAACTTCCACAACATGCCTGCATTGAGTGCACTAGAGTGTATTGTAGTGTGCTGCATCAGATAAATACTGCAAGCATATTTTCCTATCTGCTTTGGTGTAATAGCAACCTTTTCGTAATAAATAGGCTGCCTTATTGCAATGCACCAAAATGTACAGGCGTTATGAGGTCCTTATTATTGTATATTGGCATGGGCTCGGATGCTCAGATCAAATGGATAAGAGGACATAGACACCTTGAGCAGAGTATAACACCTTGCCTCCAACTGGGTTGTTGGGTAACTGGGGATAAAATCTGTAAACACAGCATCAGGTTACACATATTCTAATTTATCTTTATAAGCCACAGCAGTTCTCTAAATTAAAAATGACGATTTGGCTGCTAGGCAGCAGAAGAAAGTATATTCATTTTGACACATTGTATACTAAGGGAAATTCACTCAAAAGTATCACTTTTTATTGAACAAGACCAACATGACAATGAATTGGTGAATTGTATAGTTAAAACCTATTAAAGTGTTACTAAACCCAGGACCCAGCACTCACTATATCTGGTCTCCCACAGTACACACAACATGGAAATGCAAATATTTTAGTAACTATAAACTGCTAAATACCCTTTCTCATCAGTAGTTAAAGCAGTCTTGTGACTTTAGCAGAGCACTGGTTAAAGCTTGCAGGAGTTTTCTTTCTGCTCTAGGATGTGAAACCTCTGACCCTCTCTCTGGACAGTGTTGATTGGCCCTGTGCTGTTCACATGCACCCTCCCTAGGGGAAAAAAACCCCTCTCTAGCAATACACACCAAACTGAGCATGTGACCACGGGTTCAGTCTGTATCAGGTGGTCATTTCAACAAGAGGAGGGGCAGAGAAGAAAGGATCAAACAGCCTTTTTACACAATGCAGAGGATTAACCCCTTAGGTTCCACAGTGAGTATAACAAGTATGCTTTACTGCATATACAGACTGATTTTACTGTTGTGGGTTTAGTAACACTTTAAGGGTCCATACACACTGAGCTTAAAAAAATGCCAGTCCCCTTTGCAGAAAAAACTGCTCATATAGAGTGTTTTTGTACAAGCATTTAGCATTTTTATTTTCTGCCAAAAAACTCTCAAAAACACAAACCAGAGGGGTTTTTTATTCTGCCTCTAAACACCGAGCTTAAAATATTCCTCTAATTGCTCTAATGTGAATGGACACGTAGAATAACAGAGCTGCTTCTACAGACAAAACACGCAACTCCTGAAAAAGTAGCGATTTTTAAAAAGCAGTGCATAGACCCTTTGGAGTTGATTTACTAAAACTGGAAAATGAAAAATGTGATACACCTGTGCATGGTAGCCAATCAGCTTCTAACTTCAGCTTGTTCATATAAGCTTTGAAAAAAAAACCAAAAAACAAAACTGAAAGCCGATTGGTTTCTATGCAGAGCTGCACCAGATTTTGCACGCTCCAGTCTTAGTAAATCAACCCTTTTATATATTGACTGGCAGACTATGGGCACGATCCGGCGTTCTCTCTTAATTCTCAGATTATGATTGTTAACAAGACATTAAACAAGTTAGATTTTTAGTGATTGTTCGCAAGACATCAAATAAGTTAGATTTTCTTACAAAGCACTTACTACTTATAGGTTCAATACCAGAAAGTATATACCTAGATTTTCTGAGCAGTGATGATTCATGCAATGCTCATCCCTGATCAGGTGTTTTAGAACAGTGAGAAAGACAACCAGTGCTCCTCAGCCCTTCTTGGCACAACATAGTTTTGATATTGTAATTCCTTTAAAATCACTAAAGTTGCAAATCTATAGCGATGTCATCCACAATTAAGCTGAGCAGCTTTCTCACATAAATGTAATTTGATATTGAGGGTCTCAGCTTGAGGACTTTTACTGCTAAGTATAAGAAAAACCTCTAATCTACTGGAAAAGCAGGATAAGAACTAAAAGGAGAACTAAAAGGCAAAAGTATTTTTAATTTAGAACAGAGTGATGAGTTATAACCTGTCAGTTTTTTTGCCATTTGTGTCCCATTGGGGCAATTTCCATTCACTTCTTGTCCAATAACAAAAACAGGAAGTGAGAGGAAATCCCTGCAAAGTGAGAGAATCCCTGCTTGTCACCAGATCTAACTTCCCCACTGAAAGACTTTCCATTTGTTACTGTTCTGGGACAATCCAAAATTTGGGATTTTTCTTTACTTTCATGTTCAACAATCATAGTAAACATGACAAATAAGAGTATGAATTTCCCCCTAAGCGGCGTATAGACCGCAATAAAAACCCAGATTTTCTAATCCCTCTCCATTCCATGCAATGCTAAAATGTTTGCCTTTTGTTATACTTTAAGTATACCCAAATAACTATCTAACTTCTTTTACTTCTAATGGCAGATACATCCACTACAATGTGCTACTTAACACCTTAAATTACAGAGAGCAGAAGGTTTCAAATGTTCCAGTCTGTTTGAAACACAGGAAACCATACAACAAAACATTTTGTTTCCATGGAGCGATTTTTTTCTGCAACTCAAATGGGCTATTTTATCAGTAGAGATGCAAAGTTTTTCTTAAAGTGCAACTGTGGTTAAATTTGTGTTCCACTCTGGATTAAATAAAGAAGGGTTATGATCTGCCACCTTTGATTGTGAATATCCCCGTTTGAGGTTTCCCAGTTAAAATGTTATTACTAAGAATGTAAAACTCTCCCCATGAACCCTGGAGGCTTTCCTTTTGGACCACTAGTTGTAGATGTGGGTTGGGTTTTTGTTTTCTTTCATTTATTTTCTCTTCAGAATTTTCACTTTGCGTTGTTATATACAGTGTCATTTTAAAATTATTGTGGGAAATTCTTAAGCTCATAATGTTTGTAGCCATACTCCTCCTGCGAGAGGTAATGGAAGCTTTGTTGGTCTGTTTACTTTATGTCAACAACCTGCGACACATGCTGTATTGTATTTCTTGAGTATGTTCAATAAAACTCAGTTTAAAAAAAAAAATCTCTCCAACAGGGTCTTCAACAGTAGTAAAAACCCTAGAAGCTGTAGGTAGGGGGTTCTGGAGCCGAAACCAATTTTGCTCCTCAGCGTGAAAGTGAACCCATACTATAGAGCACAATAATTGTGGCTAGGCAACTCCAAGACTAAGAGGCCTCAAAAGCCCCTCATACAAACAATGAAAGGTGCAAAGTGAACAAGGGTACCACACCAAGAGTATACAAGTCCAATAAAATGTATATTTTCAAAGAAATTCAAAATTAACAATTCAACATGTTTTAAACGCTATAAGCTCCTCCTTTTATCAGAGCTGAGATTGCTGGTTTACTTGGAAACCTACTGGTTGAAAGGAGAATTAAGTTAAATCTGGATTCTTTAATCCAAAAACACACTTTAGCAGTTGGATTTGAGGAAGCTCTCAAAGCTGCTGAAGCATATTTTTGGGTTATATGACAGTGTTTATTTTATCCCCCATTACCCATAAGAGTCTAAGCAATGTAAGCCCTGAAAAATGGGGAGTCTTATAGCCCGTAAAATGTGATGGCTTTATTCATCTGTGACTTCTGTGATTAAATAAATACACCGGTCAGCCATATCTTTGACCACTCACCTAATATTGAGTAGGTCCCCTTTTTACCACTACTAGACCTCTGAAGATATTCTGTGGCATCTGGCACCACGCCATTAGTAAAAGATCCTTTTAAGTCCTGTATGTTGCAAAGTTTGGCCTCCATGGACTGGACTAGTTTTTACCATACATGCCACATATACTTAATTGGATTGAGATCTGGAAAATTTGAAGGCCAAAGCATCGCCTCAAACCATTCTTTAACTATTTTATCAGGGTGCATTATCCTGCTGAAAAAGGCCACTGTTATCAGGGAATACAGATTCCATGATGGGGTGTACTTGGTCACCAACAGTTTTTAGGAAGGTGGTAAGTGTAAAAGTAGAATAAATTCAATTTACATGAATTGCAGGACCAAGGTTTCCCAGCATAACACTACCCAAAGCATCACACTGTCCACTTGCCTTCTTCCCATACTGCATCCTGGTGCCATTTCCTCCCAAGAGATGCACACGCGCCCAGTCATCCACAAGATGTAAAGGAAAACTGGATTCATAGGACCAGGAAACTTCTTCCATTGCTCTGTGGTCCAGTTCTGATGCTCACATGCCCACTGTTGAGTTATGGCTATGGACATGGGTCAGCATGGGCACCATGACCGTTCTGCAACTATGCAGCCCCATACATGACAAACTGAGATGCCAATTTTTTTCTGCTTTCAACACATCACCTTCAGGGATGTTTACTTGCTGCCTAATATATCTCACAGACTTTCAGGTGCCATTGTAACAGGATAAACAGTGTTATTCACTTAACCCGTCAGTGGTCATAAAGTTATGGCTGATCGGTACATTTGGCCTCTTATACTTTTTGGTGCTTTTATTCTACTTCCACCTAGAGATCTAACCCCACCCTTTGGGGAAAAAAAACAAAAAAACATAGTAATGTTTTCTTTTTGCACTTGGTGAAGAAGGAATAAATATGGATGTAGGCTACAAACAAACAATCTGAATATAGGACAGAAATAAAAAAACAAAAATAGGAGCGCTTCCAAAGACATGCATGTATAAAATCAACGTGCCAACAAATAAAAGAAATGTCACTCCTCATAAAAAATAGTAATACAATTATCACACATACTAAAAAGAAATTTCAGTGCACATGCCAAAAAGTGTGAAAGGTCACACAGTGTAAAACCATAAATACTACATCCTTTACTTGAAGACAGGTATTTACAATGTAAACTGAGAGACAGATATGTATCGCCTCGCCTTCCGAATTCAGTGGGCGTGACAGCATCAATTAGGTCATCTCAAGGAGGATGCAGGGTTTTGGAAACGCAACTATTTTTGTTAAATCTTCCTCAAACCTTAAATCTTACTGTATTCAATGCTTTGGATAGAGAGGGAAATTTCTGTCACATACTGTGACACGGCGTCCAATTTTTTATTTTTGGTGTTGGTGGTGGGGGTTAGCGGCTGGCGGTCATGTTGCCCCACTGGGAACACTGATGCAAGTTTGAGAACAATCGAATAAGATGAAACGCAAAAATTAGTTATATCTACGTAAGTAGCCACAAATACCTAACTGAAAAAAAAATACAGCACCTTGGGTATTAACACAGTAAATCTTAATTAAAAAACACCTAAACTAATGCATTAAAAATGTATAAAAAAAAACACATTTGCCACAGTAAACAGTCTTTGCACCATTTCCAAACCTGGACTGCAGAAATGACAGGAGATGGTTGGTTGCTATAAACAATATTTTTTTTCTTTAAATATACTTTCCATATAGGAAATTAGTAACTAATTTGCTAATTAGATCATTGCAATTTACAACCATTCATCACTTAGAACGTGTTCACATGTACTATAAAAGGAAGTTGCATAGCCCTTCCTTTATGTTTCACTTTAGATGTTAAATGGTATAGTAAGCTAACAAAACTAACAACTTAGGGTAGTGATATTTATTCATTCTTTCTGGTGGGTCAAATTAGAAAGAGAACAAATTGCTTAAATGCAACACTATGAGTAGCCATATTCATCTACAGATCAGTGGATAGCTCGAATTTAAAACAGGACTGAACCTAACTTGACAAAAACTGCCAGCACACAGCTCTTTATTAAAAAAAGACATGCTAGGTCTCTTCTGTAATAATACACACTTTCCTGCTTGCTTTCAGTTTTCTATGGATTGCACATTGAGTTGGGCATTCCCAGCCTAATCTGCCAGTGCTAGAATGACTGATTTCCATATGCATGGGCAGGATGTCATCTATCCCCACAGCCGATCAAGTGTTAAAAAAATGGGCACCCAGGGAGACGATAACAGTGGCTGGCAATGAATATACAGTAACTATTGCATTGATGGAAAGTTGAGGTCAGTATATTCCAGTGTTTCATTTTGCGTTAAAGCACTATGCTGGCTGAGTGCTGCATTACAAAAGGAAACCGCGGGCCAAAATATACTAGTTTAAAACACTAAATTATAAATTAAAGAACATACATGTAGCAATGCTTAAGTAGTACTAAAATCAACGTTTTTACCTTAATGCATTCTCTGCTTTAAGGGGGAAAAAAAAGTCCCATTACCAGTCCTATTTCCCCATCTCTAAACACTTACCTGACTCCAAGTCACTGCCACCAGCTCCGATGCTACTCCTCTCACTTCGTTAGATTGAAGGCAGAGGATCCATAGGTTCCTCTGGCCGTCAGTCAAACTCAGTGAGGAGTGAGCAAGGGTGTGGCTTTCCAGTGCTATGTGCATGTCTATGAACACACATAGCGCAACATAGGGCCTGATGGGCATGCGAATGTACAGGCGCCTCCTTAGCACCCAGATTGCTATATAAGGCACCCAAAGGAGGAGAGGAGCTTATAACGGTGGCAGAGACTGCTAGAAGATGACAAAAGTGATGTTGATTTGTAATATTGTTGCACAGAGCAGGTGTTACCTCTTTTTTTATAAAAAAAAAAAAACAAACAAAAAAAAAAACTTTAATGTTACTTGACCTGTTAAATGGTCTATCATGCTGCCAGGTTCATAGTTAATCATGTAGTTTGGTATTTCATGCTTTGAGTCAACCTGCACTTTTGTCCATGCAGGGCAAAACAATAGGTTCACTTTGAACCCCCTCCACAACTGTAAGACCTATTCACTTTTCTTGTACAATTCAGCACTGGGTACCCAAACAACTATTTGCCAAGCACCCTACTGTCACAAAGGGGCTGGAAAAAAATCTGTGGTCCTATACAAACTCAAAGCAAAGTGACTTGGAGCTTACACAGCACTACTCCCAGACAAAAGATGTGGCAAAGATAAGCTTAGGCAGTATAAGGGGAGGATGTGGGCAGTTAGGTGAATCTGTTGCTTCGCCCTTGGCGTGGGCAAAGCACAGGTTAACTTTAAATATTGCTGCAAGATTTGGGAAGATGCTGGACATTATTGGACAAAATAGAGCTTTTGCATAACATAATACTACAGATGAAGAAAGATTGTGACTGTTTGACAAGATGGCCAAAAGACAAAGTTTTGAAATGCCTGCATGCAGCATTCCTAAATCTACCACAGGTGGTACAACTAGAGACTGAGTACTGTGCTGCCTCAAAAATTAAAAGGACGACAACAACAAGCTTATAGCCTTAAACTTCCTTAGCGCCTCAAAGCCGTCACTATGGCAGACAAAATTAGATGGAGTACTGTCATTTAAAGCAAAGACTAGGCCCCAGTGGATGGTAAAAAGTCTGTGTCCTGGTAAAAACTGGATCTATTGAAGGGCAGAACTAAAGCAGCTAGTGCATGAGCAAAGTAAAGACAGCATTACCCTTTTTATTAGGTATGGAATAATCCGCTCTTGGGCTTTTTTTCGCTCTTCTCAATGAAATTGATTGACCCTTAAACTCTCTGCAAAGGTTCAGCGAGAAGCCACAAAGCAAGGTATTTTTAAGCCTTATGGAGTGGCAGGTCAGAGATTGGGATCTGTACTCTAGTTCAAGGGGAATAGGAAGAAGCTACACCTAAAAGACTTTTGCTGTGCATCCTTCAAAGGCTCAGCTCTGAATTATGAAACACTGTACTTTGGTAACATCAATTTGCAGGGAAACCACTAAGCACGATAGCAAAGAGGCTGTAGGAACAACAGTTAGTCACATAAGTTTGTTTGATCAGGTCAGGCTCTTTCTGTAAACATAAAATATTGTAGTGTCTGATGTTGTAAAGAATCTTCAGCTTTTTTTTTTTTTTAAATCTTGAAGATGATTTTTCATGCATCTATCCCATGCTATGCTTCCCTGTCTTCTGTGTACCGAATGATGATGCATAGTAGACAGCTACCATTTATATCTGTAAACAACAATTGGTTGTTGGCCTCTGTTACTTGTCTGGGTAAAATATTTACAGGTTCATTGCACAACTAGCAATTTCTGTACATAGGCTTTAAAAACCACAGACTGAAAGCAAGATATTTACAGAAGCACTTGATGCTTTCACCCACTGGCAAAGAGCACTAAAAAGCATATTACAAATCATTATACAGGGCTTTTTAGCCACATAAATTAAGCAACAAGTAGGTATTCTTTATGAACATTTGGCTGGTACAAAGAATATAAAAATCTTTAAGATATTTGTGCATATTATTCATCCAGTTCTACTGAATAAAAGAATGAATTTTCTCTTGTGGACAATTCTTAAAATTCCAGGAAAAACAAAGTTTTAAATAAAAATATTACAAATGTATGCTTTCTATGTATTCCACTGGGGGCTCACAGACCCACCTTTGGCATTTAGATATGTAATAGAACAAATGAATGTCTCTTCCCAACACTGTATTATCACCTCTGACCTGAACTGTGTGGAATCATGTTCTTTTTGCTTCTACTTCGACTGTTTTTATTTGAGTCTCTGCTAGGGCTTTCGTGACTTGGGTTGCCTCTCCGTACTCGTATGTGGTCCTTATTCTCATCACTTTCAGCTTCTGAGTCACTTAATTCAAGGTCAGGACAATAGCCATCATTATCTTGGTAAGGAGTCACAGATGATGGACATTCAAGAGGCTGTTTGTTCCACAAGCGATCTTTTGTAGATTGTCTCCTTTGAGGTTTTTCAAAACTTTGAATATCTTCCATGGTCCTAACTAAGCTATTTGTTGCCTCTTTGAATGATCTATTAAAATGGTCCAAACTGGATTTCCTAAAGCTACTCTGGCTAGTCAAATGACATAAGGACTCTTCACTCAGAAAAGTTTGGCTTGAGTTGTCTCTCTGGGATTTGTCCCCACCAGAATGCAAAAGTCCATTAGATTTATTTGACTTTGAATGTTCATGCTGAACTTTTCCACTTCCATTTGAAGATTGTCCATGGATTACAGCTTGAAGGGACAAGGGTTTACCTGAGCTCCTAAATCGTGATGTTTGCTGGGAACCTGGGGCCTGAGTGTCTGTTCGAGAGTTATTCGCATTGAGCAGTCCATTGCTTCTTTGCTCTGAGACATGCCTGGTATAGTGTTTGGAACTAGGATCAGATGATTTCTTTAGAACTCTACTTCTACTATGAGAAGAAATATTATTCTTTTTCAGAAGACCTGATCGGCTTCCAGTTTTCACAGAGCTGTGTTTACAGTCTGCTGGGGTGCATTTTGGCATTTTTAACTTTAATGTAATTCTAGGAGGAGGGTAGAACAGTGTATTTTCCAGTGCACTTGATAAAGGTTGCCCTAAAATTCAAAACAAATATATATTAGACAAATGCTCTACGGAAATATACATTTAATAATAATAATATATAACATACTGTTGTAGATGTATAAGTATTGTCTGCAAAAGGCTACATCTGCCAAACAAGCACAGTTCAGTTATGGGTGGACCCCAGTAACCTTGGCTAGTAGTCTGTCATATTTAACAGGAATCAAGAGCAAGGAAGCCCTGCCATAGCTTTTTATTCTCAATACAATGGGGTTTTTAGAGTTAATGAAGCATTTAAATGGAATGGGATAGAACCCAAAACTTTTTTTCTGTTTTGGTTAGACTGTGGATGAAGCTGTAAAGCTGTAGAGCTTGGCTACTTGGTTGCAATGGTTTACTGCACTTTGGTTACTGGACCAGCATGAAAATCATCTAATAGGAGTATTGTCTGTGCTGTATAATTAGATTCTGTATCATCTAGTGAACTTTAGAAAACTATGAAAGGCATCTTTTTTGTGGCTATTCTTCTTGAAGACAGTTTGATTACATTTGTTAATTTCTTTATTAAAAGTATGAATAGGATCTTCCTTTTAAGAAAAAAGCGAGAAACCTCTCCACTAGAGTGCTGATGCTGAACTAGGTGGGAAAAGGAGTCTTTATGTTTTCATGCCTGCCAATTACAACCCAAGGCTGCTGGAGTGCTCCGAGCACCTTTTGAAACCGTAAAAGAATGAGCAGCTTCAAGCACCTCTGCACTCTGTAGTTATGATGCCAGCTCTTCTGCATCACCATACTAAAGATGAAACCCTTAGACTCTGTTTACACATGCAACAGCCTTTGCCACCCTTACTGCACTCCTGACTACAAGTATAAATGAGCCCTTAGATATATCAGCAAAAAATATTTACTTTCTGTTCTTGTACGAAAGGCAGCATCAAATTCATCACTTTGCCATTCAACATTCTGACTTTTATGCTGAGAACTATGACAACCTTCCCTGCCTTCTGGGATTTGCCTGCTATACTCTTCTTCTACTTGAAAGCACAACAGTTAGTGTTCCTGCATCCCCCAACCTATATAACACAGTGACTGTGCACACACACACTAGTGATCTGCATTACGTGGACCCATGGTTTGGGAGCAAAGAGATTTTTAATCAAGTGTATGTGCAGGTGCAGCTATTAGAAAGCTATGCAAACTATTCTGGTTGATTAGTGACAGACTTGGGAACTCAGATACCACTGTGTATCAAAATGAGGCGAGAAAGGGGGAACCCGTACACATGCAAGCACAATATAAGGCTTGGAAAAAAATGACAGAAATAGGAGTCAAAACAGAAGTGTGCCTAGAATACCAATATAAGTTAATTTCCCCAAAATTCAGCTAAAGAAATTACTTCATAAATATAAACATAAGTCCAGCCACCATAACAGTGATAGTCCAATATCAACTTAATATCAATCTTGAAAACAAACACCCATGTGCAAATCCGACACCAGATGAAATTAATACACTCACCAGAACTATATGCTGATTATATTATAAACCAGCATGATAGCATTTTGCTCTGGGAGCAATGATCTGCAGGATATCCCAGTAGAGGAACAGCAACCAATAGTGATCCAATCAGCACATATGGAACAGCTAGGCAACACATATGGAACAGCTAAGCAGCAAATGATCTTCCAATAACATGGGCAAAGCTCGAGGAATAAGAAGAGATATGATGGTGCAGTACGTTTAAAACCAGTAAAATTTTATTAATAAAGTATTGCACTCACAAAGAAGGTGTCTAGCCGACACCAGCAATGACAGCCTCTAAAATGCCACATCCACAAGGGAAAAACCAAGGGACGAACCTCCTGCACTGCGATCAACACAGCCGACAGCTGGGAGGAACGCTCCAACGTCACGTCCACTAGGCCAGGCCCAACGCGTTTCTTCACTTGACGTCTTCAAGGGCCCCCCTCTCCACCCCTTGAACACGTCAAGTGACGAAACTCGTTGGGCCTGGCCTAGTGGACGTGACGTTGGAACGTTCCTCCCAGCTGTCGGCTGTGTTGATCGCAGTGCAGGTTCGTCCCTTGGTTTTTCCCTTGTGGATGTGGCATTTTAGAGGCTGTCATTGCTGGTGTCGGCTAGACACCTTCTTTGTGAGTGCAATACTTTATTAATAAAATTTTACTGGTTTTAAACGTACTGCACCATCATATCTCTTCTCATTCCTCGAGCTTTGCCCATGTTATTGGAAGATCATTTGCTGCTTAGCTGTTCCATATGTGTTGCCTAGCTGTTCCATATGTGCTGATTGGATCACTATTGGTTGCTGTTCCTCTATTGGGATATCCTGCAGATCATTGCTCCCAGAGCAAAATGCTATCATGCTGGTTTATAATATAATCAGCATATAGCTCTGGTGAGTGTATTCATTTCATCTGGTGTTGGATTTGCACATGGGTGTTTGTTTTCAAGATTGACATTAAGTTGATATTGGACTATCACTGTTATGGTGGCTGGACTTATGTTTATATTTATGAATTCATTTATTTTTATTATTTATCCTTGCATGCTTTGTGAATAATTAGCGCACTTTTTATTTGTACATCATTTTACCTTTTTTGGTTAGAGGTGCTGCTTATTATTTGATTTAATGTGCATTTTCTGTGGCGCTTCTTATATCTGCTACAAAGAAATTACTTCATAGAATGGCTTCTCTGTGACTGCCAATTTACATATCCTAAAGCAACCTTATGAAGAGTACCTGGCGGAGTTCTGAACTGAGCCCCTACTAGAGCCACACAACTCAAAGAAAGAGATCCACACACAAACAGCTGAGCTACACCAGGAATCATTACTACTTTCTGCTACTGCAATATGCTTTAGGTTTATAAAAACTCAAAAACAATTGCTAAACCAACCCTTGGCACTATATTTAAGACTATCAGTCTGAAGAATGAGAACCATCTGGACATGACATGATCTAACCAATGTAGACAGTTCTCAGTACTGATGAGTTGCATAAGACCTTATGTAATGATTTGCAAGAATAGTGAATTATCTAGTTTAATCAATGCACATTTAATTTCCATTCTTCACTTATCTAATTTAGCATCCTTAATCAGCAATGAAAAGTAGGTCACCTGCAGCTAACTCTTTATTTACAAGTTGTACTTCAAGATTGAAGATTTGTTCATGGATTTTGCTGTGTGAGAGCTTCAGCTTCTCTCTTCTATTCACCATGTAGCACAGATTCCTAACCTGTGAATAGGGGAAAAAAAATACGTAAAGTTTTAAAACCATATGCTCTATATTATCACAGAAGTAGCTATTCCACTGAAACAGATCCACATACAGCGCCTTGAAAAAGTATTCCTACCCCTTGAAATTTTCTTAATTTTGTTACAACCAAAATCGTAAATGTATGTTATTGGGATTTGATGTGACAGTCCAACACAAAGTGACACAATTGTGAAGTGGAAGGAAAATGATAAATTGTTTTCAAAATGTTTTACAAATAAATATGTGAAAAGTGTGGCGTGCATTTGTACTCAGTCCCCCCTAAGTCAATACTTTGTAGAAGTACCTTTCACTGGCTGCAAGTCTTTGTGGGGATACCAGCTTTGCACATCTAGAGTGTGAACTTTTTTTCCCATTCTTTGCAAAATAGCTCAAGCTCTGTCAGATTGGATGGAGGGTGTCTGAACAGCAAAAGTCTTCCACAGATTCTCATTTGGATTTAGGTCTGGACTTTGCCTGGGCCACTCTAACACGATAATGTTTTGATCTAAACCATTCCATTGTAGCTCTGGCTGTATGTTTAGGGTCGTTGTCCTGCTGGAAAGTGAACCTCCGCCCCAGTCTCAAGTCTTTTGCAGACTAACAGGTTTTTTTTCTAAGATTGCCCTGTATTTGCCTCCATCCATCTTCCCATCTACTCTGTCCCTGCTAAAGAAAAGCATCCCCACAACATGATGCTGCCACCATCATGTTTCACAGTGGGGATGGTGTGTTCAGGGTGCTGTGCAGTGTTAGTTTTCCACCACACATAGCGTTTTGCTTTTAGGCCAAAAAGTTCAATTTTGGTCTCATCTGACCAGCGCACCTTCTTCCACGTTTGCTGTGTCCCCCACATGGCTTCTCGCAAACTGCAAACGGGACTTCTCATGGCTTTCTTTCAACAATGGTTTTCTCCTTGCCACTCTTCCAAAAAGGTCAGATTTGTGGAGTGCACGACTAATAGTTGTCCTGTGGTCAGATTCTGTCACCTGAGCTGTAGATCTCTGCAGCTGCTACAAAGTTACCATGGACCTCTTGGCTGCTTCTCTGATGAATGCTCTCCTTGCCCGGCCTGTCACTTTAGGTGGACAGCTATGTCTTGGTAGGTATTCAGTTGTGCCATACACTTTCCATTTTCAGATGATGGATTGAACAGTGCTCCATGAGATGTTCAAAGCTTGGGTTTTTCTTTTATAACCTAACCCTACTTTAAACTTTTCCACAATTTTATCCCTGACCTGTCTTGGTGTGTTTCTTGACCTTCATGATGCGGTTTGTTCACAAATGTTCTCTAACAAAACTCTGAGGGCTTCACAGAACAGCTGTATTTATACTGAGATTAAAATACACAAAGGTGGACTCCATTTACTAATTACATTTTAGTTAGGGATATAAGAGTGAAGGGGGCTGAATACAAATGCACACACTTTTCAGATATTTGTAAAAAAAAAATTTGAAAACCATTTATCATTTTCCTTCCACTTCACAATTTTGTGCCACTTTGTGTTGGTCTATCACAAAAAAATAAATTTACATTTTGGTTGTAACATGACAAAATGTGTACAATTTCAAGGGGTATGAATACTTTTTCAAGGCACTGTATATAAATATACACTATAAAGTCTACAATGTGGCCTGCCATTTGTGGAAAGCCGTTTGAATGGAAGCACGCTGAGCAGTCCAATATGAAGGAAGCTTGTTTAACCATGGATGGTTTTTGCAGAAATTATGCAAGGTCTGCCTCCATTTGTCAGCTCAGAGTTGCGCTGCTTGTTTAGAAGCCTTCAACTGTCATGCTTTCTTGGACATGACACAGAGTTCCTTGCTGGTTTCTTTCATCCTTGCGATCTACTGTAGGAGGAAAAGTATATAATATACTTATACACACAATTTGGAAATCAGTCTTCTTGCATGACCTACCTCTTTAAGGAAGAATACATTTAGTTAATATTTCCTCATAGTATAGGATCTCAATGTTTCCAAGTAGTTTAGTTGCCCTTCAGCGCACTCTCCAGTTTCACAACATCCTTTATGTGAACCAATGCCCAAAACTAAACTGGATTTTTGAGATGAGCAATTATTTGTGCTTTGTACAGGGGCAAGGTTTTGTCTCCCTTACTGGAGTCTATACCTTTTTGTTTAATACAAGGAAATATATAACTTGCTCTTGTAACTACAGCTTAGCCTTGCATGCTGTAAATTCGGCCTCTCAAGAAAAAAAAAAGGCAAAAATGCTGCACTGCTCCTGAATTCAGAGCAGAGTAGTCACCATAATGTAGGCGGTGCCTAACTGCACTAGAGTGTAATAAAAAATGTCAAAGGGAGCATAGCTATCAGCAGTGTCACTGTTGGTTCACAGGCCTATATCATGTCAATAAACACCTGGGCACACCTATCCCTGCCCACTTTCTGGATGGGCAGAACTGCCTCTATTGCCGAAACCCTCTCACAGTGAGCTGCAGTGTGGGGGGGGAGTGTATGACACAACTGAAGGAGGATTTGGCTCAGTTAGGGAAGGTTTTTGGTTGTTTACTTTATGAAGTTTGTGTCTCGCATAGTAACTGGGTTTGGACTGTCACATAGGAGCCTTTAGTAGTACTTTAATATATTCCAACTCTAGTATGAGTAAAAAAAAAAAAGACCTCTGAGGTGGGCACTGAACACATTGCCACAAGCCAGTTCTGTAAGACCAGCCTCAACAAAACAAACAATAAAATATATGTATCCAAATTAAGGCCCTACCTGTCCTGAAAAAATATGTATAATATGTTAGGGTAGACTCAAAACCTGAAAGATAGAACAGGCACAACTGGAACAGTAAAAAAAATGCTCTGGGACTTAGGGGTTTAATTAAGAAAGTCCCAAAGACTCAAAGGAACACATGACAGGTCTTCATTTAATTGCAAGGAGTTTTACTTTACAGAGCAAGATATTAGAGAAAGAAGCATCACCTGGACGGACAGGAACACACAGACAGCTATGAAAACCTGATGGAATTTTTATTTCCTTCTCCATTTTTAAAGAACTTTAAATATAAAACGGAATGCAAGCTTAAGTGTGGAAGGAACACTTTCATAAGCTATTAGGTTTTTAAAATAGAAACCTACAACAATGCGCTGTCAACAGCCCTTGACTCACTAGCGCCTTTAACCACACGCAACATCAGACCCCGACCGCTCCAGCCCTGGCAGACTGATCACACCAAAACCCTCAAACGACACAGTCGTGCCCTGGAGCGACTATGGCGCAAAACAAAATCCCAACAAGCCTTCACCCGATACAAATCTGCCTTCCACACCTACACCTCCTCCCTCCATACTGCCAAACAAGCCTACTTCCTGACCCTCATCAAGGCCCTCTCCTCCAATCCTCGCCGACTCTTCTCCACCTTCAACTCTCTACTCTCACCACCCCCACCTCCACCCAGCACCTCACTCACTGCCCTTGAGATTGCCAATCACTTCAAAAACAAGATTGACACAATTCGCAAGGACATTGCCGCAACTCACACGCCTTCTCAACCTGTCCCCTCTCACACAGCTACCCCCTCATCCCCACTCCCCCTCGACATAACCCACAGGGACTTCGTCGCTGCTCAAACTCCCTCCAACCCCCTTCCCCCTCACTCAGCTACCCCCTCTACACCCCTCTCCCACGGCCCCACCACTGCTCTGACCTCCTCTCCCACCCCACCCTACATTCCTCATACTGAAGCTCCCCCAACACTCCGCACCTTTGACCTTACTACCATCGAAGAAGTCTCCAAGATCCTCTCTGATGCCCGCCTCACCACCTGCCCCCTTGACCCTATCCCCTCACAACTCCTACAACCTCCCTCCCCCTCCATCCTACACTCCCTCACCCACATCTTCAATCTCTCCCTCTCCTCCGGCACTTTCCCTTCCCCTCTGAAACATGCACACATCACCCCCATACTTAAAAAGCCCTCCCTGGACCCCAATGACCCGAACAACCTCAGACCCATCTCCCTGCTCCCATTTACATCTAAACTCCTCGAGCGCCTAGTCTACGCCCGCCTATGCTCTCACCTCAACGACAACAACCTCCTCGATCCCTTACAGTCCGGCTTCCGTCCCCTACACTCCACCGAAACTGCCTTACTCAAACTCTCCAACGACCTGCTAACCGCCAAAGCTAATGGCCACTATTCAGTGCTCCTACTCCTTGACCTCTCTGCGGCCTTTGACACACCGTCAACCACCCCCTCCTCCTCAAAAAACTACACTCCCTCGGCCTCAGAGATTCTGCTCTCTCCTGGCTCTCATCCTACCTGTCACAACGCTCTTTCAGCGTTAACTATAATGCCACCACCTCCCTCTCACTCCCCCTCTCTGTTGGGGTCCCTCAAGGCTCTGTCCTCGGGCCCCTTCTCTTCTCCATCTACACCTCCTCCCTTGGCCAACTCATACACTCTCACGGCTTCAACTACCACCTCTATGCCGACGACACACAAATCTATCTCTCAACCCCCCACCTCACCCCCTCGGTCTCCGCCCGAATCACACACCTGTTGAGCGACATATCAGACTGGATGTCGCTCCACTTCCTTAAACTGAACCTCTCCAAAACCGAGTTTCTTGTCTTCCCTCCAGCCCGGACACCACCCCCCATTGACTTCTCCATCACATCCAACAAGGCCACCATCAAACCTGCCCTGCAGGCCAGAGTACTTGGTGTCATTTTGGACTCCAACCTATCCTTCCAGCCCCAAGTCCACTCTTTAACAAACTCGTGCAGACTCCACCTCCGCAACATCGCCAAAATCCGCACGTTCCTAACTCCAGAAACCACTAAACAGCTCATCCACTCCCTCATCATATCACGACTCGACTACTGCAACTCCCTCCTCACTGGCTTGCCTCGCCGCTGGCTATCCCCGCTTCAGTCCATCCTGAATACGGCTGCCAGACTCATTCACCTTTCCAACCGCTCCGTTTCCGCCACCCCCCTCTGCCAATCCCTCCACTGGCTTCCGATTGCGCAACGGATCAAATTCAAAATCCTAACGCTGACGTACAAAGCTGTCCACCATACTGCCCCGAACTACATCACTGACCTAATATCCAAGTACCGCCCAGCACGCACACTCCGCTCCTCACAAGACCTCCTTCTCTCTAGTTCCCTGGTCTCCTCCTCCCATGCCCGCCTCCAGGACTTCTACAGGGTGTCACCCATCCTCTGGAACTCCCTGCCCCAACCCATCAGATTATCACCTACTCTCCTCTCCTTTAGGCGCACCCTGAAAACCCATCTCTTCAGGGAAGCCTACCCCACCCCCTGCTAACTTGCCGACCTCCTCCACTCTTCCTACCACTCCATCCCCCACAGCTATCTCCTCCTGTGCCACCATCCCCTCCCTCCTAGATTGTAAGCTTGAAAGAGCAGGGCCCTCGATCCCCTCATGTTTTGCATTGTATTGGTATTGTTCTGTCACATGTTCTGTCCCCCTTTGTAATGTACAGCGCTGAGCGAACTATTGGCGCTTTATAAATACTGTATAATAATAATAATAATAACCTCATAGTTGTAAAAACTAGACTCACTCTCTCTAAATCTTGTCTAAGGTGCATGAACATCCTCATTCTTGTGTGGATGCTGTCCTCCTTGGGTTGTAACAAGCCATTCTGCTCCTCCTCTTTGGGAGGCACCAGTGGTTTGTTGAAGTTGCTTTTACGTTTCAGCAGCCAAAAAGAGTAAATCAAGTCCACAGTGAGTTTGGGTATTCCCAGTTCAGCTGCCACAGCATCCACGTTTACCATAGTGTAAAAATCTTCCTCCAACTCCTTTAGTTTCTGGGCACGGAGGCTAGTTTTCTCACTCTCACTCTGTCTGTTGTCAATGGCTGGTTTGTGACAATCTTCCTGCTCCCCTTCAGAGCAAAGCTTGTTCTTGCTGTGCTTCAAGCAGTAGGACTTGAACTTAACTTCGTCTCCTTCATCTAAAATTGTCTTCATATCCAGAGTGTGTTCAAAGGCGCAAGTAACATGAAATGCTGTTATGCAGCTCTTAACTGAACACTGATAAAAGAAAACACAACTGATTAGTTATATTGCAAGTAGCTTACAAGAGCATAAAGATATAGTCACATGAGGCAAAGATGCTGACTTGAAGTAGATGTGAACTCATCACTTAAACACCATATAAACTTTAACATGTAAATATACTGTAATACCAAAAGTTGTTTTCAATCTTTCTAACTACAGCTTTCATTAAAGTATATATTTTTAAAGTAAACACACTGAAATTGTAAGGTAAAAAACAGTGCATGTGGCCCTTATATCATCCAAAGTTATTTCCACTATTATCCATCTGGATCAAATGCCTCTGTGAACATTTGTAGACAATATTTAAACTTGCAAGTTCTACACAGGTAACGGGGCTATTCCTTCTCTAGATACAACAGCTTTTGACTAGAGATAATGGAGGGTGGATTCGCATAGATATAATATGGGCCCAGCATTTTTAGCCTGGCTTTAATTTTTATATGTGTTTTAAAGCTCAACTCCAGGCACAGAAAGTTTCACTGTTAATTTATTTTTAATTTTAAGTAACACTCAATTAGATCATTCTACAAAAATACATAACTATTTAAAGGCCCCATAGTCTACTTTTCATTATAGTAGAGCTACAGGCAATTTTTTTTTCACTTTGGATGGAGCAAAAAGGACTGTTATAAACCGCCAGATTTCTTTTCACCATCTGTGTTCCATTGCGGATATTTCCCTTCACTTCCTAATCCATAGCCAAACAGGAAGTGAAGAAATCCCTGTAAATTAAGGGAATTCCTAGGGTAGGGGACTCCCAGGTCACCAGAACTAGTGTCCCTATAGGAATATTTCCCCTCAATTACTTTTCTAGGGACAGTCCAAAATTTGGGATTATCTTTTACTTTCACTGATAATGGTGAAAAGGACACAGAGAGGGTGAATCTTTTTAACCAGGTCAAAAACAGCAATAAAAACAGACAAATGTTCTAATCTCTCTGTACTCTTCGAAACTGAGAAAGGTTTTGCCCTTACTTATACTTTAAAATGTTTCATGCGCTGTTTTTCTGCCTCCTAGAAATGTCCCCTCTGAGCTCCCGGGCCTCTCTACCACATCCCTCATCCATTTGGAACAAGCCATACACATTTGTTGCAGTCATGTGCACTGCTCTATGAATACCACAAACCCCAAAGTCCATAGATGATCTTGGGAGCGAACAAAGAGAGATAATCCTATATATACAGTGAGTGGGATCAGAGAACTAATGTAGCCACCCATTTAAGGAAGTTGGACCACAGCAGCAAAAAAAAAAGTTTGGAGTTTGGAGGAGCCTGAGAGCAATAGGAGGTACTTTTCTGAGTTAAAAAAGAAACATCATTCACCTTTTTAGTGGCTTTTCTCCCACCATTATGACGCATGCACAGATATGCCAAAGTGCTCTGAACAACGTTTTGGTCTTGGCAGAGCCCTACGGCACATCTGTGCACCTGCAGGAGATATTCCACACATGCACAAAGATGGTAATGTTTTGAGCCTTTTATAATAGCCGTCTTTGTGCATGTGCGTAAACCCATGAATGCGCAGATTTGCAGTAAGGCTCAGCGGGAGCACGAAGCTCTGTGGTACATTCGTGTATGAGCAGAACCCAGGAGATGGGTAGGTAACCCAAACATCATCCTCGCCTGGGCCGCTTTGCAGCACTAAAAATCTCTTTACAAAACTATATCCAGTTATGAAACAGGGAGCAGGCAGGGCAATGAGACTAGTTTTGGGTGATGGTCAGATTTAACCATACAAACTTAGATTTTTTTTTTCCTTTTCTAAAACCAGACTTACCATCACTTTAACAGAAACAGTGAAATTCTTTTATAACTCTGGAAGCTCTCTAAGCTCCGCTGATTGTTTCTGATGTAAAGGGGGGAGCCGATTGGCTGCTATATCCTGTTATTTATAATAACTTTGCACTATGTTAGGTCAGCTTTGCATGGGGCATACAGTTTAAACAGAATTGTACATCTGATAAATATATGTAAGCCAGATAAATTATCGAACTGTAAATTGAGGGCAGGGTTTATTCTGTGGCACAGCATTTACAGACACAACAGTCTTACTTGTATGCATGCTCCGGTCTTCAGTTTACAGAGACTACAGACCAATGCCCAGCGACTGGGAGGGATGTGAGAAACCTTAGTAATTGGCTCCATCCTTTCAGGGCAAGCAATGCTCACCTGGATAAAAGAATGAGTGTTATACCACAGAGAAGAACTGCAAGAGGTATTAAATAATGTATATAGAATCACTGAATTGTATCAAGAAATCATTGTGCAAGTGTATTGTATACATGACTAATCTATATTCCTTAACAAAAAATCTTTTGTTATGCGCGCAAACAAAAAATTAGGTCAAAAGTAATGAACTTTAGGTTCACTGTTCTCCCTTACTGCTGCTATAGAAAAGAACAGACTTCCCAAACCAAATTTTCTCCAGAAGCTGGGTCCCTCCAAGTTCCATTCACTATCACTTTTTTTTTTATCATAGCAGAGGACCGGTTCTGTGGGAGGAACAGACACTATCTGGCTGCCTCTTCCTAAACACCTAATCAATGCCTCTACCTCACACAGAATCTGCCGTAAACTGGGTCAAAGAAACAAAAAGTCAGTGAGGTAGGGAAATATAAACTTGTAGGGAACTTGCACCAGAAGAGTATTTAGCAGATCCGTTACATTTTTTATGACAGCAGCTATGGTAGTGTGGCAACAGACCTCAGTCTTTAAGGTGCACAGGAGGAAAAAATGTTATACATAGAAATAATTTTCATTCCAGAATCTATTATTTAAAGTGGTAAATCTCGGACATGAAATATGAATAAAGCATATCCCTCTATAGAGTGTGCTTGTCTCAATCCAGAGCACTAAGTGTCAATTCTGTCCACTGCCTCATTCCACTGCTATCAGCATGAATCACTTTAGATAAGTTTTCCTGACACCAAGATAAAAATGATGACATGGGAAGGCACAGCCTGTGACCTCAGCTCTGTTCCTGTGTGAAGCGGGGGGCTCTCCTCGACTTCAGAGCTCTCCTCAACTTCAGCTGTCCGCCCTCTCCTTTTCAGAACTGAGAGATCCTATGTAAATTCTGCACCTTGAATGGATGCAGGGGACAAACGGCTGTAGATAAACATGCTCAACGTATATAGGATGATTTGTTTCATCTCTGTATCGCTTGAGGCAAGTCACTTCACTGGGCATAGGCGGCAAGGGTTTACAAGGGATAAGTTCACGTGAAAATAAATAAAAAAAAAATAAATGCCCATTTTTTGCAGGTAAAAAAAAAATGTGCATTTACTATTTTTTTTTTTTTTTTTTAGCCAGGAAAGCATTGCACCAGCGATCAGCAGATTGGTGGTGCCATGCAGGACTCCTGCAAACCTGTCAGTTTATCTGTGTGCTCGTACAACATCCAGGCAAGCAGATACACTGTGACAGGAAGAAGCAGATACACTGTGACAGCACCGTGGTAGTTCATTGAGAACTACAAGTCAACATCTGCAAAGGTTGTTGGGACTTCTAGTTCGTTCATTCACAGAGCCCTACACCGCCGTGCTGTTTTCAAAAAGTGACACCTAATACGGGGAACGTCTCCCCGTACTGCTGTCAGAGGGAGAGGGGACAGCAGGCAGCTGCTGTAGCAATGGAAACGTGTTACATGTTTCACCCTAAACACTTATCCTTTAAAGAGGGCAGATACATATTTTTCACCTCCTACTGAGCAGTATATACTGCAGATACTAAAAAGGAAAAGTTAAACAAAAAAAACCCCCAAAAAACTCTTTTGTCTAATTTTGTCTTTGTACAAAATAAAGTTCACAAGTACTTGTGCTTTGCAAAGGACGAATTCTGTTTTACTATGAGCTGTCAGAACTCTTTGAAGTAGCAAAGCAGGTAGGTATTTGCAAAGCCCCACTTCCACCATAGCAGGTTTATCTGGCAGAAGGCGATATGTCTATGCCCCCAGTACTTCATACTTAGAATTGGAAAGTTTTCAGCAAGCTGCACAGGCAATGCAGTGTCGCTATGAATGTATAATGGAATACATACAAAAAGAAAAAAAAACCCTTTCATGCTGTACTTTTTAATTGTATTAACTTACTGGTTAATTCCGTGAATTCAAATATTAAGGCTCATCAGGCTTTCCCCTCAATAAAGCAGTCTTATGTGTTTTAAGCTCTTTGTCAATTTTTTTAGCATGGCAATAAATGTTTTTGTTTAAACTCCAGACTGTCTGATATAATACGCACTTGGGTAAGCAATTTCTAAGCTCTCCTAATACCAAGCGGTACTGGCTCTGTCTTAAGCAATGAAGAATGAGTGGTATAACAAACCAGAAAAGATTGGGCAAATTATTACCTCTGGTATCCAGAGAGCACAGCTTACATGTGCCCATTTCGTACCAGTTCTTGTAGCTTTCATGGCTCCACCTCTCTTTGGGCACAAAATACACTGTGGGTGAATACCTAAAACACACGTTCGACACAGCCAGCTGCCTTCTGGGACCTTCAGGATGCCATAACATGCCTTTGAACAGAGAAAAATAAGTCATGCAGCAACCTGTGTATTGAAGCATAAAACCTACATATTTTAGTTGCCCTGATTCTGTGATGAATGGATGTAGAGCCATGCAAACAAGGCATTTTCCCCATTCAAAATAAATAAAAGTTATAATTTTAGAACCGGGAGTTAACCGTGATACTAGAAAAAAAAAATGTCTTCCTTTTTTGCTACATTAAATTAGGAACATTAATTAACATTTTATACATAACACGGGAAAAAAAGAGAAGGCCATACAGGCCAGGTTTTCCCTCAAACCTGTACTCCAGTCCTACCAACAATCCATGCATCACATTGCCGAGACACTGATTATGCCAACTGCATGTAAAATCATCAGCAAAACATGATCCATTGGCAGGACTTGTGGGGACATGTTTATAGGACACAGTGTTGTAGAGGTTTGGTATTTAAGTAGAACTGTGTCAGTAAATAAACCAATATATAAAGTTCTAACCCATTATTCATAAGGTGCCCCAATTTTTAAAAGGCAATCACCTGGTGCACACATATGTTGCAGCTATCACAGAACACCATTTCATTGCCCTCCTCACTGTCTGGGGAGCGGCAAACATCACAGATGACATCCTCATCATACTCTATGCCCAGACCCTCCTCCGTCTCTATTGCATGATTCATGTTTTCATGGCAATGACGTTCCAGAACCTCTAATGTCTTCTCCATAGTGTTCTCATCCACTGGAGTGCAACCTGTAGCAATAATAAAAAGAAATTATTAGTTCACTGCTCAGCCAATGACGATCAAACCAGTCAAAAAGGTGAGGTTATAAAAAAAAAAAAATAAAAAAAAAAAAATCTACTAATAATTGGGAGTCTAAAGGAATGTAAGAATAAGAATTCAGAGCTTATTTAATAGCACTTTTAAAGCACACAAGGTCGACAATGCATAGCGCAGACTACTGCATCCATCAGTCAACTGTACCTACTATAAGATAGGCCCCCCACGGGTATGGAACTCTTATCCTTTATAATATTTTGAAATTTTCCAGTGTCCATAGTGATTCTCAGGCTGATTACCTAATTATAGTTAGAGATGATCAGATTAGTGGCCTTACTAGTTAATATCAATTATGTAGTACAAAATGTTAACTGCCAAAACCATATTTCTGGTAGCTACCACTAATTAATGCCCATTATTAATGTTACTCTGTTGGTGTGGGAATCCTAGACAGGTGACAAACTGCTAAGAACATGGATTATGCTCTCAATAACACCCATAAACATGAGTTAATCATAAAAAACAAAAACAATGGTCATGAGTGATGTCCATAGAAGGTTACACAGCAAGGAAAACAGCCTCCCAAAATGATACTGGTACTGTGTTAGCAGTGACAAAGTTATAGTAAAAGTAACTTCATTATGCTTGGGGAAAACAAGTTTACAAACACCATTCAGTTAAGATAATGAAATACAGCAGAGTCAGTGTAATGATATATGAGTGCTCTGCAAGTAAAAAGCCTCAATGACTTGTAAACAATGAAGTCCAGCATTCATCAGAAAAAACCTACAGCAGAATTTCAGAAATCAAGGACACAAATGACATGAATCCATAACTGATAGTAATGATGGTAAAGTACTTTTTTTATGTACCACACATACCCATGTCTACAAGTTCAAGGTTGCACTCTTGAAGCCAAAAGAGATCCATATCATCAAGGTCATACCGACACATGCTTTCTGCTAGCTCCAGAATGTTTACATATCCTGGTTCCGACGGCTCCTGGCTTGAGCAATGGATGTACTTTCGTGGGCGTGAGTACAGCACCTCTTTTACCTTATCGGCAATGACCCTGTAGATGAAAAGCAAAAGTACATACCACAGAATGTGCATCCTAGATTCACAATTAAGTATTACATTTTGTAATTTAAAAATTCAAACTAATCAAACTTTCTTTTAAAGCAGAACATTACCCATAACAACTTGATAAAATGTAATGTTCTTTAGCAAGAAACATACATTCCAAATCAATAATGATGCTACTAAATTTAGTGTGTGCTGTAAACTGCCTCCAGCATTGCTCCTGTTTCTTCTTGGCCAGAGGCTGCCAATCTGCAGAAGCCCAGAGCCCCTGAGCAGTAGTAAATCTTAAGACTGTCAGCAAATCAGCCTATAGTGCCTCTGATTTTTGGTAAAGTGCTGAGAAAAGAGGCTGTGCAGAGCAGGATGAAGCAGTTCCATTTTAAAAGGACATTTCTCTGACCTGAGAGAAGGTTGTGGGATAGTATCTGGATTAGCTGGAACTTGAACACCTTTCTCCCACTCCTGCTTCCAAGTGTCCACAAACTGGTAATAGTCATCCTGATTGACATGTTGAGAGTCTGGAATCTTCATTGCACTAATTAAGTCTTTTCGGAATACCTAAGACAAAGAAGATGAAGAAAACTTTAATAGGAGAACAGCAAAGAAAGCATTATAAAACAGATGCATACAATCTATAGAGAATAAAAAGCACAGGTGTTTCTTGCAACAGCCATTTCGATCAGAAAGGTCATTTTTTTAGTGACCGATATATAGAAAAGTACACCTGGTTACTGGCCTTCCACCAGCTTCCCAATATCAGCATTATTATTACCAGATTCACAGCCATGCACTTATGCGCATTGTGGCTTAGTACTGGATTTTTCTACTCAGACATTTTTATTCCTATGTGTCCAATTAGCAACAGCAAACATCAGGCTTCAAAAACAGTATTGATATCTACCAAGTGTCAACATTGTTTGTTTGAGGAAACCTGAAAAGAATTTAAAAAAATATGTACGTTGCCATTGTTACATTCTCTATTTGATAAATTTTAATATAACAACCAAAGTAACAAGACTGTTATCCACTGGCTCAAGAGATAGACGTCAATGAAGCAGCTTGACTTTCCAAATACTTAACCAGCTGCATGTATGTTCAAGGCCAGAGATAGCCTGAAATCTGTTATTTTCAGGACCTGGTCAGCAATAGCATGTAAGAATTAAAGGTTTCCTTCAACATTGATGTTTTGTGAAGCATAGCAGCTTTGGTATGTCAGCGCTAGAACTTCATTATCCAGTTTTCACAAGAGACACACTTCTCTTGTTTACTCTGTTTCCGTAAGCTTCCCAAGGATTTATTGCACAATCCAAAGCCACACTTGGGTATTTTGAGTGCCTGCATGTGTGTAATAAAGTAACTATCTTTGGGGAATCCCTAAGGATCTCTTCACATATGGGCAATTCTGCTTATGATGCCAAAGTGCTGTAAAAAAACAACAACAAAAGACAAAATAGCACCACGCATGTTCAGGTGCCATTCATTTTAAAATGTTTCTGCTGCGGTTGTAGCATGATAAATCATGCTGCGTTTTAGGTGCCACTGAAAAAGAATGGCCCCTGAACAATCGTGGTGCAATCTGTCATTTTTGCACAGCGTTTTGGGATCACGGGCAGAACTGCAGAGATTCTGTCCACGATACAAAAACACCCAGATGTGAACAGAGCCTGAAAGCTCATCTCCTCAGGAAAGTCTGCCCTGCCTCCATCTACAAATGGAAATTTTACTCCAACTCATCCTTATGTATCACTTACTCCTCCCTTTTAGTTGTAAGTTCTCACAAGCAAGGCACCCCAAATCCTCCTGGCTTGCATTGTATTGTAACTGTACTGTGCCCCCTTGTTTTGTAAAGCACTGCTTGGGAAATTCTTTGAGGGCAGGGACAGCCCTGCTAATCTGCACTGCAGAATTGGTCAGTGGTATAAGTATTTTTCAAAAATAAAAATCTGTAAATATGTCACACAAACATGCTGCATATAAAAGCACTGAACATATACAATGGGAAAAACCAGACATAAAATGCACCTTGACAATTATTCGGCAGACAGAAATTAAATTTAGATTTTTGTAGAAAAAACAATTACAGAGGCAGATAAAACACAAAGTTTATTGGTTTCATTCTGAAGGAAGACACAAGTGTGTCCTCTGAGATGTAACAGCTGCTCTTGGCAGATGTCCCAGACTTGGCAGAGTATGCACCAACACCCCGGCATGTCTGACACTTGGCATGATGCACCACCAAGCAGGAATGGAATATTAAACAAAGTCCTGAATGTAAAGGCTTTGAACATTCACTAGTATACTGCAGCAGTTATTTAACAGCTTACAAGTAACAAATCACTTGTAACCGTATAATTACCAAGAAAATGTGTTTCAGCTCTGTTTCCATCATTGCAAAAAGACCACAGGCACTATACAGAAAAAAAAAAAAAAAAAAATCATAAAACGTAATGGGAATATTTTCAAAGAATAAACCAAGGGCATTTTTTTTCTAAAATAATAAAAGGTCTAGGTCTTTTTTTTTTGCTCAATAACTAAAATAACTTTGCCTTTCTCCTAAGAAAAAAAAGCACAAAAACACCAAAAAAATAAATAACTTTTGTGAAAGGTATCAGTCAGTCACATAGGGAGGGCATGGTTTTCAGTGAGTTTGGCTAATAGACCTGTATTATAACGAATGTAAGGCAAGCCATAGGTTATGTGATTTTCCCGTGGCTGCAGGAAAGGAAATCGCTTGATTCCCCTATCCACACAGTGTTAATGGAGAAATCCCTCCTGCAGCTGTGTTCTGCCAATAAGGAGAAATGCAAAAACAGATGTAAATTGACCATAACTGAAAACTGAACTACTGAACTGCATATGGATGTGCAAACTTGAGTAACCGGAATCAGAAACTTTGAAAAATGTCCACGTGTTCTTTTTGTCTGATAAAAAAAAAAAGAAATGTGAAACATATTGGTAAATTTATATTGTGGTCATTACAGAAATTTCACTGGAAAGTTGAAATTAAACTTTGAGTACAAACATTGTTCACCCCACCCCTTCCTTATGTGAGGATTTACAAACACTCACATCTTTTGGGTTGTTGTAAAATAAAATGTTTTACTCTACCCCAATACAGTAGTTTTTCCACGCCACAATCGAGCAAACAAAACTGTGGGACGCGCAACACCCAATAATGGTTTAAGAACCTTTTTTGGGCATCGCATCTCGCTCAAAAATGGTTATGGAATCTTTTTTGGGCGCCGCGCATCTCGTGATTTTGTTTGCTTGATTGCAGCGCGTTTGTTGCACGGAAAAACATGCAGCGATTGCGGAAAAAAACACAAACACTTTTTTAGGTGCCATTGAAATGAATGGCACCTCCAAATGCAATCATGCGTTTAAACATTGTCACACTGCGTTTTCAAATTGCTGGCAGAATCGCTGCGATTCCACCAGCGATTTGAAATGCCCTAATGTGAATGGTGCCTAAAGCTAACCATACACAACATGCATTTTGGCCAGTTCGTGATGAATCGGCTTCACCCATGCTCAGGCATTCTGTCTCTGTCAGACAGCAGCAGGAGATTGATCCATCTGCGCTGTATAGCATGGATAGCAGAAGCTAAGAATGTATGGCAAGCTTAAGCAGTGACTCCACCTTTGTTGAAAAAATATAGTATAAACAACTGCAACACTAGTCAGGTTATTATTTATTGTTAATAAAAATAGCCTTTTCTTCTCAATTGGCAGACACTGTAATTTTCAGTAAAATTCAGTGCAAAATGGCAACATGGAGGTAAAAAGTAAAGCAAGGTAAAGTAAAATGAGGCATGGAGGTCAGCTTTAAAGGTTAACACCACTTTAATGGGCAAATATATATATATATATATACAAGTCTGTCCCTTCATAACCACATACTCCATACAACATAGAGCCATAAATCGCATAATTAACAAAAATTGGAATATTTTAAAAACAGATCCAATCCTTTCCAAAATTTTGCCAGACACACCGGAGATTATATACAGGAAAGCAACGGCCTTAAGACACCATTTAGCGCCAAATGTCATCAATCCACCAGACAGAATCTCCTTTTCTAACTTAAGGGGTTTTTCTCCATGCAATAAATGTATCATATGCACAGTGAATAATAATAGAAAATATAAGAACTTATTTTGTCTCACAAGTCACAGGAATACCTTATAACATAGATAAATGTATTAGAATGTCCCTGTAAACTCCAATATATAGGGCGAACACCAGACGCTTACGCGACAGACTAAGGGAACATAACATTAAAAAAGGCTATAAGGAGCATTCTTTATCATATCATTACAGACAGAAACATAACAAAGACCCATCCTCCTTACAATTTATGGGGATTGATATGGTACAGCCCAACTGGAGGGGTGTTAATAAACTGCGGGCAGTCTCACAACTCGAGACACGCTGGATACAAGAGCTCCGTACCCTGCATCCACAAGGTCATAACATTGATATTGACTTAAACTATTTTATCAATAACAGTTATCCCTTATATGTGACTTTATGTATATTAACATTTTTATCACCTTTTTAAAGAATAGAATAGGAAGGATTCTCTTCCCTATATCTATTCATATAGAGATTATTTTGCAGTATATAAATTCTTGTTTATTCCGTTCTATAATACCTATCATAACCTTTATGACATAATTCTATGGCTCTTAATATTATATTCTCATTTCATGTACCAATTTTATTACGAATTTAACACAGTGCAGCATTTAGTTGTATTTTATTTGCATTAATTATCTATGGTTTATTGATTGATTTATTTTATAAGTATACAATATTTTTATGATGTATTTTTTAATATGAATTACCTACAATTAATATCTTTTAATATTAATTATTTATATGCCATTTTTAAGCATATGAAAGCTAATATAGCATTTTTCCATCGGTATGAATTACACCACAAGACGCTCATTAGAAGTCCTTCTGTTAGTACCATTCAAATTCTTCAGCCCAATTACTGAATACTATGTATTCTAACATTCGATCTATTTGTACATCTATTATGCGCATTTTGTCTTGACATTCAAGACTGTCATTTCAGTCTACTTGGTTCTAAATACCTAAGGAAAATTGGCACCCGCTTAGCCGCGCGTGCGCACGAGATTAGGTCTCTGTAAAGATGGCGCATACTTAATACGCATGCGCCGCACATATAAATTGACGTTGCACGGCTCGGCGTTATTGGTATTCCCCTCAGATGACGTGCAGGTGCACGAAACGCGTAAGAGGGAGCCAGTAATGCCGTGACGTCACGCCGCTGGAGCAACATGGAGCTCCGAAGGCCATCTTTTACTCTGGATGGTCAGTCCATGCTTTTGTTTGCTCTGCTTGTTCAGCTATATTTTTTTACCTGGATACTTGCATACTCTTCAATAAATATCCTTAAAATACTACACTATGGATATGTTTTTGCCTTGACTCCCTTGTGGAGTATTAACTTACAGCTACCCACCACCTGACCACCAGAGAGGGAGCCTCCATTACACCCAGAGAGCTGCACCCATCTATCCCTTAAGGGGAACTCTGGATAACCCTGATGTCCCACCATTGAGTCCCAGGACCACAAGAGGGAGTTTTCTGGATTCCTGCCTTACCCTGTGATGACCATTAGATGACATCAGGATATATTATTTAAAACGCTCATTAATTTGCATGTTCTGGTGAGTGCACATTCCTTACACACCTGTATGCACAATATTAGTCTTCAGGAAGTCATAGGAATATCTGAGCACTTAAAGTCACCTTACGAACTGTTTATATGCCATTTGTTATTACATTTGTGATTTATATTCTCTTAATCATTTATAAGCATTTATACATCGCATTTAATATTTTAGCGCTGCACATCTATTTTACGCTGTCACACATTACTATTTACCCAGTGAATTGCTGGTATGAAAGACGACATGAGACCTAGGATTTGAGTTTCTCAGCTTGTGAACAGCAGATTATCCAAATATGGTACTTAAAGGAGAAGTTCACCTTTGGGAACATGTTACATGTTCCACCCATTTTTAGGGTGCAACAAGTTCCCAATGCTGCAGCTGCTACCCACTGCCCCCCATTCCTTTGACAGAAGTAAGGGGAGAAGTTCCCCATAGTAGCTGTCAGAATTGAAAATAGCACGGCCATGCGGTGCTCCACCCACACAGCCTTGTCATTCATTCATAGAGTGAATAGAATTTCAGCAAATTTCAGTTTGTAACCTTGACAATCACTTTCAGAGTAACGTGATTGTTTTTAACCAATGCCCATTGTGCAAAGAAATTTCCCAATCTTCCTCCCACACCTAGCCTCGAGTCATTGTGACCTGGTGGGCTCAGGAGGATTGAACAAAAACCACCTTGTATTACTGCCTGTCCAGCTCTTATGTGCTTCTTGGTTTTTCTATGTGCCCTACTCTGAAACGCATGACTCCAAAAAAGGTTTCTTACCCTGCTGCTTATTCCTCTTGGGAAAGCCTTACTTTGGTCAAGAACAGCTTCTAACAGCTTCAAAAGAGGAGAAGTTCTCCGTTATTCTGGAATGCTACAAAGTTTGAATTTGGAAGTCACCGGATCAAGTTTTCAACCATAAGGCTTTCCTGGCCAAATTGACAAGAGCTCTACCTCAAATACATTCAGGCTGATCATACGGTCTTTGATAAATTCATTAAGGATTTCAATATCTGGTCCCTCTAAGTCTCTGGTTCCAAATGTGCTTTAAAATTTGTCTAATCAAATACAATATTAAAAGGTGTGAAACATACAAGTAGAAGCCAAGGCTGATCTAAAGCTGCAAGCTTCCACCTCTCAAGCTTTCCTCAGTAAAGATTCTGTTTTTTTACCTATGGGGTCCTCAAAGAATAAATCTAAATTATTTGATATTTGTAACAAGGATGGGTTAAACTTGGAACACTTGTCTCATATTTTAGAATCATCTTCAGGGAAAGAAAATTGCCTTTTAAGTCTAAAACAGAAAACAATAGTTTCTCTGACTGTTTCCGTTCTGCCTCAATAGATTTTTTTTTAAAGCTTCTTGCACAGAAAAGGTAAGCATCTTTCTATACTGCAACCCTTTATATATTTGATCGTGTATTGACAAGCATGGCCTACGGTTTTATCCAAAGATAGATAATTTTGAGATTTATCTTTAAGATAAAATTCCTCTGCAGCAGGATCTGCCCCCCTTTGCCTCATCAACTGAGCATGACCTAGTCATATGAGAAGTAGCTTTCTTGTTCGGTAGAGAAGTTACTAGAGATGACGTGGAGTAGAGAACTGACTGCTAGAAGAGGAGGTGACTGGATTACCAAAATCCTGCAATATCGATCTAATGGACTAAAAGGTTGAACCCATCTTCTCTCTGTGTTCAAGATACCCATAAACAAGCCTGGAGATCCCTTAGTCATAAATTACATCCATAGCAAAAACACTGATTATAAGACAATGAACGTTTTGTGCTACAAACCTCCACATCTTTTACTTGCATATTTTTCTGCAGATGTTTTTAAATCTAAAAGAGAAAAATACATACTACCAATTGCTTTCTGGAATCCCCATTCTTGAGAGATAGAGCAAGCCCTCAAACAAGTTAATATATAGGAAAACATCTGTGTCTAATTCCTAAAAGTGAAAAACTGCTCACAATAGTGCCTTTTCCTACCTTAGAGCCTGCTGCAGAGGTTTCTAATAGAGCAATGGCGAGATCTTTCTTGCCCACATCCTTTTTACCCTTACAGATGGCTGCCTGATCATGAATCCATACATATATTTGGCATTTTGCACTTCTTCACCTCTCACCCTCTGCTTTCACCCTTGTTGGTGTCAGTGAGCCTGCAACACCAATAGTGGAAGTACAGCATTCGCGTTCCTTTATGCAACCAGAAATTAAATGATCTACATCTGACATTAAGAGCAGAATTCTCTCTCTCTCCCCACTCAAGTGTGAGTGCTCCAACTGCATCGGGCACCCCAGAAGGAATATATTAAACCACTCCAAACCCATAAGATCTACCTCGATGAAGCATGGCTGTTTCATTTTCCAATCACTGGAACAAACAAGGTGCGGGGGGTTGGGGTGTATTGGCCAACTAGGTCCGCAAAGCAGAAGGGATAGTTGTCCTTCCTACTTGGACAAAAGGAAACCTCAGAGGTCTTGCAACAACAAAAATAAGGAAAAAAATTATTAAAATCTTCTTCCATTCACCTTTCCTTAGCCTTCAGGCCACTGTCCTGATGATTTATCACCTCCTCCAGGTGGAGCCCTTGCCTACTAGCATGGAGGCTAAAAGGCAAAAACAAGAGAACGTTTTGTGTGAGGTCTCCTGCTTGGCCAGGGAAACACAAAAGAACTGAGGCAAGCAATTCCTGGGGCCTTTTAATTTGATTGCGAGCACTGTATTTCTAGGTGTGCAAAAACCCGATTTTGTGTGCTTATCTGGACAATGATGAAGGAAAAATGGGTGAAAAACAAAAAAAAACCTTCTCATATTATGGGTGGGGGAGTTTATTTGGAGGAAAGTCTTCTGGTATGCAGATTTTTCCATAGCTGCTGCTGTACAATGCCATGTGGTAAGATATAGAACAAACACACAGATGTGCTATGGAAACGCACACTAGGGAAAACTTGCTGTCTGGAGCTTCATGTAAAAACACCAGATAAGTGTGGTAACTAATAACATTGTCAGTTACAATATCCCTCAATGTGAACAGCTTCTGAATAACACATTGGTGAAACAGGTCTTTGAACGATTTTAAAATCCATCAATTTAATTAGAGTCCTACAGCACCCACATGACCATGCCTATACTTCTCATAAATACTACATTAGGCATATCTTGACTGGAAAGACAACAAATCCCAGTTGAGCCTATTCTTGTTCTAGTTAGAAATGCAAAACAGGAGTCTGAATACCCACACCTTTACAAGTTTTCTTGTCTGAAGAAGCTGCCTGGCAAAATGCATCAACATGGAAAAAACGTGTGGGAGCTCCTTCTGTTACACCAGTGCTTCTCAATTATTTTCTGTCATGTCCCCCCTAGGAAGAAGAAAACATTTCGCGCGCGCGCGACTGTAAATAGTATCATTTGTCTATAAAATTGTTATAAGTAGGAATAGTGCCCCATCATTGGTGTCAGTGGGAGGAATAGTGCCCCATCATTGGTGTCAGTGGGAGGAATAGTGCACCATCATTAGTATCAGTGACACCAATGATGCGGCACTATTCCTCCCACTGACACCAATGACACTTGCTGACCCCTGTTGCAGTATGGTGCTGCTGCAGCCAGCATATGTGGTTGCAGCAGCACCTCTGCACTGCACACTTACCGGCTTTTCCCTCAGTCGATTTTCGCGGGTCCGCTCGGCTCCGCCTCCTCGCCCGTGATTGGCCGCCTGTGTACCTTTCCTGAGCTACAGTTCTGGTGGCCAATCACCGGTGAGGAGGCGGAGCCGAGCGGCAGGAGTGAGGGAGTGGCCGGAGTGACGGAAGGAGCAGCTCTTCCTGGTTTGGATCATTGTGGGAGCCAGGTAAGAGACAGCAGCCCTCCGCCCACCCCTGTACGTGCCCCCCTTGACGGGGGGGGGGGGGGCGCGCCCCACTATTTGAGAAGCACTGTGTTACACTAACATTTTATATTGCTACTTATGAAGGTCATTTGAATAAGGCTTAGTTCAAATGCAAGCACTAAAAAGTCCTGCAGTTTAGCTTCAGTGGTGAGTTTCCAAGCAGGATGCTCTATCTATCTAGGCATTCTATGAGAGTTTGGGTGTACTTTATCACAGTGCACATGTAAATCGAGATAATCTGAATTTCACCATTGCTTAGAATGATATATAACAGCACTGTAGGTTTGAATGCAGAGAACTGGTCTACATTGATGATATGTAAATGATTCTTAGCTGACCCATTACAGATAACAGCTATGAAAAAAACTGAATAGTTCTCTGATGACTTGTAGCTCAAACTTAAATGTGCAGTTTCTGGTGTGAATGGGCCCTAAGATATTATGCTATTCATCAAATTTTCTAATTCTATTGCATTGGAGGGAATACTAAACCCTGGTTCCAGGCTCCTACTATAAATCATTTAAGCTTTATTCATATGCTGTGCTAATGTGGAGTTTGTAGTGTGTATGCAAGATCCATACATACATACAGTATTTGCAGCATTTCCTTTTACTCCAAAGTAAAAAGATCAAGGCTGCACTCTGATGATGTCAATGATGTTTATTTTGAAACCACTGGCTTCTGCCTAGTCCCTGCCCTTCTATATGCCCCTCTGACATTTAATTTGCATTAGCCTAATCATAGAGATCATTTTCCCTGCTGACCATACAGTTTTTTTTTCCTGTCAACCTGCAGGCTGAACATTAAAATCTAACAGAATCTTCTATCCACGCTACACAATGGACAAATCGTTTGCTATGGCTATTGTATTTTGACAGCCTGCTTGAGACCCCGAACAGAGGCTGCATGTGATTGGACACAGGTGCCCTTTGTACAAAATTTTCCGCTGTGCTCTTTCAATTTTTCACTTGAGGGATATCGGGTGACAGGCAGCTGTCAGAACACCCACTGAGCAAATTTTGTTTGGTTCTTTAGGAAAGGCTGAAATCCACGGTGTACAGCCAGCTTTAAAAGTGCTTTATACATAACTAGTAGTTATTGAACGGTGAGCCAGAGTTGACCAATAGACAAAGTGGGATCTTTCTTTACTATCCTACTATACTAGTTAAATACTAGTATTCAATTCCTGGTTATATAGATGCATTTCCCTTGCTGCTGGATATGTGTGACCTTATTTATGGGTTATAGTAGTATACACATAAATTGTGCGCTATAACTAACATTTTATGATGCAAGTGTGACAAGATGTAGAGAAGCTATGCATTATGCTTTGAAGAATTAAGAGACCATTGTGATCATCAACTAAAGCATGCATTTAACCATTAAATCTTCCAGGTCCCCAATTATTTGAGCACCACAAACTGAATACTATTTGACCACCTTAATGCCAAACACTTTCACCCCCTTCCTGCTCAGGCCATTTTTAAGTTTTCACCCAAATTAAATTTATCATTTTTGGGACAGAGCTTTCATTTGGTGCTATTTAATCACCACTAGGTTTTTTTATTTTTTGATATATAAAAATGAAAAAAAATACAGAAAATCTTGAAAAAAAAAAGAAACCAGTTACCATTATAACATTTTGCAAATAATCTTTCTTCATAAATTTAGACCAAAATATATTCTGCTACATTTCTTAAAATGTAGCAGATTTGTAACTCAAATCAGTGTTTGTTATTTAGTATGTGTGAAAGTCTACTGTGGGTTTATATATTTGAAAACTTATCAAAATCGATGTACTAATTGCCTCTCTCATTTATTGAGGCCCTAAAATGACAGGACAGTAAAATTACCCCCCAATGACCCTTTTTGGAAAATAGACAGTCCAAGGTATTTAGTAAAAGACACCGAGTATTTTGAAGTTGTAATGCATCACAATTTTTGGGAAAATTAAATAAAATTAGTTTTTCAAAAAGTTGTAATTTTAACAGGTTAGAGTAGGTCTCACACACAGCATAGGCATACTTATAATTGCACCCCAAAACACATTCTGCTATGCCTCCAGAGTATGGGGATATCATAGGTGTGGGACTTTTTCACAGCCTAGAAGCATAGAGCAGCCCACAATCCAAGAACAACCTTTGGTATTTCAAGGAGCATAAATTAAGCATCTAATTTCCTGACTACCCATCACATTTTTGGAGGCCCTGGAGCACCAGGACAGTGGAAACACCCAAAAAATGACCACTTCTTGGAAAGCAAACACTCCAAGGTATTTTCTGAAATCATAAGTCTTTTGAAGACTTCATTTTTTGCCACAAGTTTTGGGAAAATGCAAGCAAATGAAAATTTTTTTTTTTTTTTTTTAACAAACTTGTCAATTGATAAGATACTTCTAACACACATCATAAGTATACTTATAATTACACCCCAGAACACATTCTGCTACTGCTCCTGAGTATGGGGATAGCACGTGTGAGATATTTTCACAGCCTAGCCAAAAAGAGACCCAAAATCCAAAGAGCGCCTTCAGGCTTTCTAAGGGCATAAATTACACATTTAATTTGCTGACTACCCATCACATTTTTAGAGGCCCTGGAACACCAGGATAGTGGAAACACCCACAAAATGATCACCGTTTGGAAAGCAAACACCCCAAGGTGTTTTCTAAGAGGCATGGTGAGTCTTTTGAAGACTTCATTTTTTTGTCATAAGCTTTAGTAATAATAATAATAAAAATAATATATATATTTAGACTTACAACCCAAAACACATTCTGCTACCACTTCTGAATATGGCAATACCACATGTGAGACTTTCAGTGTTTGAACTGATTATATACCGGACATTGCATCTTGTGTATCACACAAATCAACCAAATGTACTGTAATGGTTGTTTCTATATGAGTGGTCAGGGAATATAGCTTACTGTAGCGTGATCTATAGCAGTCCCTGTTTCAATAAGCCAAGTAAGCTTAGCCTACTGGTACATGGCTGCTCCCAGGAATGCTATTTTCACTAATCAGGAAGTACAAAGTCTAAAGAAAGGAAGAACAAAATAGTTCCTGTGGTTCCAGGGGTACAGATGTCAACAGGGGATGGCTGGGACTGGTGTCTCACAGGAACATAATCAGTCAGACATGTAGATGGGTCAGCTGAGGTGCAGACAGAGACAAAAAAAATCAAACAGGCAAAAGGACTGGTCCAGGCAAAAGGCAGAAACATGGTCAATAAACAGGCCAAGGTGAGCACAAGTGTCAGGCAGAGGCGACAATGTATTGGTGTGGCAGTGATCAGGAACACTGTTGCTTGGCTGCACTTGTCTATGATAGTGGAATGTCTGTATCAGCGATCAGGAACACTGTTTCTGGCTTACACTAGTCTGATGGCACTGGGGACTAGCGTGGCCACAGCAGAGACACTATAGCTTGCTTACAATGGTGTGGTGACACTGAAACTAGTTGATAAGCAACATTGCTGCTGGCATTCACTGTCTGATGGGACGGGACAGCACGTTAAAACCGCAAAAGATGGCAGGAGGTACATTCCTCCTGCTGCTTTTAATTGTAAATCGAGTGGCTAGTTAGCCACACCGATTGCTATTACAAGAGAGCCGACAGTAGGCTCTAAAAAACGGTCCCAGGATGATGCTTGCAGCTGGAGGCATCATCCCGGTATAACCACTTGAAGTCCTGTGATGTACAGGAAAGTTGCTGGTCATCAAGTGGTTAAAGGATATTGTACAATCAGGTTGTATAGTGTTGACACCCTTAGATCTAGTAAAGCTATGTAATAGGAGGATATACCTGACACACTCCATTTAATTTACATCACATTAGGCAGGCAGTTGATGCCAGATCCAAAGAAAGATTGTAAAATCATACTGTAGTGTACACTACACTTACTCATGCAGGGCAGCTTCTTGATGATTAAAAAAAGACTGAGTATAGTAATTTGGAAGCTGCTGGTGTCCTATCTTCCCCTAAAAGAGATGTAGCTCACACTCCCACATCTCTATACTTGGCAATATTTATGTTACTTTGCTGGTTCCTTCACTCAGTAGATAAATAGAAGCTGATTTATCCACAGTGACATAGAAATTTTTAGGGCCAAAGTGTGGTTGTCGGGTGGAGAAGACAGAGAGGAATGTTAATACTGCCATAGGACACAGTAGGTAGATCTTAGCAAATATAGAGATTTGAGGGGGGAAGACAGATGTGCTACATTTGCTTAAAGTATATGTAAACCCTCAACTTGTAAAACAATCCATTCAGTTTAAAATAGAGATGAAAGACAAATCATTTGTGAATAAATATAAAAAAAATATATAAATACCCTCCCCCCTTTTTTTTTCTAAAAGTGATCACATTCTCAGCTGCATAGGAGCTAGGGGGAGGAGAAACAGCAGTACACTCTCCCCAGTGAAATGCTGTGCAGGGTGGAGTCAGAACAAGTCTGATTGTCAGTCCCGTTACGGTATGTAAACAGGTTGCACCATGCATGTGAGGTATCAGCATGAACGTCAGGTCAAGGGCAGTAATTCTAGCACTATAGCACCAGTTTAAATCTAAAGTGGTAGCCTGTAAAGCCTTTAAAAGCGTCACCTATGAATATTTAAAATTTACATAGTTACATAGTTTTAAAGCATGTCATGTTTGGCATCTATTTACTCAGCATAACATCATCTTTTATATTACAGTTGAGCCACCCATGTGTTTGTGCATTAAAATTCAAAAAAGTGCATTTTTTCTATAAAAAAAAAAAAAAAAAAATCACATTTGAAAAAATCTGTGAAACTACTGTGTGACAAAGTTGAAAATTCTGACATTTTATTCTCTAGGGCCTCTTAAGAAAATATATACTGTTTGGGGTTCAAAGTATTTTCCAGTTAAAAAACTTTTTTTTTTTTCATGTAAACTATAAAAAAAAAAAAAAAAAAGTCAGAAAAGGCTTGGTCTTCAAGTGGTTAGAAGAGTGGGTGATGTGTAGCATAAGATTCTGATATTGGTCCTGAAATGCCAGAATAGTAGAGGCAACCCCCCAAATTACCCCTTTTTGGAAAGTAGACATTCCAAGGTATTTGCTAAGAGGTATGGTGAGTATTTTTTGTTTTTTGTGAAACGAAAAAAAACCCAAAAATTTTGAAAAAACACAATATTTTCTACGTTGTTATAAAAAATATCCAGTTAACTCAAATTTAGTCATACATTTAGGCCAATATGTATTCTGCTACATATCTTTGGAAAAAAACTTAAAAAAAAAAATCCCAAAATGTGTATATTAATAGGATTGTGTGAACGTTGTAGCTTCTACAAACTATGGTATACAGTTAGGTCCATATATATTTTGACATAGGCACAATTTTCATACTTTTGGCTCTGTATAGAAAAAAATTAAAATGAAAGTCCAAATTAATTTGAAGTGCAGACTTTCAACTTTAATTCAAGGGCTTGAACATAAATATCAAGTACAAAGTTTAGGAACTGCAACCATTTTTATACAGTCCCTCCATTTTCAGGGGCTCAAATGTAATTGGACAAATTAATATAAATCATAAATAAAATGTTCATTTTTAATATTTTTTTAAGAATCCTTTACTGGCAATGACTGCCTGGAGTCTGGACCCCATGGACATTACCAAAGACTGGGTTTCCTCCTTTCTGATGCTTTGCAAGGCTCTAACTGCAGCTGTCTTCAGTTGTTCTTTGTTTGTGGGTCGTTCTGCCTTCAGCAACTGAAAGGCATGCTCAATTCGGTTGAGATCAGGTGATCGACTCGGCCATTGCAGAATATTCCACTTCTTTTCCTTCAAAAGCTCTTGAGTTGCTTTTGCAGTGTGTTCTGGATCATTGTCCATCTGTACTGTGAAGCGCCGTCTAGTCAACTTTTCTGCATTTGGCTGAATCTGGGCTGACAGTATATCTCTAAACACTGCAGAATTAATCCGGATGCTTCTGTCACATCATCAAAACACACCAATGACCCAGTGCCACTGGAAGCCATGCATGCCCATGCTCTCACACTGCCTCCACCATGTTTTACAGATGACGTTATATACTTTGGATCATGAGCTGTTCCAAGCCTTCTCCACACTTTTTTCTTCCAGTCATTCTGGTACAGATTAATGTTTTTTTGTTTTTTTTTTAATAATTCTTTTTACTGAAAAGTTTAACAAAATATACATCATACAAAACGGTGAACTAGAGCCGTTAATCACAATCAGTGGCTAAAAACATAAAACATACAAGAGAAGACAAAATTTCCAATTGAAAACAAGAACAGCAAAACAAAAAACAATAACCATGCCTGCAGTTGTCCAAGAGGTACCCGTAGTAGGATGGGCAAACACATTACAATATAAAAAGCACCACACCATGCTTCACCCCACAGAGTTACATCAAGAGAGCCATTCTCACTCAATACAAAGCACAGAGGTAAGCTTTAGACTAGTAATATAACAACCAATTTGAATGATCAACAAACACCATTTTAAAGAGACCCTAATAGGAGAATATAGTAGAAAATTCACTCACAGACCGTAAGGGAAGATGATACCCACCCGCCCCAAACCTTGTCAAACTTGAGGAAAGCTCCCCTTTTAAGATACATAGCCTTGCACATAGCCTTGTAAAAGGGTAATGTCTTATTAACTTGGGACTTCCCACGGTAGGGTCATGCATTCTTTTCCATAAGAGAACAATTAGTTTCCTAGCATGGAAGAAGAGTAGGTAACTGTAGTAGGGACCAAGTCATCCACCAGACTAAGTAGGCAATGTCTCAAAGAAGGGTGAAGCGGTATAGTGGTAATGTTTTGAATGACCCTGAGAACTTCCAACCAGAACCCCTGTATAGCTGGACAATCCCAAAATATGTGAATGAAATCAGCCCCATCTGCAGGACAATGCCAACAGGAGGAAGAGGCTGATCAAAAACCTTAGCAATTTTTGCTGTGGTCAGATATATACAGTGTAAGAATTTAAAGTGTTTTAGTTGGTCACGGGCGAAGACCAGCCAGGTGAAAGGAGAATACCAAACATTCTCCCAGTCCTCTCTATCCAGATCAAGGACCACTGCCTCCCACCTAGTCCTAAACACCTCCAGGAGTTTACTAGTTTCATGGAAAAAGAGACATATATAGTGGATAAGGGCTTAGATAACTCATTGTCCTGCAGTAACGACTCCAGATCCGAGGGTGTATTCACACAGTTCCACAGGTCCCATCATGGACATCACAGACAAGCAAAAAAGGAATAAAATGGCACCTAATGAAAAACAAAGAGAAAAAAAAAAAGGCAGATGGAAAAAAAAAAATAAAAAAAATAAGGGAAAACAAAAAACATCCTTGTTTCCCTGATCAAACAACAGACAAACACAGTCAGGGCAACTTTATAGCCCAAAAAAGAAAAAAATGGAGCGCATAGTGCTCAAACAGTAGTGGGGGGCGTGTAATAGTCATAAGTCCAGCTCGGCAGAGGCTAAATGTGAGCATAGGGAGAATAGAGGAAAATGACACACCAAACCCAGGGAATGCCAAAAGCCCGGGAATATGAAAGGGAGCCCATCCTCAAGATCAATGCAAGGAGTCTAGCCAGTCGGATGCCAAGGCGGGGGTGTCAAAGAATTGAGTGGATCCATTATGTTGTACCCTTCGTTTGCTGGGTTACAACATGCTGTATTGGAAGACCTTTTCACGGAGCCTCTTTCTCAACCACCACAAAGGATCTCTTGCGTTTTTGTAGTTCTGGAGAGAAGTCCAGAAAGAAATGCAGAATGGCATTTTTATAACGCAGGTCTTGTTGCCTCAGTGCCTCTGCTAGAATTAGGTCTCGGTCACGGAAACTCAGGAGGAAGACCAAAAAAGAACGTGGAGGAGCACCAGGTTTTTTAAGGCCTGTGGGGACTGTGTGCCTGCTCAACTTGATAGGCCGGTGAGACATTTTGAAGGTTCAGGAC
This sequence comes from Staurois parvus, assembly GCF_062004578.1. NCBI lineage: Eukaryota > Metazoa > Chordata > Amphibia > Anura > Ranidae > Staurois > Staurois parvus. The sequence goes on along the minus strand of NW_028318430.1, from coordinate 6,273,980 downwards.
TTGTTTAAAGAAGGACTCCGTTAACACCACAGGGTCATCCCCCTCAGGCAGGCTGACCACCCGCACGCTATTGCGGTGCAGCCTGTTCTCCGCATCCTCCGAGCGTGACATCAGGAGATTCACCAGGCGTTAGAGCTCAGATAGGGTTCTAGCATGGTTAGATGTACTATCCTCCACTTCAGAAACGTGGAATTCTGCAGATCCCAAGCGCCCCTGGATTTTATGCAGGTCTTGCCGAATACGGCCACAGTCCAGGACCAAGGAATCTATCTTAGACATAAGTTTTACTTGCCTCTGTAGCAGGCAGGATAGCAGAGGTAGCCGAGTCCCCAGACTGCACCTCACCTCCTTCCCCCACTGTTGAAGCCATGGTGGGCTCGAGCTGCTCCACTGTCTGAACCGCTACATATGTCCCGGATGGCGTGCAGACAAGATGGCCACGCTGCGCGTAGCTGGCGGAGAGCTCCGGGTCCCACTAGAGATCCGCCACTGCCCGGATGACTTCCATGACGGCATGGGGAGGGTGGGAGTAAGTCCCCCAGGTAAAGGTGGAAGTTTGCGGAGCAGGATGACGTAGGTAAACTCCCCAGGAACAGGAGAATAGTGCCGGATAATGGAAGCCTCTGCCACACGTCTGTGCTGATTCACACCCCAGCCACGCCCCCCGACAAATTAATCTTAGTTTCATCCGTTCAAAGAATGCTTTTCCAGAACTGGTCTGGCTTTTTAGATTTTTTTGGCAAAATCTAACCTGGATTTTCTATTCTTCAGGCTTATGAATGGTTTGCACCTTGTGCTGAACCCTGTGACTTTGCACACATGAAGTCTTCTCTTGATTGTAGACTTTGACAATGATACACCCACCTCCTGGAGAGTGTCCTTCACTTGTCTGGATGTTGTGAATGAGTTTTTCTCAGAGAGGATCCTGCAATCATCCACCACTGTTGTCTTCCATGGACGTCCATACCTTTTTATGTTGCTGAGCTCATCAGTGCGTTTTTCTTTCCTCAGAATGTACCAAACTGTTAATTTGGCCACTCTTAATGTTGCTCTCTCTCTGATGGATTTGTTTCGTTTTTGAAGCCTTACAATGGCTTGTTTCACTTGCATGGACAGCTCCTTTGAATGCATGATGCAGGTTCCCAGCAATAGATTCCACATGCAAATACACTAAGAATCAACTCCAGACCTTTTTACCTGCTTAACTGATGAAGAAATAACAAAAGGAGTAGCCCACACCTGGCCATGAAACAGCTTTTGATTCAATTGTCCAATTACTTTTTGCCCCTTGAAAAAGGGGGGATGGCTACTCTTAAGAGTTGTAATTCCTAAACCCTTCCTCCAAAGTGTATGTACATACCCTCAAATTAAACCTGAGTGTGCACTTTCAGTCCATATCCATTATAGAACTATAGCTTGAATAGGTTTTGGTAAATACCTGAAAAAATCTAAAATTGTGCCTGTGTCCAAATACATATGGACCTAACTGTATATATTGGAGTTTACTCAAAAGAAGGCTCTATTGTATGAAAACAGGACAGAAATTTTGTTTTGGTTCAGAGTTGCATGACCATGCAATTACCAGCTGAAATAGTGCAGTGCCGAATTGCAAAAAATGGCCTGGTCAGGAAGGATAGAAAACCTTCTGGGATTAAAGTGGTTAAACTGCAGAACTAACAACCACACCTTGGCTTCACTATTTAGTATGTCAGTGACCCAAAATAAGAAACGATGACTGGGTTCACGTCAGACTTCATTAGATGCATACTTGTTCAGTTCACTTATAGTGAAGTCAGGGTCAGGATGACTGGTGCTTACCTCGGCAGATTTCTTCTCTTCCTCATTTGCATATGTACTATTGTTCTTGTACTCTTGGAAACAGGAGGAAAAAGAAGTTGAAGGACCTAAAAACAAATAAAAGAACTGTTAACTATGCAAAATGACAACTACTTTGTGTCCAGCTGAACACTGAGATTATTTATTGCTGAACTAACTGGCCTTGGGCTAGTGTCGACGGCATCAGTCTGAAACTCTTGAGAGCTTTCACATGTCATTGACATGGGAATTTGACCTGCAGTTGACCTCCTTCAGACCCCATGCACAATAGTGCTGTTTTAAGCTCCTAGCAGCTATCAGCGTTTTTTTCTGCTCCTAGAAGCAAAATATGTCCATGCACACTATTTTAGGCTAGTAGCTTTTTTCAAGCTTCAGAGATTAGAGCAGATAAAAAGTTTGATTTTGCAGAGCTTTTGGGAGCATTTTTCCGGCAGAAAAAAAAAAAAAGAAGCTATATATACACGTGATCTTCATTTCCAGGTAGGGGGCACGTGCGTGTCCCTCCCTACCCGCACCACCATTTGCAGCTACATATGTCAATCACCAGGTCCCGGACGGAGATTCCCCACTGGCACCTGGTGATCACTGAGTATCACTGACAGGGGAGAGGCCCGAGTGTAAACAACACAAGTCTCTCTCCTGCCAGCAACAACATGCTGCTGTGTATTGCTCTGTGAGGGAACACAGAGCAATTACGCAGTCTAAATAACTTTGCAGATAAATAGTAGCCACACTAGGAGCGCATTGGTACCACTTAGTCATCCTAGTAATAAACTCACATTGTTGAAACAAGCAGTAAAGCAATAACAGAGTAGCACTTCAAAGTACAAAGCAGTGCTCCCACTTGTAATGAGCCCATATGGATACTCCTACGTTTAAGTATCACTTTACTAATTCTTAGACATACTCACTTTCATTGTCTGAACTGTCACTGCTGCTGAGGTGCCTGTGCCGCTTCATCCTGACACATCCTAATAGGAAAAAAACCAAAAAATAACCACCTGCTGTAAATAACAATGTATACAACTCTTTGTATTCATACAGCAAATACCTACACACTGTACAAGAGGGATATACTTTTTATATAAAAAGGGATGAAATAAAGACAACTCCATGATATGAATTAACCCGTATCACCCCCAACCAAATGCAGTAAAGTAGGAGAGTTTATTTTTAGACTGATTTTTAAAAGATGTTAGCTTTAGAAGCACACAGAAAAGCTTACTAATCGGACAGATGCATTAATATTATGCTGGCAGCTCTCACACTCTTCAGATACACAGTACAAACCATTCACTAATATCTGAAGTCAGATTATTACCAGGAATACACAATCTGAATATATATAAAACCAAACAAAATCAGCATTGGGGCCCCTGAGTTTCACCTTCCAATTCATGGAAAAGTAAACAATAACTGGTTGTTATGGGCAACAACTTCCATGTTTGCTCATTTTCTGTGTCCTCTTATTGACAAATCAGCCATCTAAGCATTATTGCTTTTCTGAAATACTTTTTGCATGACAGTTATATTTTTACTTGCATGCCATTTCATACTTCACATCTAAACAGGGAACAGGGGCTGTCCCAAGTTCTCCAAGGTTTGGACCAGTTGGCTGGATGTTGAATTCACATCTACCACACTCACTCCCTGATGTCTTTCAGGCCATTATACCATTAACTAATTGCCAACCGCAGATAGCCAAATGACGGCTACACTGCGGCTGGCTAGTTCTGGGAGGGCGTCATATGACGTCCTCCCAGAATGCGCTCTCCTGCGCACCCCCGGCGATCTCCGTGATCGCGGTGTCCTACGGACACAGCTGATCACGTGATGTGGTAAAAGGCCAATCACAGCGGCCTTTTACCACGTGATCAGCAAAGTCCAATGACACGCTGATCATCGGGAAATGCAATTGCCGGTTCTCGGCTGCACTTTCCTCACGCTGTCAGAGCGTGAGGAAAGTACTGCCGAGAACCGGCAGTTGTCAGAGCAGGGATCGGCACCGATCATCAGGGCACTGATGATTAGTGCCCTGATGATCGATGCCCAGCAGTGCCACTCACCAGTTCCGCCTACCTGTGCCCAGGAGTGCCGCCCACTAGCTCCGCCCACCTGTGCCACCTACCTGTGCCCAGAAGTGCCACCCACCTGTGCCCACCAGTGCCCATCAATGCAGCCCAGCAGTGCTGCCACCAGTCAGTGCCCAGCGGTTGTGCCAGTCAGTGCCCAGCAGTTGCGCCAGTCAATGCCCAGCAGTGATGCCAGTCAGTGCCACCTATCAGTGCTGTCTATCAGTACCCATCATCAGTGCCTCCTATCTGTGACTCCTCATTTTGCTGCCTTTCCGTGACACCTCATTAGTGCTGCCTATCAGTGCCCATCAGTGCTGCCTCATCAACGCACATCAGTGAAGGAGAAAAATTACCTGTTTGAAAAATTTTATAATAGAAACTCTTTTTGTTTATAGTATAAAAGTAAAGCGCCCAGCGGCGAATAAATACACCAAAATAAATCTCTATTTGTGAGAAAAAAAATGATAAAAATTTCATATGAAAGACCGCGCAATTGTCAAAGTGCGACAGCGCTGAAAGCTGAAATTGGCCTGGTAAACAAGGGGGTATAAGTGCCCGGTAGGCAAGTGGTTAAGATAGTCCTGGAAATGTCCGCTTTTGCTTTCCCTCCCATCCAGGGCATGAATAGATCCTCCCCATAAGGGACACCTGTTTTTGGGGAATTATTATTCCTTTTGAATTAGCTCTTCTGTGCTCGAGCCACACATATGATTTACAAGGAATTGTGAATGTTGTTGAGTATCTTATGTTGTAGGTGTAAGTCAATCTGTTTTTTATTGATGTATAATGGGATGATTTCCATTTCTGTATGATACATTTAGGACTACGATTCATATTCAGGTCTGGACACTATACTCCCGGATGAATTGAAACACGTTAGGGTTCAGATACATGTTCCAGTGGCCGTTTTGAATATATGTCATGATGTTATTGGGATTGTGTAATTGTATGTGCCACACTTGTTTGGTGTAGCTTTTATTATATTTACAATAAACTTGTTATATTTTAATATTTGTTGTGTGCCGTCAAAAGTCCCAACCAGTGGCTAAATAATTTTGAGTATATTCTTCTATTGAAAATAAAAAAGTTACCTGGATACCCAAGTCTTTAATATTTTCTGACCCAGAAAGGCAACCAATTCAGTGACTTGCAGTACTGAATCACCAGCAAGTGTTTTCAGAACAGGTCAGCGCAGGACACATTAAAGGTAAGATACAAGGTAACATAGAACACTGTTAAAAGGTTCCCTTAATAGCAGTTTTAGTTCACAGAATTATCATGCTTGGTTACTTGATTCTACACTTTAAAACCCAATTGATGTTGATGAACGAGTAGGGTAGAAGATTTTACCATTGCTCCACAAGCTTCAAATGCCCAGTCTTAAAGTGAAACGGACAGGTAGTGGGGCATTTTTACCTTAATTCATAGAATGCATTAACAAAAAAAAACTAAAAAAAACACAAAAAAACTTAGAGCCATTTTTATCCTTTCAGTAATGTAGGTTCTCCGAGAATCAGCCACTAAATTGTGGTATGCACTGCATAAAGTATTGTTACTCTCACTGTAAGCCTAGCCATACACTGATCTCCTTAGAGCAGCCTCTCTCAACCTTTATATCCTGGAAGAATCCATGAATTAATTTTGAGGTCTCAGGAAACCCGTGTAAAATTATATCTACATTCATGGTAAAAGAACATAATCAGTAGGCTGCTGAAAACTTCTTAAAAAATATAATAATGAATATGACACACCTAGAATAATTGACAGCGATAGTCAAATATTTTTACTGTGTTGTTAATAAGGGCTCCTGCACATGGGCAGCCTATTTAACATAAAAGCTGGTATTTTTCCCCCACCTTGGAATTCCGCATACAGCCTCCCATAGACATGAATGGCTGTGCACTGCTACTGTATATTCAAGAATAAATACTGAAACAGTATGTAAACATACTTCTATTTTTTCCCATATACCCGTATGCTATACTTGTGATAGCATAGCACCGACCGATATACCCGAGTACAGCAATGCTATTCATATGTATAGGAGGCTGTACTCTACACCTGGGCTTCCCGAGTAGTGTAAATACCCCTGATATTACATTGAACAAGCTCAGGCGTCTGTGTGCAGTCCTAATAATGAAAATGTATTCAAATAGCCAGAAAAGAAACACCTAAAACTGTATTGTCCCTTTCCACTAGTCATTGGTGGGAAAGTGTCCCCTTACATTTGTAGTCTTTGTAAGTTGGCGATCAATCTGTCATTGCTCACAGCTAAAGCAACCCCTAGCAACCTCTGGAGGAACCCTAGGGGAGAAAGGCTGCTATATAAAAATCTATCCATTCCCTCCCATCACAGTAAACAGTGTAGATCAGGGGTAGGCAACCTTAAAGAGGTGGAGATCTACCTGAACAATATGGAAGAAGTCGAAGATCACCGGGCCCAGTGTCACCTCCTCACACCTGATTTAAATCTCTCATTGCCATACTACCATGTTGCAATCGTGTGCACTGCACAGCAATCATGGGTTTAAATTGAGTGGTGAGGAGGCAACATACTGCTTCTTCACTGCTTCTCAAACACAGTTGGACCTCTGGATCTCCGCAATGTGTCAAAACGGTGATCTTTAGGATGGATCTTCATCTGTGGGAAGACGGCATTTTTGGGGGCTAAGCTCGTTGAAGGTCTCCCTGATCTCTCATAGTCTTCCAGTGATGTTCTTCCACTCTTGAAGTGCACGTGCCACTCAAAACTCCTTGAACAACTCATTGCAGCATCGCTGTAAACTAGCCGAATCATGTCAAATGATTCTGTGGCAGACTTGTCCAGTTTCACGCAGAACTTCATGTTTATTCTAACTTTCTGTCCATGATGAAATAGCAGACATGGTACCGCACATGGTCAGAATAGCACCAGTTGCACAGCTCCCAATGTACACAGTACAATGTCTTTTGGCACACTGACTTATGAAGATCAGTGATCCCTGTGACTGTGTGTGCTGCCATCTGCTGGTGTGTTACAAAAACTAGTCTTGAAACTTTTTGATACCACCTCACATTATATCCAGCAGGCGTGGTGCACTGCTGCATTCAGGAGTTTTTGTGTGCTTTCAGAAGGTGCACCAAATCTGCAGGATATAATAGAAGTCTAAAGCTAAGTGCAGCACAGCCGCAGGAAAGCCAGTGTGTGTAAACCATAGCACATCAGTGTGAAAGCAGCCTTATATTATTATTCTCAGTGTATTTCTTCATGCTGATCTGACAATCTCTTCTTTCCTGCTGCTAGCACCACTCTGGAGACCGCTGGTTGGGATAAGAGGTGGAGTGCAGCTGGTATCACTTCGCATGGGACAAGAGTCAGCACTACAGCGGAGGCATTGGCTGATGTGGCTCTTGCTCCCTATGACAGCTCCAAATTTACAAGTAGTCCCTCTGCATTGTACTCGGTTTGATGCTGTGGGATGGCACGTCAGCAAGCCCAGATCGCAATCTACTAGCCACGATCTACTGGTTGCAGACCCCCGGTGTAGATGGAAGAATCTTCTTGTGCTGCCTGTTGTATTTTGACAGCGGGCACCTGCAGATGTCAATATCTAAAAAGTGCCTGCAGTCACTGTTCAGCTTACAATTTTCTACCCGTCTTCTTTGATTTTTAGATTGAAGGGGGTGGGTGGAGTGGTGCCAAAAGGGCCACCTATGGCTCAAATTTCATCCAGTTCATCAGAAACTGGTTAAAATTCACTTCTTGTATAGTCAGCTCAAGACTAGGTCCACACCTAGGCAGGTTGCGGCTAACGAGTTTTTGAACATGCATTTTTGGCGCTTTTTATGTGTGTTGCAGGTTTAGTTGGCTAAAAGAAACGACAGTTCTGTTCATGGAGTGTGACTTTGATGTGATCTCACACTCTGTGGCACTAAAGTAGCATCAACGTCACATCAAAGTATTACAAGAACCTTTATGTGTCCAAAGTATCATGTTAGGGTCTGGGCTTAAAGTGATACTAAAGCTTTGCCTTTTCTTTCTTTCCAAAATGAGAAATATGTCATTTACCTGCTCTGTGCAAAATTGTGCCCCGATAATGTTTTTGCAGGTCCCCTGCCAGAGCTCCTGGCGCCTCTTCCTCAAGCAGTGCCCCCAGAGAAAGCCGCTTAGCCTTGCTGCACACAGAAGGTTTTTTTACCTTCATGCATAGAATGTATGAAGGAAAAAAAAAACAAAAAAAAACTTTGGAGCCTTGAGAACTGGGGTAGGGGCTAAGGTTAGGGTAGCTCCTAACCCTAACATGCAACTTTGGACATAAAGGCTCCTGCACTTTGATGCGCCTGTTGCCACGTGAGTGCAAGAGTGAAAAGCCACACTACATGAACAGAATGGTCATACTTTCCTATTAGCCAAAAAAAAAAACAACTGCAACAGATTCATGCATGTGTAAGCAAGGTATCCTTGGTCCAACTACATCCATGACACCAGAAACTTGTTGCACATGCTATACTGAAATGCCCCATAAAATTCATATGGCAAGTCATACACACCAGAAGATTTTTACTTTTACTCAGTCTGGGAAACCAGACACCTCTGCCTAAAGCTGGCCATATAAGTTACAATCTGATTGTATGGTTTGCGTGCAATTGCCTTTAGTTACCAAAAACTATGTAATACAAGGGCCTACTGAACAACCCATGCAGACTGGTCAGTAAGCAACTTACTTGTTGGTAGATCTAAAGGAGCTTGTAAGGTGTATGGTCACATTAAAAGCATTGCAAGGTCTTGTGCTTCCTGAGGCCTCTTTTCAAACTACACTGCAGTTGAGAAATACAGCCTTACCTAGGACCTGGGAAAGCAGCACACTAATAACACTGATTGCCATCTCTCAGGAAGATTCTAGCACCTTCCATTTACATAAGTTGCAATGACTTTGCTTTAATTTGGAATCGATATAACTGCAATCTGGAGAAGCACCTACAAAATTTGCAAACATCTGAGTTACATTTGTTCCGGTATTAGGGACAGTTTCTCACCTAAAATACAAGAACACCTAGTAATGGCTCTGAGGCATGTATGTTTTTTTTTTTTATTCTATTAATCAATATATCTTAGAGAAATAAAGCACTGATGTACAATTTACCATCTCTTTTCTACTGCCCCGTTGTTCAACAAATTTGAAAACGCTCCATAAAGCATTTCTAAGCATTTTATTGGGGAACACACACACCAGAAGTACCACTTGTCTTTTTCATTGGATACCATCACTAAACTGTCTTTAGCATTGTTAAAGCCAAACTCCAGGCACAAAAACTTTCATTCAAAGTGTTAATGCACTGCATCTGAGTACCACAAAGCAAAAAATGCTATATAATGAATGTTTAATATTCAAAATAAACTCCTCCATCCATGTCTCTATGCTTTATGTTACTGAAAGATCATTTTGAAAAACACTTCCTGGCATTTCTGGCCATCTCGAGTAAGGGCAGATGATTCATGTTGAAGTTACTTCCTGGAAGCCATCTGTCCTTAACTCAGGCATTGGCTGAGCCAAGAACCCTCCCTCCCCTCCTCAGGACTCCTGGGATGTATGACAGCATTTGCCTAGGCATGGAAACCAGGAAGTAAAATGATGGAATGAAAAAATAAATAAAAAAGGTTAGAACAAATATGGTATACTTTCCTATCTATTAATGCTAGCAGCATGAGGATTAGAAATAGTCTAAGAGTGAAGTTCTGCTTTAAGTAATTTCCGCAACAGCCAAAAAAAAACAAAAACAAACCAAAAAAAAAAAAAAATATATATATATATATTCATATATATATTCATTCCTAGATTGCAAGCTCGAAAGAGCAGGGCCCTCGATCCCCTCATGTTTTGCATTGTAATTGTTCTGTCCCCCATTGTAATGTACAGTGCTGAGCAAACTATTGGCGCTTTATAAATACTGTATAATAATATATATATCTATCTATATCTCTCCTCCACATTCCTTTGCAAATCATATAATAGAGGATGGCTATAGGACCAGTCACTCTGCACAGGTAAAGGAAGCATTATTGACCAGCCTTTTTTACATGAAGCTCCTGCACAGACGCAAAGTTTCACAGCTTGTTCATGCCTCTGCAGAGACCTGCATTTTTCCACAATGGGTAAAATGTAGCTCACCATTAGGGCACATACGGAAACAATTCTGTATAACTCCTATATAATAATAATAATAATTGTACCCTATTCACACCATAATGCTTGTGTGTTGTGCGGTACAATGCAATACTGAAAAATGCACTGCATGCACATTTATACAAAAATTCTCAATACAATCAATGACATGATAAATGTTTGAATGTGCTTAAAAAAAAAAAAAAAAAAAAAAAAAATGAATGTTTTCTTGAAATATGATTTTCAGAAGAAATTATTCACCAGCTTAATAATTCAATTTTTTTGTATTTAGACAATATTTGCTTACAGAGTTTAGTTTTAAGGCAAACTGTGTGAAGCTTATGTTACAAAAAGGAGCATGAACTTTCAGGCAAAATGTACATAGGGTAGCCCGTGACGTGAATGGGCTGTGCTATGTGCAACATGCAAAGTCACGTGCAAAAAGCTCAACCAAAACGTTTGTTCCCACTACATGAAAGTGTGAATTGTGTATCTGGATTCTACACAGAAGCAACCCAGAAGGAGAAAAAAATTATGATAAAGCAGGCTGGCATTTTTGAAAAATGGGCACATTATTTACCAAAGCTGCAGTGGTAACGCAACAATAACAGTGTCTTGTATTACCATTTTAAACCAAAGGTTATTCCTAATGGGCTTTATGTCAAACAAAGTAATCATATACAATGAAAGCCATACAACTATGTACAGATAGTGAGTATGTTGTGTTGAGTGCTGTCTATGGTATCCATTTCCTGGTTTACGGTTACTGGTTTTTACCGATAGGATTGTTACTGCAGTTTAATTTTTTTTTCTTCAATATGCGTACACTGTGCATAGTTCACTGATCACATTACAATGTCAAAACTTAAGGTACTTGTTTGGTTGAATAAAAAAAAAATTAATTTATATAGCCTTATGGTTATTTATTACTTGCAATGCAATATGTAGCGGGGAACTGGATAGTTGACAGGTCTACACCCTTTGTGGTAGAAACTTTCATGCTCGGAGATCTGAGTACTGCCAACCACAATAGCAAACTGCAGGACATCAATATTATGTGGAATGTGCTGATGTGTGATTTACACACCAAGAGGCACCCAGCCTGCATCCAGCAGTAACTGATAATATACATCAAAGCCAGTGTATCCCCCAACAACTTCTGTTAATGTCAAACCTACTAACCTATACATACATGCAGATATTCTGAATACTTGGAAATCACAGTATCCCTGTTCTCCATCATTCACAGCAGTGAAAATACAGAATATAAACAATTCAGTTACCTGCTGGTGACATTCCATCACAGGGTTAACTGGGTAATCGAGAGAGGAGTCTTAGACAGGGCACATGGGGCAACCTCCTCAAATATATTTGAATGTGGGATGTTGGCACAGTGACTGCCCAGCTATTTTTAGGTAAAGAATTTCTGGGAAAAAGTGTTATTTTTAAATATATGGAAACCCTGCAGTGAATGTAGATGAATAAAAATGCATATATAAGTAAAAGGAGAACTCTGAAGCAGGTTTTTACACCAACAAAATGGAAGAGAAATAACATATTAAGAAATAAGGAACAGTAATTTCTATGAAGGTTTTTTCTTGTTCTTGTCAGAAATTTAGTTTACTTACAAATTCAACTACCCATGAACTGGACACACATTAACAAACCTCTAGTACAGGGATGTCAAACTCCATTTCATCGTGGGCCGTATCAGCATTATGGTTGCCTTCAAAAGGGCCGGTTGTATCTGTAAGGCTAGATGTCTAGAGCACTCCACCCATTACATCAGATGTCAAGAATCCCACACCCTCCATAACATCATTATGCACCCCCTTTGGGGGCAGAGCTGGGAAGCTGAAAGTGCAGGGTCTGGAGGAGGACCAGAGGAGTGGAGTCAGTTACCAGAGTCTGCTGAATGCTGAGATCAGGGCAGGTAGAGATGAGGGGGTGCTGCAGCTGCACTGAGAGGTGCAGTTCTATTGTCCTCTCTGCTGCCGATTGAAGAGACAAGGTAGGGGTGGAGACAAGGGGGTACCTGCAGGAAAGGTACAAGGACCTCATGAAATTGCCTGGAGGGCCGGATTTGGCCCGTGGGCCTTGTGTTTGACACCTGTGCTCTAGTACAATCTTTATATAATCTCCTTTAGAATGATCAAAGCTATCTATTGTGAATGAATACTTAAGCTAGGCATTCATGGATCGAAATTCAACCACTTCAGCAGGGACTGGACAAATTTTGATCCAGGTATGGGCAGGCTGGTTGTACTGCAGAAGTAGATCCAACGATTAACTTGTGTACAACCAGCCTATTAGAAAATATCCTCATGACGTATGTATTTCTGATGGCGGGGAACTCTTCCACCATCACAACACAATAGCTGTTGGGATTCCTTCATCTACCTCAAATATGTGGATGGAGAAATCAGGTAATTTTTTTCGTTCAGGGCACAGGATGAACAAAAAGCCATGAATATTGTATGGGCTGCCTTAAACAATCCATTCAATCAGACTTGTCCTACTACATTGTAGTTAGATCAAAAGAAGACTGCACAGTAAGACTAATATGTATGGTCAATCTTCACACTATCATTTTTGATACAAAACATGACCACAAGCCCTTCTTTGCTAGTTAAACTTTTCCAGCCACAGAATCAATTAAAATTTAATTGACGCTAGTGAAGTTCTCTATGTTGCTGGTTCAGGCTGTGTAGGAGCATCTCCATAAGATAATGCAAGCAGAATTTTAGAGATGGAGGAGTCACTTAAAGAGGAGCTTCAGGCTCACCCCCAAAAATTAAAAAAAGTCAACAGCTACAATACTGTAGCTGCTAAATTTTTAATATAAGCATACTTACCTGCCCAGGGGTCCAGTGCCATTGTCACCTGGGCTAGTCCTTTACTAGCCTCCAGGTTCCTGGCACCAGCATTGCAAAGAAGGGAACATGGAAGTGAAGCCTTGCGGCTTCACAGCCAGTTTCCTACTGCACATGCACCTTGTGATTGATCCTGTAGTCTTCTGTAGCATGTGAAGTGTCCCAGAAGACTGCGGGGGGGGGGGGGGGGAATAGAAGAGCCGAACTTCCGGCAAACTAAGTCAGAAGTGGGAGCAGATACCGGTCAAACCAGGTAACCCCCACACCCAAAAAGTGTCATAATGTGACAGTGGAGGGGGAAGGGAGCAAACAAGTGGAGCTTCCCCTTTTGGGACTAAACCTGTGACTAAACAGGCTCTCACCTAAATATTGCTGATCTAACAATTCTCTTAATGTAAATCTATCTAAAAAACAAAAACTCTGCACAGTAACATTTTGTACAAGCTCAAAAAACACTAGAAAAAAATGCTGTAGGAAACATGCTGAGGATCTGTACCAGCTTGTAGTAACATTTATGAGAATTAGCATTTTATTTGCATTTGAAGTAAATTAACAAAGAAAAAAAAAACAAGTCCGAAAAAAAAAAAACTGTTAGAAAGCTAAACGCTTCTTTTTCTGGAAACCGCTCCCAAAAACAAATGGTTTTCCTGCTCTTATACGCTGAAGCATAAAATAGTGTTCGTGGACACAACTAACTTCTAGGAGCAAACACAAAATGCTCAAAATCTTCTGGGAGCTTAAATAAACAAAACAAAAAAACCACAGAGCATGGAGTCTAAAAGCTATTTACATTCCTTCTTTACAAACCTCTTTAGAATATACATTGACCTCCACTGCACATTCTCGGCAGGTCTTGGAGCCAAGATTAATTAATTCCAGTGTGCATGTGCATGTGTTGCCGCATCAAAATGGCCAAAGTTGGAAGACAACCTGGCAAAGACTGTCACAGGTGAGGAAACTTTACTTCTGCTTCCAGATCAAACTTGTATATGGCAAATTAAACAAGTCATTTTTATTGGCAAACAAGCAAATTCCAATATATCCTGAAAAAAAAACAAAAAAAACAACAGGTGCTACTTGAATGTTTATGGCTGTTTTTCACACCTATTCATTGCAGAAACTACTGCACGTTGTGATGCGCTGAGTCACCAACAAATAGTGCCGATCTGATTTAGGTTGGTTGCGGTGCACTGGCAGCCCAGACATCTGATGCATCAGGCTCTATGATTTCAAAATCACAAATTACATCAAAAAGAGAATTCTGCCATTGATCATTGCCACGGTCTCAAAAGTGATAAAATGACAATGCTATTTGTCTTTCAAAGTTCCAAATGTCTGCGCTGCAGAAGCTAGAATATTGTTTAGGAAGAGGAGGAGCAGCTACAATGGGTAAAACTCCGGTAGCACTGCACAATATGACTGTATTGCAGTGTGCTTATGACAATTTGTTAAAGACGCTCCTGATGTCATTCACATTTTACTGACAGAAGAATTTAGCCTCCTCCTGACCTCCATTTAATCTGCTTCAAGCTGCTTTTGCATTCCCATAGACTTGCATAAGGAAAGTTGTGACACCCAGGGGTTGATTTACTAAAACTGGAGAGTGCAAAATCTGGTGCAGCTCGGCGTGGAAACCAATCAGCTTCCAGGTTTTATTGTCAAAGCTTAACTGAGCAAACTGAAGTTAGAATCTGGTGCAGTTTTGCATGGTAGCCAGTCAGCTTCTGAGTGCTTCAGTTTTAGTAAATCTCCCCCAAAGCGTGTTAGCATTCAGTATCAGAAATTCTGTGCACATAAAAAACAAAGCTATATTGTTTCCTTAAACAAGCTGAACAGTCTAAAGTCTGGTACACACAATGAGAATATCAGGGTTTTTTTGCATGCTAGTCTCATATCAAAAATGAGGTTGCTAAAGTTAGGAAAAAATCTCGTTATACAGAATACAACTTTGAAAATGATGTAATGTATTCTTTTTCCCAAGCATGCTCGGGTCTTGGTCACTTGATTTCTGATGGACGATTACTGTCTTGATTAAACAAAAATCGTTCCTTCTTGTATCGTATCAAAACATTTTTGTGCTCGCCCCTTCAAATATTTTCGCATGAACGGTCGTGACTGGCTCTCGAAAGCTGTGTACTGATTACTTAACGATCGCTCTGAAAATGGTATTTTTCGGCCATTTGCGACATGTAAGGTAGCCCATTGAAATTATTGGGCTGCTCCATGCGTGAAATAGAGCAACTCATGAAAAACGAATGAAAAACGCATATTCGTGCATTGTGCTACATAGTATGTATGGGGGCATATAGGGCTTGTAGCTAACTGTGAGGGCCTTGTTCCAGGTGTGAACGTTAAATATGTAACACAAATGGACACAAGCGCTTATCCTGTACTAGTAATTTTAATTTTCTATTACATATAAAGTGAAATCTCTAATAAAAACCCAAGCTCTCAAGAAAAGCACACTAATGAAAAACACAATTTACACAGTGTTGCTGCATTACCTGTTATTTAAAAAGAACAAAGCAGATGTGTACTGTAGAATACCCTGTATCTAAAGCACAACAAATAATGGAGGTAGAGAAAAATGACAACTCCGCCAACTACTCTGTCATTCTGATGAAAATACAAGGACTGTAGTCTCTGGAGAGTGTATTCGGCATGCTACATAGGAGGTAACATTTCATAGCAGTTCAGTTTCAGAATACAGGTAAAATCATTGACTTTTACTAAGTAACATCCTCTTGCAAGCATTTTGCTGTCCATTCAACAACCTGGAACAGAACATTCAAAGTGAGAGTTCATTAAACAGGACTTCACTGATCTGTTCTGCGATAAGACCAAAGTCCCTGTGAAAGGCTCATTGGTGTGTAAAATGTACATCACACAAGTCAATGGCAGGCATAGTCAGTTTCTAACAGACAGTATTCTGTTACTGAATTCATAGGACCTGGGGATTTGACTAGCACTGACTACAGACTAGAGACTGAATACGAAAAGCTTAAAGCGATTCTAAAAGGTTCATATTTTTCCTTTTGTAAAATAACAAACATGTCTATATTTATCTGCTGTATGTAGTGGTTTTGCACAGAGCAGCCTGGACTCTCCTTTCTTCGGGTCCCCCATGGGCTCTCCTGGCTCCTCCAGTGTGTTGGTTGTCCCCACAGCAAGCAGCTTGCTATGGGGGCACCTGCTGCTCCATGTGTCCATTCACACACGGAGCCATGGCTTGGCCTCACCCCTCTCTCTGCTGACTGGCTGTGACTGACAGCAGTGGAAGCCAATGGAGACCCAGGACAGCCGAAGCCGTCTTTCACATTGCTGGATCATGATGAGGCTCAGGTAAGTATTGAGGGGACTGGGGGCACTGCTGCACACAGAAGGTTTTTTACCTTCATATATAGAATGCCTGAAGGTAAAAAACCGTCAAGCTTTACAACCACTTTAGCAGTGTGCCTACAGGGCAATTTATTAATTGTTTGCTCCCGTTTAAATCTGCATTTTTTTTTATAGAGAATATTGTAAACCCCCAAAAGTAGATATTTTCTGAAAGCAGAGACCCTGCAGAAGAAAATGTTAGTAGTTGCAATTTTTTATGTTGCAGATATTTATCAAACATTTTCAAGAACAAAAATAGTTAAATTAATTTTTGTACAAACACACAATATTATACTCAGCGTGTTTGTTGTCAGAACTTTAGCTCTGAAAAAAATAATCAGTATATAATTTATGAAAACAGGCAGGGATCTGGAATTAGGGAGATTCCCTACTAATTTGAATTGATAACCCGAGCTCTTTATTTGACGAAATTTGAAGAGGAAATAAAAAGCAATAATGTGCAAAAATATATATATTTATTAATAAAATCAGTGCAAAATTGTAATTAAAAATATAATTGGTGATGATAAATAATAATCAAATTAAAATAGCAGTTCAATTATCTAATCAAAAATAATAGTTACAAATTCAAACCAGCAAATATAAAATATTAATGAAATAGGACCCACCGTAAAGAAAAAGAAAAAAGAAAAAAAGAAGCATACGAAACTCTGTTACTCAGCAGAACATGACAAAGGATATGCAAACTGACCACGTGATCTCCCCTTGCAACCAGATATTCAAAGCTCAAAGTTTTTATTGCACGTGAATACCATACACAGGATTATTCAATAAGCTTACGGGAAACTTGTTCTTGACCTCAGATTTAAGTGGTCTATTTTGTTATATATCACCAACTAAACCATTGACTAGAAGCTGAAATCAGCTTCGGTATTATTCCAAAGAGAAACCTCCCTCCCACCCCGAGAAATGAAATGAAGATAATTTATACTGCAGTTAAAATTATTTCAAATCATCTACGGTGCTAAACATAACCAACATCAGATTAAACTGTTTCGCTGGAGATGTAAGGCAAGCACAAAGGTGATCGGAGCGGAAGTGGGAGCAGGTACCTGTCAAATTCGGGGACCCCCTTCCATCCACCCCCCCCCTCCCCCTAAAGGTGCCAATTCTTAATCAGGGGGCAAAGCCTTAAAGCGTGATTTCCCCTTTTGGGTGGAGCTCTGCTTTAAGTTCACCTTTTAGTAAAAAAATAATAAATGCACATTTTTTACAGGTAAAAAAAAAATGTGCATTTATTATTTTGTCTGCAGGAGCCTGTAAAGAATTGCACCAGAGATCAGCAGAACCCTCGCTAGCTGTAAAAGCAGGGAGAGGGGGCCGGTCAGATCGTAACATGTTACACCCTGAATATTGTAAGCTCGTAAGAGTAGGGCCCTCTTACCCCTCGTACGCTGTCTGTCTTTGTTGTACTGTGCCATGTATTGTCCCCCCCTATTGTACAGCGCTGAGCAAACCCTTTGGCGCTATATAAACTCGTAGTAATAATAATAATAATAATATGGGTGTAACATGTGACGAAAGGTGAGCTTATCCTTTAAAACATCCGAGGGGGGAGAGGGTTATGCTTTTTTTTTTCTTTTACCTTGTTCAATACAATGCAGCAGTGAATGGGCTCACAGACTTGTATATTGCTGTGTGCCAAACTATACACTGCATGCAGCGTTTTTATTTGCCTGTGTGAATGACCACTGAAACCCAACTTTAGAGTGTTGAGATTTTGGGAATGAATTCCCATTATAAAGCTATTCTATATAACCCTGTAAAGGAGAGATTGCTATACTTACCTATTCTGAAGCCACTCCGGTCTGGTCTCTAGTAGCAGCTTCTGTGAAGAAAAAGAAAGCCGAAAACGTCTGGGAAAAGAATATAAGATGACATCACCCATAGACTTCCGATGGGGCATCCATTTTTGGCTGCTGCTGCTCTATGCAACAGCTGCCACTGACAACTCAGCCTGAGAACGGATCGGAGAGGCTTTAAAACAGGTAAGTATTGCAATCTCCTTATTACTGGGTTAAATAGAATGCTTTAGAATGGAGGTTGGAGTAAGTTTAGAGTCCATAAGTTATGATGTAAGGTCCATAGGTGCACTCTAAGCTACCTTAACCGGACATCTAGAGATTTTCAAAAACTTCACCACACGTCGTTTAGACTGGATGAGACATTAAACCACCCAACATGACTTCCCAAAGGAAAAACTACCGTATTTTTCGCTCCAGAAGACACACTTTTCCCCCCCACTTTTCCCCGGTATTTCCGCCGTCGACACAGTGTCAGAATACCAGGCTGGCTGCTCAGCTCTTCTCTGCAGCAGGACCTTACCTTAGTCTTCCAGCGCCGGCATCTTTAGTGTGGGAACCCAGCTGTGAAGCGGGGCGTCTTCTGGGACCTGTCATGTGTCCCAGAAGAAACTGGGCCATTCACAAAGCACAGCGCTTTTCGCGCATGCGCAGTGGGCACCAGGCTGTCACAGCCAGGTTCCCACACTAAAGGGAGTACACCTCAGCGGAAGTGGGTACCTGTCAAATTCAGGTACCCGCTCCCCCTCCCTCCCCAAAGGTCCACAGTCTCTTGGTCATCCCCTGTACTGCGTCCGCAGTCCCTGGTCATCCCCTGTACTGCGCCCGCAGTCCCTGGTCATCCCCTGTACTGCGCCCGCAGTCCCTGGTCATCCCCTGTACTGCGCCCGCAGTCCCTGGTCATCCCCTGTACTGCGCCCGCAGTCCCTGGTCATCCCCTGTACTGCGCCCGCAGTCCCTGGTCATCCCCTGTACTGCGCCCGCAGTCCCTGGTCATCCCCTGTACTGCGCCCGCAGTCCCTGGTCATCCCCTGTACTGCGCCCGCAGTCCCTGGTCATCCCCTGTACTGCGCCCGCAGTCCCTGGTCATCCCCTGTACTGCGCCCGCAGTCCCTGGTCATCCCCTGTACTGCGCCCGCAGTCCCTGGTCATCCCCTGTACTGCGCCCGCAGTCCCTGGTCATCTCCTGTACTGTGTCCGCAGTCCCTGGTCATCTCCTGTACTGTGTCCGCAGTCTCTGGTCATCTCCTGTACTGTGTCCGCAGTCTCTGGTCATCTCCTGTACTGCGCCCGCAGTCTCTGGTCATCTCCTGTACTGCGCCCGCAGTCTCTGGTCATCTGCTGTACTATGTCCATTGGCTCAGAATATTTTTTTTTTTTTCTCCTCTAAAACCTAGAGGTGCGTCTTATGGAGAGAAAAATATGGTATATTCTAAAAACACAATTATCAAAACATAAAAAAAACCATAACCTGAAATTTTACTTACAAATGAACTTTTATTAAAAAATACTGTACAGTCAGGTAAGGCAGAGACTGAACTCTCCAATAATTCACTATACAAATCCTGATAATATTTGCATGAATACCCTTTGCTGTACAGATGGTTACAGGCCTGCCTCAAAACTATTTAGATATGTAATGCTAAATGCCATTTCAGTAACCGTGAAACCGAGAGATTTGCTTCATAATATGGGAAGATGAAAGAATCCCACAAGACTGGTCCAAAAGGTCAGAAGTTCTGCTACAAAATTCCAAACAAATACCAAAACCATGACAATTTCCATGTACAATATACAGTATAGTCTGGCACAAAAGTATCTATGAACATATTGAGGGTCATACCTTAAAGCTTGGCAGACAGTACAATTACAATATAATTTAATACAGTATGAATCAGAGGGCCCTGCTAGTTAGAGCTTACAACCTAAAAGAGAAGTTATTTTAATAATAATAAAAAAAAAAAATTCAGACTTTAGTAACACTTTGAGGTAAAGAAAATCTTCTATGTGCAGCTCACCTCCAAACCCTCCCCCAATATACTTACATGGGCCCAATCTCAATCCAGCTCTGTGCCTGAGCAGTGACTCACTCCTCACTGGATATGGAGGCAGCAGCGGGAGCCATTGGCTCCAACTGCTGTCAATCATAGCCAGTGAGTAGAGAAAGGGGGGCAGGGCCAAGGCATACGAGTGACCCCTAGCAAGCAGTATGGCGTTTCTTAGTTGCATTGCTTTATCTGCAAATTCAAGAAAAAAAGTGTAACATCAAATTTAAAAGGGGTTTTAGTGGCTTAAAAGAAATCAAGGTACTGGCAGACTACTTAAAGTAGAATTCCAGGCAAACCCTAACTAGTCCTCAAAAGGCTTAACACCTATCTGTGTAGGAAAGATGTATATACTTACAGTATCTACATTCAGCCCAGTCACGTGATCTCCTGTGTCAGCTAGTGGCGGGTGCAAGGGATATGACAGCATACGTTGGTTCAGTCATATAATCAGCTCCCTTCTTTCAGCCAGCAGTGACTTCAGGGGAGAGGAGGGAGTTCCGACAATGGATGCGCTCTCCTCTCCCCTGCAGCCACCGCTGTGACTGGAGTGGGCTGAATGTAGGTATGTACATTTTATACATGTTAGTCAGCTTAGATGGTAGGAGGGAGGGAGGGAACATTTTTAAGACTAGTTAGATTTTGCCTGGAATTCTACTGTGAAGTAAAAACTAAACTATCCCTACATCCTCAACCCCTCCTTTCCTGTAAGAAGTGTTTAATTTAGAAGAAAAAAAAAAAACCACAACACACTCACCTGTCCATCAGATCCAGCGTTGTTATGCAGCAA
Organism: Staurois parvus; assembly: GCF_062004578.1. Lineage (NCBI taxonomy): Eukaryota > Metazoa > Chordata > Amphibia > Anura > Ranidae > Staurois > Staurois parvus. Next base: position 6,253,017 of record NW_028318430.1, on the reverse strand, counting down.
TCCACTGTTCAGTTGTCTGCGCTTGTGTCCTGTGCCACCATTTTGGTTCTCTTCTGGGGGTCAGGTAGCTCCGCCCACTGGCCGTTTTCTGAATGGGCTCCCGCAGCCTTCCAAAGTAAGCAAAGGGTAGGCCAGAATGGCAACAGGGGATAATGGGGGAAGGGCTGCTAGCAAAAAAACAAAAAAAAAAAAACCAAAAACATACAAGTGTTTTTTTCCAGGACAACTTGGCCTTTTGTTTGCTGGTAAAAGGTAATAGATATAGCCTCACTTTATTATCAAAAGGAAAACTGGCCCAAAATATATATATATTTTTTTAAATGTGGCTGTATATTTCTTGCTATTACCATAGCTTACCACCAAAGAACGACCCAAAATCAATTCTCCTGCTCCTGACGATCGCAATACCATATTTGTGTATGTTACTTGTTGTTTGAACCCGTAGTAGTGCCCAGAAACAAGAGTGTGCATTTTGCTTTTTTTATCCTATCTAAAAAAAAAAAAAAAAAAAAACAAACACTGACACCACCTTAATTTTTTTTTTTTTGGTTAATTCTACCCAAAATATACACATCCTGACCTTAACCCTAACATTAACCCTAGGAATGACCTGAATCAAACCTTGATCTAGTCATTTTTCCCGCTTTATTTTTTCCTTTTTTAGTATTATTTTAACCCACATTTGTTTACATTTTTCTCTCCTACAAGGAGAAAAAGATAAAATGCATCTTTTTCCCCATTCATAAGAAAAAGAAAACACATGGGTCAGCTATACAGTGACCAATCACTGTGATAGCCAGAGGATACCACAGCGATCAGGTGACTGGGAAACGGAAGTCTCTGGTCCCAATCGTTGCTGAGAGCCTAGTCTCTGTGCTGTGGAGTGCAGTGTGCGACGTGCTCCCAGCACAAAGACAGGCTTTTTTCTATCAGGTGGATTTTATGGCAATACAGGCTCTGTATTCCTCTTGCCATATATTCTCGTCTCATAATAACCCCTGCCTGCTAGCTAACCAAATCATACACTGAACCACAAATACGCAGCTCAGTACAATCCAAGCATCTTACATGCACAGAAGTGAGGCCACCCAGGACATTAAATACAAGGGAAGAACAAAGTTAAAGACTTACAGGGAAATGTGCTAACTGTAGTTCTTCCGATCATTTTGACATGCTTACACAGAAAACCTTTGCTTATTCATTATTTCATCATACACTTAGAATTACACAGTTTTGTGTTGGGTTTCCTGCCATGGCTTCCTGTAAAAACAGAAAATGGATTACAGCCCCATGAACAAAGTGCTGTATCCCAGGGCTGTGCTAAGGAACATTTAAAAACAGGGGTGTCAAACCCGCGGCCGTGGCTGCCACAAACAAGCCAGGCACCAGAACGTCTGGAGGGATGCCATGTTTGGCAAAGCACTGGCAGCAGTGAAATGCATTGACTTCCCAGGCAAATAAATGCATCATAGCTGGATCTTGGTGGGTACTGGAGTGGGCTGCGCATCCCAGATTTCAGTTGTGTCCCCCTGGGAAAAGCTCGACTACATGGGGAGAAACAATTTTTTCCCAACGTTCTTTAAGCTGGGTACACACACTCAAATTATTTTCTTTTCATTTAACCAAGCGGGTTGAACGAAAAAAAAAAACCTGACAGATCAGACAAGCGATGTTACTGTGTCGATCTCTTCCGCTGTGCTATTGTATTCTGACAGAGATCCTGGCTAAAACACACGGATTAGCTCTCATAGTCATTGCCCGCCAATGCTGATCGGTCCTGGTTGGATGCTAGTTAGTTTTCCAGCATGTCTGTTCAACAGAAGCCAGTCCTGAACTGTGCATCATATGTACCGAATGTCGACTGATTCCTGCTGAACCAGCCAATATATGGATCATGTGCACCCAGCTTTATTGCTCGTGTATTTGGTCCAAGAAGTTAGTGTATGTGGCCCAAGACAATTCCTCTTCTTCAAATGCAGCACAGGAAGGTCAAAAAGCTGGACACCCCTAATTTAAAATATCTAGCAAGTATAAGATTTTACATGATGCCAACCGTATTTTGTAAAAGGCAGCCTGTTATCTTGCAGATCCCCCACATCAGTACTATGTCTATACTAACCCTCCTAGTTATCTGTATACCAAATCCAACAGAGATTTGCACAGTAGTTGTGCTAGGCAGCTAGCCTTTAAATAAAACTAGAGATACTAGGCTTGGAGAGGTGTCAAAAAGCATGGTGGTCAAAGGCTATGGACATGCTACAAATGATGGTCAAAGACTACTGGCATTTTACCAGTAATAGTCAAGGACTACATATACCCCACAAGTGATGGTAAAAGACTACGGACATGCTACAATAGATGGTCAAAGACTACAGGCATGCTACAATAGATGGTCAAAGACTACAGGCAGCCTATAAGTGATGGTCAAAGACTGTACATAAGCTGTAGTAGTTGGAGAGTGGGGGGTCATAGACTCCATACAAGACTGCTATTACTGCTCTTTTACAAATCAATTCGTCCATATTTAGGCTCCTTGCAGCTCCCTAAATTATTTGTGCCACATTTGCCATTACTCTCAGCGAAATCTATTTTAAGGGTCCATGCACACTGTGGAAAAAAAAAAAAGTCATATAGAGTGTTCTGGCACATGCATTTCAAAGTTATTTTTCTGCCAGAAAACTCTCAAAATGCAATCCAGAAGGGTTTTTTCTGCCTCTAAACACTGACCCTAAAATATGCCTCTAAATGTCCTAATGTGCATGGACACATACTGTAGGATGACATTGAGCTGCTTCTAAAGGAAGAAAAAAACTCCCATAGAAGCGTTTTTTTGTGCATGGACCCTAAAAGATCAGAAGGATAGTGGGAATGTGCCCCCTATAAAAACTACTTGGGTTTTCTCGAACAACCCAAAAATTACCCGTCTATCTGTGATTGCTGGCTCCACAAAATCTGTCAAAAATACATCCTCCACCACTTTTTAATCACAGCCAGGGCTGTCATTGCTGCCATTGGTATTCTCCTGAGATTCCTACCTTAGCTGAATGCTTGTTGGAGATGGACTCCATCAGATCTAGAACATCTCTTGGCAGCAGAATCTGACAGGCTTGATCAACACACAACTAAATTACCATTGCAGCTTGGACTTTATACTGGTACTCTCTGGAATTCCAAAATATGACATTATAAATATAATTCCTCATCAGCCTGGTTATGGTAGGGTTTTATGAGACTATTTCCCAATCCCCCATCCCTCATGAACCTCTCATCCTTCTCACCCAAACTCTTCACTCTAACTTTCCTATTATGCCCTCTTCCTCTACCTACATTCTCATTTTTGTTTTTAGATGTGTTACATACCCCTCTTCCTTTTGATGAATACACTGTGCCAACACTAGATAATTTCCTACGGAAATAAGTACTGAAGATACCCTGCCAATTAGTCTTAGGTAGGCAAAACATACAGAGAAGCCAAAACATACTAATACTAAATAACTGAAGTGATATTACCTGAAAATTATTTGCATCCATGTACCTTCATACATCTACATTTTTATCGACATACTTTCTATACAATACTATACAGGGTACACCACTGTGTGACTTTGAAGACTATTGTAATGTTTGTTTTTTTTATTGTTTATAAAACACCCAATAAACTAAGACTGAGCTAAAAAGCATCGGAGGGGAAAAAAACATAAAAAGTGAAAAGGAATGGGAAATGCTGAAAGAAAGGAAGATAGCAGGAAATAAATAAATCAACCTAATTAACTACTAGAAGCCAGTCTAAAGAGTATTTGTCCTTCACTGGCCTAAGCAAACGCCTAGACAAGGTAAAACAGACTAAACAGAGCACTGTCTGCAGGGGCCAAGGGATCCAGGTTGGACACCAAGGGATCCTAATTTATAGACAAGACTTTGACAGTATGTTTTGAACCTCCACAACAACTCATGTCATATATTATACATACACACTTTAGTGCCAAAGGTATTGGGACGCTCCACCAAATCATTGAATTCAGGTGTTCCAGTCACCTCCATGACCACAGGTGTATAAAATCAAGCACCTAGTTTGCTTCTACAAACATTTGTGAAAGAATGGGTCGCTCTCAGGAGCTCAGTGAATTCAAGCGTGGTACTGTGATAGGTTGCCACCTGTGCAATTAGTCCATCTGTGAAATTTCCTTGCTACTAAAATTACCCACAGTCAACTATTAGTGGTATTATCACAAAGTGGAAGCAACTCAGCCACGAAGTGGTAGGCCGCGTAAAATGACAGAGCGGGGTCAGCACATGAAGCGCACAGTACGCAGAAATTGCCAACTGTCTGCAGAGTCAAAAGCTAAAGACCTCCAAACTTCATGTGGCCTTCAGATTAGCACAACAACAGTGCGTAGAGAGTTTCATGGAATGGGTTTCCATGGCCGAGCAGCTGCATCCAAGCCTTACATCACCAAGTGCAATGCAAAGCATCGGATGCAGTGGTGTAAAGCACGCCGCCACTGCACTCTAGAGCAGTGGAGATGTGTTCTCTGGAGGGACCAATCACACTTCTGTCTGGCAATCCTATGGACGTGTCTGGGTTTGGCGGTTGCCGGGAGAACGGTACTTGCCTGGCTACATTGTGCCAAGTGTGGAGGGTTGTTTTTCATGGGGTGGGCTTGGCCCCTTAGTTCCAGTGAAGGGAACTCTTTAGGCGTCAGCATACCAAGACATTGTTTACCAATATCATGCTTCCAAGTTTGTGGGAACAGGTCCATAAAGACCTCAACCCAATAGAACATCTTTGGGATGAATTAGAACAGAGACTGCGAGTCAGGCATTCTTTTCCGACATCAGTGCCTGACCTCACAAATGCGTTTCTGGAAGAATGGCCAAACATTCCCATAGACACACTCCTGAACCTTATGGAAAAGCCTACCCAGAAGAGTTGAAGCTGTTATAGCTGCAAAAGGTGGGTCAACTCAATATTGAACCCTACAGACTAAGCTTTGGATGCCATTAAAGTTCATGTGTGTATAAAGGCAGGTGTCCCAATACTTTTGGCAATATAGTGTATGTTAGCATTCTTGCGTACACATAAACACAAGGTCACGGGCATCGCTTTGCATTGAATAAAACTTCCGCTGCAATGGTTTTTAGGCTCCTGGTTATGCCATCGCAATTTATAGGGACTGCTGAATGAGTGATCAGTAAACGTCTGGAAGGAAGCATTGTGTATGGAGAATTTTGTTTTGTTGTAATACGTCAATATTTAAAGTCACAATGGCACTTTTTATAGATCTTTATAATATTGCAGTGAAGCACTGCATCAAGGATTGTGATTGATCGGCCATACATGGATTGAAATTTGGCTGGTTCATCACAGGCCGGACAAATTTAGATCCATGTATGGGTACCCTGCTTGCACAGGAGTCGATCCACCGATCAACCTCTGTACAACCAACCTGTCAGGTTTTTACCGATTGATCATTGCCACCAACTATTGGTTCTGAGGGTAGGGAAGGCTCTCCACCACCAGAACACAATAGCAACGAATTTATGTATTCATTTTATTTTGATGTATATTTTTTTCACTTTACTGTGACTAAGCATAGAGGGGGGTATAAAATAATTCACAGAAACTGCTGAATAAATGATCAAACATCTTTGAAGGTGTTTTAGAAGCACGAATTCATTGTTAACTGTGATATATTTCAGCCCCCGATAGTCTATGACAAAGCTTTAGCCCAAGAATAAGGATCTTTATTTTAGCCATATGGCTGTCATTTTAAAATCTCATTGGAAACAACTGAAAATAACTGTCACTTTATTTAAAAAAAAAACATCCATATCCTGGTGTGTTAGCTTTGTGAGCTGACCTATTATCACAGCATCTACATGGAGATCGTGGCTCCTGCATAAAAAAAAACAAAAAACACACCACACACTATGATAAAGATTGTTAAAGGATAGGTTCACCTTTTGACAAAAAAATAATAAATGCACATCTTTTTGCAGGTGAAAAAAATGTGCATTTATTATGTTTTGTTGCAGGAGCCTGTAAAGCATTGCACCAGCAATCAGCAGATCGCTGATGCCATGTAGGTCTCCTGCAGATTTGTCAGTACATATGCTTGCCCATACAGGATGAATGAGCAAGCAGATATACTGACAGGAAGAATCAATGAACTACCATGGAGCTCCCCAGCGCCGTGGTAGCTCACTGAATACTACAAGCCAACAGTCACTAAGGTTATTGGGACTTAATTCAGAGAATATTGTGAATGATGCGCCTGTGTGAGTGGAGCCCCACGGTTTTTAAAAAGTGACAGCTTGTATGGGGAACTTCTCCAGTACTGCTGTCAATGAGGGGGAAATCAGGCAGCCACTGCAGCATTGGGAACATGTTACCTGTTCCACCCTAAAACCGGGTGAAACTGGTAACATGTTCCCAAAGGTGAACCTATCCTTTAAAGACGCAGCAGTAGCTGTACACTGTTCCAAGTGGGACATGCATTTAGGGCTCAGGGAGTTCTGTGTTCAAGGCATATGTCCCTGGATGCAAATACTGCTCAGTACAGCACCCAACCAATACATCTTTCAACCTGTCAGTTATGACAGGCTGCTGGTGACCTCCATTGTGCCAAAAAAACTTTTTTTTTTTTAACACGTATGAGCCACACTGCCCATGTGCACATGGTGTAAAATAAAGAGAAAGTTAATGCTCTTAAGCAGCACGTGTTAGGCAGCATTCAGGTACATGGGCATCAAAACACATGCGCTCAGATGTGTTCAGAGCCAATTTTTAAATGCATCTGGAAGTATGTAATGCTTTGCTATGACTGAATGCACTCTAAAGTCTAGATGTTCAGCAGCATCTTGGTACATTCAGTCTCTTGGAGAAGGAGAAATGGATCTGGGAAGTAAGATTATCAAGTTATCACTGAGCAAATCAATGTCTCCTGCGTTAAAAACAGGAGGCCTCTGTGCATGAGGTCTTACACTAGCCTTCTGCATTTAGTTTATTTAAAACACAGGAGAAATTATCCAGGAAGAATAAACAAACTTCATGCTTCCCACATCTATTTTCCTGTGTTTAAACGCACATGCATTTACAGGTGTTCAGAGTATTTAATCTGAACCTGGATGCACAGATTTCTATTTTCTCTGAATAAAGCTAAACAAAAAGCACCTAAGTGCAAATAAACACAAAGTATTGCTAATACCATCTGAAATCAATACCTGCATTTAGAAATGTTCCATAAGCACATATAAAACACATGTATGTCATAGCCAGTGGGAGAGCATGTTCACAATGACCCGCACTGCAAAACTCAAGGTTTTACTGTACAGATAGCAGCAAGTTCTGTGAACGGGTAGTGCAAACCAGGTTTGATTACATGCCATGGTGTACTCTTTTTTTTTTTTTTTTTTTTTTCTTCTTTTCAGCCATTTCTATGCACTGCAGATCAGCTATGGTGAGTAAAATCAGACAGTAAATGGAGCTCCTGTCTGATGTGGATGTATACAGTATGCATTTTTCCGCACTGCCTCGCACCCATGGTCTTTGCTGCAGAGTGTTTTTTGTGTTTCCCACCAGTAATTGACATTGATCTGAAGCAGGAAAATGCCAGTCGCTGCACTTCCTGTGATTGATTCCTGAATAAGGCCTTACCCCTGATTCACACTAACCCACATGCTGCAAGCTGGTTGCAGCAATCAATGCGATTCGCACACACAACCAGCTACATCGTGTTTCTCTTGCAAGACGCAGAGGGGTGCCATTCAGAATGTATCTCTTCCTGCAGCGCAATCCTAAGTGCAGGAACCACGCAGAAACTGCATGGTCAAACAGACCATACAGTTTTCCTTTGGATGAATTTTGGAAAAGGAGCATGCACCTTTTCCTTGCGTAAAACACAAACACAGCAGACCATTCAAATGAATGGGCTGCCGTGCAAATTCGGGCCACACTAGTGTGAAACGGGCCTAAAGCCTCATGCACACTAATGCTTAGGTTTATGTGCATCAAATCCTGGTGTTTTCAGAAGGCATAGGAGCTGTGCCCAGTCACACTGCCAGCAGTCTGTCAATATCTATGACAGGCTGAAATATGAAGCAGCTGGATCAAGGGCGGACTGACCATTCGAGCACTGCCAGAGGGCCCGGGGTCAGTAGGGGGCCCCATGAAATGCCCCTGGTACTTTTTTTATAGGGTTTTTTGAGTGTGGGCAAGGACACAGGGGCCCCATGATCCCCTATTGCCAGTCCACCCCTGAGCTGGATGCTGTACTGATCGACACTTCTGTTTAGCCCCTTGTTCCTGGAAAGCAGAATTCTTGTGTTCTGGGCCTTATTCACATGGGGCAATTACATCTGTGCAAAGCCGTGTTTTACCAGCATGGGGATACATGGCTGTTGCTTGCATTTCTGTGCCAACAGTCCCATTCCCAATAGAATATCTTAGCAGGTTCGTTCAGGGCTGTACACCCACATGGATGTCACACTGGGACACAATGGCTGTGTCCCAACAGACATCTATGGGACTGTCAGCACAGGGATACACAAAACATCTATGTATCCCTGTGCTGGTAAAACACAGCCCTACACAGGACATGGATGTAATCCCCTGTGGGAACAAAGCTTTAATGCGAATTTCCTTGGTATAATGTCCAGCAGCAGTCTATTTAAACCTTTCACAGATTTTGACAGGCAGCTGGGTACTGCACTTGTACCCCCCAAAGTGCCCAAAAACGCCAGGATTTGACGCACATGAGCCAAAGCGCCAGTGTGCTTGAGGCCTTAGCAGAAGAACAATTAGTTGTCAACTCTTTCAATCACTGATGCTGTATGTAGCATTAGGATGATGTGTAGTGATTGTCAACTTTCAAGGTAAAGGGGTCCTCAAACACAGCCCACAATGTCTCCAAAGGGCAGCATATAGTATTTATTACAAGTAATGCTACAGAAAATAGTCACAAATGGAAGACCTACTAGAGGAAAGGGTCAGAGAGTGGTTGGAGACTGAAGTCATGCTATAGGAGACTGTCCGAGACTGGGGACATGTTGCATGAAACCACTAGACTTAAAGCTGAACTTCACCCAAAAGGGAAAGTTTTGATTGTTTGCCTCCTTCCCCCTCCACTGCCACATTTTGGGGGGAAGTGGATACTTGGTTTTGACAGGCACCCACTCCCACTTCCGATCAGATGTGCCGCAGCGATCAGAGCCAGACCTCCTTCCCCCGCAGCCTTCTGGGACTTATCAGAGGTTCCAGAAGGCTGCAGGATCATTCACAAAGCACAGTACACTTCATGCATGAGCAGTAGGAAACCAGCTGTGAAGCCGCAAGGCTTTACTTCTGGTTTCCTTACTGAAGATGCCAGCACCACCACCCGAAGCCGATTGAATTATCAGCTCAGTTGAGGACATTGCTGGACCCCTGGACAGGTAAGTGTCTTAAATTAAAAAAATCTGCAGCTACAGTAATTGTAGCTGCTGACTTTGAATTTTTTTTGGGGGGGGGGAAGCCTGGAGCCCTGCTTTAAAAAGTATATTTTTTTTCTTAGTTTTGGACAGAGTGGAGAAGGGTTAGAACACCTATTAGGTTTTTGTTGCCATCTATGCCCCCCGTTAGGGAGATTCACTGTCTTTATTTGTCCTATTTACCATCATTTAAAGGTGGAGTAAAATAAAATCCCAAATTTTGGAGTGTCCCCAGAAAAGTAACAGAGGGGAAATCTTCCAATGGGAACACTAGTTCTGGTAACCTGGGGGACCGCAAAGAATTCCCAGGAAATTTCTACCACTTCCTGTTTGGCGATAGGACAGGAAGTGAAGGGAAATCGCCGAAATAGGACAGATGGTGAAAAAATCTGACAGGGGTTATAACCTTTCCTTGCAATACCCAAAAAGATTAAAAAAAAAAAAGGGTTACCTATAGTTCTACTTTAACTACTATTAAAGAAGTAAAGCCTAAACATATTTTACCTTAATTAATTCCTTGCATCAAGGTAAAAAATGTTTCTATATGTGTATCACCCACCTTATACTTACCCAAGCGTGATCTCTATCCAGCGCTGTGCCCAAGGGCAGTGGCTCTCTCCTCTTCTCCCCGCTCTCACCTCTTCACCATTGGCCCCTGCCAGTAAAATCTTGTGATGAGGAAGTGGGGCCGAGCCTCGCTGTCTATAGACACAAGCAGAGTGGCTCAGGATCAAGCCAGTGGGTGTGCCACAATAGGAAGCGGCTTTCTGTGGAGGCACCGAGATGAGCAGAAGCCAGGAGCGCCAGAAGGGAACCTGAGAAAAGGAGGTTTTGGCTCTCTGCAAAACCATTACATGGAGCAAGTACATTTAACATGTTTATTACTTAAAAAGTAAACAAATAATTACTTCACAAATGCTTTAGGCCTCATTCACATCATGTGCAGAGATGTCAGTTTTTCTGCATGCATTCTGCAGGGGGAACAAAGAAAACAACTGTTCTCTATGTGCCCTGTTCACGCTGTAACACTGGTATCACGTGCAGATTATTTCTGTGCAGGAATCTGCAACGTGTATAAAACTCACTGAAACATGCAAGAAAACTGATGTAAATGGATGTCTCTGCAAGTGAAATATGTGTGTCAGTTTCCATCAGTTTTTCTGTGTGTATGGCGTGAATGAGCGCATGGGCTGCACTTCAAACATCAAAGGACCACAAGTTGGCACCATGGCTGTAAAGTGAAGTAAATACACAGTGGGGAGGAGTTCAATAAAGCTGCTGCGCCATTTTCTGACGTTAATCCCTCTTGATAACATACTGCGCCATATCCATGAAACATTTGCGACACTTTTGGTTCTGACAGTGACTCGGGTAGTTCTAGGATGAGCCACATGTAAAAGTGGAGCTAATTAAGACCAACTCTCTTATACCGTGCAGAGGAAAAAAAAACTGGCGCAGACAGATTTGGCAAACTTGTCTTGCACGGGTTCTAAAAGTGGCGCAGCATGTGCCAGATTCAAGTACAAGTTCTAGACAGGTATGTAAATCGGCGCTTTCAGCACTTTAAGATCCCAATCACCCCAATCCGACTTCGAAATCGTGTGACTTCCAGTGAAGTCTCACAATTTTAAAGTCGGATGTCATGCTGACTTGAGGTGCGACTTGTAAGACATCTGCCCAGATGTCTATGCAAGTCGCACCTGATATAGTGCATGTACTATGTTAGAAAATGGTATAGCTCCGACCAAGTCGGAATCGCACTGATATGACCGCTTTAACTGTGGACAATAGGGTGTGACTTGCCATGTGATTTGCAACTCCCATGACATGGTAAGTCACACCTGGAGTAATGGGTGTGTTAGGCTGCATTCACACCTGAGCGATTTTCTGTTTGAAGCTCTAAAACGCTCAACAAGCCAAATCCCATTAATTTCAGTGGCCCCTGTTCACATACGAGCTTCCTTTCACCTGAAGCAAAATGCCTGTTGCTCAAAAAAGTACACAAGTTTCTTTTTGGCAGATTACAAGCGTATTTGGTGTTCAATAGAAATAGTCTGAAAATGTGTGACTGCAGCGCAGACAGATTTGGCAAAAGTTGCACAGCATGAGCCAAATTCAAGTACAAGTTCTAGACAGGTATATGAATTTAGCGCATTCGGCACTTTAAGGCTGCATTCACACCTGAGCGATTTTCTACTGGAGGCTTGTAGCTCTAACACGTTCAACAAGCCAAATCCCATTCATTACAATGGCCCCTGTTCACATATGAGCGTTCTGTCACCTGAAGCAAGACGCCTGTTGATCAAAAAGTACATGAGCTTCTTTTTGGCAAATTTCAAGTGTATTTGGTCTTCAATAGAAATGTCTGAAAACGTGTGACTTGAGTGCAGACAGATTTGGCAAAAGTGTCTTGCACGGGTTCTAAAAGTGCCACACCATGAGCCAAATTCAAGGACAAGTTCTAGACACGTACATGAATTTAGCGCATTCAGCACTTCAAGGCCGCATTCACATCTGAGCGATTTTATGCTTGAAGCTCTCAAATACTCAACAAGCCAAATCCCAATCATTTCGATGGCCCCTGTTCACATATGAGCGTTTCTATGTGAGTACATGAGCTTCTTTCTGCCAGATTACAAGCATTTTTGGTCTTCAATAGACTTCAACAGAAACACCTGAAAATGTGTTTTACCGCGTGTTTTCTGCTCAAACAGCAGCTCTCCATCGCTAACTTCCTCTCTCTAGTGCTTTCTATGAATTAAACAAAAAGGCCTGATGCTGCAAAACGCTTGTAATACACGTCAAAAAACGCTCAAAACCTCTCAAATAAAAATGACGGTAAGTCTTTAAGCTAAGATGTGAACGCAGACTTAGAATGCACCAGAGAGACAGTCGCAAAATCTGCCTGCACAAGTCATTATGAATTCTAGGGAGAGTTGGGCAGCACTATATGCATGTGTACAACAAATTATATATATACATACACATACAGTTGCAAGAAAAAGTATGTGAACCCCTTGGGATTACGTGGAGTTTTGCATGAATTGGGCATAAAATGTGCTCTGAACGTCATCTAAGTCACAACAATAGAAGAACACAGTCTGCTGAACATAATACTACACAAACATTAGATGTTGCCATGGTTTAATTGCACATAACATGTAAACATTCACAGTGCAGGGAGGAAAAAGTATGTGAACCTTTGGACTTAATAACTGGTTGACCCTCCTTTGGCAGCAATAACCTCAACCAAACGTTTCTTGTAGTTGCAGATCAGACCTGCACAACGATCTGGAGTCATTTTGGACCACTCCTCTTCACAAAACTGTTTCAGTGTAGCAATATTCTTGGGATGTCTGGTGTGAATCGCTCTCTTAAGGTCATGCCACAGCATTTCAATCGGGTTGAGGTCAGGACTCTGACTGGGCCACTCCAGAAGGCGTATTCTGTGCTGTTGCAGCCATTGGTTTGTTGAATTACTTGTATGCTTTGGGTCATTGTCCTGTTGCATCACCCATCCTCTGCGGAGCTTCAATTGGCGGAAAAAAGGTCGTACACTTTCCTGCAAAATGTCTTGATAAACTCTGGAATTCATTTTCCCATCATCGCGCAAAACTCCACGTAATCCCAAGGGGGTCACATACTTTTTCTTGCAACTGTACATACACCAATAATTATTCTAGTTTAACTGCTTCCATGCTGCCTTATAGCAGAAATACTGCTACAGGGCGGCACGGGTGTGCAAAATCACATATATATATGTGATTTTGCACTTCCGGGTAGGGGGTGCACACACCGCCCTACCCGCACCGCCATTTGTGGCCTCGGCTGTCAATCGTCAGGTGCCGACCTGTGATTCCCCACCGACACCCAGAGATCTCCGAGGATTTCTGACAGGGGAGAGACCTGTATGTAAACAAAACAGATCTCTCCCCTGTCAGCTCCTGCACACTGCTTTGTATGGCTCTGCATAGCAGAAACATACAAAGCAGTGTGCTTACAGTGAAATACACACTGCCCCCATAGTAGAAAAAGCACACAGTTAACCCTTTTAACACCCCTCATGTTAACCCCTTTCGGTCCAGTGCCATTAGTACAGTGCTACTGCTTTTTATTAGCACTGATCACTTTACAGGTGTGATTGGGGATATCAGTAACACCAAGTCAGTTTCCCCCCAAAAAAGAATTCCAGTATATATACCGCCATTCGTAAACTCTATAACTTTCACATAAACCAATTAATTTACATGTATTGGGATTTTTTTTTTTTAGCAATGACATGTAGCAGAATACATTTTGGCCTAAATTTATGATGAAATTTTATTATTTTTTATTGCACACGTTTAATAGCAAAAAGTCAAAAATATTTCTCAAAATTGTCGGTCTTTTCATTATTTATAGCGCAAAAAAATAGAAACGAACAGGCGATCAAATACCATCGAAAGAAGGCTCTATTTGTGGGGGACGTAAAAAAGGACGTAAATTGCATTTGGGTGCAGCGTTGCATGACTGCACAATGGTCAGTTAAAGTAGTGCAGCGCTGTGTCGCAAAAAATGGCCTGGTCAGGAAGGGGGGGGGGGGGGTAAATCCTCAGGAAGACAAGCGGATAGATATATATATCTAGGGTCAGTATATATAATATATAAAAAACTAGGGTCAGTATGTATATAACTAGGGTCAATGTAGAATATACAGGTGAAACTCGAAAAATTAGAATATCGTGCAAAAGTTCATTTATTTCAGTAATGCAACTTAAAAGGTGAAACTAATATATGAGATAGACTTATTACATGCAAAGCAAGATAGTTCAAGCTGCGATTTGTCATAATTGTGATGATTATGGCTTACAGCTCATGAAAACCCCAAATCCACAATCTCAGAAATTAGAATATTACATACAATCAATAAAACAAGGATTGTACATAGAACAATATCGGACCTCTGAAAAGTATAAGCATGCATATGTACTCAGTACTTGGTTTGGGCCCCTTTTGCAACAATTACTGCTTCAATGCGGCGTGGCATGGAAGCTATCAGCCTGTGGCACTGCTGAGGTGTTATGGAAGACCAGGATGCTTCAGTAGTGACCTTCAGCTCTTCTGCATTGTTCGGTCTCATCTTTCTCTTGGCAATGCCCCATAGATTTTCTTTGGGGTTCAGGTCAGGCGAGTTTGCTGGCCAATCAAGCACAGTAATCCCACAGTCATTGAACCAGGTTTTGGTGCTTTTGGCAGTGTGGGCAGGTGCCAAGTCCTGCTGGAAAATGAAGTCAGCATCCCCATAAAACTCGTCTGCGGAAGGAAGCATGAAGTGCTCCAAAATCTCCTGGTAGATGGCTGCGTTGAATCTGGACTTAATGAAGCACAGTGGACCAACACCAGCAGATGACATGGCTCCCCAAATCAACACAGACTGTGGAAATTTCACACTGGACTTCAAGCATCTTGCAGTGTGTGCCTCTCCATTCTTCCACCATACTTTGGGTCCTTGGTTTCCAAATGAGATGCAAAAGTTGCTCTCATCAGAAAAGAGGACTTTGGACCACCGAGCAACAGACCAGGTCTGTTTTTCTTTAGCCCAGGTAAGACACTTCTGACAATGTTTGTTGTTCAGGAGAGACTTGACAAGAGGAATACGACATTTGAAGCTCATGTCCAGGATCCGTCTGTGTGGTGGCTCTTGATGCACTGACTCCAGCCTCTGTCCACTCCTTGTGAAAGTCCCCAACACTTTTGAATGGCCTTTTCCTGACAATCCTCTCCAGGCTGCGGTCATCCCTGCTGCTTGTGCACCTTTTTCTTCCACACTTTTCCCTTCCACATAACTTTCTATTAATGTGCTTTGATACAGCACTTTGGGAACATCCAACTTCTTTTGCAATTACCTTTTGAGGCTTTCCCTCCTTATGGAGGGTGTCATTGATGTTTTCTGCACAACTGTCAGGTCAGCAGTCTTTCCCATGATTGTGATTCCTACTGAACCAGACTGAGAGACCATTTAAAGGCTCAGGAACCCTTTGCAAGTGTTATGGCTTAATTAGCTGATTAGAGTGGGACACTTTGAGCCTAGAATATTGCACCTTTTCACAATATTCTCATTTTCTGAGATTGTGGATTTGGGGTTTTCATGAGCTGTAAGCCATAATCATCACAATTATGACAAATCACGGCTTAAACTATTTTGCTTTGCATGCAATGGGTCTATGTCAGATATTAGTTTCAACTTTTAAGTTGCATTACTGAAATAAATGAACTTTTGCAAGATATTCTAATTTATCGAGTTTCACCTGTAAGTAGGATATATATAAAACAAGGGTCAGTGTGTATACAAGTAGGAGATATATAAGTAGAATATATATATATAGGGTCAGTGTGTATACAAGTAGAATATATATATATAGCGTCAGTGTGTATATATAAGTAGAATATATATATATATAGCGTCAGTGTGTATATATAAGTAGAATATATATATATATAGCGTCAGTGTGTATATATAAGTAGAATATATATATAGCGTCAGTGTGTATATATAAGTAGAATATATATATAGCGTCAGTGTGTATATATAAGTAGAATATATATATAGCGTCAGTGTGTATATATAAGTAGAATATATATATAGGGTCAGTGTGTATAAGTAGAATATATATATATATATAGGGTCAGTGTGTATATATAAGTAGAATATATATATAGGGTCAGTGTGTATATATAAGTAGAATATATATATATATATATATATATATATATATATATATATAGGGTCAGTGTGTATATATAAGTAGAATATATATATAGCGTTAGTGTGTATATATAAGTAGAATATATATATAGGGTCAGTGTGTATAAGTAGAATATATATATATATATATATATAGGGTCAGTGTGTATATATAAGTAGAATATATATATAGGGTCAGTGTGTATATATAAGTAGAATATATATATAGGGTCAGTGTGTATAAGTAGAATATATATATATATATATATATATATATATATATATATATATATATAGGGTCAGTGTGTATATAAGTAGAATATATATATATAGGGTCAGTGTGTATATAAGTAGAATATATATATATAGGGTCAGTGTGTATATATAAGTAGAATATATATATATAGGGTCAGTGTGTATATAAGTAGAAAATATATATATAGGGTCAGTGTGTATATAAGTAGAATATATATATATAGGGTCAGTGTGTATATAAGTAGAATATATATATATAGGGTCAGTGTGTATATAAGTAGAATATATATATATAGGGTCAGTGTGTATATATAAGTAGAATATATATATATAGGGTCAGTGTGTATATATAAGTAGAATATATATATATAGGGTCAGTGTGTATATAAGTAGAAAATATATATATAGGGTCAGTGTGTATATAAGTAGAATATATATATATAGGGTCAGTGTGTATATAAGTAGAATATATATATATAGGGTCAGTGTGTATAAGTAGAATATATATATATATATATAGGGTCAGTGTGTATATATAAGTAGAATATATATATAGGGTCAGTGTGTATATAAGTAGAATATATATATATAGGGTCAGTGTGTATATAAGTAGAATATATATATATATATATATATATATATATATATATATATATATATATATATAGGGTCAGTGTGTATATAAGTAGAATATATATAAACCTAGGGTCAGTGTGTATACAAGTAGAATATATATATAGGGTCAGTGTGTATATAAGTAGAATATATATATATATAGGGTCAGTGTGTATACAAGTAGAATATATATATATATATAGGGTCAGTGTGTATATAAGTAGAATATATATATATAGGGTCAGTGTGTATATAAGTAGAATATATATATATAGGGTCAGTGTGTATACAAGTAGAATATATATAAACCTAGGGTCAGTGTGTATACAAGTAGAATATATATATATATATATAGGGTCAGTGTGTATACAAGTAGAATATATATAAACCTAGGGTCAGTGTGTATACAAGTAGAATATATATATATATATATATATAGGGTCAGTGTGTATACAAGTAGAATATATATAAACCTAGGGTCAGTGTGTATACAAGTAGAATATATATATATATATATAGGGTCAGTGTGTATACAAGTAGAATATATATAAACCTAGGGTCAGTGTGTATACAAGTAGAATATATATAAACCTAGGGTCAGTGTGTATACAAGTAGAATATATATAAACCTAGGGTCAGTGTGTATACAAGTAGAATATATATATATATATATAGGGTCAGTGTGTATACAAGTAGAATATATATAAACCTAGGGTCAGTGTGTATAGGGTATTGTGCAGGCAGCAGTAGAGGCCATGCAGGCACATGGGCAGGCTGAGGTGCTGCCAGGAGGTGCCCTGGGCTGTGTTGGCGCCAATTTGCAGTGAGTGGGGTGTACAGTAGAGGTGACACACACAGTGCCCTGCCATGCCGCACACAGGCCGGGGGATGGATGGAGGGAGGAGGAGGGGGTCTGCTGACATAAGGTCACCTTTCCATAGAGCACTGTCCATGTACACACCCAGAGCCTGGCTCTCCTCCGGGCACAGCCCCGTCTATGAGCCCCGGAGCGTTCAGCAGGCACAGTACCGGCCCGAATGACTGGACGGGAGAAGGGATCTCACCTTGTCTGGAGCGCCTCTGCCTTCCCTCCTTCCTTCAGCCTCGGTGTTCAGTGTTTGTGGAGGGCCCTGTGCATTCCCGAGGGAGGGGTCCAGCCTGGCAGCACTGGCCCGGCACGGCTGAGGAAGGCCGGCAGACCGGATCGGGGTGAGGAGAGCTCCCC
This sequence comes from Staurois parvus, assembly GCF_062004578.1. Taxonomy (NCBI): domain Eukaryota; kingdom Metazoa; phylum Chordata; class Amphibia; order Anura; family Ranidae; genus Staurois; species Staurois parvus. Next base: position 6,234,730 of record NW_028318430.1, on the reverse strand, counting down.
TCAGTGTTTCCTCCCTGATCCCAGCCTCCCAGCAGGCGCACACATCCACACACAAGAAGCCTATTGTATTGACACTGCTCGCTGCCTTCCCATGCTCCTCCTCTTCCACTTCCTCCCTGTTCTCATCCTTTCCTCCCCTCATTCCCGCACTCCGCGGTGACACTGTGGTGACATGTGTGGGGTGTCTGTCCTGGACTGCTCTCCTCAGCCTGTGTGTTCATTACACCCTGACACGTGTCTGTACACTTTCTAGTACTCGGGCCAGCCAGGTGCTTCCTTTGCACAGCATCTGAACTCTAGTGGCAGGAGCTCCATTTCCACCATTAGGCTCCATGTACACTGGGCTAAGCAATCGCTGATTCTGCTGGAGTTCTGTCTGTAGAAACAGCCGTGTTATCCTATGAGTCCACACACAGGGCAATTAGAGGCAGATTTTAACCTCTTCCATATCAGGCACTTTTACCCCCTTCCTGCCCAGGCCAATTTTCAGGTTTCAGCGCTCTCACAATTTGAATGACAATTGCGCGGTTCTGCTACATTGTACCCAAACTAAAAATTTTATAATTTTCTTCACACAACTAGAGCTTTCTTTTGGTGGTATTTAATCACCACTGGGGTTTTTATTTTTTGCTAAATTAACAAAAGAAGACCGAAAATTTTGAAAAAAACATGTTTTTCTTTGTTTATGTTATAAAAGTTTACAAATAAATAATTGTTCTTCATAAATTTCGGCCAAGATGTATTCTGCTACATGTCTTTGGTGAAAATGACCCAAATCAGTGTTTATTATTTAGTCTGTAGGAAAGTTATAGAGTTCACAAACTATGGTATATATCTGAATATTGATCAATCCTGAAGTACTGACAGCCAATCTAATTTCTTGAGGTCCAAGAATGTCAGAACAGTACAGATATCCCCCAAATGACCCCTTTTTGCAAAGTAGACAGTCCGACGTACTTCATAAGAGGCATGGCGAGTTTTTTGAAGTTGTAATTTTTTGTCATAATTTTTTGGAAAATGAAGAAATTAAAAAAATAGTTTTTAATTTTTTTTCATATTTTTTTTTTCATACTGTCACCAGTGCAGCATCAGCGTACAGCGTCATCATATAACTGGTGTGAAGGTGATCAGGGATCAGTGACAAATGTTTTATTTTTTATTACATTTTATTCTTTTTTATAAGATTTTCATATTACATTATGATCAAAGTAGTATGATGTTACCATAGTAACATTGTACTACTTTGGGGAAGTGATCAGTTTTTTTTTTTTTACACAATTTGATTGCTTATAGCAAAGAATTCCTTTACTATAAGCATTTAACTGAATGAAATCGATTCATTCTGCTTTTTTGTTGTGATTATCTGTGATTGGTCACAGCTAATCACATGACACAGATGGGCTGTGACTGGCCCAGCCTGTGCATGTGATCCCTGTGACCATTCACAGCTAGACACTTGTATACAATGGATGGCATGAAAGGAAGCCATCCATTGTATACAACTGTCATGTGACCTGTTGTGATTGGTCACAGCAGGTCACATGGTACTGGCAACAGGGCCGGTACACAGATTTTTAATCGGCCGTGTCCGAGGTACACGACCAGTGACAGATCTTGCCACAGCGTGGCCCTGCGGGCACACGCAAGGTGCGATCTGAAAAGGACGTTATATGACTTCCTCCCGGAGGGACGAGAGGTTCGCTCGGTCGTCATTTGACTATAGGCTGGGTGGGAAGTAGTTAAATGCAGGGGAAAAGAACCCTTCTGGTTTATGTTTTCGATTGGAGGTTTGTAGCGAAAGACATACTAAACTGTACAAATATGCTCTATATCAGCGTTTATTGTCTTTTTTTAGCCACTTGCAACATCATGCTTTGGGGCTGTTTCTCCGCAAAGGGACCAGGACGACTGATCCATGTACAGGGGCCATGTATCGTGAGATTTTGAGTGCAAACCTCCTTCCATCAGCAAGGGCATTGAAGATGAAACGTGGCTGGGTCTTCCAACATGACAATGATCCCAAACATACCGCCCGGGCAACGAAGGAGTGGCTTCGTAAGAAGCATTTCAAGGTCCTGGAGTGGCCTAGCCAGTCTCCAGATCTCAACCCCATAGAAAACCTTTGGAGGGAGTTGAAAGTTCGTGTTGCCCAGCGACAGCCCCAAAACATCACTGCTCTAGAGGAGATCTGCATGGAGGAATGGGCCAACATACCAGCAACAGTGTGTGCCAACCTTGTGAAGACTTACAGGAAATGTTTGACCTCTGTCATTGCCAACAAAGGATATATAACAAAGTATTGAGATGAACTTTTCATATTGACCAAATACTTATTTTCCACCATAATTTGCAAATAAATTCTTTCCAAATCAGCCAATGTGATTGTCTGGATTTTTTTTCTCATTTTGTCTCTCATAGTTGAGGTCTACCTATGATGCCAATTACAGGCCTCTCTCATCTTTGTAAGTGGGAGAACTTGCACAATTGGTGGCTGACTAAATACTTTTTTGCCCCACTGTATATGTATGAATGTAAGTTAGGGACCTTAGATTGTACGCCCCTTGGGGGTTAGGGACTGATGTGAATGTACAATATGTATGTAAAGCGATGCGTAAATTGACAGCACTATATAAGTACCTGTGATAAATAAAGTTATGATGTCTACAATTGGCAGTGTATATATACTGAATTTTTAACAAAAATTTTGTTATACTAGTAATGGTGGTGATAAGCGATTTATCAGACTGCGGTGGACATTCTGACTATGGGGGGGCAACTGACCTGATATCCCCAGTGACACTAATACAGTGATCAGTGCTAATAAAAAGCACTGACACTGTACTAATGACACTGGGCAGGAAGGGATTAACATCTGAGGCGATCAAAAGGTTAACTGTGTGCTGTGTGTTTTACTAGGGAGACATGCTGTTTTGTATCTCTCTGCTGTGCAGAGATCTGTCTGCTGAGCAGAGATACAAAGCAGCATGTCCATGCTGACAGAGGAGAGACCTGTGTTGTTAACATACAGGTCTCTCCCCTGTTAGCTTTCCCCGATAATCACCGAGTACCAGCTGGGAATTGCCAGCTGGGCACCAATAGCGGTGCAGGTAGGGCGGCGCGCGCCCTACCTGGAAATGCAAATCATGTATATATATACACGTGATTTTGTGCAGCTATGCCACCCTGTAGCAGTACTTCAGCTTTAGGGTGGAGGGTAAGTGGTTATGCTAAATCTACACCTTTATTCCTGGCCTGCATCACATTTTTGCGGTTTTAGTTCCACAAATACTCATTTTTGCAGTGACACAAAAATACATAGGCCTTGTTCACGGTTTTTCAGAAGACCATGCAGGCTCCTGCTGGCAGAACAGACACATCCGCTTCAAAGTATTATATCCAATATGTTTAGATGTGTTTGTTTGTTGCATTTACATATGCTCTGATGTGTGTCCAAGTGGACATGGGGTAAAAACTCAGAAGATGTGCAGCCACAGATGCATCCCTGCACTATTTTTCTTTTCTTTATACCGCTAAATGCAGCACTATGTAACAGCTTAACCCACCTGAGCTATCCTGTCACTGTGGACCACCAATCAGAAGTCCTCATGCACACTTGACGTTTTGATAACACTGGTAACGTTAGCTGTGTAAAGTCACATTAAAAATGTGAGGTTCTCCGCTTTTTTTTAAGCGTTTTTGCATTAGCGTTTAGCTGCGTTTTCTCACGTTTTGCTGCATTTGCATGTTTTAGCTTTTCTTTACAAAAAAAATTTATTGAAGTAAAAACAAAAAGTCCAAAAACGCTGGTTTGCGACATTTTGCCACATTTTTTCAGCATTAGAGCGGTTTTACAGCTAAAAACTCCTCTAGAAACCTACTAGTCCTGGGTTCTTTTACAGCCAAAAAACATTGATTACAGTCTGTGTGCATGGACACATAGCAGGACATGCTGGGGAGTTTACTGGCTGTAGAAAAAAATGTCAAAAACAGCAGCTGTAAAAACGTCTAGTGTGCATGAGGACTAAATGGCCAAGGCATTCCTCACCCTGTAGCTGTGCATGTACATTCTCCTTGTATACATGAGGCTGTTGGGTGGGGAATGCCTCATCCACTTATGACTGGTGATCCACAGTGACAGGATAGCCCAAGTGGGCTAGGACTAGTATCTGAATACACTTGGGCTCATCCCTGGTGCCCACCCACATTTCACCTGCCATGTCCTAAGCCAAAATGACCATTGTGACAATTTATTTATTACAGGTACTTATATAGCGCTGTCAATTTATACAGCGCTTTAAATATATTGTATTGTTTTTATTTGGATACAAATGGATACATTTGTTGCAACCACAAGACTTTTTCATATAAAATATAATAGCGGACTGGAATTCTTCTTATGTATTGCTGTCACATTGTATGGTGTGCTCCCATCTCTGCAAGGGACAGTAGTTATGGGGTTAATGCCGACTGTAGACGGGATGAAAAATCGGCCGATTTTTTTTTAACATTGGTGGTAACGTCGGCCGATCGAACAACCGATTTTTCGGTTTTTGTTTTTTAAATCTCCCGATTTTCCACCCGTCTATAGCCATAACGTCAATCTTGTTGGTCTGGAACTAAGATGTTGCACGTTTACTGGGGTGTTTGGGGTCGTTGTCTTGTTGGAACACCCATTTCAAGGGCATTTCCTCTTCAGCATAAGGCAGCATGACCTCTTCAAGTATTCTGATGTATTCAAACTGATCCATGATCCCTGGTATGCGATAAATAGGCCCAACACCATAGTATGAGAAACATCCCCATATCATGCACTGTAACCAGCATGTACAATATTTGCTGCCTTCCTTAAATAAAGACAATGATTGCCACCTATCATTCAAAGAATCATTTTGAACATGCCCCTTTCAATTAGTGATTCAATTACACAGAATCAGAGATTTCTATTACTCTACTAGTAAATTATTTGCGAGAGTGTGAGAGTGTGTGTGTGAGTGAGTGAGTGAGTGAGTGAGTGAGTGTGTGTGTGTGTAAAATATATATATATTTTTTTACATATTGTCACCAGTGTCCATGATCACTACCACACCAGTTATATAATGACGCTGTATTGCACAGGTGACCATATGTTAGAAAAAAAAAAAACCCCTGTGAAAAAAACAGCACTTAAAAATTTCTTCATTTTGCAAAATATTGTGGCAAAACACAACTTTTTTTTGTTTATTTAGCAAAAAATAAAAACCCCAGTGGTGATTAAATACCACCAAAAGAAAGCTCTATTTGTGTGAAAAAAAAAATACTAAAAATTGTATATGGGTACAGTGTTGTATGACCGCGCAATTGTCATTCAAAATGCGAGAGTGCTGAAAGTGCCCTGTATTGAAGTTGTTAAACTTCAAGTGTTTGTAAGAAAAAAAAAATATATATATATATGTTACTGCCATTTCAAAGCAATGCAATACATTTTTTAACATTGCTATTTTATTCAGCCTAGCCTGTGTTGTGTAATACCTGGTTGACCATGGCTGCCATTGCATGCTAGCGTGGGCAGTTTACATCCTATGTCATGCCACTGTTAATACAGGCATGCTGTATAAACAGCGGCATAACATTAACTGTTGTTGTCTGTGAAAAGCCAGGCCCCCTCCAGCCTCCCCTCCCCTCACTGCACCCAGCTAGGGAAAGGGGGAATTGACGTTGCCGCCGGGTCTGACTGCATTTCAATACTATGGAAATGCAGAAGCTTGGACGCAATGTCATTTCCTGCAATGACATTTTATTTTTTATTTATTTCAGGTACTTATATAGCGCCATCAATTTGCGCAGTGCTTTACATATATATTGTACATTCACATCATCATGCCCCCCTCTCTTGACATGCCAACCAGCAGGCATCTCAGCAAGCCAGACCAATTGCGTGACCTGCAATGTACAAGCCAGGAATATCATTATAGCCACATGTATCAGGTTAAAAAAAAAAAATGGGGTTTAGGAAAGTGTAGCGTTTCTCTGTGGAATTACGTGTTTGACGCTAGTGGACTTTACTACTACTTTTGGCTTTAATGTGACTTGTTAACACTTGTTATAACTGAATGCAGCTCATAAGCTAATAAATGGATGGGCAACTCGCATGAGGATCACAAAAAGATTGTTCCAACTTTTGGATTGTCAGAGTATGGTTCTATACCCATAGTTATCCTTATTCAAAAAAATGTCATCACTGATTAAATGGGAAAAGACGTAACCTGCACTAAATGAAGGACAGCAAAGAAAGATTGTATGCATTACTGCTATCATACATATTGAAACCTTATGATTTTCAGCTATGCACCAGACACAAACATTTTATAGAAAGAAAACATCATTTACAAAAGGTTTGTTCACAGAAGTTACTGTTGCACAGTAAAAAAGGACAAATCAATTTCAAGAGCATTTAAAAAATATCAAAAAAGGTATAATGCTATGTCTGCATTATTTGTTTTTTTATTAAGCATTAAAAATAATACATTACTTAAAGAATATTTTCAGACATTGTATATTCTTACAGTTACATTAGTCCAGCTTGGACCATTATAACTATGTACATAAAATACCTGGCTGATGCCCCTGGAAGCTGGAAAACAATGAAGCAAACACCACCATTCTAGTGATCTCCACTAGCTTCCGAGTCTTGTGCTGAGTGGCCAGCCTGATGCATTGTGAATACAGAAGCCACCATTCAGAGAATTTTCTGAATGAAAGCAAAGCATTCTCTGACTAGACAAGGTGTTGAGTATGATGTCACCACCCCATTTCATCCAATAAGGGAACACGTTGCATTCATTCAGAAAATGAAAAGCATTCTCTGAATGGTGCTCATGCTGAGTGGCCAACCTCCTGTGTTCACAATGCATCAGGCCAGCCATGCAGCAGGGGACCTTGAAGCTAGTGGAGATCTAACTATGTAAAAATATACCATGCTTGCAATACTTCTTTAACTGATTTCTGAATTATTTTTTTTTTTATCATTACCAAAAAAACTCTATGGAACCTTTCTGAATGTAAATTTGTTTTATGCAATAGTCATCATTTTACCAAAGTACTCCAACAAAACTATGAATACAAACTTTTATACAAGTTAACATAGTGCAACTTTCGCCTTATCACATTTTCCGGTAATATTAAAAAGTACAGTATTCATTTATTTTCAGGCATCTATTAAAGGGAAATATAAACAAAGTGGAAAGTGGGTGGTAGGGATGTAAAGCTGGCTGATCTGAATAATGTTTAATTGTTGTGGTAGAAAGTCCCAGAGAATTCTCTAGCATTTTCTTAAGACTATTGGGCCCTGAAGCAAGGTAAAAAAAAAAAAGAAGCTCAGGCTGCCAATAAAATACAAATGATAATCTTGTTTGTAGATAGCTTCACTTTTAAGTATGGGTCATATTTAAATAAAAATGAATGTCCTCTTACTTGTATTAAGAAAATCATTACATACATATTATTTTACATGAAAACCAAATATCTTAAAAATGTTGTGTACAAACACCACGAGAACAAGATTTCTAAACAGATGCCTGCTTCAAATGAGCAGAGGCAACAGTTATTAAAAAAAAATATAGGTCTCTCTGCATATCTTCTATGCATAAAAACAATAAGCACTGCCACGAACATATGAATCTGAACTCTACATTCCCATCTGCATGTCGGCAAAGTTGTAAAAGTTATCCACATCTTGAGAGGCGGATGACTTGCTTTCCGAAACAAACACCTGTTAAAATAAAAAAAATGAACATTACTGTAGAAGCAACCTATGATACACAGACAAATTAGAACTGTTGAGTGTGACACTATAAACAGGAAAGCAGAAAATAGCTTTATAAATTGGTTTAGAAAGATTAATCAGAATAAATCACAATATACAGTGAAGGAAATAAGTATTTGATTCCCTGCTGATTTTGATTGCCCACTTACAAAGAAATGATCAGTCTAAAAATTGACTGTGTAGGTGTATTGTAACACAGAGACAGAATAGCAACACAAAATTCTAAATAAATGCATGTCTAACAAATTATGCACGGATTTGCACGTTCCCTAACATTCAGCAGGATTTCTGGCTACCAGGTGTCTTTCATACAGATAACAAGCTGAGATTAGAAGCAGTCTCTTAAAGGGAGTGCTGCTAATCTCATTTTGTTACCTGTATAAAAGACACCTGTCCACAGGAGCAATCAAACAATCAGATTCCAAACTTTCCACCATGGCAAAGACCAAAGAACTGTCCAAGGATGTCAGGGAAAAGACTGTAGACCTACACAAGGCTGGACTGGGCTACCAAACTATCGCCAAGCAGCTTGGTGAGAAGGTGACAACAGTTGGTGCAATCATTCGCAAATGGAAGAAACACAAAACAGCTGTCAGTCTCCCTAGGTCTGGTGCACCATGGAAGATCTCACCTCCTGGAGTGTCAATGATCATGAGAACAGTGAGGAATCATCCCAGAACTACACGTGAGGATCTTGTCAATGATCTCCAGGCAGCTGGGACCAAAGAAACAATTGGTAACACCCTACGCCGACAAGGATTGAAATCCTGCAGTGCCCACAAGGTTCCTCTGCTCAAGAAAGCACATGTCCAGGCCCGTCTGAAGTTTGCCACTGAACATCTGAATGATGCAGAGGAGGACTGGTTGAAAGTGATGTGGTTAGATGAGACCAAAATCGAGCTCTTTGGCATCAACTCAACTCGCTGTGTTTGGAGGAGGAGGAATGCTGCCTATGACCCCAAGAACACCATCCCAACTGTCAAACATGGTGGTGGAAACATTCTGCTTTGGGGGTGTTTTTCTGCTAAGGGGACAGGACAACTGCACCGCATCAAAAGGGACGATGGGCGGGGCAATGTACCGTCAAATCTTGGGTGAGAACCTTCTTCCCTCAGCCAAAATATTGAAAATGGGTCGTGGATGGGTGTTCCAGCATGGTAATGACCCAAAACACACATCCAAGGCAACAAAGGAGTAGCTCAAGAAGAAGCACATTAAGGTCCTGGAGTGGCCTAGCCAGTCTCCAGACCTTAATCCAATTGAAAATCAGTGGAGGGAGCTGAAAGTTCGAGTTACCAAACGGCAGCCACCAAACCTTAATGACTTGGAGAGGATCTGCCAAGAGGAGTGGGCCAAAATCCCTTCTGAGATGTGCGCAAACCTGGTGGCCAACTACAGGAGACGTCTGACCTCTGTGATTGCCAACAAGGGATTTACCACCAAGTACTAAGACATGTTTTGTGAAGGGGATCAAATACTTATTTCCCTCATGAACATACAAATCAGTGCATAATTTGTTAGACATGCATTTCTTTTGAATTTTTTGTTGCTATTCTGTCTGTCAGTGTTACAATATACCTACCATTCAATTTTTAGACTGATCATTTCTTTGTGAGTGGGCAAACATTCAAAATCAGCATGGGATCAAATACTTATTTCCTTCACTGTATGTAATTTAGTTTACCAAAGCACTTTTTTTTTTTTTTTACATAAAATACAGTTTTCTTTTTTTTCCATCATAGGACTGCTTGATCCCCTCCAGCCTTTTTTTAGTAACTTCATGTGTAAATGCCGTAGCTTCCTGCACTTGTGGCTCTGGACCATACCTGCACAATATACAGAGGTTGGACAAAAATAAGAAAACACTACAGGATTTGCAGGTGTGAAAGGGACGACATGTTTTGCGTTGAAAGAGGTAGTAAAATAACATTCTTTTGCTTCTGCTGTGTGATGAGACAGATGAAGTCCCAATATGGCGTCCGCGCTGGAAATTATGTCACCACGTCCTAGGCATTATGTCACACTAACACGTGACTTCCTCATGGTACCCTGAGGAAGTCACGTGTTAGCGTGACGTAACGCGTAGGATGTGGTGATGTAATTTCCGGCACGGACGCCATATTGGGACTCCAATACAAACCCATGCAAGTACACCCACAGCATGTGGTTTAAAGCTTATGTTATATTCATTACATGTGAGTGGGCATTTGATTGTTTCTTTATTAAATCCATAACATTATTACACTATGGGAGCATTTTCGTTTACATTCCTTCCGGCTGTATGAGTTTTGGCTGTTCCTATACTTACTGCTCTGGAGAGGGTTCCTGCTGTGCTGATATTCACCAGTGAGGGGGACTGACCCATCTGCTGACCTGATATCTGTGGAAATGGTTCCTGGTTGATGCGATAATATATGAGAAAGGCTTTTTGGCCCTGCAGGGTCACTTCATGGAGGTGAGGGGGCATTTCGCCTAGTGTTGGATCTTATTGCATTGTGTATTCACCAGCACTATCTAAGAACTACAAGACACCTTCATGATATTCAGGACCCATTGTGTTCATATTATTTATGTCACTTATACACAATCTATTTCACATACCCCTGATTTAGGGGTCACTGTTTTGTGATTTCACGTGTATTTTAATCTTTTTCACAATTTTCACTTGAATCTGTAAGTTTCAGCGGATTTCAGCAATAGATGTGTGTTGCAGAAATTACTTTGCAGTTTTATTGTTTTCTACACCAGTTTCTACTGTTTATTCATTTATTCAGATTTTATTTTATTTTTTCCCTTCCACCTATCCTTTACTATGTTCACTGTGAACAATTAAATTTTGGGAGCATTTCCTATAGCAACTAATCAGTTGCAGGATATAATTTGTGTAGTATGTCTATCACTGAGTTTTTGGGAGCCTTAATAGGATCATATCACTTTTTTTTTGGGCACAATTCAAAAAGAAGTAATCTATATACACATATATATATTTACTTTGTTATTATGGGTTTTGTTCACCCATAGTCACCTATTTTATTTCTAGTGGTGTACCTAGGTTACGTTTGGGTGGTATTCACTATTATCCACAATTTGGATGTTTTAATGTGCATTCTATTCAATTATTTTGGTTTTGTGTATATTTATTTACAAATTTGTACACTGTGTGGGGTATTAACATCACAGGAGTTTATCACCTAGAGATAGCGCAGCACCAATTAGTCTTCAATCTGTCATTTTCCATGGGGTATATGGTAAGGTGCTAGCAGCTTTTTAGTATAAATTAATAGGAGACCTAGAGCGTGGGAGGACCATACAGATATAATCAATAGATCAACTTCAGTGCAACCAGCCTACCCATATATGGATCAGAATTCAGCTGGTTCCTGCTGAACCAGATGCATTCTGATCAGTCTATGACCACATTTATCTTCACCATTGGCACATGCAACAGTTAAAATGCAGCACAACTAGAAGACAGTTGTCATCCTACAGCAGGAAGTGCTTGAAAAAGCCCTTCAATGTAGGATCACCAGGTATTCTTTAAAGTGGTTGTAAACTGCAGACATGAAATATGAACTTGTCTCAGTTAAGAGTACCAAGTATCATTTCTGTCTGCTGCTTTGTTTCTCCACTATCAGCATTGATCACTTCTGACAAGTTTTCCTGACACAAAAAAAATGGTGATAGGGGAGAGACCTCTAGCAGATTGACAGCCTCAGCTCTGTTTCTGTGTTCTGTGATAAGGGGGGGTGTCTCTACCCTCCAATCAGCTCTTAAAGCTCCCCTCCCGCTTTTTTACTAAACTCTCAAATAAGCTTTATAAATTTAGCTTTGAATGGATGTAAAAGAGAAGACTGCAGATAGACATGTAGGAGGATTGGTTTAATCTCTGTGTATCACCTAAGGCCAGTCACTTTACTGGGTATGTGTACAGGTTTACAACCCACTTCAATGCAGATTTAAAAAGACTAAAAACAACTTTTAAAATCTCATATAAGTAGTTACATATTAATGTAATTTTTACATTTTTGGGTTTAGATCTCTATTAAAAAAGCGTATGTAAATCCAAAATGTATTCTTCAGTTTGTGTGGCATCGTACCACACTGTATACAGTTTTTTTAGGCACACTGATTTTCTTAATGCTGTTGCAAAGTTTCTTACCTGGAGATCCTGCCAATAGGTGCTTTCCTGTTGCAGATTGACAACACTAAGCCACAGTCTTACAATTAGTGTCAGCGTGCTGCTTGCACTCCTTCATTTGGACTTTGGGTTGCCTTTTCAGATAAGTAGGTCAAAAGTAAACTGAAGGCAGACCGACAACACTGCTGCAAGTGCTGTTACTGGCTGTTTCTCCAGGTAAGACACTTTGTAACACAATTAGGAAAAATTATTTGCTTGAAGCAGTGTTCCAGTGAAAAAAAAAAAAAACTCAGCAGCTACAAAAAAACTGTAGCTTTGAGGACAACTTCCGGAAGTGGGAGCGGGTACCTGTCGATCTCGGGTACCCACTCCCCAAAGGTGCCAATCCTTAACGGGGACTGGGGGACTAGTCATTAAAGCGGGACTTCCCCCTTCGGGTGGAAACTCAGACATGATGCCACACATACTGAAAAATTTCTTTAGGGTCAACATGCACTCTAAATATCCAACTTTAAATACTTGTCAATTATATATATATATATATATATATATATATATATATATATATATATATATATATATATACATACATACACACACACACACACATATACATACACACACACACATATATATACATATACATATATATACACATACATATATATACACATATATATACATACACACACACACACACACACACACACACACACACACACACACACAGGACAGTAGGGCCCAGACATCAATTCCTATACTTACCATGGTGCCACTGAAGATACTGCTAACTACTGACTGGCATATCTGTACAGCTTCATCTCCATTAAACTCCATTGCAACCACCGAGCCTATAGGTAATAATAAAGAAAATTAAAACTCAAGTGAAAACTAATTTGTGCTCAGATGGTTTTCATTTCAATGAGAACATTTTTTTAGATAACAAAGGAATCCTTACAGGCCAACCCTGAAGCCTGGATGTTCAATACCTCAGAGCCAGCCTCACTGCTCGAAGTTCCAGGACATTGATGGGAAGAACCCTTTCCCGTGGGTTTCACATGGAAAGAGTTTGTTCTCATGTATGCAGCACACGAGCTGGGCTAGAACCTACAGGAGGAGTTGTGCTTGGAGATCGGGAGTCCCTCTACCTTGAGCAGCAGCAAACATATATGTGAGAAAAATTCTTCCTTTAAGTTCACAATTTTATTATATTTGGGTTGAATATTTAAATATTTGAGTGATTTAGTATACTTGTTTGTATTCAAACCTGACAGTAGTAGCAATACTGGCTTAAACTGGGTCAAATCAAGACATTTCAGCAGAGATAGTCCCATGTTATGCAATTCCTAATTTTAGCCCAGGGATATATAATAAATGACTGCTGAGCTTCCACCCACTTTCCATCTCTGATACAATACCGTACTAAAGTCACAAGCTCCAGTGCAACACGGTCTGCATACACTGCTAGAAAACTAAAGTCAAGAAATCGCTGCTCAATATCTCTAGGCCAAGGCTAGCCATACACGTTAAGATTTCTCTTGTTCAGCCCCACATGCTGAAATCAGAGAAACCACTGAACCGAACAACAAAGATGGAGCAATCTACCCTGTCAGCTATTGCATTCAGACAACCACAGCATCCATGGCTGTCTGAATACCTCAACAGTGATTGCATAGGCTGATAGGCTGCCAATTTCCCACCAGCGCCTTCCATATTTTAGGCACAGTAAATAAAGCCAATTTTGGTCAATTTAGCAGAATTAGGAAAAACCTGAGCTGTGTATTGCCAACTTAACCTGTTCTTAATTGTAAGTCCTCATGCACACTGGACATTTTTACAGCTGCGGTTTTTGGCTTTTGACATTTTTTTTTTACAACCAGTAAGCTCCCCAGCATGTTATCCTATTTGTCCACGCACAAAGACTGTAATCAGTGTTTTTTGGCTGGAAAAAAACCCCCAGAAATAGTGGGTTTCTAGAGGAGTTTTTTAGCTGTAAAAATGCTCTAATGCTGAAAAAGTGGCAAAATGCAGTAATTCGCGGCAAACCGGTGTTCTTGGACTTTTTTTGAAAAAACAAAACCAAAAAAAAAACGTGGCTAAACGCTAATGCAAAAAAACTCATGTTTTTAACGTGACTTTACACAGCTAATGCTTTACTAGCATTATTAAAAATGCCCAGTGTGCATGGAGCCTAGTAGGTGGTATTTGTCATATAAATATAAAGCGGAACTAAAGTCTGTATACTTACCTCCTCCGGGTTCTCCCTAACACCTGCAACATGTCCCTTGCTGGCATCTTCTCCCCGACTGCTGGTCTTTGGGCATCTTCAATGGCAGGTGCGGGATAATGCACATCCTGCAAATGCACAGAAGTCAGTCACCATGTACACAGGGACTGTGCTGGCGATGTGAGCTGAGCTGCGTATGCGCAGAATGCTGTGAGTAAACAGGTTGGTGTATTTTATTTCAGAAGAGACATTGCTTGTGTCTTTTGCTATAAGTAGCCCATTTTAGGCTTCCTGCATACTAGCGTTCTTTTTAAGCTCAACAAACTCTGGTAATAGCGTTTTAGTAGCGCTCAGAAGCATTTAGGAGCGTCAGCATTTTATTAGCAGTTTTACAGTATATGTAAAAGAGAAAAAAAAAAAAGCTAGAAAAAAATATCTGTTAGGAGTGTTTTAGTAGCATTTTTTTTTTTTTGCTGGAAAAAAAAAAAAAAAAAACACTCCAAAAAACTCAAAGAAGAATCTCTCCTAGAATCTTTCCTCCTGGCAGCAGCATTTTTGCAGGAAAAAAAAAACCCGCTTGACGTTTATGAAAGTATCTAATGCTTTTACAAGTGTTTAGGCGAGTTTATAAGCGTAAAGTGTTTGGCCGTTAATTAGTTTCATTGGCCAGAATAATAATTTATTCTGGCCACTGAAATTAACACTCAGTCGCTAAACGTGCCTAGTGTTTACATGCACTGAGCTGTATCAAGCGATTTTTCTGCCAAATGCTGCTGCTCCTGGATGCACTGGCCCTGGGTTTTTTTTTCCTGCTGGTAAACACTACTGCTGCTAAAAGTCTGTGTGTGCATGGATACATAGGATAACATAGAGCAGGGCTTGAAATTTCCACTCGCCTGCTCGCCAATGGCGAGTGGAAATTATGGTGAGGGTGAGTCTTGCTGAGCAGGCTCGGAGCTCAGGCCGGATCTGTCATTGGCACTGGGAGCCGTCAGACTGCTCAATAGCTGAACGCAGTGACCTGGATCTGTGAGTGAACAACGAAGTACTGCAACTTTTTATGGGGGGGGGGGGGTGTGTGTGTACGTGTACATGTGTCTGTGTATGCATGTACAATTGTACATGTGTCTGTGTGTATGTACGTTTGTATCTGTACATGTGTCTGCATGTATGTACATGTGTCTCTGTGTGTATGTACGTATATGTGTCTGTGTGTATGTACGTGTCTGTGCATTTGTATTTCTGTGTATGTACATGTATCTGTGTGTATGCGTGTCTGTACGTGCCTGTGTGTGTATACATGTGTCTGTATGTGTGTGTACGTGTCTGTGCGTGTATACATGTTTCTGTGTGTATGTACATGTCTGTATGTGTGTACAGGTGTCTCTGTTTGTGTGTGTTTGTTGGTGGCAAGGAGCTCTAAGGCCTGGCTAGTAGCACAGGACTTGAAATTTTAAGCCCTGACATAGAGGGCCGTTTGAAAGCAGTAAAAAAAAAAAAAAAAAAGCCCAACCCCCTAAAAGTGGCTGCAAAAAGTGTACATGAGGCCAAAAACTTCAAAAACTATTTTTTTTACTGCACCTAGATGCTGCAGTTAAAAAAATGCTAATAGCCTAAAAAGTAGTGTACATGGACACATAGGATAACACTATTTAGCTTTTAGGAGAAGGAAAAAAATGCTAATAAGATTCTAGGAGCTTAAAAAAAAAACAAAAACAAAAAAAAAAAAAAAACACAACACTAGTGTGCATGGGGCCTTATGAAGATTCAATTCAGCTTTACACTGGTTTACAAATACCACTTAAAGGAAACCTGCACAGAGAGGAACAGGAAGGCTGACCTTTCTAACCACCTTTTACAAAATGTTGGTTGGCTGTCTGACTTCGGTACTTTGAGTCACTGAGTTAGAACAAACATTCAGAACAGCAAAGTAAGTCGGTCAGAAATCCTAATTTGCATTCATGGTCCAGGTTTGTGATTTAAAGCACTGAAGCAAATGATTCTGCATGATTGCCAGGCAGTTAGCATTTCTAGAAGACAGGAATGCAGCCTCCATACTTTCCAAGTAAAGAGTTTTTTCAAAAACCAGGAAGTGGAAGGAAAGCTCTTTAAATTGAAGGAAATTCCCATCTTAGATTGTTATCACAAGAACTTTCATCCCCAATGGAAGATTCTCCTTTACCCCTTGCTCTCATGACAACTTAGGATTTCCGCTTGCTTTCGGTTTCAGTGACAATGTTTAGCTGAACAAAGAGGGATAAACTTTCCCAGTGGGGACTATGATACAAACTTGGCAGGGTATCTAACCTTTCCCACTTTGTTATAAACTAAGTGTTCATCATGCCATTGATAGATAAAATATATATATAGTGTAGCGCTGCCAAACATGAACACTGTATTAAACCAAGTGAAAGTACCGCATACATACAAAGCTATACACAGGGGCGGACTGGCAACTCATGGGGCACCCGGGAAATAGGGGATCATGGGGCCCCTGTGTCTTCGCCCACACTCAAACTACACCCAAAACAGCCTATGAGAGGTACCAGGGGCATCTCATGGGACCCCCTACTGACCCCGGGCCCTCAGGCAGTGCCCGAGTGCCGCAATGGTCAGTCCGCCCCTACACACACACACACACACACACACACACACACACACACAGTGGTACCTCGGTTTACGAATGCCTCGGTTACCGTAATTTTCGGTTTACGAATTAAAAGCCATTGAAAACAATGCGTCGGTTTATTAATTTTTTCGCAATACGAAGTGTATGTCGGTGCTGATTTTTAAATGCAATTGCTGGCTTTTTTTTTCTTCACTATAGCTCACAAGATTAGCTGTCACTTTCCCCAAAGTTACATGAAACTTTGTTTCTTTTAAGAAACTAAAAGGAAACATTGCTTTTTTTAACTTGGGGAAATAAACTAAAAGAAAAAAAAAACCTCTCTCTTTTAGCTGGGGGGAAAGTGACAGCTGAATTTATGAGGTATAGTGGAAAAAAAAAAAAAAAGTGGTAATTACATTTAAAAACCAGCACCATAATAAACAAAAAAACGGCGTGGTGTCCCCCCTCCCATCCATACCAAACCCTTTCGGGTCTGGTATGGATGTTGAGGGGAACTCCCACGCCAAAATGTAAAAAAAAATAATAAAAAATAGCGTGGGGTTCCTCCTCAAAATCTATACCAGACCCTTATCAGAGCATGCAGCCCGGCAGGTCAGGAAGGGGGGCGGAGACAAGCGAGCACCCCCTCCTGAACCATACCAGGCCACATGCCCTCAACATGGGGGGTGCTTTGGGGCAGGGCGGCTCCCCCCCACAAATCACCTTGCCCCCATATTGATGGGGACAAGGGCCTCTTCCCCACAACCCTGGCCGGTGGTTGTGGGGGTCTGCAGGCAGGGAGCTTATCGGAATCTGGAAGCCCCCTTTAACAAGGGGGCCCCCATGTGAATGAGTAAGGGGTACATGGCACCGCTACTCATTCACAAATTACAAAATATGTAGTGTGAAAAAAGACAGGACACAGTCTTTGACAAGTCCTTTATTAAAAGCAAAAAACTAAAATGAATGTCCCCCACAGTAGATCCAACGTCAATCACGATGGTGGCCGCCGACCCAAAAAAGAAAAAAAAAGGTTCCCGACAATGGCTGCCAGCCTTCTGCCTCTGAGCTGGCTTGACAGTTCTTAAATATTTAAGGGGCGGGGCCACCCAGGGACATCATTGATGTCACATGGGGTGAGGGTCACATGCGTGATGTCGCCATTTTTTAAATTATTTTTTTTAATTGCCAGCAATTCTTTTACATTCAAATGTCAGTGGAGAACCCCGCTGACAGCTGAAACATTAACCCATGGTTGTCACTACTAAAATACTGCATGACTTGATAAAAGAACTCATGCGGTATTTTAGTAGCATTTACTTTTTTATGACCTCTGAAACGGATTAATTGGCTTCGATGCATTCCTATGGGAAACGGTGTTTCGGTTTACAAATTTCTCACTATACGAAAAGTCCTGCAGAACAAATTAAAATTTGAGGTATTACTGTGTATAATATATATATATATATATATATATATATATATATATATATATATATATATATATAAATATCTGGCTCGCAGTCTCCTCTCCAATTCATCCCAAAGGTGTTTTATTGGGCTGAGGTGCAGGCCAGTCAAATTCCTCCACCTCAAACTCAGTCATCCACTTGTTTATGGACCTTGCTTTGTGCACTGGTGCGAAGTCGTGTTGGAACAGCAAGGGGGCATCCCCAAACTGTTCCCACAAAGTTCGGAGCATGAAATTGTCCAAAATGTCTTGGTATTCTGACGCCTTAACCCCCTCCACCAAACTTTACACTTGGCACAATGCAGTCAGGCAAGCACCGTTCTCCTAGCAACCTCCAAACCCAGACACGTCCACCGAATTGTCAGAGAAGCATGATTCCTCACTCCAAAGAACATGTCTCCACTGCTCTAGAGTCCAATGGTGGCATGCTTTATACCACTGCATCTGACACTTTCCATTGCACTTGGTCATGTAAGGCTTGGATGCAGCTACTCGCCCATGGAAACCCATTCCATGAAGCTCTCAACACACTGTGGTTGTGCTAATCTGAAGGCCACATGAGTTTTGGAGGTCTTTAGTGATTGAATCTGCAGACAGTTGGAGATGTCTGCGCACTGTGCGCTTCAGCATGTGCTGACCCCACTCGCCATTTTACTTGGCCTACCACTTCATGGCTGAGTTGCTGTTGTTACCAGTTGCTTCCAATTTGTTATAATACCACTAACAGTTGACCGTGGAATATTTGATAGCAAGGAAATTGCACGGATTGACTTATTGCACAGGTGTCAACCTATCACGATACCACGCTTGAATTCACTGAGCTCCTGAGAGCAATCCATTCTTTCACAAATGTTTGTAGAAGCAGTCTGCATGCCTAGATTTTATACACTTGTGGCCATAGAGGTGACTGGAACCCCTGAATCCAATGATTTGGAGGGGTGTCCCAATACTTTTGGCAATACAGTGTATATTAAACAAAGTTACCAGAGGTACAGTTGTGTCCAAAATTATTCAACCCCCACTGAAATTGAGTGTTTTGGCCAGTTTGACATTGCTTTTGATCATTCAGTCATCTTGCTTACATTTACATTAAAGAGGCACTTGTAGGTCAGACAAATATAACATAACAGTTATAATGAAATAACCACAAATGTCTTTTCTGTGCTCACAGCATTATCAGTTTTATTCAACCCCCAAGTGACATTCAATCTTAGTACTTAGTACAGCATCCTTTTACAGTTATAACAGCTTTTAAACGTGAAGCATAGCTTGACACAAGTGTCTTGCAGCGATCTACGGGTATCTTCGCCCATTCTTCATGGGCAAAGGCCTCCAGTTCAGTCACATTCTTAGGCTTGCGCACTGCAACTGCTTTCTTTAAGTCCCACCAGAGGTTCTCAATCGGATTTAAGTCTGGTGACTGCGATGGCCACTCCAAAATGTTCCAGCCTTTCCTCTGCAACCATGCTCTAGTGGACTTGGAGGTATGCTTGGGATCATTGTCCTGTTGAAAGGTCCAACGTCTCCCAAGCCTCAGGTGTGTGACGGACTGCATCACGTTTCCATCCAATATCTCCTGGTACTGAAGAGAATTCATGGTACCTTGCACACGCTGAAGCTTCCCTGTACCTGCAGAAGCAAAACAGCCCCAAAGCATGATTGACCCTCCACCATGCTTCACAGTAGGCAAGGTGTTCTTTTCATCATAGGCCTTGTTCTTCCTCCTCCAAACATAGCGTTGATCCATGGGCCCAAACAGTTCTAATTTTGTTTCATCAGTCCACAGAACACTATCCCACAACTTTTGTGGTTTGTCCACATGGCTTTTGGCATACTGCAGTCGACTCTTCTTATTCTTTGGAGACAGCAAGGGGGTACGCCTGGGAGTTCTGGCACGGAGGCCTTCATTACGCAGTGTGCGTCTTATTGTCTGGGCTGAAACTTCTGTACCCACATCTGACAAATCTTTTCTCAGTTCCTCAGCAGTCACACGGGGACTTCTCTCCACTCTACGCTTCAGGTAGCGCACAGCAGTCGAAGTCAGCATCTTCTTTCTGCCACGACCAGGTAGCGTTTCAACAGTGCCCTTTGCCTTGAATTTGCGAATGATGCTTCCTAAGGTGTCTCTTGGTATGTTTAACATCTTTGCAATCTTCTTATAGCCATTGCCCTTCCTGTGAAGAGAAATCACCTCTTCTCTTGTCTTCCTGGACCATTCTCTTGCCTTCACCATGTTTGTAACCACACCAGTAAATGTCTAGAAGGAGCTGAGTATCACAGTCATTTTAAAGCTGCCTAATTGGTGCTTATTATGCTTGATTGCTGCTCGGTGACATCCACAGGTGTTTTCAATACCTGATGGAAAGCACCTGTATGAACCTCTGTTCTTCAGAGTGGTAGTCTTTAAGGGGTTGAATAATTGTGGCAATGAAGAAACCACATAAGAACCATTTACTACTGTATTACATAAACAATTGATGTCATTTTAGTTGCATTTGGGTAGTTACAACGTCCTTGTAGGATTTGATTCTGAATACAATTCCAAATGTACACTATAGTCCCTAAACCCCTTTACAGCATTGGGGGTTGAATAATTTTGGACACAACTGTATAATAAGGTTTAATCACAACATGAACAAAGCAATATATGGTTACTGGGTAGCTGAATGTTTTCTTAAAATAGCAGATACACCTTGTACACCTCACTTTACTCAGGGAAGGGTTGGAGAGATCCCAGGCAATAAAAACGTACTTAAAGCTGAACTCTAGGAAAACAAAGAGCTAAATAAACAGTTGAAATACATGGTAACTACCTTATCTCCAAAGGATTTGTAACGCTGTCCAGCCATGTGTGCTATTCCTACACCTTTGCCAGAAAGCATAGCAAGGAGGGCGAAACCACTTTATCAGAATAAAAGGAACAAAGTGGTTTGACTAGCAATAATTCCGCAATAATGGTTTCACACCAGACTCTACAGTTAAAGAATATGTAAACCCAACATTTCATATTTCTGATATGTATCTAGCTGTACCATGTACTTGTACAAAAAAGTACAGTAGGGCAAAAAAGTATTTAGTCAGCCTCCAATTGTGCAAGTTCTCCCACTTAAAAAGATGAGAGAGGCCTGTAATTGGCATCATAGGTAGACCTCAACTATGAGAGACAAAATGAGAAAAAAAATCCAGACAATCACATTGGCTGATTTGGAAAGAATTTATTTGCAAATTATGGTAGAAAATAAGTATTTGGTCACCTACAAACAAGCAAGATTTCTGGCTCTCACAGACCTGTACCTTCTTCTTTAAGAGGCTCCTCTGTCCTGCACTCATTACCTGTATCAATGACACCTGTTTGAGGTTGTGGACAGGTGTCTTTTATACTGATAACAAGTTCAAACAGTCACACTCCAAACTCCACTAGGGTGAAGACCAAAGAGCTGTCGAAGGACACCAGAAACAAAATTGTAGACCTGCACCAGGCTGGGAAGACTGAATCTGCAATAGGCAAGCAGCTTGGTGTGAACAAATCAACTGTGGGAGCAATAATTAGAAAATGGAAGACATACAAGACCACTGATAATCTCCCTCGATCTGGGGCTCCACGCAAGACCTCACCCCGTGGGGTCAAAATGATCACAAGACCGGTGAGCAAAAATCCCAGGATCACACGGGGGGACCTAGTGAATGACCTGCAGAGAGCTGGGACCAACGTAACAAAGGCTACCATCAGTAACACACTACGCCGCCAGGGACTCAGATCCTGCAGTGCCAGACGTGTCCCCCTGCTTAAGCCAGTACATGTCCGGGCCAGTCTGAAGTTTGCTAGAGAGCATTTGGATGATCCAGAAGAGGATTGGGAGAATGTCATATGGTCAGATGAAACCAAAATAGAACTGTTTGATAGAAACACAACTCGTCGTGTTCGGAGAAGAGAGAATGCTGAGTTGCATCCAAAGAACACCATACCCACTGTGAAGCATGGGGGTGGCAACATCATGCTTTGGGGCTGTTTCTCCGCAAAGGGACCAGGACGACTGATCTAGGAACAGGACAGAATGAATGGGGCCATGTATCGTGAGATTTTGAGTGCAAACCTCCTTCCATCAGCAAGGGCATTGAAGATGAAACGTGGCTGGGTCTTCCAACATGACAATGATCCCAAACATACCGCCTGGGCAACGAAGGAGTGGCTTCGTAAGAAGCATTTCAAGGTCCTGGAGTGGCCTAGCCAGTCTCCAGATCTCAACCCCAGAGAAAACCTTTGGAGTGGGTTGAAAGTCCGTGTTGCCCAGCGACAGCCCCCAAAACATCACTGCTCTAGAGGAGATCTGCATGGGGGAATGGGCCAACATACCAGCAACAGTGTGTGCCAACCTTGTGAAGACTTACAGGAAACGTTTGACCTCTGTCATTGTCAACAAAGGATATATAACAAAGTATTGAGATGAACTTTTGATATTGACCAAATACTTATTTTCCACCATAATTTTCAAATAAATTCTTTCCAAATCAGCCAATGTGATTGTCTAGATTTTTTTTCTCATTTTGTCTCTCATAGTTGAGGTCTACCTATGATGCCAATTACAGGCCTATCTCATCTTTGTAAGTGGGAGAACTTGCACAATCGGTGGCTGACTAAATACTTTTTTGCCCCACTGTATCCTGTTCTCTTTGTACGGCTTCTTTGTGTAAAATCCCTGGTGTTCCTGCCAGTCCCTCTACTCTTCTATTAAAAACTGACCACACTAGGCAGAAGAATAAACTGTGGTCAGTTCTCTAGCTGTGCTGGGAGCAATTACAATTATCAAACGTCTGCTGCCACGCCAAACCCCCCGCACAGCCACTAAGTAGGAAGATCAGTGTTCAGCTGTTTCTCCTCTCCAGCTCTTTATGTAACAGAGAACAAAGGGACTGTGATCATTTAGAAAATGGGTGAAAAAAAGTTATTAACAATGTTTTTTATTTGTATATACAAATGTTTTACCTTTCATTTCTATTTTAAACTGAATGTGCTGTTTTGCAAAGCGAGGGTTTACATAAACGTTAAAATAAAACTGGATCAAATGTTTTACCTTTCTCCAATAATGGTATGAATTCTGTTGCTTGGTCTCTGAAGACTCTTCTTGCATCTTCTGGTTTCATTGCAACTTCTTTTGTCTGAACAAGTATCAAACCTTTGGCAACCATCTGTAATTTAAGTAAAGTGGAAAATGATTCATAGAAAGGATATTATATATACATATACACACACATACATATATTTAAAAATAATCCACAAAATGTGCACTCAACACAAGAGAGGACACAGAGTGTTTACTTTTTCAATGAAGTTTCAGCAGGGCTTAGCCTGCCTTTCTCAAGCCAAGTCCCATCGAGTGCGCCTTTTCATGGATTACGCGTGTACGTGTGTGTGTGTAATATACACTACCTTGAATCTGCATTTTACACAATTTTTCACAAGTGGCAAGGGTGTGTCTACTTTTTTTTAATTACACAAGTTCTACTGTAACACCAGTAACCATGTAAACAAGGAAAGTTTATTCGGTACAATACCAGCTGCTTTTGAGCACCGACTTGTGTGCCTGATGACGCTGCCTGTGCGATGATGTCACTTTGGTGTTCCCCATCCAGTGTTTGGGGCAGGATGGTGTCCTCTCCATTTCCCATTTATTTTAGTCCGAAGTGCTTTGTAAGTAATGTCTCTGACACAGCTGGCATTGCACCAGTGAAATTGGTCAGGCTATTGGAGTCACCTGGTGGGCCCCTGTTATGATAAAGGAGGACACTATGGACTGATAAGTAATGTTTTAAATCTACTCTCATTACCATGGCTTATGGTGCAGTATTTACAGGTGAAACTCGAAAAATTAGAATATCGTGCAAAAGTTCATTTATTTCAGTAATGCAACTTAAAAGGTGAAACTAATATATGAGATAGACTCATTACATGCAAAGCAAGATAGTTCAAGCCGTCATTTGTCATAATTGTGATGATTATGGCTTACAGCTCATGAAAACCCCAAATCCACAATCTCAGAAAATTAGAATATTACATGCAATCAATAAAACAAAGATTGTACATAGAACAATATCAGACTTCTGAAAAGTAAAAGCATGCATATGTACTCAGTACTTGGTTTGGGCCCCTTTTGCAACAATTACTGCCTCAATGCGGCGTGGCATGGAAGCTATCATCCTGTGGTACTGCTGAGGTGTTATGGAAGACCAGGATGCTTCAATAGCAACCTTCAGCTCTTCTGCACTGTTTGGTCTCATGTGTCTCATCTTTCTCTTGGCAATGCCCCATAGATTCTCTATGGGGTTCAGGTCAGGCGAGTTTGCTGGCCAATCAAGCACAGTAATCCCACAGTCATTGAACCAGGTTTTGGTGCTTTTGGCAGTGTGGGCAGGTGCCAAGTCCTGCCGGAAAATGAAGTCAGCAACCCCATAAAGCTCGTCTGCGGAAGGAAGCATGAAGTGCTCCAAAATCTTCTGGTAGACGGCTGCGTTGACCCTGGACTTAATGAAGCACAGTGGACCAACACCAGCAGATGACATGGCTCCCCAAATCAACACAGACTGTGGAAACTTCACACTGGACTTCAAGCATCTTGCAGTGTGTGCCTCTTCATTCTTCCACCATACTTTGGGTCCTTGGTTTCAAAATGAGATGCAAAAGTTGCTCTCATCAGAAAAGAGGACTTTGGACCACTGAGCAACAGACCAGGTCTGTTTTTCTTTAGCCCAGGTAAGATGCTTCTGATGTTTGTTCAGGAGCGGCTTGACAAGATGAATACGACATTTGAAGCCCATGTCCAGGATCCGTCTGTGTGTGGTGGCTCTTGATGCACTGACTCCAGCCTCAGTCTACTCCTTGTGAAAGTCCCCAACACTTTTGAATGGCCTTTTCCTGACAATCCCCTCCAGGCTGCGGTCATCCATGCTGCTTGTGCACCTTTTTCTTCCACACTTTTCCCTTTCACATAACTTTCTATTAATGTGCTTTGATACAGCACTTTGGGAACATCCAACTTCTTTTGCAATTACCTTTTGAGGCTTTCCCTCCTTATGGAGGGTGTCAGTGATGGTTTTCTGCACAACTGTCAGGTCAGCAGTCTTTCCCATGATTGTGATTCCTACTGAACCAGACAGAGACCATTTAAAGGCTCAGGAACCCTTTGCAGGTGTTATGGCTTAATTAGCTGATTAGAGTGGGACACTTTGAGCCTAGAATATTGCACCTTTTCACAATATTCTCATTTTCTGAGATTGTGGATTTGTGGTTTTCATGAGCTGTAAGCCATAATCATCACAATTATGACAAATCACGGCTGGAACTATCTTGCTTTGTATGTAATGAGTCTCATATATTAGTTTCACCTTTTAAGTTGCATTACTGAAATAAATTAACTTTTGCACGATATTCAAATTTTTTGAGTTTCACCTGTATATGTGGACATTTAGTAGCATAGTGGATGGTCTTTGAGATTTTGGAGACATGCCCCTTGCTGCCCAATACTGCTATTGTGCAACTGTGTGGGGACTTTACATTGCTCATATTCTGTATAACACACAGTGAATATGGGTTGTTTTCTGGATGCAGGGCTAGTCCTGTTTTAGTGACAGTGTTCTGGCAAGTATACTGGAAGTTATTCACATTTGAGGACAAACTGTCTCTTGGGAATCTATTCCTCCAACAAAAATACAACTGGAAACATGCATAATTCAAGTCGATATATTATAGACCATTCTTTCCATCTACTGCCTATGGAGCGGAGTGCTGAGGATGCAAGGATATTTACAGTATGTGAGATACAGAGCATTGGTGTAATGATTTGAACAGCACTCCACCTGCACAAACAAGTCATGCTTTAGCGTGCTATATTGGAATTATGTTTGTAATAATTAAATGTATCTTTGAATATGCTTGCACTCACAGTTCTGTGATTTTACAATAAGGGTAATCCTTTATTCCAGGTGCAGGTGATATTTTTTTTTACCCACTCCTGGCCAAGATTTTTACTATTCCTTTTGTATTGCTCAGCTTGTTGTTAATAAAGTAGTGGTATTTTTATACACTAGCTTATGAACTCTGGTCTGTTGACAAACACGATTGTTTAGTGTAGTAGGTGGAGTTTAGGAGTCACAGCCAGGTTTTCAACTCTTATTTGGTGAATTATGTGGGTCAAAAACTGACGAAGACTCCACCCCCCCAATTTAGAGCTTTGTTGGTTTCCCTTTACAGAGAGGAAAAATGGAAACATCTTACCAGTCACCAACCTTCACCCATCACAGCAGGCATGGTCATACAGACCTTCAAGGACCCGGTCCCCATACTAAGGGGCCAATACCTTGGACCCCTTTAGCCCCAGCTGGAGGCGCCTTGGTTAAAACTCCACAGGGTTCCATCTGCGCAGGGGCTGGCGTCGCAGGCAAAACCTTTAGGATTCTTCTCCTTATCTAGCAAGGCTTGGGTACCATTTATCTGGCTCACAGCTTTCCAAATTGATCAGATTAAAGTCCCTGATTCTCTAATGGAACCGTTCTGGACTTTTAGGTATGCTCAAAGAGCACAGCAACACTTTCAGTGACCATCCACCTTACAGACACTGGCAAAAAAACTAAAGTACTTCCTGTGTAGGAGGGGTTATATAGGGGAGGACCTCCTCTCTGATTGGTCGGCCAGTGTCCATTCACTTATAGGTGGCCTACAGCCACAGTCATAAATAGCCTGCTGTGTCCCGTGATGTACGATAAAGAAATGTGCATTTATATTTGTTTGTGGAACCTCTAAAGCATTGCACCAGCGATCAGCAGATCACTAGTGCCTTGCAGGTCTCCCCCTGACCTGTCAGTATATCGGCTTGCTTGTACATCTCATACGGGCAAGCAGATACTTACTGACAGGAAGGCTCAATGGACTACCATTGTGTAGTGGAGTGCTGTAGTAATTCATTGAAAACTACAAGCCGGCAGCCACAAAAGCGGTTGGAACTTGAAGTTTGCCCATTCACAGAATACAGATTATTTAATTTGTTTTTTTTTTTTTTAATTTGAGACAGCTAGCTTGAGGAGAAGATTCCCTGCTTGCTGTCACAACAGGGATCAGGGGGGTGCAGGGGCCAGTCTGATAGTAACATGTCACCCTGAATATGGGTGTAACATGTAATGAAAGGTGAACTTATCCTTTAATTTATTTGGAATTCATACATTGGAAACTGCACGCTTTTAGGAGTAGGTCCATAGTGTTTGTGCCTAGCAGTTTTTCACATCTGGTATTAAGAAGGGTGAAGGTTTTAGGAGCACACAGAATCTATATTAACTATTTACTGTGTGTTTTAAATATGAGGGCACATTCACACAGGTGTGGTGCGTTTATGTACACTATAGCACACGTTAACGCACTTCCATTAAGGCAGTCCATTCATTTGAAAAGGATGGCAAAGCATAGAAAAACAGACCTACAGCAGTGGGTTACCATGTGTTGCAGTGCTTTGCATGCAGGTGTGTTGGAGTGCCAAGAGCATTACCATACTACACTGGTGTGAAAGCACCTTTAGGGTTTATTTTAAAAGAACTTGTTACAATGCAACTAACAGCCATAGTACATAACCCAAACTGGCATGTTTTGCCCCACTCCCTCTGTTTGGAAGGGGTTTTAGGATATCAGCCACAAGCTGGTTCCTGTGAGGTGGTGTAACTCATAATCATGCACAGGAGCCAACATGTAACAGACCTTGGCATTATAATTGGTGTGCTTACGGATTTTTAAGCAAGTGATGGCACTGAACATGACGAATACTCCTGCTGTTGATTACATCATGATACATTCTCTTAAATAATGCACATATAAAAGTGCAAAGGTTTGTCACAATCAACGTGTAATCATTTATTTTATTGTTCTGATTGCCCTATATTAGGTGGGACTATGGACTCCCTTTGTATCACCTCGCTGAATGTTAAAGAGCTGAATGTCCCGGAGAAGCACCAAATGCTACTATCTGACCTCAAAAGGCTTTGAGCCGATGTGGCGTTTATACAGGAGACCCACTTTCGAAAGGACAGACTTCCTTACCTGAGAGATTGACAGTTCCCCTTTGTCCACCATGCTACTAACAAAATGGCTAAATCCAAAGGTGTATCAATTCTCATATCTAGACACGTGCCATGGTCACAATAGGAGATATTGGTGGACGACAATGACCGTTTTTTCTTGAAAGGTAAGATTGGCGACATCTTGGTGACTTTTGACACGGTATATGCCCCTTATGCTCAAGAGGACCTCTTTCTTAGTGGAGTGTTTGCTCGACTACCGGAATTCTCTGAGGGGCACCTCATTCTGGGAGGTGATTTTAATGTTCCTCTCATACCCAACAAAGACACCTCCACAGGTACCTCCTCCATTACCCCCACTGTTCGTAAACATATCTCACAAGCTCTATAGAGCACAGCTCCATGATATTTGGCGGCTTCTTCATTCAGGGGAACGTGATTATACATACTATTCTCCGTCTCAAACTATACTCGCGAATAGATTATTTTCGGATAGGCAGACCATTTAAAGTGAAAATTGGTTTGCAGAGATTGTCGGAGATATTGAGGTAGCTTTACACCCATCGCCGGATACCATTAGCGGACCATACAACGGATAACATTAGCGACCATTGGAAACATCACTTGGTCAGACCATGCTCCAATCTCGATCCGATACTCACCATCTGGGATTCAGGATCTACGGTGCCCCTCTTTTGAACGAAAGCTTGCTGCAGGACCTTGTGGTCTTGGCAGACGTGAACCGAGAGATTAACTTGTACTTAACCATAACTTGCATTCCAAACTGTCACCCGGGAATGATTTGGGAAGCTCATAAGGCTGTGATCAGAGGGGTCCTTATTAAACACGGAGCTAGAATCGAAACGAGAAGGAACGAGATGCAGCTTTCTGCCCTTTTTACTAAGGTCCAGGTAGTAGAATCTCGTCATAAACATGCCCCAACCCCAGTACTGAAAACAGAATTGCTCCTTCTACGCAACCAAATACCAGATCTCCTACGCTTCAAGGCCAAAGCTGCCCTACAAACGTGTCGAGTATTTTTCGAATGAGGTGATAAATGTGGTAGGACTCTAGCCCGTTCATTACAAACACAACGTCTAGCAACCTACGTCCCACACATAACACGACCGGACGGCAGCAACAGTACTATTCCTTCACATGTAGCTAAGATCTTTGGGGAATTTTACTCTACTTTGTACAATTTGGGACCTTCTACTTGCCCAAGGACCTCTGTACAACAGTACTTGAAGGCCTCAGGTATACCGAGACTGCCTTAGCCGATTAGAGGGGAACCTGAGGACCCCATCTCCCTGACTGAGGTGCAAAACGCATTATGCTCTGTTCAATCTGGCAAAGCACCATGTCCTGACGGTCTAATGATACAATAGTACAAGATTTACTCCCACACCTTGGATAGCACTTGGTCAAACTGTTCAACGCATTAGGAGATTCGGCCTCCTTCCCTTGAGATTAGTTACTAGTTCACATCACAGTGATCCCTAAGGAAGGGAAAGACCCCTAATCATGTGCTAGTTATAGACCAATTTCCCTCCTAAACGTTGCTCTCAAACTGTTCACCAAGGTAATCGCTTCACGTCTTCAAAGACATCTGCCCTCCATCATACATCAGGATGGCTTTATCCCATCCCGAGAGGCGCGGGACAATACTATTAAAGCCCTAAACTCAATTCACATCACCGATCAGTCGGACACTGCTTGCGTATTCCTAGGTACGGACGCCGACAAGGCCTTTGACCGTGTGGATTGGAGATTCATGTTCGAGGTCCTCCACCATACAGGATTGGGAGCCCATATGTGTCGCTAGTGTCTATACTTCCCCTACTGCCTCGGTAAAGGTGAATGAAGTTCTCCCTGATCCTTTCTCCATCTCCAATGGGACCCGGCAGGGTCACCCCTTCTTTTCACCCTCACGTTGGAGCCCTTTCTCTGTACGGTTAGGCAGAACCCAGATATAGTGGGACTGGCGGCTGGTGGGACGTGGCACAAGATCTCGGCCTATGCAAATGATATGTTCACATTAACCAACCCTCTGATTTCTATCCCTAACCTTCTTTGGAAATTTGAGCAATACGGGGCCCTATCTAACCTTCAGATCAATTTCTCCAAATCGAAGGCGATGGGTGTAAAGCTACCTCAATATCTCCGACAATCTCTGCAAACCAATTTTCACTTTAAATGGTCTGATACAGCTCTGAAATATCTAGGCACCCTGATCCCTTCACAGCCAACACTCATCTTCTCTTTGAATTTCCCCTCACTCCTAGACAAATTTTGCTCTCTTTTGTCTATTTGGCATAAGGGCCCATTTTCCTGGTTTGGCCAATGCAACACTGAGAAGATGTGCATTCTACCCAAGTTCCTCTACTTCTTTCAAGCCCTTCCTATTTGTATACCCTTACAACAATTCTTCAAACAAGCTGATGCTGTGCTATAGGACTTCATCTGGGTGAAGAAAAAAAAAAAAAACACGGACCCAACGTAAGCGGTTATCATTACCTAAAATGTACGGAGGACTGGCAGTCCCAGACTTACGCAAATATTACCAAGCGCCACACCTGAGTAGACTGATAGACTGTTGCCACCATGGTGATATTAAATTATGGCCAAACATCAAGCAGGCTCAAACTTGGGTTTCTCTTAGTAGGTCTCCATGGTGCAATGGCACTCCTTCTACCCTCAAGATGCACCCATTGATAGGTACAACGTCTCATATATGTTCCTCTCTTTTCGCCTCAACCTCCCTGTCACCAGAATGTCCCCTCCACTACCCCATACTGGGAAACACCAATTTCGAACCGAGCCTCCTTCATGGTCCATTCATGTCCCTATACCGCTCGGGACAGATTCAGGCCTCTCACTTCCTAGTAAACGGAACAAGGCCCTCTCTACTACTTCTCTGTGACTCGACAGGCCCCTACAACCTGAATTTCTGGAAAGCCTTCCAACTGCGACATTTCTTGAGCTCGCTTCTCTCTCCTGCTGGCTTCCAGTGTACGCTCACGGTGCTAGAGGAATACTGCTCTGCCGCAGGCTCTATGCCTCATGCCTTATCTAAAAAGTTTATAATCTACTTCTCACGGCGTCTGCAGACTTTACTCCCTCTTACCTTTCTGAAGCCCCAGAATGCTTCTCTATGTTATCCTATGTGTCCATGTACAAAAGTGAGCAATAGAAAAGGCACAGCAAAGAGAAAGGGGGGAGAGAGGTGAGGGAGGTCAAAAAAAGAAAAAAAAAAAAAAAAGAAGGGGGGGGGGTGGGGGGTGGAGACTATTTGAATACCAGGTAGAAGCCGGCTACCCCTCTCCTGTTTCCAGCAGAGACTTCCCCCTCCTCTTAGTAAATGACCTATAAAGGGTCTTTAAAATGGTCGCCTATAAAAAAAAATATAAGCATACTGAGGTTTGTCGCCATTTCACGAGCTCACGCAAATTTAAGGTTTGACATGTTGGATATCTATTTACTCGATGGAACCTCATCTTTTATACTTTACAAAAAAATAGGGTCATTTATTGCTTTTTTGTGCCCTAAAATTAATTGTGTATTTTTTACTGAAAGTTTGCATTTCCTAGACCTTTGCAGTAATGTCACGAGACATAAAAAATTAGAACTACCACTATTTCATTCTCTAGGTTCTCTGATTTCAGAAAATATATCATGTTTGGGGGTTTTGTGTAATCTTCAAGCCTAAAATGATTTTTTAAACGTGTGCAAAAAATGCAAAAATGGCTCTGGCACAAAAAAGGGATAAAGGATAAGCCCGACACTCCCCTTTCCTGACAAGCACCCAATCAGTGCAAGGTCTCTCTCCTCCCTGCTAGTTCCCGGGTGTGGTGCTGGAGACAGGCAGGTAGGGCAAGGGGAGATAAAACTGCGCAATGTTAAAAAAATGTAATATTTAAGTCGCCATAAAGCCCATTTTGATTTTAAAAGTCCCAGATAGTCCTAACAGCATCTCAGATTTCAATACGGTTTTGGTTAAAATTGATTTTTCTTTTTTTTTTTTATCAGGACAAGTAGATTGTCATGGGGGATAACTAGATTGGAACATCGATTTAGTCCCTGGACTAGTTTTTTAAAAGATTTCCACACCCCTGGATTACTATGAAAACTAGAAACTATAGAAAATGTTTGCATAGAGAGCCAAGCTGCCCAATTTAGTTGGCATTTCCCTTAGATACTTGAGTATCAACCCAGGAATTTCCAGGTGCTTTTCAAGTGAAATCTTCCTTATTACCTCATCAATCATCTTTCTGGCATTTGCTATGGTGTAATCTCCAGCAAAGAAAACCACCAAGCACGACTCATCACTTTTTTTCAAACGCTGTCCCCAAGTGACTGGCACTATGCTCCGGTTAACATCTGTAGAAACACGTACTGCTTTCAGTTCCTCAGAGTCTGGGAAGGGCACATAATCTTGCACTGCACAGTCACTTGCAAGAAGACTCCAGTTTGTCTCTCCCGACACAGGGGTGAAGTCATGGATGTTGCTCCATGTGTTGTTGAAGATGCTCAGCCCTGCATCCTTGAATTGTGCTGCTAGTTCTGGGTAATAGAACTGGAAACATCCAAACTTCATTCCAGTGGAGGACTCTATGATTGGCTGTGTGGTGCAGCATAAAAATATATCCATTTTCCTGCAGTCTCTAGTGCGGAACTGTTGGCAGGCCACAACACATTTGCAATCTTTACAGTCACGAAAGAACACGCTGCCCTTTACAGGTCCTAAGAAGATGCGGCAGTTTGTACAGTCATCAATAGTGATGGTTGCGGAATGATCAAATATATAGATGTTGCAGTTCTCACATTCCTGTATTACAAATTGTTGGCCTGCGACTTTATCTGGCAACCGTCCTATTGTCTGGTCCTTTAAGCCACTAAACATGTAGTCCTTCGGATCTACCTGTAATGGAAGAAGATGAACAGAGTCGTCAGTGCAATGTTAAAATCATTCGTAAAATATTCTATGTAACTTGGTCTAGTATATACAGTATGCAGATTTGTAAAACTATGTACATTTGTCCTATATGTTTAAATGGAACAGTAAGAGCGGTCTAAATTATTTAAAGCTGAACTCCAGGCAAAAACTCTAAACACACAGATGAAGTATATACAAGGGAGTTGTTTTTTTTTTGTTTACAAACATTTTTATTAGGAGATGGAAAACAAAAACAGTACCATTACATGAAGCATAGCATACATCAAGAAAAAGGCACAAAATTAAAAAAAAAACCTGTCTTATAAAACAGAATCATAGAAAAAGAAAGTCTGAGTACATGAATGAAGTAGGCAGTAAAATATACTGAGCAACTACACAACCAAGAAAGATACAATGCCAAAAAATCTATGATAACTCATCATGCTAACAAATGCCAAAATGTTTTCCAACCATCCCATTTTATGTGGAATAATTGAATACTATCTAGCATTGTATAGTGAATACGTTCCATGAGCATAACCTTACAAACTCTCCGCAAAACAGAGGACAAAAGCACTGCTGGTGACTTGCAATGAAGAGCAATGGCCCATAGGGTAGAGACACAGATAGCATGAATTAGCTTCATTACGTTGGTTGGGATCCCCGAAATGGGAGATCCCAATAAACAATTTTGCAACAACAAAATTTACCGGAGTATCCGCCAAGGCCGAGGCCACCTCAGAAACTCTACGCCAGATCAAAGAAAGACCAGGGCAAGCCCAAAACATATGCACCAGGGTACCAGCAAGGCCACAACCCCTAAAACAGAGGTGCGACATTCCTGGAAACATGATAACATGACCGTTTTTTTGTCAACAAGTGTGTGCTTACTCTTTAAAGCGAAACTTCACCCAAAATGGGAAGTTCCACTTCTCTGCCCAACCCCTTAACACTTTTGGACGTCCTTTTATTTCAACCGGTAAAGAAACGGCTTGGGTGAGGACAGCGCTGGATCCCTGGACAGATAAGTGTCCTTATATTTAAAGTCAGCAGCTACAGTATTTGTAGCCATTGACTTTTAATTTTTTATTTGGGGGGGGCATTGAACATCCTCTTTAAAAAGGATACGTTCACCTTTTGTAACATGTTACACCCATATTCAGGGTGTAACATGTAGCCATGTAACATGTTACAAATGCACTGTCGCCTCCATCCCCCAACCCCAGCGAGTCCCCATTTTGACCACTAGCGGGGGGGATCTTCGTCCCCCGTTAGTGGTCACAAATTTTTAAAAAAATGCAGTGTTTTGTGAATAGAAACAATACAAGTCCCGACAGCCTTTGCTGCTGTTGGCTTGTAGTTCTCAACTACCAGAGCTCTGTTGAGCACTCTGAGCTTCCCGTCATTGTGTAGTTCTCTGAGCTTCCCGTCATTGTGTAACTGCCTGCATCAGAGGTACAGGCAGACAGATACACAGACAGTCTGCAGGACCATAGCATTACACCCACAATCTGCTGATCGTGCTTTACAGGTCCCGAACAAAAAAAAAAAAAATAAATGCATATTTTTTACCTGCAAAAATATATGTGCATTATTTTTCTTGGTAAAAGCGAACTTATCCTTTCAGTAACACTTGCAAGTCTTGTCCCTCTCCTAGCCTTGATTAGACAGTGAAAGGAGAAGCAGCAGATTAATAAACTCATCTCTCTCTCGGCTGATCACTCTGCTTCCCCTATTGGTTTGCAAGAGGATCACATCAAGTCAAACTTTGGTATTCACATTGCTTGGAATTAGAAAGAAAATTTGATGCATCATTAAATGCAAAGCTGCTTGGAGTCCATTTTTTTACCTTGTACTACCATGGAGGAATATACATTGTTTAAAATCAATAAAAGCAAAGATCTCTAAAATATTAATTATGCTCCAGTTAATGAAAACCTCAGAAATATGTGCCACATATAAAAACACCTCATTTGATTTGCTAAATATTTAAGCAGTTTGTATGTTATTTCTTAAAAGTATTCTTATATTCCATGCACTCATTCAACAGAGAAAGGCAACATCAGAAAGTTTGTATACTTGAGGTTTGGACACAAGAAAGCCACTATTGAGCAAGTTTGGCTGCCGACTTCCTTATATACACTCAGGTTAAAGCTATGGGAGCTCTGTAACAGCAACTCTGTGTTTTGTGCTCAGCTTCAGCTACCCCGATTGACTTTCACAAAGACAACATTCACCAACTCAGAGTTGTGACTAGACCAGTAGCATTCCTTCATAACTGAAGATTATTCAAACATTGGACTAGATGAGATACAACACCAGGGAATAACAACATTCACGGTTTTTGGATATACATCAGCCTTTAATGTATTCATTCCAAGGTCCTTTGCTACAAACTCCATACTAAGCCTAAATCACATACCTAGATGCAGGGGGTGATCTTTAGGGGAAAAAAAAAAAAAAAAGAATGAAGTGGAAAAAGGAGAGCCATATTCATCCTTAAGCCCGGGTTCACACTGATGCAGTGTGGAATTCGCAGCAGTTTTCTGTGCAAATTCTGCACCGCAACACAATCGCACCCCGTTCATGCGAAACACTGCAGGTCTGTATGTTAACAACACCCCGAAATCGGTCCGCAAAACGCGGTGCAATGTGCAGAATTGGATCGCATGGATGTGAATACCCATGCGAACCGATTCTATTGCAGACCAAAAAAAGGGTCCTGCGCCTTTTTGGTGCGGATGCAGTGCGATTTGAGCCATACAAAATGTACCACACAGAATTCACATGTGATTTGCACAGGAATGTGGTGCGGTTCCTGTGCAAATCACATGTGATAAGCCGCACCACACAAGTGTGAACCAAGGCTAAGGCTCATTCAGACAAACAGATTCATGCTGTTCTCTGCAGAGCTGGTAGTAGATGTGTGCCTCGGAGCTATGTGCAGGCAACCTATTATATTAGATGCGCACACACAGCGCAGGAATGGACACAACCGCATGTCAAAGAAGACATGCGGGTAGGAGCGGGTGCATATTTTCCAACAGAGAAGCTCTGTGGTCAGATGTGTGCACGCGCTCCTGCCGCATGTCAAAGTTTGACATGCAATTGTGTCCGTGTCAGCACTGCATTTGCCTCCACTTCTATGGGCTGGCCATATGCAGATCCAAGGTGGATGCAAACACATCTGCCAGCAGCTCTGCATGGAGGCACCAATCTGCCTACTGAATGAGCCATTAATTCGCAAAGTAAGCAACCTGAACTAGATCAATTCTTCATGCAGGCATTAGGATAAATACAAGCCTTTTTCTGAATGCACTTACTATTGTTTGTGGATTTTTTCTAGTGCATAAATGAAAAACTAAGTATATCTAAGGCCAGGAGTCTTCTTAGTTTTGGACTGATAGAAAATGGTTACACACTGACCCCTGGGCAGACTACATTATGAGAAAGTTAACTGCTTCCCCTCCACCCTATAGCAGAAATACTGCTACAGGGCGGCAGGAGTGCGCAAAATCACATATATATACACATATGATTTTGCATCTCCAGGTAGAGAGCTTGCGTGAGCCCTACACTCACCGCCATTCGGGACCTCGGCTGTCAATCACCGGGTCCCAACCAGTGTTTACTCGCCGGCATCCAGTGATCACAGAGAATCTCCGACGGGGAAGAGACCTATGTATAAACACAGATCTCTCCCCTGTTAGCTCCTGCATACTGCTTTGTACAGCTCTGCATAGCATTGCCATACAAAGCATTGTGCTTACAGTGTAAAGCACAGAAACAGCATACTGTGAAACAGCACACAGTTAACCCTTTGATCACCCCAGATGTTAATCCCTTCCTGCCCAGTACCAGAAGTACAGTGTCAGTGCCTTTTATTAGCAATGATCACTGTACTGGTGTCATTGGGGATGTCCTTGACACCAAGTCAGTTCCCCTCAGTGTCAGAATGCCCACCCCAGTCCTGCTATAAAGTTGCTGATAGCCATCATTACCAGTAAAAAAAACTAAAACTTTTTTTTTTTTTTTAAATTCCAGTATATATACCGCCACTTGTAAACGCTATAACTTTCACGTAAACCAATTAATTTACACGTATTGGGATTTTTTTAAAGCAAAGACATGGAGCAGAATACATTTTGGCCTAAATTTGCTGAAATTTTATTCTTTAAATTTTTTACTGGACATGTTTAATAGCAAAAAGTCAAAAATATTGTTTTTGTCTCAAAATTGTTGGTCTTTTTTTGTTTATAGTGCAAAAAATAGAAAAACCGCTGAGGTGATCAAATACCATTGAAAGAAAGCTCAATTTGTGGGGGAAAAAAAAAAAGGATGTAAAATTTTATTTGGGTGCAGCGTTGCATGACTGCGCAATTGTCAGTTGCAGTAACGCAGCGCCGTAACACAAAAAAATTGCTTGGTCAGGAAGGCGGGTAAATCCTCAGGAGGGAAGAGATAATTTTAAAGAATGGCAAGAATAATTTGAGTCTAGCAGGGGTTTAACGCTTTGTCACTGTCAAAAAAAGAAGTTTTATGCTTACAATATATTTTAACCTCTCGAGTCCCAGCACCAGTCACACAGTCCCAATCCCAAAAAAGGTGGGACGCTGTGTAAAATCTACATAAAAACAGCATGCAATGATTTGCAAATCTCATAAACCCATATTTTATTCACAACAGAAACATATCAAATGTTTAAACTGAGAAATGTACCATTTAGAAAAAAAGAAAAATAGGGAAATAAGGTAACAGTCAATGCACAGCGTCCCAACCTTTTTGGAATTGGCGTAAACAGAACTGATATCAAAGACTTTTAAAACACACCCTTGTCAAGCTGACTGTCATCTTTCACGTGGAAGTGATTCAGGTGACTGTAAAGCCGCCTGATTATTTCCACAACTACCAATTTGTATTCCAATAGCTGCACTGGAGTCTCAAAGACAACCTGTCACAACCTATTCTATCGCATAGGAGGCTATTGGTTCCCTATATGGACAACAATAAAGCTATGTAAAACAAACAAAAAAATTAAAAAAAGTAAAGTGACAAAAAAAATTGCATTGGGGTGCCTGTATATGGGAAAATCATGCTTGCACTACACGTTATATATCCTTGCATATGCAGGAGCGAGAAATTATTCCATAGCCATTATTCACAGTCAACTCTAAATTAATGACTTGTAAGGGTGGATAAAGCATCTCCTACAGATAATTTTTTAATACAAAAGTTTGTCACCATTTCACAGGCACACACAATTTTAAGGCCTGGTATGCTGGCTATTTACTTGGCATAACCCCCTTTTGTATTTTTACACAAACTGGGTAATATATTGTGTCTGATTACTAAAACTAACTTTAGTGTATTTAACAAAAATTCGGGTTTGATAAACGTATGCGACATAGAAAGTGCAACTACAAACATGTTATTTTCCAGGGTCTCTACTTTCAGAAAATACATCATATTTGAGGATTTTAACTCATTGTCCCACCTAAAATGTGAATTTTAAACATGTATGCAAAAAAATGGCCCCACGACTGCAGTGTATAAAGATGGTTCCGTTTTCCATTGCTGAAAAAAACAAAATGATAAATTTCTGTATTATTGTAAAATGTCATTCCTACCCCTTTAATACAGGACCATAGATCATCTCTGCATGATAGCTGATAAATTCAATTGCACAACAGTGACAAATGTCATAAAGAAAGACCAGTTATGCAATTATTCCAGTGATAAAAGGTCTACTAAAGCCTCCTGCATGACAGTCTAATCAAGTACCAGATTGAATTTACACTAGCCCAATAAAGTAAACTAAAACATCCTCCATTTGTATCTCAAATTCTCCTCTCCCAGACCCTGCAGTTCTGTGGGAGGGTTTTCATAACAGGGGCAGTGCTGGTAACCCAGAAAGCAGTGGGCACAACTAGAAGTGACCAGGTGCTATTTGATAATCTACAAAACTTTTAATTAGGTGGACTTCACTGCTATCAACAGGTATATGTGCGACATTTCACAGGGACTAAGAAGAAATCCCAAAGTATAATGCTATAATTCTATTGCAGATATACAGTACGTCTAGAAAATATTCACAGCGCTTAACGTATGCCACATTTTATGTTATTCCAAAATATATTAAATTAATCTCAACATTCTACAAACAATACCCCATAATATCAACGTGAAAGAAGTTCATTTTCTAATCTTTGCAATTTATTAAAAATAAGAAAAAAAAAAAAAAAAAACACAACATGTACATAAGTATTCATGGCCTTTGCTCAATACTTTGTTGAAGCACTTTTAGCACCAATTACAGGCTCAAGTTGTTTTGTGTATGATGCTACAAGCTTGGCACACCTGTTTTTGGGCAATTTCTCCCATTCTTCTTTTGCAGTACCTCTCAAGCCAATTTTCATTGCTGGGCTCTCTCCTGGCCACTTCAGGACATTCACAGAGTTGGCCCGTAGCCACTCCTTTGTTATGTGGGATGTATGCTCGGGGTCGTTGTCCTGTTGAAAGATGAACCGTTGCCCCAGTCTAAGGTCCAGAGCGCTCTGGAACAGGTTTTCATCAAGGATGTCTCTGTACATTGCTGTATTCATCTTTCCTTCGATCCTGACTAGTCTCCTAGTTCCTACTGCTGAAAAACAGCACAGCACAGCATGATGCTGCCACCACCATGCTTCACTGTAGGGATGGTATTGGTCAGATGGTGGCCACTCTACCATACAGGCCTGACTGGTGGAGTGCTGCAGAGATAGTTGTTCTCCTGGAAGGTTCTCCTCTCTCCACAGAGAAATGCTGGAGCTCTTTCAGAGTGACCATCGGTGCTTGATTACCTCCCTGTCTAAAGGCCGTCTCCCTCGATCGCTCATTTTGGGCAGGCGACCCGCTCTAGGAAGATTGGTGCTTCCAAACTGCTTCTGTTTACGGATGATGGAGGCCATCATGCTCAATGGGACCTTCAATGCTGCCAAAATTTTTCTGTACCCTTGCCCAGATCTGTGCCTTGATACAATCCTGTCTCGTTGGTCTACGGACAATTCCTTGGACTTCATGACTGGGTTTCTGCTCTGACATGCACCAACTGTGGGACCTTATATAGACAGGTTTATGCCTTTCCTAATCATGTCCAATCAACTGAATTTCCCACAAGTGGACTCCAATCACATTGTGGAAACATCTCAAGGATGATCAGTGGGAACAAGATGCACCAGAGCTCAATTTTGAGTGTCGTGGCAAAGGCTGCGAATACTTATGTACATGTGGGGTGTTTTGGTTTTTTTATTGTTAATAAATCGCAAAGATTTCAAAATAAACTTTTCATGTTGTCATTATGGGGTATTGTTTGTAGAATGTTGGAGGAAAAAAATGAATTTAATCCATTTGGAATAAGGCTGTAACAACAAAATGTAGCAAAAGCTAAACGCTATGAATACTTTTTGGATGCACTGTACATTGTATTTATTCTGCAAAAAAGCCTAGCACCATCTTCGAAAACAAACAACGCAGATTATACAGTGCTGTTCTGATCACTGCCAGGGCCTGTGTTGATTTTAGGGCCAGGGATGGGGAGAAGCTAGATTGCTATTTTAAATTCTTTCAACACACCAAGGCAAATATGAGAAGACAGGGGGCCTGACTTACTAAATGAGTACCATTACTGGTATGATTATTTTGTTAGGCATGGGGTGGTGACAGGGTCTCTTTAAGGGTTAGTAGTGAAGTGAAGCAGGAGGCATGCCAAGGCTCAGCTTCCTCAGCTGAAGTCAAGATTTGCATAGACAAGATTGCTGATCGCTAAAGGTACGCGCAGACATTTCAAGGTGTCTGCTTTGCAATCTACAAATTGTAAGGTCACCGTTGGTTTGATTTCAAGAAGAACTAAAGTCTTGCTGTAAGAAAAGGTGCAAGAAGCTAAAATTTTTTGGCATGAGACATTCAAAACCTTTTTTTCTAGAAAAACCTTTACGCAATGCTCCTTGCAGTGTTGCTTATCCTTGGCATGCCTAGAGTGATGTGAAAAGGACAATTTAACTCATGCACACATGCAAGGGAGTGACATCAACAGCCATCCAATGGCTGAAGAAAAGCATCATGGTACTAGGAAAAATCGGCAGAGCGGAAAGCAGTATTGACAGATGGAGCTACAACTTCAGCAAGGACCTGTCATCATCGGAGGATGGTACACAGAGGTAAGTGTGTCACGACAAGCAAAAGCCCCTCACAGCCAGTGGAATGTAGTTCCCCGTTTGCTTGTGATGAAAGAATCTGAGGCCACATTTAATTCTCAACTGTCACATCTGCCCCCAGAGACATCTGTGGGTAATTCTTGCTTTACAGGATAAATCAGTTTGTTTTTTGCATTTGTCTATTAGTTATAAAGGGTGTGTTGTCTCATCAACATGCTGTCATTACAGTATCATAGACACCTGCACCGACAAGTTCAGCAGCCAGATGTTACTGTTCAAATAAACGTATTCAGTATATTTGTGGTAATACATTAACTTGGTTGTCATTAGTGTTTATGACACCTTACTTGAATGTAGTAAAATATAAGTAGAGAAAATGATAAATGACTTATGACAAATACCTGGTATTTAACAGGATATTATTATAATGCAAGTCATTTTATTTTAGTCATTCCTGTTTTTTTTC
The DNA here is from genome assembly GCF_062004578.1 of Staurois parvus. Taxonomy (NCBI): domain Eukaryota; kingdom Metazoa; phylum Chordata; class Amphibia; order Anura; family Ranidae; genus Staurois; species Staurois parvus. Next base: position 6,192,838 of record NW_028318430.1, on the reverse strand, counting down.
AACCCTACACAGTAGTTTTTAAATCAAAAATTTGAATAAATGAAATTGTACTTGTAGGATATGGTTACTTGCGTTACATAAAATGTGAATAAAATACAACAGGGAACTTACCTTACAGGAAATGGTACCATTTTAAATAAGAACATAGAAGCACAATAAAACTAGTGTTTCAGCAAAATTTTTAGAGTTTACTGACCCAATACACATTACAGAGACAGAACATGGCATGTACAAATACGTCATGATAGCCAAAGCTCTTTTGGTTGTACTTCTCTTGTGGGTCACAGGAGTGCAGCATGTTCTGCATTCCTGTGCCCCGTTTTCAGCTGACAGTGGGCCCACTGTCGGCTGACGTCACTCAGCCAATCCCGGCTGGGGAAAGATCCTGGCTATAAGGTTGGGAACCACCCCAGAGTCTGGAATGACACCTGGCTCAGCCTCTCAGTGATCTGCGGAGAGCATGCGCCAGCTGCTCCCTCCCCGCCCACTCTAGTGAGCATGCAAGGGTTGGTTAGCAGACAGTGGTGACTGACAGTCACCGCTCTCTGTCCAAAGCAGCAGTGAGAACTCAGTGATCAACGGTCATGTGATCGCTGACTTCTCACCCTAAGAGCCAGCGGGGGACAGATGCAGCATTGGACCAATACTGCATCTACCTAGGCAAGTATGATTTTTAAGAAATAACTTTTCCCATATTTCTCTTTTATTGGATTTTAGCAAAATAAAATAACATGTTTTGTTTCATTATTAGACTGCACCAGTGAAAGACAACAATTTTGAAAAGTTTATGCCATCTTTTCATAGTGGCTTAGCCAACAATACAAATGTTACTCAAGTCACTATAGTTTTTGAGCAAACACTTTTGTTCAGTTACAAAATCCATAATACATTGCATAATTCTAGAATAATGAAATTCAATCTTGCTGAGCTGGAAATAGCAAAAAGCAGGGCGCTGAGGTTAAATACCAAGTGAGAAACCACCTGATATGTAACTGTGCTGCTTTTAATACAGAATTCACCAATCCACCAGTGGTTAATGGCACAGCAGGTTGAAACACCAGATCCGATCTGCTGAAGCTACACATATGCAATAATTGGCCACCAAACATGCAGCAGCAGGGGCTCCAATGGGCCAGCAGGCATCTCCAGCCGCATTGTGAGGATATCAGAATTCTTATGTGATGTCAAGGAGGGCGGGGGGGGCAAGCAGTCCGGAATTTCAAGGGTCTCAGCCCTCTTTTTCAGATGCATTTGAAAAAGAGGGCTGAAACCCTTGAAATGCAGTATGCTTGCCCCCCTGACATCACCTAAGGATTCTGACATCCTCACAGTGAGGCTGGAGACGCCACCAGTTCTTTTTATCCACACCATCCGCTGGCCCATAGGAGCCCCTGCTGCTGCATGTTTGGTGGCCAATTACTGCCTCTCTGTGTCCCTTCAGCAGATCGGATCTGGTGTTTCAACCAGCTGTGTCATTATCCACTGGTGAATTCTGATATGCAAGTGTGCTGGTTTTAATAAAAGGTGTTTTTTCGCTTGGTATCAACCTCAGAGCCCTACTTTTAGTTATTTCCTGCTTTATGAGGTGATCCTGCCCAGATCTCATGGGAGCTGCAGAGGTGAACCACGTTCCCTCTATCCACAATTCATCCACTCCTCTACCATTCATCTACTATTGCAGTAAATGCTGCTATACGACAGACTCTTAGGCTCTGTTCACATTGCCGCAACTTGGGAACTGACTTGAGACCCCAAATCGCATGACATGTGAAATCCCATGTTAGTCAATGAGAGCTGTCTTAATTAGCACTACTGAAGTCGTTCCAACTTTAGAAAAGGTTCCTGTACTACTTCAAGAGGACTTCTTTCCGACTTGTGCAATAGTCTTTAATAGAATTCGCCTCAAAGACGGATCCTCATCTGTGATTTACATCCTACATTACAAGAAGATTACCCAGGCATTCCCTGATAGGTGCTTCAAAGTTGTACTCATGTCACCTGGCAAAGTCACGAGACTTTCAGGTCGTAGTAGTGTGAACCAAGACTTAGTGTGTTTATCCATGGACTAATTGTTACATAGTACAGAGAAGTACGGGATGTTCTGTGTAATTTTTACATGTTTCTTTGTCTTGCTGAGCGGATTACACTGGGCCCACTTGCTGACAATCAACAAGCTCTTCCCTGAATGATAAAAAAATGAGCATGAAAAAGGTGCCAGTACATGTCTTTCATTTTAATGGAAAGTCCCCAGTGAACTTTCACTCATGAAATTGAGTTCCTCTCAAACAGTATCAGATTTTCTTATGTTAGGAAATACAGTGCTGTGAAAATGTATTTACCCCTTCCTCATTTTTTTGCATATTTGTCACACTTTGATTCGGCTCAAACAAATTTTAACATTAAACCAATCTATCAGCACCAAACTACCTATACCAATAGTTACTACACCCTAAAAGTCAATCACTTTCATCCTTGAAAGCAAACATATATTCCTGTAGTTTCTCCTCCATTCTCCTCATGGAATAAATCAGGGATTTAGAGATGATGGTGTAAAAAATATACTAACATTTATTAAGCAACTTACATTAAAATCTGAAGATAACAGCTCCCAGTAGCAGAGACAGCTCAATTGTTTGTATTAACATGGAAACAACCACATGTTCCCACTTTCAAAATGGCCGCAATCGCACTTCTGGTTCAGCGTGGGTGCGTCAGACATCCCTTGGGACACGCGACGTCTAACACACCCATGCTGAACAGGAAGTGCAATTGCGGCCATTTTGAAAGTGGGAACATGTGGTGGTTTCCATGTTAATACAAACAATTGAGCTGTCTCTGCTACTGGGAGCTGTTATCTTCAGATTTTAATGTAAGTTGCTTAATAAATGTTAGTATATTTATTACACAATCATCTCTAAATCCCTGATTTATTCCATGAGGAGAAACTACAGGAATAACTTGGACCCTGGAGAATGTTTTCATCCTTCATTTGAGAAATGCCCTTTGATACTGATATAGGGTACAAGAAAATCTGGATACATCACGGTGACTAAAGTAAAGAGATACATTTATTTTGGAGGAAGAAAAGACTTTATTATATGGAAACTGAATCTAAAATTTTTTGGGGAATATATTGTGATTGAGGACATTTGGGAAACTTATGATTGGGTATTTGATACAGGTTTATTTATGAGAAAAGGTTTATATTCAAATTTTAATATTACACAAAGATAACCTGAGTAAATACAAAATGTACTTTTTAAATGATCATTTCATTAGGGAAAAAAACGCTGTCCAAACCTGCCTGGCCCTGTGTGAAAAAGTAGTTACCTACACTACCTGTTCCCCTTGCTAAATCATAAATGAACTGTGATTAACCACTTTTTTTGAAAACCTAAATTAAATTAAATCACTTGCCACACCCAGGCCTGATTACTGCCAGACCTGTTGAATCAAGAAACCCCTTAAATAGAAGCTGTCTGACAAGGTGAAGCATGCTAAAAGATCTCAAAAAGCAACACATCATGCCGAGATATAAAGAAATTCAAAAACAGATGAGAAAAGTATTTGACGTGGTACTCTGGAAAGGGTTACAAATCCATTTCTAAGGCTTTGGGACTCCAGTGAATCACGTGAGAGCCATTAGCCACAAAAGGAAAAACTTGGAACAGTGGTGAACCTTCCCAGGAGTGGCCGGCCTACCAAAATTACTCCAAGAGCACAAAAACAACTCATCCAAGAGGTCATAAAAGAACCCAGAACATCACTTGCCTCAATTAAGGTCAGTGTTCATGATTCAACAATATGTAAGAGATTGGACAAAAATTACATCCAAGGGAGTGTTCCAAGGTGAAAATCACTGCTGACTAAAAACAAAGGCTCGTCTCACAATTGCCAAAAAAATAACTTGATTATTTTGTGGAGTGATGAGACAAATTTGAACATTTTGTTAGGTGTGCGTCCCATTACATCTGTCGTAAAAGTAATACAACATTTCATAAAAAGCACATCACAACAGTCAAAAATGGTGGTGGTGGTGTGATGGTCTGGGGCTGCCTTGCCATAATTGATGGAACCATGAATTCAGCTCTCCACCAGAAAACCCTCAAGGAGAATGTTCAGCCATCAGTTCATGACCTCAAGCTCAAGCGCACTTGGGTTATGCAGCAGGATAATGACCTGAAACACACCAGCAAGTTCACCTCTGAATGGCAAAAAACAAAACGAAGGTTTTGGTGTGGCCTAGACTAAAGTCCAAACTTGAATCCAATTGAGATGCTGTGGCATGACCTTACCCAGGCCGTTCATGCTCGAAAACCCTCCAATGTGGCTGAAATAAAGCAATTCTGCAAAGAACAGTGGGCCAAAATTCCTCCACAGCGATGCAAAAGACTCACTGCCAGTTATTGCAAATACTTGATTGCATTATTCACTATTAGGGCAGCTGCATGCTTACACATTCTATGCACTCATTTATTGACTTAGGTGAGTGATTTATTATGCATTTTTTGTGATTTTTCACATCTCATTTGCACGGTGAATACATGGTTTATATATTGAGTTTGAAGACTTGATTGCAGTTGTTGCCGCCAAAGATTGCACAACCAGATATTAGGTTTAGGGGGCAATTACTTCTTCACATAGGGCCAGGTGGGTTTGGATAGCTATTTCCCTTAACAAATGAAATTATCATTTATAAACCTAATTTTGTATTTACTTGGGCTATCTTTGTGTAATATTAAAATTTGTTTGATGATCTGAATCATTTAAGTATGACAAATGGGCCAAAAACAAAAAAAACAAAAACCAATCAGGAAGGGGGCAAATACTTTTTCGCAGCACTGTACCTGTAATTGTGGTGTAGCATATCACTCACCCTTAAATCGGCCATACAGGGACTGTGATATATATACACACACACACAGAAGAGGGAGTGTCTATAACTGGAAGTAAGCAGTAAGGATGCTGGTAAAGGATTCTTTCATCATATGACTACAAGTCATCACAAATTAAACAAAAATAATTCAGTTCTGCATTTTTTTATTTTACAGCTAATTTGCTGATTGCAGTTAGTTATGAATCACCTCTAAATGTAGTAGAAAGGAAAAAAAAAAAGAAAAAAAAAAAAAGAGAAGAGGGAAGCACAATGGACATTACTCACTATTAATGTGATGTGTCCCTTGTGTTTCCGGCTCCTGCTCCCCTTGTAAGTTTTATCCAACGAAACTCCCCCTATCTCCATCGCTGTTATCTTCTGGAGCAACAGGGTTTAAAAGAACTGAAGGAGCTGTAATGGGCACTCATTAAAAGTGCCTGACTAAACCGCCTATTCCACCCACCCCCTCCATTTAAAGAAGCCGTACTGTAGATTCTATGAATGGAACGTGATCTGTGAATGGAGAGGCGGACCTTCAGGCCTTTTAATCATTCGCTCATCCTCCATTCATAGAAGCTGCAGAAGTCCAAGCTTTCCTACGGTCATCCATCTAAAGGGTGAATACCAAAACCACGTTTTCATGAAGCGGAGGTTGTTCAACTGTGTATACAGCTGATGCTTGCTGCTAAAAAGGGAAATACTGAAAGAAAACATTCTGAGATTTAGATTTTTGCTTGGTGTTCTACTTTAAAAAGTATATGTTACCCCAGTATTTTATATTTCTGATATGTGCCTGCTGTACCACGTACTAATCTGAAAAAATATCCTTTTCTCTTTGTATTGCTTCCTTTGTGTGAAATCCCTGGTGTTCCTGCCAGTCCTGCTGCTCTATTATTCTAAAGTAACCACACTAGGCATGAGAACTCATTCCTCCCAGCGTGGTCGGTTTTCTTCTTTGCATTCAACTTGAAAGCTCAGCCTGCTTCTCATCCAATGGTCAGACTTGTACTGACACCTCCCTGCACAGCTCTTTACTGGGAAGATCAGGGCACTGCTGTTTCTCTGAATATATACAGTGCTCAGCATAAATACGTACACCCCTTTTGAAAAGTAAGTAATCTTAAAGAATTACTTTGCTATAAGCAAGCATTTACCTGAATGATATTGATTCATTCAGGGCTTTTTTTTTTGTGCTTAGCTGTGATTTGGCCACGGCTAATCACATGCCACAGCTGGGCTGTGATTGGCCCAGCTTGTGCATGTGATCCCTGTGACCATTCACAGCTAGGCACACTAGTATACAATGGATGGCATGAATGAAACCATCCATTGTATACAACTGTCATGTAACCTGCTGTGATTGGTCACAGCAGGTCACATGGTACCAGCAACGGGGCCGGTACTCAGATCTGTCATCGACCGTGTCCAAGGTACACGGCCGGTGACAGGCTGCGTGGCTCTGCAGGCGCGCAAACCGCGCATGCCCGGGAGGAACAAAGAGGAATTTTGCCGGCCGCCATCTGGCCATAGGCCGGGCGGGTAAAGGTTAATGAGTAATTAGACTCACCTGTAGTTAAAATCTTGTTAATTAGGATTTTGTTGTCTAAAATTTGCTTTGCTCCTAAGACTCATTGGGGTGTATTCATTTTTGCAACATGGTCTTGAATGAATTTGTTAAGAAAAATACTTTTGTGTGTGCAAATTAACAAATCTTGTTTGCAACAGATGGTCCACATTTGTGAGATTATTTTGTAGTATAGTGTCCCATGGAAAATGTTGAATCTGAAAGTGATAGATGCGTTTGCAAGAGAGTTCATGCCAGTCAGGAGCTGAATTTCAGGGCTTGGTAGCTCACTCTTATTTGAATGTAAACGGAAAGTCTAAAAAACACGTTACCCACACAGGAGTTCTTCTCCAGTAAAATATACACAATCCAAATGAAAATTCTAGCCTACCTGGCTAATCTTCAGTTGCACTGCTGCTATAGATACTGGTCCCTCTGAACACCAGCTCTTCCAGGCACATAGCTTAGACTTTCTCAGACACACACACAGCCCAGTCCTCAGGTCATTAACTGTCTTGCAGACAATCATACTCTGGCTGCTACATACAGCCTCTCTGACTCTAGT